>NC_092759.1:56464902-57064902 GCF_047496795.1 Chiloscyllium punctatum | reverse complement strand
GTTCCATAAATATAGAATTAACAGAATTGGTTTAAGATATTATAGTTCAGTTGAATGATTATCGTTCTCATCTTATTGTTGTCCAATTCATGAAATATAGCAAACATCCGATTATTGTTCCGGTCAGTAAACTCAACAACTTGCAATAAGCTACGCTGAAAATTGTTTCCCATTTATCTGAAATCATTTACAGTGCTATTGCACCTCACAGCTGCCTGTGATGCAGAGAGACTCGGTGGCCTTTTCCAAAATCTGTGCATGGAGCTTCTAACATGGTTCATGGCAGTCAGTCAAACATTACTTCAAAACAAATAAGTTGGAATCGTTCTTGGGCAGAGGGATAACCCGCCAACAGACTATCACTGGTCTCAGTGTAGTTACAAATATTGTCCAGGTTAAATACTAATGGCTGACCAGCAACCAGGTTTTGAAATTCATCTTAATCAGAGCCCGGCGCAGAGAGCAGACGTGTTGACATGGAGAGCCAGAATCTCATCATACAAGTTAGTTACAGTGATGAAATCTGACCTGTCTCCCAGACTCCATATATCTGCACCCTGGACCAGACATGAGTGAAGACGTTAACAGGTTGACAATCTATTGCAGTGCCTTGTGTCTCACAAAGAAACCTCTAAAGCCATATCCAATAAATGTCACCTTCACATTCTCCAGTATCAAAATAAAATTGTACCTCTCTATGAATGTTTAGAGATTACTACATGGATCACACAGTAGAATGTATGTGAAGTAACCAGCAGCCAAACGGCAATCCACAAATCACATTATTAACTGAACCTGGTGGAATTTGTCTGATCTAAGTAACCACACAGATTATACTGGTTTTCACGTGACTGCAACAATGCACACCATAACTGGAGGTTTTGGCCTTACACCCCTCCAAAGCTTCCTGATCTCACACACATCACTCCCTCACACATTCAACAATTTAAGGGGAATCCACAAGCTGGGTGAAACTGGAAAGATAGAACATTGCAGCATTGTGCAGGCCCTTTGGCCCTTGACGTTCTGTTGACTTTTTATCCTACTCTAAGATCAGACTAACTTACATATATTTCATTATACTATCATTCATGTGCCTATCCAATTAAATATACCTAATATAGCTGATTTTACTTCAACTGTTTGCTTTTCATTGCACACACCAACCACTCTCTGTGAAAAGAACTTACCTCTGACATCTCCACTAAACCTTCCTCCAATTTATTTAAAATCATACCCCCTCGAGATAGCCATTTCCACCCTGGGACAAAGTCTCTGGCTATCCATTCTATCTATGCCTCTCATCACCTTGTACACCGCTGTCATGTCACGTTCCATTCTTCTTCGTTACAATGAGGAAAACAACCGAGCTCCCTCAAATTTTCTTTGCAGGACATGCCCTCCAGTCCAGGCAACATCTTGATAAATTTCCTCAGCAACCTCACTAAAGCTTCCACATCTTTCCTAAAACGAGGCAACCAGAACTGATCACAATATTCTAAGTGTGGTCTCACTGGTCTCACTAGGGTTCAATAGAGTAGCAGCATAACCTCGCAGCTTTTAATCTCAATCCATCGGCTAATGAACACATTAAACACCTTCTTAACAACCTTATAAACCTGGGTAGAAACATTGTGGGAGCTATTCCATGGCCCATATGATCCCCGTTCCTCCACAATGTAAGAATCCTGCTTCTAACCCTGTATTCTGCATTCAACTTCGACCTTCCAAAATGAATCGCATCCCACTTTTCCATATTGAGCACCATATGCCAATAAGCAGCAGAGTCCTGCATCTTGTCATTATCCTGTTGCAAACTACTACAACCCTTCACACTATCCATAATTCCACCACCAGTGTTACATCATCAAACTTACGAACCTACCCTTCCACTTCATCATCCAAGTTATTTATCAAAATCACAAAGAGCAGAGGTCCCAGAACCGATCCTTACGGAACACCACTGCTCACCTCGTTCCACACTGAATACGTCCCATCTACCACCACACTCTATCTTCTTTGGACTATCCTATTCTGTATTCAGACAGACAGGACTCCCTGTATGCCATGCCTCCTTGCTTTCGGAATGCAACTACCATGGGGAAGCTTATCAAACGCCTTGTTAGAATCCATGCACTCCACATTCACTGCTCTACCTTCTTCAGTGTGTTTAATCCCATCCTCAAAGAATCCAGTAAGAATTGTGAGGTATGACCTGCACCTCACAAAGCCATGCTTGCTATTTCTAATCAAACTATGATTTTTCAGAATCCTCTCCAATACTTTGGCCAGTACTGATGCAAGACTAACTGGTCTGTCGTTCTCAGGACAATCCCTGTTCCCTTGCCTGAACAAGGGAGTAACAGTTGCCACCCTCCAATCAACCGATGCTTCTCAAATAGAGAGTGAAGATGCAAAGACCATCGTCAAATGCACAAAAATATCTTTCCTCTCTTCCTGTAGGAACCTACGGTGTTTCCCGTCTGGCTGAGGGATTTATATATCCTTATGTTTGTACTTCAATCAGTCTGTATTTGACCTCAACTTGTTTACTCCCTGTCCAACGTACTGATTGACTGCTTTCCATATCAGGGCTCTGTACAGTGCTGCCTTCCTGAGCAAGTATGGTTCCCAATATCCTGTGTATTATGCAATGGAAAACATGGGAAGGCACGGATGCCTTTCTCATGAAGGGCAGATGTCAAAAGTTTGACACTGTTGTTCCTCAGATGGTGACTGAATAGTTGTGCTTTGCCAGCATCACACTTTTCGACTCCGATCACCAGGATATACAGTCCTCACGTTGCCCATTACTGAGGGCTGTCCCCTCTGCACACTGAGCAGGCGATTAATCAGCAGAAACCAGTTGTAGTTAGAGCTGACTGTTCAGTTCTGGAAAACTGCATTTGATGAACACTTTTACTAAAAAAGAAATTGCAATTCAACAAATATTCATTCAGTCCCAGATTTACAGTTTTGGTTTATGAATTGGACAGCTTGATAACGAGCAGGGAATGACTGAAGAAGTCCGAGGTACAGAGTATTCCAGGTGATATATTCCAGGTTGGATGTGCTTTACCTTAATGCTGGGAATATTATCAGACAGACAGATATGACAAGGAAACGAGATGATATGTGGAAGTGTGTAATTTTTACCATTGAGATGTGTTTGAGGGAGGTCATGGCTGACAACCCAGTATTCTGTGGTACCAGAACTATAGTCAGGACAGGCGATAGGGTAAAAGAGGAGGTAGTGCTGTCTTATAAATTATGGAGTCAGTTACTGGCTTAAGAAGGGACGATATCTTGAAAGGATCTTCTAATGAGGTTTGTTGGTTAAAGCTCAGTCTCAAAACCATGACAGAAACACTGCTTGGGATATATTGTCGAATCCCAGATAAAGGAAAGTACGGGAGCAAGTATATAACCAAGTTATTGATATGTGTAAAATCAATAATAGGAACATTATATTCAGGCATTTCAATTCCAAAAGTTCATCATGGCAGTCATTACTTCTTAAGGGGGGCAGGTGCTTTGAAATTTATTCCCGAGAGCTTCTTATATCAACATAGAGCAGATACAACGATGGGCAGTGCAGTGCTGGGCCTCACTGTCGAGAACGAAGCCAGTCCGCTATTCCAGACAGAAGTGCAAGAGCATTATAGGACCAATGACTGTGATATCACACATTTTGACTTTGCTAAGGAAAAGGCCCCAAAAATGTTTGAAACATTAAAGCTTTTTGGAATGGGTAGACAGATTTTATGAAAAAAAATGACAGAATCTGGGCAAAGTGCGTTGCTTCTGGGTGAAACCGTAGCAGAACAAGGTGGGGCGGGGTTATGGGACCATTTGATTAAAATCGAATTGATGACAGTGTCAGCCCAGCATGTTACACCGAAGATACGATTTAGGAAAACAAGCCCAGAGAACTTCAGATGTCAACACAAATCTCGAACAGGATGAAAAAGGTAAGAGAAGCTTAAAGCAGGTACCAAGTGAGCAGGTTAACGAAGGTCCTAAAAGAATATTGAAAGTGAAGGGCTAAACGTAAAAAGTCAGTGGAAGAGCAGAAGGAGGGTTGATAAAACATAAGCGGGTAAGATTAGCAAGAATCTAAAGTCATATTTTTGGTGTATTAAGGGGAAGACGATAACGTGGGAAAGAATGGGAGTGTTAGGGACAAAGGGGACAGCCTGTTTACACAGCTAGAGAATATGTTAAATACATTCTACGAATCGGTCTTCAGTTTGAAGAAACAGTTTCTGGATTCAGGGAGAGTGACCGTTGACCCTTGAGCAAATTGACACAGGAGCTGAGAAAGAATTGGAAGTTTATGCAAGATAGAGTGGGCAAATCACCAGATTAAGGACCACCAAGTCTCACATCAGTGAGAGGGAAACAATTGTAGAAAATTCGGAGGGCTATTGAGGCTGGATCTTTAAATACCTTCAAGGCTGAGACAGACAGATTTTTATACAAGTGTAATGGGAAATTGCAGAAAAGTGGAATGGGAGATTAACAAAATAAAAATAACCTAATTGAAGGAGAAGCACACTGAGTTAGAGGATAGACAAATTGTTGTCCCTATGTCTAATGGTGTTCTTTTCCAAAAGCCATGTATTCACAAGAACATCACCTCTCTCGCTATGGAGTGAGACATAGTTTGGAATGCAATCGAAGGCTTCAATGAATTCATAAACGCAATGCTAATAGACAGAAAGTACGAGAGGACTGCGACAACATCGATTGCCTGTTGGGGTGAGGATTTGCATTGACAGCCACCACTACCAGAAGACAGACTTCAGCAAGACACCCTCCAAGGCCAAGCAGAGACCTCCACTGGGGACCTGGTAGTCAGTGGCCAGGTGTCAAGGAGTGCTGAAGGCCTAAACACTGTCGTCTCTCCTTCCTTCCCTGACCAAACCTGTATGTGGAGGGGTCGAGAGACAAGCCGTTGTAGCAGAGTAAGCAGTAAGTCGTTGACACGAGAGGCTTCAGACAGCTCCAGCTCAGCAAAATGTACAGGGAAACTGAAATACAGTCCTTTCAACTTTATTGTTACAGCCGTCGCGATGTCAGTTAGGGCAGTCGCATGTTCCTCTTGTGGGATGTGGGAGCTCACGGAAATTTTCACCGTCCCTGATGACTATACGTGTGGACTGTGCACCCAGCTTCAGCTCCTGGGAGACCGTGTTAGGGAGCTGGAGCTGGGCGGCACGGTGGCTCAGTTGTGAGGAATACTGGGAGTAATTCAGGAGACACAGCAGAGACTCATCCCCAGCTAAAAGAAGCATGGTATGGGGAGGATGAGGCAACAATGGGTGACAGAGGAAATCAGGGTTAGCGTAAAAGCAAAAGAGAAATCAGATAACATGACAAATGGCAGTGGGAAACCAGAGGATTTGGAAGCTTACAAATGCCAATATAGGGCAACAAAATAAGAAATAGGAGGAAGAAGATTAAATAAAAGGGTAAGCTAGCCAGTAATATAAAAGACTGTAAGAGATTATTTTGATACACAAAGGGCAAAAGAGAGGCAGAAATGGACATTGGTCGCGGAATACGACGCTGGAGATACAGTAATGGGGAACAAATAATGGCTGAGAAACTGAACAATTATTTCACGTCACATTTCTCAGTGAACGACACGAGTAGCGTCCCCAAAAATTCAAGATAGCGAGGGGACAGAGCTTATTAGGAGAAGTTGCTCGAAAAACTAAATGGGCAAATAAACTGGACCAGATGGATAATATCCCAGAGTTCCAAGGGAGATAGCTGAAGAAATAATGGAGAAATTTGTGGTGATCTTCCATGAATTTCTAGAATCAGGGAGAGGCTCAAAAGACGAGAACGTTGCAAACGTGATACCCTCTTCAAAAAGGGAATAAGGAAAAAAGGCAGAAAGTGACAGACCAATCAGCCTAACCTCAGTCATGTGTAAGATCCTGGAATCCATTGTGAAGAATGAGATTACTGAATACTTGCCAGTGAATTGTAAAATTGGGCAAACTCAGTATGGTGTCATCAAGAGGACGTCATGCCTCGTAAATCTGTAAATGTTATTTGAGGATGCAACAAGCAAGAGAGACAAAGGAAAGCGAGTGGATGTTATCCACCTGGATTTCAAGAAGGACTTTGCCAAGGTGCCGCACAGGACGCTGCTGAGTAATATAAGGCCCCATTTTGTTCGAGGTAAGTTACTAGTGTGTGCAGAAGCTTGGCTATCTAGCAGCAAGTAGAGAGTAGGGGTAAAAATGTCCTTCTTGGGATTGCAGCTGATGACAACTGGTGTTCCGCATGGCTCAGTGTTGGGAAAAGAACTTTTTAATTTGTGCATTAACGATTTACATTAAGGAACTGAGGGTATCCTGGCGATGTTTTTAGATGATACAAAGGTAGGTGAGAGACTGGCAGCACTGAGATGGCAGAGAGTCTGCAGAAGGATTTAGACAGGGTAGGAGATTGGGCAAAGAAGTGGCAGATGGAGTACATCTTGGGAAAGGCTGATGTGATGCACTTTGTGAGGAGGGAGATAGGCATGGACTATTTTATAAATGGAGTAAAAATTCAGAAGTCTGAAGAGCAAAGAGAGTTGCGAGTTCTAGTACAGGATTGTCTCAAGGTAAACTTGCAGGTTGAGTCAAGAGTTAGGAAGGTGATGCATCTGCCGCACAGTATGCTTAAATTCTTCCAATCAGCAAAAGAACTGAGTCAACTCTTACAAACAATAATATTTGTTTATTGAGCACACTCAATGTTAGTCCAATAAAGTTTACTATAAAATAATGAAAAATACTGCAAACTGTCTTTTTTTTTAACTTAACTTGGGCTGATCGTGTGCCACCACACTAGAACTTGGCCAGGCTCCAAGTGGTGATGCCTTCTTATTCTTCCGATGATCTTGGAGTTGTTTTCTTTCCCAATGGTTATTCTCCAGTTGCCGCACTCTGTGCGGCATTGAGATGATTCGTATTTTTCCAAGTCTTCAAGTCCTTGGGAGGGTAAGGAGGATCTGCCAATGGAATGATCAAGTTCATTTACCCAGATCAATCAGACTCAACCAGGGGTCAGCATGTTGATGGCACAAAGGCCACATTCCATTGTACCATTGAAGTCCAATTTCAGGTGGGTATTGCAGAGTCTGTAGCTGTCAGGTTTTTTGGAAAGCGTCTGTGGGTAGCTGCAGCTTGTCTGGATTCTGCAGCATATGGATTAGCAAAGAGTTTATTCAAGGCTGGGAACCATTTCCCAGCATGCTTTAATTATTGTTCATTTTTAGAACTCCCTGGTAAGTTTATTAATGTCCATCATGTGTTCATTGTTCCTGGTGGCCTATCCGGTCAGAAAGACAAATACAGTGATGGCATTCATTTTGAGAGGACTTGAATATTAAACCAGGGATGGATTGATGAGGTTTTACAAGGATCTGATCAGACCATATTTAGAGTATGTTTGCAATAGCAACACTTAAGAAATATCTAGACAGATACAAGAATGGGCAGGTAGCAAAGGGATACAAACCCTCAGAAAATATGCGACAGATTTAGACAGAGGATCTGGAACAGTGCAGGCTTGGAGGGCTAAAGTGCCTGCTACTGTGCTGGAATTTTCTTTGTTAGTCGTTCTTTATTTTTCATTCTAAAAATTGCAAGTTTTCATCTTATTGCATGTTACAATTTTATAACATAAACAATTTATTTATTTGACAGTGCATGTTAAATTACTGTCATTGCTAAATTAGAGTCAGAGAGTCATAGAGATGTACAGCATGAAAATAGACCCTTTGGTCCAACTCAGCCATGCCGACCAGATATCCCAACCCAATCTAGTCTCACCTGCCAGCACCCAGGCCATATCCCTCCAAACCCTTCCTATTTATATGCCCATCCAGATGCCTTTTAGAAGTTGCAATTGTACCAGCCTCCACCACTTCCTCTGGCAGCTCATTCCATACACGTACCACCCTCAGCGTGAAAAAGTTGTCCCTTCGGTCTCTTTTATATTTTTCCCCTTTCACCCTAAACCTCTTCCATCAAGTTCTGGACTCCCCCACACCAGGGAGAAGACCTTGTCTATTTATCCTATCCATGCCCCTCATGATTTTATGAAACTCGATAAGGTCACCCCTCAGCCTCCGACACTCCAGGGAAAACTGCCCTAGCCTATTCAGGCTCTCCTTACAGCTGAAATACTCCAACCCTGGCAATATCCTTGCAAATCCTTTCTGATCCCTTTCAAGTTTCACAACTTCCTTCCGATAGGAAGGAGACCAGAATTGCACACAATATTCCAAACGTGGCCTCACCAACTTCCTGTACAGCCACAACATGACCTTCCAACTCCTGTACTCAATACTTTGACCAATAAAGGAAAGCATACGAATGTCTTCTTCACTATCCTATCTATCTACAACTCTACTTTCATTGAACAATGAACCTGTACTCCAAGTTCTCTTCGGTCAGCAACACTCGCTAGGACATTACCATTCGGAGTATAAGACCTGCTAAGATTTGCTTTCCCAAAATGCAGCACCTCACATTTATGTAAATTAAACTCCTAAGCCCATTGGGCCATCTGATCCTGTTGCAATCCGAGGTAATCTTATTTGCTGTTCTCTACACCTCCAATTTTTGTGTTTTCTGTAATCTTACTAACTGTACCTCTTATGCTCACATTCAAATCATTTATATAAATGACGAAAAGTAGTGGACCCAGCACCGATCCTTGTGGCACTCCATTAGTCACAGGCCTCCAGTCTGAAAAACAACCCTCCACCACCACCCTCTGCCTTCTACGGTTGAGCCAGTTCTGGATCCAAATGGCTACTTCTCCCTCTATTCCATGACTTCTAACCTGACTAACCAGTCTCCCATGGGGAACCTTGTCGAACAACTTACTGAAGTACAAATAAATCATGTCCACCACTCTGCCCTCATCAATCATTATTGTTACTTCTGCAAAAAATTCAAAGAAGGTTGTGAGACATGATGTCCCACGCATTTAGTCATGTTGACTATCCCGAATCAGTCCTTGCCTTTCCAAATACATGTACATCCTGTCCCTCAGGATTTCCCCCAACAACTTGCCCACCACCGCTGTCAGGCTCACGGTTCTATAGTTTCCTGGCTTGTCCTTACCAACTTTCTTAAACATTGGCACCACATTCATCAACCTCCAGTCCTCTGGCACCTCACCTATGACTAGCGATGATACAAATATCTCAGTAACAGGCCCAGCAATCCGTTCCCTGGCTTGCCGCAGAGTTATCTATACACCTGATCAGGTTCCGGGGCTGTATGCACTTTTATACGTTTCAAGGCATCCAGCACATCCTCCTGTGTAATAAGAATACTTCGAAGATGTTACCATTTATTTCCCTACTTTCTATATGTTCCATGTCCTTTCCAACAGTAAACATTGATGCAAAATACCCATTTAGTATCGCCCCCAACGCATGCATTGCTCATAGAGGATTCCAAGCCGATCTTTGATGTGCGCTATTCTTTCCGTATTTACCCATTTGTCCTTAATGTTTTTGTAAAATCCTTTTGGATTTTCCTTAATTCCATTTGCCAATGTTATGTCATGTCCCCTTTTTTGCCCTCCTGATTTCCCTCTTATGTATATTCATATTGTCTTTTGTACTCTTCTAAGGGTTTACTCGATCTACCTTATCTGTACCTGTCATATGCTTCCTTCTTTTTCTTAACCAGACCCCCAATTTCTTTAGTCAACAGCATTACCAATATCTACTATCCCTTCCATTCACCATAACAGGAATATACTGTCTGTGGACTCCGTTACCTAATTTCTGAATGCTTCTTACTTTCCAGCTGCCCCTTTATCTGCGAACATCTGCTTCCAGTCAGCTTTTGAATGTTCTTGCCTAATTTCATCAAAATTAGCCTTACTCCAATTTAGAACTTCAACTTTTACATCTGGTCTATCATTTTCCATCACTATTTTAAAACTAATAGAATTGTTAGCAGATAGCTGAAGCTCACACACTTCAGTCAGAATTAAATCGATTGATTACATTTAAATGTGTCAGAAAGATAATTCTGTCTGATTGTTCAATCGTTTGCTCAGTCTGAATATGCAATCAGTCAGAGGTCAACCACTTTGCAAATGATATAGCCACAAGGTATGCATTTGAATACTGGCATTTAGTGTGTAATTGTGATCACCAGAATAATCAGATAACATTTTCTTTTTGGTATAATACAAAACGCACACTCTTTACTTTTGTATCATAAAAGTTTGTTACCTGTTTACATTTTAGTTTCATCAATATAGAACCAACCTAATTGTTTTCAGAGATGATGCAATTATTGTTCAGTTGAATAACTGTAGTTCATATCTCATCATTGCCGAATTCACAAACATGGCTAACTCCTGATCATTGTTCAGGTCAGTAAACCCACCACGTTGCAATCATGGCTGACATTAAATATGGCTTCCAAAAGGCCTGAATTCAGGCACGTGCTACTGGACCACACAGCTGCCTTTGACACTGAGTGAGATACTGGCCTGCTCCAGAATCTGACCAGAAAGATTCCAGCCTGGGTCAGGACAATCAGGAGGTCGGCGTGGAGGAGGAGACACATGAAACGTTGATTCTCCTGTTCCTTGGATGCTGCCTGACCTGCTGCGCTTTTCCAGCAACACATTTTTCAGCTCTGATCTCCAGCAGCTGCAGTCCTCACTTTCTCCTCAGGACAATCATTCCAACATTTCTTCAACGTAAATCAATTGGATTTCACCTTGGGCAGGAGGAAACTAGCCAACAGGCTATCAGTCATCATTCCTGATGAAAGGGTTTTGCCCGAAACGTCGAATTTCCTGCACCTCGAATACTGCCCGACCTGCTCTGCTCTTCCAGTACCGCTCTTATCTAGACTCTGGCTTCCAGCAGCTGCAGTCCTTGTTTTTACCTATCAATGTTCTCAGTATAGTCACAAACACTGTCAAAATTAGATACAAATGTTTGATCAGGAACCAGGTCTTACAAATTCATCTTCAGTCAGAGCATGACCCAGAGAACATTGTGTGGACATGGAGTGTCAGAATCACATGGTATTGCTTATGGTGCTGACATCTGGTATGTTCCCCATACTTCCTCCATCGGCTCCCTGGTCCAGACGCTGTGTGAAAGTGTTCAGAATTGACAGCTTTCTTCAGCATCTTGTGTCTCACAGTGAATCCTCTGAAATTATATCAAATAAATGTACCTTCACATTCACTAGTATCAAAATTAAATTGTACCTGCCTGTGGATGATCAGATATTGATACATTGGTCACCAAACAGAATGTATCTGAAGAAACCAGGATCTAATAACAAACCAAAAATCAGTTTAATAGCTAAACTTGGTAGATTTTGTCTGGTCTAGTTAACCACACATATTGTGCTGCCACTCAGCTGACTGTAACCATGCACAACACAACTGGAAGTCTTGGCCTCACGCCCCTTCCAGCTTCTGACCTCACACACCACACTCCCTCACACATTCACCAACTGATGAGAATCCACCAGCTGTGAGAAACTTGGAACATGGAACAGTACAGCACAATGAGAGCCCTTCAGCCCTCAATGCTTTGCCGACATTTTATCCTACTCTAAGATTAGATTAACCTACATAACCTTCAATGCACTAGCTTCCATGAGCCTATTCAAGATTGTTCTTAATTATCCCTAATGTATCTGACTCTACTTCTGTCACTGGCGGTGCATTCCAACCCCACCATACACTGTGTAAAGCAGCTACCTCTCACATCACCCCTAAATCTTCATCAAGACTGGAAATGTTACTGAGAGAGAGAAGAAAGCAAGGTTGGAGATGTTGCAGAGAGAGGAAAGCAAGGCTGAAGATGTCACAGAGAGAGGAAAACAAGGTTGGAGATGTTACAGAGAGAGGAAAGCATGGCTGGAGACGTTACAGAGAGAGGAAAGCAAGGCTGGAGATGTTATGGAGAGACAGGAAAGCAAGGCTGGAGATGTGACAGAGAGAGGAAAGCAAGACTGGAGATGTTAGAGAGAGAGAAAAGCAAGGCTGGAGATGTTACACATATGGGAAAGCAAGGCTGGAGATGTTACAGAGAGAGAGAGGAAAGCAAGGCTGGAGATGTTACAGATAGAAAGGAGAGCAAGGCTGGAGATGTTACAGAGATAGGAAAGCAAGGTTGTAGATGTTACAGAGAGAGGAAAGCAAGGCTGGAGATGTTACAGAGATAGGAAAGCAAAGCTGGAGATGTTACAGAATGAGAGGAAAGCAAGACTGCAGATGTTACAGAGAGAGAGGAAAGCAAGGCTGGAGATGTTACAGATAGAGAGGAAAGCAAGGCTAGAGATGTTACAGTTAGAGATGAAAGCAAGGCTGGAGATGTTACAGATAGAGAGGAAAGTAAGGCTGGAGATGTTACAAATAGAGCGAGAGGAAAGCAAGGCTGGAGATGTTACAGAGATAGGAAAGCAAGTTTGGAGATGTGACAGAGATAATGTGGCCTGTCCATTGTCTAATAGGTTAGCGAGATATTTCTAAATTCATTTACAGTATATGGGGAAAGATGAAGCAGCTGAAGATTAGAGAGATAGGAAGGGGGGTAGGGGCTGGCCGAATTTACAGCGTTAGATGTGACTGGAGTATTAGATAAAGATTGTAGTGATACGGAGGGTTACTGAGATACAAATGTATGTTGCGGCTGGAGCAGATGATAAGGAAAGATACAGAAGTTTACGCAGAGAGTTTAAAAACGGAATTATGCAATGTCTTAATGGAGAAAATATTGTAGAAATCTGTGGAATAGACAAGGCACTTGGAGGAACTGAAGGAGTGAGACCTGGACTGTCCAATCACAAGAGTCATAGAATTAGTGTCATACAGCACAGGAGAGGTCATTTGATTGATAGTGACAAAAAAATTAAAAGCCCTGCAGACCCTGGAAATCCTTCTTTCTTAACATCTGGGGGCTCGGGTTAGATGTGGGAGAGGCACCAACAGACACCTCAAGCAACAAAGGGTCATAACGAAACCTCGTTGTGTGAGATCAAACACTGACACGGAAACCTCCTGCTGACTCCCTTCCCTCAGTTGATGGATCAGTGTCCCTCTGATGGAAGCCCTGAGAGAGTTACAAAGCTGGAGAAGGTATCCTGGGTGGGCCATTTCAAAACCACCACCCAGAGGGGCTCAGCAGCAGCATTGCTCATCGAGATGATCGGGTCCAAAAGGACATAACTGCAATATTGGGTCTGCAGTGAGTGGGAAGGGAACGACTGAGAGGGAGAAACGTTCTTAACCTTATCTTCACCAACCTACCGGCTGCAGGCACATTGATTGATGACAGTATTGGGAAAGGTGACAACCACACAAAGTATTTCTATAGATAAAGTCCCAATTTTACACTGTGAATTGTGTGAGTACGTGAGTGCGCGAGGGAGAGTGAGAAAGTGAGAGAGTGAGAGTGTGAGTATACGCATAAACACACATGTGAGAGATACTATCACCATGCTCAACGGAACAAATTTCAAAGAGGTCGTGAGCTCAGCACTGGCCTGTGTGAGATGTTTCGAGTCATTACCAACAGCATCAGAATTGTTTTACAGCACAATTTTCACTGTCACTCCCTGGCATATGCTCCACCTTATCCTGACCATCAGGCCAGGGGATAAACCCTTGTTCAATGAGGAACATAGGAGGGCTGGCCAAGACCAGCACAAGGGAGACCTCACAATGAGGTGACGTTACCAAAACAGGACCACTTACTTACCAAACAGCGTAAACAGCCAGTGACAGACAGATCTAACTAACAAATCAGACCTAATCTCCGCAATCCTGTCACATGCAATCAGCATGAATTGTGTGGTCAATTAAACCACTCACTGAAGAAGTAGAATCCACAAAGATCGTCTTCCTGAACGATGAAAGGGCCCAGCACAAGAATAGAAAATCTAAGAAAAACAATGTTCAGACCAAAGTGTCGATGGGATGATCTATTTTAGTTTTCTCCAGATGGCAGTCATCAGCTAATTCGATTCACGGTGAATGGTAATGCAAACGGCTGGAGGGATGGGGAATGTAAAGGAAGTGGGCCCTGATAACATTCCATTCAATCTGTTCCTGTTGGGATACAGCACTGGCACCTACCTGACAATGTGGGAAACTATCAGGGTATGTCCTATACACACACAGACACAACATCAGACACTCAATGACTGCCCCATTGCTCTGATTCTCAAAATTAATAAAGTGATGGAAGATGTCATCTACAGTAGGGTCAAGCAGCACTGCCTCAGATCCAACCTGCTCAATGATGTTCAGTTTGAGCTCTCATCCTTTGTGCACATTGAAGCCTTGGTTTAACGATGTAAAACATGGTGAATTCTAGAGATGAGATGACAGTGACTTCACTTAACATCATCATTACTGCATTTGACCAAATGTCATAACAGCAACAGCAAAAATGGAGCAAATAGGAATTTTCTGCACTGGCTGAAGTTATATCTGGTACAAAGGAAGGTGGCTGGGGTTGGTGGGGAGCAGCCATCTCCGCAGCAGTTCCCCAGGGGAGGGGTTTCTGAGTAAACCTGTAGACAAGAAATGGAAAAGCAGGGCGCCATACGCTAACAGGATTATTTTCTTGTTAGACAGATGCGACTAGCGGCACTTAAACTGGACAGTCATCATGCCTCAAGCAAGGAAGAGGTTGAGGAAGACAGCGACTTTAAGACACCTCATTCAGTGCAGGAACTGAACCCACACTGTTGGCATTAATCTGCATTACAAACTAGCCAACGAATCTGTTGAGCTAACCAAGTACTCGCTCAGCTCCATGGGGAAGATAATGTCAAATTATTCTGTTCAGATATGGTGTTAGACATCTCTGGAGCAAGTGGAACTAGAAGCAAGCTTCCGAGCTCAGAGAGAGGGACAGCATCAGTGAGCTGTAAGAGTTCTCTCTGCCCTAGGCACAATAATTTTCAGCTGCTTCATAAATTACCATCCCTACACTGTAAAGTCACAAGTGAGAATGTTTGCCAATGATTGGACAATGTTCAACACCACTCGTGAGTCATTCAGATACTGAACTAATCCTTATCCAAATGCTACAGTTCCTGGAACTATGCCGGTGTGCGCTTCACAGTGACAAGTACCATTCCCATTACACACGTGGCAGACAACAATACCTCTAAAAATTGAAAAGTGTACCATATCCTTTAATGTTGAATGCCACCACCATCACTGAACACCCACCTAGCAATATCCCAGGGATTACCGTTAACCAGAACTGGACTGACCATATGATTTCATTGAGGTAAAAACAATGACTGCAGATGCTGAAAATCAAATACTGGATTAGTGGTGCTGGAAGAGCACAGCAGTTCAGGCAGCATCCAACGAGCAGCGAAATCAATGTTTCGGGCAAAAGCCCTTCATCAGGAATAAAGGCAGTGAGCCTGCAGCATGGAGAGATAAGCTAGAGGAGGGTGGGGGTGGGGTGAGAGTAGCATAGAGTACAATGGGTGAGTGGGGGAGGAGATGAAGGTGATAGGTCAAGGAGGAGAGGGTGGAGTGGATACGTGGAAAAGAAGATAGGCAGGTCGGACAAGTCAAGGAGACAGTAAGTGAGCTGGAAGTTTGAAACTAGGATGAGGTGGGGGAAGGGGAAATGAGGAAGTCCACATTGATGCCCTGGGTTTGAAGTGTTCCGAGGCGGAAGATGAGGCGTTCTTCCTCCAGGCGTCTGGTGGTGAGGGAGCGGCGGTGAAGGAGGCCCAGGACCTCCATGTCCTCGGCAGAGTGGGAGGGGGAGTTGAAATGTTGGGCCACGGGGCGGTTTGGTTGATTGGTGCGGGTGTCTGGGAGATGTTCCCTAAAGCGCTCTGCTAGGAGGCGCCCAGTCTCCCCAATGTAGAGGAGACCACATCGGGAGCAACGGATACAATAAATGATATTGGTGGATGTGCAGGTGAATGCTGCCATATGATTTCATTACCCAGTCCTGTGAAGGGCTTATGCTAAAACATTGATTCTCCTGGACCTTAGGTGCTGCCTGACCTGTTGTGCTATTCCAGCGCCACACTTTGACACATATTAATTCATTGGCTAAACGAATATGTCAGGGGCAAGAAGTCCTTCAAGAATGACTCACCTCAAAATTTTGGAAAGCCTGTCTCCCGTCAAAAAGACTCATGTTGAGTGTGTGTGTGACGAAATGCCTCAATTTGCATGTGTAAGTGCAGCTTCACCCCTTTTCCACTGCCACTGAGCAGCAGCAATGTCTGCCATCTACACGGTATTCTGCAGAAATTTGCCAAGGCTCCTTACAACGTACCTCTGAACCCTCGACCATTAATAAGGACAAGGGAAGCAGATACATGGGACCACCATGTTCGGGTTCCAATCCAAGCCATCTACCGAGCTGATTGGGAAGTATTTTGCCGTTCTACAGTGTCACTGTTTCAAGTTCCCTCCCTAATGGGATTATGTGTCTACCTACAGCACATGGGCTGCTGCGGGTCAATGTGACAGCTCACCCCCACCTTCTCAAGGTCAACAAGGGACAGTCAATAAATACTGGCCTTATCATATTCCATGAATAAATTAGCATGAAAAATATTGTCCAGAACTGCCCAATTCTGGACACTGTGCTTTGGGTTTTGTGAGCGCTGGTTGGTTGGGTCCAGGCACTAACCTATTTGTTGTAAACAGCTGAAGGAATATGCTGTTTGAAACAATCGGACAGTCTCTTAGAGGCATGGCCTGCATACCAAGCATCACACAGACACTGACATTCACATCACACATTACTGAGCTCTGAGACAGACAGAGGCAATTGAAAATATACTCATACCTGACTAACATGTTTAAACACACAGTGATATTTTTGCCACGAAAATGATTATGAGTGGATATTAGCAGGTGGAAAGTGAGGACTGCAGATGCTGGAGATCAGAGTCAAAAAGTGAGGTTCTGAAAAAGCACAGCCATTCAGGCAACATCTGAGGAGCAAGAGAATCGACTATTAGTTCACAACATGAATACAAGGGAAAATAATTGTATATTTTCAAAGTCCTTGTACTTAATAATAATTTGGTCTCGGGTGTGGGAATGAGATTTATCATTTCAATTCTCCTAACTGTGAGTTGTGCAGTGTTTTCATAATAATGTTGTTATAAAAGTGAACGGAATAAAGCGGGGATACAATGCTTATTGGACAAACTAAAAGTTGGTATTATGATAGGCTATCGGAACTTCAGTAAAGATACTTTGCTGTTCATGGTTAGAACAACGCTGCAAACATTTACACAGAAATATCCAGCTCAAGTCACACACAAGTTGTTGGGCTGGGATGATGCCGGCCATCAATGGAGCTGTACAATTCTGTTTGGATACTGATATTGTGGGGCTAACATATACTGGATATGGTTTATGAGGGATTCAATGTAAAATGCCATGTGCTGCATGAACCCATCACCTAAAGAACAAATTCATTCAGGATCGGATCCAAGGTGCAGAATTAGAGTTTAGGTGCGATACCAGAAGAGATATACTTGCAAGACATGGTTGTTTACAGGTCAATGTTACAAATGTTGAACTGCGTCTGGATCAGCACCATGCGCTAATCCATTGACCAGTTTTCCCCACTCAAATCTCCCCGTTGTTCAGGTATGTCTCTAACCAGTCTATTGCGAGAAATTATATCAGTAACTGCCCAGCTCCAGTTTGGAAACTCACTGGACAGATTCTGGAGATGGCCAGTGTTTTGGAGGTCAAAGTGAGGCTCAGTAGCACTGTGTCTGAATTCAGTCTTTTCCTCAAAGTCATTTTCAACAGCTATGCTGCCTGCAAGTTGGTATGTTCACTGATCTGAACATGGATCAGCTGTTTACTACAGTCACTGAATTGTATAACAGTGAGCTGTGCGCTCTGGTAATTCAATTATTGTTCATTTCAATTGTTGTCAACTGAAAAATAATGATGTCTTGGTTTATTTTAAAATATGCAGAAACAAAGTGATGTTAACTCTTCATTATACAAAATGTAAAAGTGACCTGTAGTATATATCTCACAGACTAATCAAGCAAAGTCAGATATTATCTGTAAAGCAGGATTCTGTGAACAGGAGGAATACCAGGCAACATCACCACCCTCTCTATTAGGGTCTGTCCAACTGACAGGACAAGCCAGGCAGAGGGGGACAACTACGCGGTATATAGTCAGTATCGTGCTCAGCATTGATGCTGGATCCTGTGGCTGCTGGAATGCTCTGCGGCAGGTTATGAGGGAATCAATAAAAGGGAATCAGAGAATTGAACGCATTATCACCGATCTGCCTACTGCAGGGAGACCTGTCCATTTCATACAACGGTAAGAATGGTCACTGCACAGTCCTTACGGGGAACAGGGGATCCCTCACATTTTCCAGACTCCCATCACCATGATATGTGGCCCCCTGGACAGTGAATGGTACAGTTTTTAAACAGATTGAGAAACTAATAATGATGCATCCATAAGGTGCAATGGGCCATCGGCAGGAGCAGAATTATACTCTGACAACTCATACAGTCTGCAACCTCACAGCTAGACATACCTCCCACTGTACAGTAACCAGTACGGCCCGACATACCTCCCACTGTACAGTAACCATCACGGCACGACATAACTCCCACTGAACTGTAACTATCACAGCCCGACATACCCCCCACAGTACAGTAACCGTCACACCCCAACATACATCACACTGCACAGTAACCATCACGGCCCGACATACCTCCCACTGTACAGTAACGATCACGGCCCGACATACCGCCCACTGTACAGTAACCGTCATGGCCCGACGTACCCCCCACTGTACAGTAATCGTCACGGACCGACATACCTCCCACTGTACAATAACCATCACGACCTGACATACCTCCCACTGTACAGTAACCGTCACGGCCCGACATACCTCCCACTGTACAGTAACCATCATGGACCGACATACCTCCCAATTTAGAGTAACCATCACTGCCAGACATACCTCCCACTGTACAGTAACCATTATACCCGACGTACCTCTCACTGTACAGTAACCATCACACCCCGACATACATCCCACTGTACAGTAACCATCACAGCACGACATACCTCCGACTGTACAGTAACCATCACGGCCCAACACACCTACCACTGTACAGTAACCATCACGGCCTGACATACCTCCCACTGTACAGTAACCATCACGGCCTGACATACCACCTACTGTACAGTAACCATCACGGCCTGACATACCTCACACTGTACAGTAACCATCACGGCCCGACATACCTCCCACTGTACAGTAACCATCACGACCCGACACACCTCCCACTGTACAGTAACCATCACGGCCCGACACACCTCCCACTGTACAGTAACCATCACGGCCTGACATATCTCACACTGTACAGTAACCATCACGACCCGACATACCTCACACTGTACAATAACCATCACGGCCCAACATACCTCCCACAGTACACTAACCATCAAGCCAGTGAATAACCCTGGGTTAGTGATGAGTACAGAAGAACATGCTGGGAGCAGCACCAGCCAGACTTAGAGATGAGGGACAACCTGGAGAAACTCTTACTGCCTGCAGCTGCAAAACGGCACGACTTGTTTTCCGACAGCACAAGCAGCAAGTGATGGACAGAGCTCAGTGATCCCACTATCAATAGTTCAGATCTATCCCTACATATATTTAAGAAAGATAGTGGACAATGAAAGAGACTACTGGGGGAGGAGTCTGCTGCTCTCCAACAATGAAATCCCCAATTATTGAGGAGCCCAGCACATCAGGAATAAAATAAAGCTGCTGCATTTGTAACAACTTTCAGCCAGGCAGGCTGAGCAGATGATCCATTTCAGCCCCCTTCAGTAGGCCCCAGCGTCACAGACCCCAATCTTCAGACAATTCAATTTTCTCCACACAATGTCAAGAAATGGCTGGAGATACTGGAAACTGTGAGTTAACTCCAAAGATTGACACATCTCTAACCAAGCTGTTCCATTCCAGCAAAAACACTGACACCTGCCAACATCGTGATAAACTGCCCGAGTGTGTCCTGTGGACAATACACAGGGCCATTGCATTGCAGCCAGTCACTGACCGATCTTTGTAGGGTCTACCATAAAAATGTGAAGGGAGGTGTCAGCAATAATGGGTTAAATCAGCAGTAACCTGCTCAGTGTCATTCAGTTAGTGTCCCGTCAGGGTCACTCAGATCCTGAATACATTGCAAGCTCAATTCAAAAGAGGGGAACTCCAAAGGGGCAGTGTGAGTAATTACTCTTCACATCAAGGTACCATATTTAACAGGGTGTGACAATAGGAGCCCGAGTAAAACTACAGTTAATCGGAATCTGAGTGAAGAACTCTCCGGTTGGAATTATCCCCAGCAACAATAATGCCTGTTGTCAGTGCGAGTAATTATCCCCAGCAACAATAATGCCTGTTGTCAGTGTGAGTAATTATCGCCAGCAATAATAATGCCTGTTGTCAGTGTGAGTAATTATCGCCTGCAACAATGATGCCTGCTGGCAGTAATTATCCATTAGAGTAGGTTACTTACAGTGTGGAAACAGGCCCTTCGGCCCAACAAGTCCACACCGACCCGCAACCCACTCTCCTACACCTAAAACAATGGGCAATTTAGCGTGGCCAATTCACTTAACCTGCACATTTTTTGGATTGTGGGAGGAAATCGGAGCACCCGGATGAAACCCACGCAGACACGGGGAGAATGTGCAAACGCCACACATAGAGTCGCCTGAGGTGGGAATTGAACTTGGGTCTACTGGCGCTGTGAGGCAGCAGTGCTAACCACTGTGCCACCATGGCACCCCAAATAATTGTCCCCAAAAACAATAATGCCTGTTGTCAGTGTGAGTAACTGGAACTCCAGAACAGCTTTGCAGCCATTCCTCTGGAAAGAGAGTGTCTGAAGCTCAACCATTTCCAGCTGCTGCAATGCCCTCTCTCCATCATAAGGTCAGACAGGGGAATGGTCACTGATTGTATCATTCCTGAAACAGGCCATGTTGAAATGCAACAAAACCTGGAAAATATCCAGGTTTTGTCTGACAAACATCAAGTAATGTTCGCGACTCTCTATCAGACAAATGTAACAACAACGAATCAAACCATCATACTTTGATTTTAAATCGCATTCCCATTACTGAGTTCCCATCACTAAGTCCCCAACACGGTGTTTATCAGCATCCTGGGCACTATCATTGACCAGGAATTGCCCTGGACTAACCATATAAATAACACTGCCATTAAGAGCAGATCAGAGGTTAGGAATTCTGCAGTGAGTAACTCACCTACCAACGCTCCAAAATCTGGAGCCATCTGGAAAGAAAAGGATAGTATTGAGGGAATAGTGATCATAATTCATTTGATTTTAACTTAAGTATTGTAAAGGACAAATCTAGACTAAGAAGACGCAGGGAATTACCAAATGAGGGAATAAAGGGCGCAAGTAATAACCACATAAGGGGATAGAACGAAATAGGCACTTACGATAGATAGGTTTATTGCTTAGTGTAGGGGTGTCGAGAGACCCCTCAGAAAAGTATTTTAAAAACTCTGTATTTTACTGTCGGTTGTGCCACTCCTCGTAGAGCCACCCATCTTTAAAGATGTTCAAATAAATGTACTGCTTCGGAACTCTTTGACTCGGTCCGAAAATTATTAATTAACTGGGTTCATCTCTCACATGTGAAAATTCACAGGGACTGGGAGGTTTGAAGGATTTGGGGCTGTTCATGGATAGAGGGATATATTTAGGGACAATAATATGGAACGTGGAGGGAGAGTTTAGATTAGATTTCCTACAGCATGGGAACAGTTACTTCGGCCCAACAAGCCCACAACAACTCTCCAAAGAATAACCCAACCAGTACCGCTTCTCTCTGATAATGCACCTAACAGTTTGGACCATTTAGAATTGCCAATTCACCTGACCTGCACATTTTTGGACCATGCGAGGAAACCGGAGAACCCGGAGGAAACCCACGCAGACACAAAGAGAATGCACAAACTCCACACAGACAGTCGCCCATCGGTGTAATCCAACCTGGGTCCCTGGTGCTGTGAGGCACCATTGCTCAGCACTGAGCCACTGCAGAATTACCCAAAGAGACAGTGTTTGAGGTGCTGGGAGGGCTGTTGGGAGTGGAGGAGCAAACATCGATGTGGAGTGCTGTTGTGGCTTGAAAAGGGTCTGGAGGTGTGTTTATAGATAAGGAGGTCGGTAGGGATTGGAGAAGGTTTTTGAGGTCGTATGGTGCAATTGGCCAGGAAGCAAGTGTTATAGGACCTGCAGAAATTTACAGTGATATCATGTTCTCTTGGTGCTTGAGGAAGGTACACAGGTGGGCATTTTGGTCCACGCTGGAGGATTTTACAGAGAGAGAGTGGACAGCAGTTATGTGCAAGCCTACAAAAATATGGATTATTGTACTGAGTGCAGGATGAGATTATTGAGATTGGGAATGCAATCGTCACTGGAGAAATTTACAAATAGGGAGAACCCTCAGCATTTGAGTAGGTTTCAAATATAGAGGCGAAATATGGAAGGTGTGGAATAGGAAATGCTCTGGAAATTACAAGCATTCAAGACACTGGCGCAAATGAGTTGGACCAAAAGGCATGTCTCCTTGCTGTATGACTCTATCACATGACAAGGGAGAGCGTGAAGGGGAAATATAGCACTGCAAGATCCCAGACTACAATGCTATCTCCTTGAGGAAGGCCTTCTTTCCCCTCTGTTGTACTGATTCCCACTAAGCCAGCACAGACTGGATTGATAACTGTCAACTTCTTATATTGTCAGAGGAAGGCTCAGTAAGCAGAGATGAAAGTAAACAAGAGGGTGGGGTTTGTGCCTGAAACCATCATGCACTGTGTTCGTTCTTCAACACTGTATCTATGTCATTTCTTCTGGGCTAAATTTCGATTCCTTTAAATGCGCTCTGCTGTGTTCACCGTGAGCGATCTTAACTATCTGCAGGATTTACTGAAGGCTCCAGATCTCACTCTCCAACTCTCTGGCTGACCAACTGTCTTCAATGAGCTGATGAAAGAAACAGGAATAGGGAATTCTGCTGAGCCAGGAGCATTCTGAGTACCTGCAGGAGAAAAAGGAATAGACAGAATGGGAAATGAGACTGATGCAGTGAGGGAAACACATGGGAAATGGCACTGAGTCCCACAGAGATCTGGAAAATCCCAGTCTCCATCCCTGGCCTGTGTTGCCTCGTCTCCCTGGAGTGGAGAATTCTGTTGGCTCAGGATTTGGAGTGTCTGCAAAAGGTGTAGTCACCGGCATCAATTAAACCCTCAGAGTGACAGATACCACATGGACAGAAGCTGAATGATATCACCAGAGTGCAGAAAGGTATCAGGATCAAACAATAGTCAAGAAGAAGGGGTTGTAATCATGGTGCACTGGTATCAGTACTCAGGGATGGGTGAGCAATCAGTGGGCCAGGCAAAGGCCTCTTGTTACTCTCACTCGGGGTTGTTCATCCAGAATGTAATGCTGCTGTCAGGGACACTAAGGTCGGTGGAGTTGTGGATAGTGCCGAATGATGTTGTAGCTTACAGAGAGACATAGATAAGCTGCAGAGCTGGGGTGAGAGGTGGCAAATGGGGACTAATGCGGACACGTGTGAGGTGATTCATTTTGGTCGGAGTCACCATAATGCAAAGTACTGGGCTAATGGTAAGACTCTTGGTAGTGTAGATGAGCAGAGAGATTTCAGTGTCCATGTATACGGATCCTTGAAAGTTGCACCCAGGTTGTCAGTGTTGTTCAGAAGGCATACATTGTTTTAACTTTTATCAGCAGAGTGATGGAGTTCCAGAACCATGAGTTTAAGCTGCAGCTGTACAAAATCCTCGTGCGGCCGCACTTGGAGTACTGCGTACAGTTCGGGTTACCACATTATTAGAAGGATTTGGAAGCTTCAGAAAAGGTGCAGAGGACATTTACTAGGATGTTGCCTGGTATGGAGGAAAGGTTTTAGGAGGAAAGGCTGAGGGAATTGAGGCTGTTTTCGTTAGAGAGAAGAAGGTTGAGAGGTTGAGAGGTGACATAATAGATACATATAAGATAATCAGAGGGTGAGATAGGACAGACAGGGAGAACCTTTTTCCAAGTATGCTGACGCCGACCACGAGGGGGCTTTGTTTAAAATTGAGGGGTGATGGATGTAGGATAGATGTCAGAGGTAGTTTCTTTACTCAGACTGAAGTAAGGGTATGGAATGCTTTGCCTGTAAGGTAGAAGATTCGCCAACTTTAAGCACTTTTAAGTCGTCACTGGACAAGCATATGGACGTACATGGAATAGTGTACGTTAGATGGGTTTCAGATTGGTATGAAAGGACGGCGCAACATCGAGGGCCGAAGGGTCTATACTGCGCTGTAATGTTCTATGTTCCATGTTCTATTTCCCCTCCCACGTGGACGACAATGCCCTCCAGCGCCTGTCATCCACTTCCTGCTCCTCCGCCTTCGAAATCCACCCCTCCAACCCCAACAATAAATTAACCCCGCTGTTCCTCACCTTCCATCTCACCAACCTCTGGATATATCATATCAGCCTGTGCCATTTCCACCATCCATAAACAAACCTTACCAACAGAGATATATTGACCTCCCAATTCCAACCTGTGTTCTGTAAAGAACATTTCCTCTTCAGCTTCTTTGTCTGGTCCATGCCCCCCAACAACTCATTCTCCACTCCCACACCTTCACCTGCCACTGTAAGAGATATATAACCTGCACCCACACCGTCCCCTCACCACCATCCAAGACGCAAAAGGATCCTTCCACATCCGTCAGAGATGTAACTGCACTTCCAATCATGTCATGTACTGTATCTATTGCTCCTGATGTGGTATCCGCTCCATTCGGGAGACAGGATGGCTGCTCGCAGAACACTTCAGACAACATGTCCGGGACACATGCATGAAACAACCCCACCAGCCTGTGGCTGAATCTTTAACTCCCACACCTACTCCACCGAGTACATACAGGTCCTGGGCCTCCTCCACCACTAAATCCTAACCACCCGACACATGGAGTAAGAACTTCTGTCTCACCTTCTGTCTTGGGATCTTTCAACCAAACGGGATCAATGGATTTCACCAGTTTACTGATTTCCCCTCCCATCACCCTATTTAGATACAACCTTCAATCCCAGAACCGCCCTCTTAACGTGCCCTAGCTGTCCATCTTCCTTCTCACCTATCTGCTCCACCCTCCTCTCCGACCTATTACCTTCACCCCCGTCTTCACCTAACTATCGCATTGTCTGCTACCTTCCCAATAGCCCACCCCATCCCATTTATCTTTCTCCGCCTTTGGACCAAAAGCTGCATTCTTGATGAAGGGCTTATGGTCGAAACCTATTCAGATGCTACCTGACCTGCTGTGCTTTTCCAGCACCACATTCTCAACTCTGACCTCCAGCATCTGCAATCCTCACTTTCTCCCTTGGGTTCAGGAATCTAGACATTTCACCACCACACATTCTCTGCAGCTGGTCTGTTATTTTATCCTGACATTTTTATAACACGCGGAACATGTACATTCCTGCAGGGTTCTAACAATACTCCCACATACAAGGGAAGGTTATTCAAAAGATTGAAAGGTATACTGTCCATCCGTAAGTAACTTCATCGATTCCATCCAGACCTTGTAAAAGTTTGCTTGTATTGTGATATGAACAGAGATGTAAAAAGGGGTTAACTGAACCTGTTTATTCGGTGATTGTGAGTAATGTCAGTCTCCATGGATTGTAATTATCCCAGTGGAGGGTTCCAATCTTTTAATGATAAATCGGCTCCATTCAATGTGTTATCCCATAGTGTGAGAGGGAGTATCACCGACAACACTAACAGGGATCAGCAGCTCCAGAGAGAGGGGAGGACAGATCGGAATCAGAGAACATTAGACTGAGATGTTCCATATATGGATCAGAATCGGAGAACATCAGACTGGAATATTCCAATAATGGATCAGAATGTGAGATTATTAGACTGGAATGGTCAAATAATGGATCAGAATCTGTTAACAGTAGACTGGAATGTTACAACAGACAGGAGTTTATCCCTTTATGTTTGGATTCTTTCTACATATTATGACAGATTGCCATTATATGCGCGGATATCTTATGCTATTGATATTATTCAATTCTTCTATTATCCTCTCCTGTCTATCGTGGGTGTCCCTGGTAAGTCTTCGTGTCGAGATATTATTTATATAAACCTGCTATGATTGCATTAGTGTTCTTTCCTATAGTCTCCAATTCTTGCCACCAACAGTGTTTCTGTTGAGACTCTGAATCCAGATTCAGAGAGAACTATTAACTGCATCGGGAAACTTGATCGAGTACTGTCTCCTTCCTTACTCTGGCAGCGTTACTCATGGGTCTCTACGTTGAACAACACAGTTTCAGCTGTGCACCATTATCTCACTGCCCTTGTTATTTAAATAATGGGAGCATGGAGGTCACTGTTTTCTGTTATGGTTACAAACTCTTGTTCCTTACACAGATTACATCTCAATTCTGGGAAATATCTTTGGGTCTTGGTCATCGCTGGCAGGCCAGCATTGTTAACTCATCCCGATTTACCATTGAGAAGATGGTGGTGAGCTGCCTTCTGGAATCGCTGCAGTTCACTTGCTGTGGTTTAGTCCACAATTCCCGTAGGGAGGGAATTCCAGGATTTTGATTCAATGACTGTGAAGGAACAGGGGTATATTTCCAAGTCAGGGTAGTGAGTGGCTTGGAGTGGAACTTGCAGGTGGGGGTTGAAACAGACGAATCATTATCTTGGTGATGGCTTTGGATATGAAATTATTCCTGACACTATGTCCTGACCATTATTAACGTTAACTGCTCCCTCCTCTAGAATATGCTTCACTGGCTTATCACATCTGCTATTTGAACGTCAAACGGTGGAATGCAGTTTTAATTATAACAACAATCTGCTGCTGGCACTCCTGGGTTAAATGCAGCAGGAGCAAATCTGCAGTGAACTCACACCTAAATCCCATCCATCTGTCCTTCCTGTGTGCACACTTATCTGCATTGTCATTGGGTTTGACAATGCCTTTATGTTAATATTTTTAAGCACTTATCTCATCTGTCCATGAAACTTAACTCAGTTCTTTCTGTCTATTACAAAAACCTTGCCAGTTAATCATATTTGAATTGGTTTCCTCATGCATTTTCTCCCACAATGATTTTTGCACTGAACCACCCCAATCACACGACCCCCCACACACACACATGCACGTGCACGCGGGGCGCACACACCCGCAAGCGCATGCAAACACACACACGCACGTGCACGCACACACATCCCCTCGCCTTGTACTGGTAAAATGGAGATATTGAGACATAAATTTCTGGGACCTCCAGTTAGTGTTACTTACAGCAAGACGTGCAAATTTTCAGTGATCTGATGTGAGTACCGTCCCCAAATGATATTAAATGTTTGCAATACTCCTCATGAGGGCAGATAGTGTATTTTACCGAGCAATACACGAGCATAATCTGCACAGCTTTCCATATCTGTCTGTCATCTTGTCCCAGTTTATGTTGTTTGTGGTGTCCTGTGAAGCAGGTTTAGAACTTGATGAAACAAACCATTTCCGCTGATCTGACAGTGCCTTTATTCAATGTTCCCGTTTATGTAATTTTGTTCTCTAAGAGTTCAATCCTCCAGTTAGTCCCACTACCCAGTCTTTTTCTTCAAATTTCCACAATATGTTCACAGTTAATTAACTGTCTGTTGCTGTCTTTACTGTGAATCGTTCTGTCCCTCTGGATCTTCCCACGGCTTTGGCTCCCTAATGTCTCGCAGTGCTCGGACTGTGGAGCTCAGAAAGAATGAAATGTTGTGTATTGGGCTGTTGTTCACTTCCCGGCGTGTCCTATTTGATGGTCTTTGTTGGACAGGAGCGTATCTTTGACATGTGTCTTTGAAACTTGGTCGGTGTCTGTCCACTGAACATCTGTGTGTGCCCGTTTCAGCTGAGCATGCAGTCAGTTGCACGAGGAAGCCTCTTAAGTGTTATTGAAAAGGATCAGGCATCTAACATCTCTGACAATGCTGTCACTTTAAAGCAGTGTTAAGAATCACAAAACACCAGGTTATAGTCCAACAGGTTTAATTGGAAGCACACTAGCTTTCGGAGTGTCGCTCCTTCATCAGTTGATAGTGGAGGGCTCAGTCCTTGTTGAATTGAGCCCTCCACTATCACATGATGAAGGAGCACCGCTCCGAAAGCTAGTGTGCTTCCGAGTAAATCTGTTGGACTATAACCTGGTGTTATGTGATTTTTAAAAATCTTTTTAACCCCAGTCCAACACCGGCATCTCAGAATCATGACATTAAAACAGGTTATTTGTGCTTTTTCTTAAAAAAAAAGAAGGATCTTAAAGGCCGAACTATCTACTGCAAATGGCAGAAGAAAATAACTTCGGAGGCTTTTATGTTTTTCTAAATATAAATAGTGGTAACAATGGCAAACTCTCACAGACCAGGCTTTCCACTTTTCTTCTGAGCTGTAACAGCCATCAGGTGCTGGGGGTCGGAGATGGGTTGGATGCTTCAGTAAGTGATACCTCGCTGCTATTCTCTCTGAAATCTCTCTTGATGTGGCTTCCTCCCGGATTGGGGAACTGTGTGCAAGATTGGGTGGTTGAATATGCCTTTTTGTTAATGATTGTGTTTATGGGATGTTAGTATATTGGAACAGTTCATTAGTAGAAGGTACTATTATTCGATACTGTTTTCCAGTAGCTAAGGTATTCTAAATACTTCTTTTGAGATGAAGCGGTCATGTTAAACAACCCATATTGTTCGGAGATTTGTAGTCTGAGTGTATTAGACATGGAACATGCAGGGTTATAGAGTTGGGGAGAGAGGTTGGCTTGTTTGGGATATTCTTCGGAGGATTGGTGTGGAGTCGATGGATCAAATAGCCTGCATGTTGTAGTGATTCTACGATTAACACCTTCGTTGCAGAAATCAGTTGAGAGAATAATCTCTTCGTTAATTCCAATATCCTTTCCTCAGGAAGGAGATTAAATCTGTACACACTACTGCACGATTCCGCTAAGATCCTATAAGCAGCAGCAACACTTCAGCCTGCTGTAGGGTTTCCACCAGGATTAGAGCAGTCTCAGCTGTCTGGGTGAAAACACAGCATTGTTGAAAGCTGATTGTCCTTCTATACTCTACCAGCATAACGGGAGATCTGCTGAAAATGTCACAATGTCGCTTGAGATGAATGGATAATTTGTGGTGAAATAATGTCAATTTGCCTCGCCAAACAGCTCGCCTGAATGTACAAATAATCGCCCCAGTGCCCAAGTAACCCAGATTCCACTGCAACTGGGAAGGTGGAGCTTAGCACCAGCAAGGGGAACCAAACATTTATGGGAGTAAACATCTTAGTCAAAATTGTGATAAAAATTTTGGGAATGCTACAAAACAGGAAACTAGAAATGCAAGTTTGTTGTTACCACAGTAATGATGGAGAAACGCAATTTGCATCCAAACGGTGTTAATCCAACTTAATGTTAATGCTGGGGAAAAGAATTTCACCAGCGTGTATGAGCTGGTTTCCTTCAATCATATGTTGAACACGGAGTTAGAGATGACGCTGTTTTGGAATTGATGTTAGAACATAGAACATAGAACAGAGAACAATACAGCACAGAACAGGCCCTTCGGCCCACGATGTTGTGCCGAACTTCTAAACTAGATTAAGCACCCATCCATGTACCTATCCAAATGCCGCTTAAAGGTCGCCAATGATTCTGACTCTACCACTCCCTCGGGCAGCGCATTCCATGCCCCCACCACTCTCTGGGTAAAGAACCCACCCCTGACATCTCCCCTATACCTTCCACCCTTCACCTTAAATTTATGTCCCCTTGTAACACTCTGTTGTACCCGGGGAAAAAGTTTCTGACTGTCTACTCTATCTATTCCTCTGATCATCTTATAAACCTCTATCAAGTCACCCCTCATCCTTCGCCGTTCCAACGAGAAAAGGCCGAGAACTCTCAACCTATCCTCGTACGACCTACTCTCCATTCCAGGCAACATCCTGGTAAATCTTCTCTGCACCCTCTCCAAAGCTTCCACATCTTTCCTAAAGTGAGGCGACCAGAACTGCACACAGTACTCCAAATGTGGCCTAACCAAAGTCCTGTACAGCTGCAACATCACCTCACGACTCTTGAATTCAATCCCTCTGCTAATGAACGATAATACTCCATTGCCTTTTTACAAACTCTATCCACCTGAGTGGCAACCTTCAATGATCTATGTACATAGACCCCAAGATCCCTCTGTTCCTCCACCTGACCAAGAACCCTACCATTAACCCTGTATTCCGCAATCTTATTTGTTCTTCCAAAATGGACAACTTCACACTTGGCAGGGTTGAACTCCATCTGCCACTCCTCAGCCCAGCTCTGCATCATATCTAAGTCCCTCTGCAGCCGACAACAGCCCTCCTCACTGTCCACAACTCCACCTATCTTTGTATCATCTGCAAATTTACTGACCCACTCTTCGACTCCCTCATCTAAGTCATTAATAAAAATTCACAAACAGCAGAGGACCCAGAACTGATCCCTGCGGAACTCCACTTGTAACTGGACTCCATGCTGAATATTTACCATCTACCACCACTCTCTGACTTCGACCGGTTAGCCAGTTTTCTATCCAATTGGCTACATTTCCCTCTATCTCATGCCTCCTGACTCTCCGCATAAGCCTACCATGGGGAACCTTATCAAATGCCTTACTAAAATCCATGTACACTACATCCACTGCTCTACCCTCATCCACATGCTTGGTCACCTCCTCGAAGAATTCAATAAGACTTGTAAGGCAAGACCTACCCTTCACAAATCCGTGCTGGCTGTCCCTAATCAAGCAGTGTCTTTCCAGATACTCGTAAATCCTATCCCTCAGTACCCTTTCCATTACTTTGCCTACCACAGAAGTAAGACTAACTGGCCTGTAATTCCCGGGGTTATCCCTATTCCCTTTTTTGAACAGGGGCACAACATTCGCTACTCTCCAGTCCCCTGGTACCACCCCAGTTGCCAGTGAAGACGAGAAGATCATTGTCAACGGTACTGTAATTTCCTCTCTTGCTTCCCACATAATCCTAGGATATATCCCGTCAGGCCCGGGGGACTTGTCTATCCTCAAGTTGTTCAAAATGTCCAACACATCTTCCTTCCTAACAGGTATCTCTTCTAGCTTATCAGTCCGTTTCACACTCTCCTCTTCAACAATACGGTCCCTCTCGTTCGTTAATACTGAAGAGAAGTACTTGTTCAAGACCTCTCCTATCTCTTCCGACTCAATACACAGTCTCCCACCACTGTCCTTGATCGGACCTACCCTCGTTCTCGTCATTCTCAGGTTTCTCACATACGCATAGAATGCCTTGGGGTTATCCTTGATCCTATCCGCCAGGGATTTTTCATGCCCTCTCTTAGCTGTCCTAATCCCTTTCTTCAGGTCCCTTCTGGCTATCCTGTATCCCTCCACTGCTCTGTCTGAACCTTGTTTCCTCAACCTTATGTAAGCCTCCTTCTTCCTCTTTACTAGACATTCAACCTCCCTCGTCAACCAAGGCTCCCTCACACGACCATTTCTTTCCTGCCTGATCGGTACATACATATCAAGGACACGTCGTATCTGCTCCTTGAAAAAGTCCCACATTTCCACCACATGTTGTGTGATCAGAAGAGCTAAGAGAAAACCTTGCGGTAAATTAGCTTTTGGGAATAGTGACCTTAATACATTGAATTTTACTTGACGTCTGAATACGAACCATTTATTAAAAATTAGTCATGCAAGTCGTGAAGGTATGAGGAACAAGGTATCTTTAGTGAATTTGAAATGTACATAAAAAGATTTAATGGAATACAGCCAATATATGTTATTTATAGAACATTATAAGTTGTAAAGTATGCCTATATCCTCCAAAGTGCAAAGACCAAAAGGGAAAAGTGATTCAACCATGGTTAACAAAACAAATTCAAAATTGTATCAGATAAAGGATTGTGGCTCAGGAAACTGCCAGATATTGCGGATTCATTGGAACAAAGGATGACTAAGAAATCGAGAAGGAAATAAAAAAGAAATCAAGAATGCAAACTTACAAGAAACATAAATAATGACGACAAATGTCTATGAATATTTGAAATTGAAATGAAAGCAACGTCAAATGTAGAACAGCGAATATGTGGACAGGCTCATTTATTGCACAGAACGGAGAAATGACAGGGAAACAAACCAGTTATATTGTGTCTGTCTTCCTGAAGGAAGGTGTTGAACGCCTCCCAGAAAGAGGAAGTGACCGAGGGACTTTTGGAACTAAAGTCGAAAAATGTTCATATCAGTCAAGTGGAAGTGTTCGAAAAGTGAGGGCTGCAGATGCTAAAGATCAGAGTCTACATTAGAGTGTTGCCGGTAAAGCATAGTAGGTCAGGCAGAATCCGAGGAGCAAGAAAATCGACGTTTCGGGCAAATGCCTTTCATGAGGGTTGATAAGCCTGACAGAGCAGATGGACATCATACTGAAATTTCAGAGGAAACATCAATACACTCATTGATTGAATTGGCGATCGTGGTTTTATTCAAACTCAATTTGGAAAGTTTTTCAATGAATTCCAACCATTCAAGTTGGGACGAAAAGGAAGAGTCGTGAATAACAGACCAGTCAACTTGTCATCCACATTTAGGAAAATGTTAGAATCAATTATAACGCATGTGGTTTTGGACATTTACAAAAAAAAACAGAAAGCTTCAAGGGAATATTTCTGCATTTAAGTAAGGGAAGTTATCATTTACAAACTATTTGCTTAAAGATATCTCACGTAGATATAAACAATGGAAAAACAAAGGATGTGTTACAATTGAATCTTCTGGAGTTTTAGTTTAGAAGGGGAGTCAGCAGGATGTTTCCGTGTCAGTGTTTGAGCGAACACCGTGAGGCTGAGGGAGGGGAGTCAGGAGGAGGTTTCCGTGTCAGTGTTTGATCTGACACCGTGAGGCTGAGGGAAGGGAGTCAGCAGGAGGTTTCCATGTCAGTATTTGAGCGAACACCGTGAGGCTGAGGGAGGGAAGTCAGTAGAAGGTTTCCGTGTCAGTGTTTAATCTGACACCGTGAGGCTGAGGGAGGAGAGTCAGCAGGAGGTTTCCGTGTCAGTGTTTGATCTGACACCATGAGGCTGAGGGAGGGGAGTCAGCAGGAGGTTTCTGTGTCAGTGTTTGATCTGACACCATGAGGCTGAGGGAGGGGAGTCAGCAGGAGGTTTCTGTGTCAGTGTTTGATCTGACACCATGAGGCTGAGGGAGGGGAGTCAGCAGGAGGTTTCTGTGTCAGTGTTTGATCTGACACCATGAGGCTGAGGCAGGGGAGTCAGCCGGAGGTTTCCGTGTCAGTGTTTGGTCTGGCACCGTGAGGCTGAGGGAGGGGAGTCAGCAGGAGGTTTCTGTTTCAGTGTTTGATCTGATACCATGAGGCTGAGGGAGGGGAGTCAGCAGGAGGTTTCTGTGTCAGTGTTTGATCTGACACCATGAGGCTGAGGGAGGGAAGTCAGTAGGAGGTTTCCGTGTCATTGTTTGATCTGACACCGTTAGGTTGAGAAAGAAGAGTCAGCAGGATGTTACCGAGTCAGTGTTTGATCTTACACCATGAGGCTGAGGGCAGGGAGTCAGCAGGAGTTTTCCATGTCAGGGTTTGATCTCATACCATGAAGTTTCATTCCGTCACACTGTTGCTTTGAGAAGTCTGTGGGACAGCTCTTCCAGTTCTGGCTCTAGCCACGAAACTTTGGGAACTAGGAGTTTGCAGGGTCTATACGGATCTTCATTTTTGCCAGTGTTGACCAAAGGGCCTCTCCTGAGCTGTCTGGCACTGACTCTATGTGTCCTACAAGGTCTCACTCCTGCAGTTTGTCGCTGTCAATGGCCTATTCCAAATTATCTACACTCTTTTCTCCAACACGTTGTTCTACAATTCTGGTTTGAAACTGTCCACCTGTTCCTCTGCATCTTTCCATCATCTCCTCCAGCTACAACACCCATTTCTATCTCAGTTACCCACCATATCTCCAAAACCTTCAACAACCTACCTAAACCTACCTACATTCCAGCAAAATCTATACCACTCCCTATCTCTATAACCTTCTCCAGTTATTGCACACCATCCCTATCTGTGACATCCTCCAGCCCCTCCACCACCTCCCAATCTCTGTGACCACCTCCGAAGCCTACAGATCCCCATCGCTGTGACTTCTTACAGCTTCTACATTTTTCCATATCTTAATAAACTATTTAAAATCCTAAACCCCTGCCTAACTCTCTCAACTCCTCCAAACCCTACACCCCGTCCCTATCCTTCTCACCATCTCTAAACCCTACACCCATCCCTAGCTCGCTAAACTCGTCCAAACACAATTCACATCCCTATATCCCTAAAATCCTCCAAACCCTAGACCCCTCCTTATCTCTCTAACATCCTCAAACCCGACACCCCGCCCTATCTCTCTCAACTCGTCGATACGTTACAGCCCTCCATATCTTTTTAACCTTATCCAAGCCCAAATCCCCGTCTCCCTAACCTCTTCCAAACACGACAGCCTACCCTAATAACTGAAACCTCCTCCAAACCCGACAACCCTCCATATCTCTCTAACCAACTCCAGGTCCTAGCAACACTATTTAAACACTCCCGAAGAACTTTAACCAATCACCCTCCCAGGATATTGCAACCCCTCCAATACAGGTGCAACCCGTCCTCCTTGTACAGTTCCCGCCTTCCCAGAAATTAATAAGTACCTGAAATGAGAATGTAGGGAGTTCGGTTGGAAGCTAAAGGACAGGATAAGCAGAGTAGTAATATCAGGATTACTACTGGTGTCATATGTTACAGTGGCTAGGAGCAGAGATCGAGTGCAGCTGAACACATGGCTACAGGTGTGGTGTAGTCGGGAGGGCTTCATATATGTGGATCGTTGGCACAGATTCTGGGCAAGGTGAGAACTGTACAAGGAGGACTGGTTACACCTGAACTGGAGGGGTATCAATATATTGGGAGAGAGCTTTGCTAAAACTCTTCGGGAGTGATTGAACACTATTAGTAGGACAATCGGAACCAGGGCTACGGATCAGAGGATGGGGTATCTGGTGGACAGGCAAATACGGCGTGCAGAGAGTGTGTGAGAAAGGTTAGACAGTTGATAGGTAAATTTTCAATCAGTGCGATGAGATGCACTTTGTCTACTTTAACGCAAGACATCTCAAGAATAAATGGGATGAACCTAGAGCATGGATCAGTATTTGCAACGAAGATGTTGTGGCCATTATGGAGACTTGAATATCACAGGGACAGGAATAGCTGTTGGATGTTCCAGGTTGTGGATGTTTGAAAAGGAATAGAAGAGAAGGTAAAATAGGTGGGTGACTGGCATTGCTAATCAGATATAGTATCACCGCTGCAGAAGGGGACGTTATCGAGGTAGGTTTGTGCACAAAGTCAGTATGTCTGCAAGTCAGAAGAAGGATAGGAGCAATCACTTTCTTGGGAGTTTTCTAAAGATCACCGTCCCCCTCGCCCCCAATAGCAACAGAGACAGGGAGGAGCAGATTGAAGGCAGACTTGGAAAGGTGCTGAAGCAATAAGATTGTTTTCATGTGTGACTTCATCTTCCCTAATATTGATTGGAACTTCCTTCGTGAAAATAGTTTGGATGGAACGGTTTTTGTCGGATTTATCCAGTAAGGCTTCCTGACTCAGTATGTAATTAGACCAACCAGACGAAAGTCCATATTAGATTTGGTGCTTGGAAACAAACCAGGTCAGGTGTCAGATTCCTTGGTTGGAGATTTCAGTGACAGTGATCACAACTCCCTGACCTTTACTATAGTCACGGAGACGGACAGGAGTACAATTTGTGGGAACGTACTTAATTGGGGAAGGGGGAAATACAATGCTATTAGGCATGAACTATGTAGCATGCATTTGGCACAGCTATACTCAGTTAAATGTACAACAGAAATGTGAAGATTGTTGAGGAATCACATGCTGATAGCGCTCGATAGGTTTGTCCCAGTGAGGCAAGGAAGTACAGTAGAGTAAAGGACCTTGGATAATGAGATATTGAACGTCTAGTCAAGAAGAAGAAAGAATCGTACTTATGTTTGAGGAGGCAAGGATCAAACAGGGCTTTAGTGGGTTACCAGTTAACCAAGAAGGAACTGAAGAATGGATTCAGGCGATTTAGAAGGGGGAAAGAAAGAAAAGCATCGACGGGTCGGATTAAAGAAAACCGTAAGATGTTCTACACTTGTGTACGGAACAAGAGGCTGACCAGAATAAGATTAGGGCCAATCAGGAAGAGTAGATGGAACATCTGTCTGGAGTCAGAGGAGATAGGGAAGGTCCTTAATTGATACTTTGCTTCAGTATTCACTACTGAGAGAGACTTTGACGTTTGTGAGGACTGCATAAAACAGACTGATATGCTCGAACAGGTTGATATTAGGAAGGAGGATGTGCTGGAAATCTTGAAGCACACGTGGATAAAAATTCTTCTGGGCCAGAGGGGATGTAACCAAGGTGACTACGGAAAGTGGGGGATGAGATTGCTGTGCCTTTGGCGATGAACTTTCTGTCCTCACTATACACTGGAGTAGTACCAGATGACGAAAGGGTGGTAAATGTTATTCCCTTGTTCAACACAGGGAATAGGGATAATTCTGGGAACTATAGAGCAGTCAGAATTACGGCAGATGACTGGCAAAATTGTTGGAGAGGATTCTGAGAGACAGGATTTATGATTATTTGGAAAACCATAGCCTGATTAGAGATAGCCAGCATGACTTTGTAAGGGACAGGTTATGCCTCACAAAATTTAGTGAATTCTTTGAGGATGTGACAAAACACATTGAAGAAGGTGGGGCTGTAGATGCGTTGTGCATGTATTTTAGCAAGGCGTTTGATAAGTTTTGCTATGATAGGCTCATTAAGAAGGTAAGCTAGCATGGATACGGTGAAAACTGGCTGTCTGGATAAAGAACTGGCTAGCCCATAGAAGGCAGACAGTGGTAGGAGATGGAAAATATTCAGCCTGGAGCTCAGTGACGTGTGGTGTTCCACGGGGATCAGTTTTGGGATCTCTGTTCTTTGTCATTTTTATAAATGACTTGGATGAGGAAGTGAAAGAGTGGGTTACTAATTTTGCTGATGACACGAAGTTTAGTGGTGTTGTGGATAGTGTGGAAGGCTGTTGTAAGTTGCAATGGGGCATTCACAGGATGCAGATGGATTACAAACTGAAAAAAAAACATGAAGTAATTTATTTTGAATGTTCAATTTGAATGCAGATTACAGGGTTAAAGGCAGGTGTCTGAGCATTGTGAAGGAACAGGGGAATCTTGGGGTCCATGTTCATAGATCCCTCAAAGTTGTTCGAGTATTTAATAAGGCATATGTTATGTTGGCTTTCATTAGCGGGAGATGGATTTTTAGAAATGCGAGGTGATGTTGCAGCTCTATCGGGTCCTGGTTAGACGACACTTGCAATATTGTGTTCACTTCTGTTCGCCTCATTACAAGAAAGATGTGGAAGCCTTACAGAGGGTGCAGAGGAGATGTAAAAGAATGTCACCTGAAAGATAGATTGAGGGATTTCGAGTGTTTTGTCAGTGACGCAAAGATTGGTGAGAGTTGTATTGATAGAGGTTTACAAGATAATGAGAAGCGAAGATAGAGTGAATAGTAAAAGACTTCTTCCCAGGGCAGGAAAGGTTATCACATGGTGGTATAATTTTAAACTGGTTGGAGGAAGGTTTACGAGAGATACCAGAGGTACTTTATTTACACACAGAGTGCTGGGTGTGTAGAATACACTGCCAGCAGAAGTCGTTGAGTCAGATACATTAAGAAAATTAACGTGACTCTTCCATATGCATGTGGATGACAGTAAAATGTCGGTTTTGATCTGAGATTAAGATGAAAGGACTGCGCATTATTAAGGACCAAATGCCCTGTACTGTGCTGTTCTAAGGTCTATACCTCCACAACTTCTTCCAGCACCAATAATCCTTCTTATTTCTATAAACTCTACCAGTCATTCAGCCTTCGTTGTTGATGTAATTCCCTCCACACACGACTCTATTTCTGTAACTTCCTGTAACATAACTCATTTCTCTCTCTGACACCTCTTCCAGCACCTACACTTCTCCGTCGAGTCGTAACCTCGTCCAGTCCATAAACTCCTTCCTATTTCTGTGTTCGTTTCCACCATCTACGCACCTCCTTTCCTCTGCAACCTCCACCATCTTGTCCAATCCTTCTAATCTCTACAACATCCTCCAGTCCCTGCACTCCTCCCTATCTCTGTAACATTCTCTATCTCCTACACACCCTCCTTACCTCTGTAAACTCCTCCAGTCCATCGTTCACGCCTATCTCTTTAACCAGCAAACCCCTTCGTTTCTCTGTAATCCCCTCCATCCCCAACATCCTTCCCTAACCCTGCAACCCCCTACAGCTCCTACACCCCCCATCTCTGCAACCTCCTCCAATTCCTACATCCCTCTCTATCTCTGTAACCTTCTTCAGCCCTTATACACGTCTAATCGCTGTAAAATTTCCAGACCTTGATTTGCTACCTATCTTAACGTGTTCCATTCCTCCTAACTTACTGTCAAAAAACCAACAATAACTTCACCGCTCCATATCACTGTTTCTTTCTCCAGCACGACATCTCTTCAAATCTCTGAAATTCTCCCTAGTATTACTTAGCTCCCTATCGCTATAAACTCGTTAAGCTCCTCCATATCTCCTTATCTTTATACATTCTTTCCAGCTCCGATACCTTTCAGTAACTTCGTAAAGTCTTCCAGCCCATACATCTGTCCATAACAAAGTAATCCTCACTGTCAATTTCAGCTTCCCCATATCTGGAACATCCTCCTGAATCGATACCTCCCTGCAACTGTAACCTCCTCCAACCCTAAGCCCCTCCATATCTCTGTGAACTTTTCACTGTATTCATTAATGGTGCGTCCACAATCCTTGGGATGGCGAATACTAAACACTCTCATACCCTTTGAGTGAAATGTTTTCACATCATCACTGTCCCAACTAAGTTGCCTCTTATGCTCAGATTCTGCCGTCGTATTTTGGACTCCCTGACCCACAAAAACAATTTATCAGCACGTGCCGATCCAGCTCTTGCCATTCAGAATCTTTTGCATTTCAATCAAATCACTTCTTCATTTCCTGAACCTCAAGAAAAAAAAAATCTCAAACTCAACTAGAGTAACCAGACACCACACAATGGAACATTATTTATTGATAGATGCCAGATATTGCTGACTGCACCAACATTTATTGCCCATACATTGTTGTTCTGTATAAGGTGGGTGGTGCGTTGCCAACCTGAACTGTTGCAGTCAGTTTGGTGCAGGGACACCCACAATAATGTTAGGGAATGAAAGACAAGGTTTTCATTAAGTTCCTCCCGTGGAACAGAGGAATATTTTGCACTCAGGTATGATCAGTAGCTCTATATGTAACTTTCAGTGGGTAGTGTTTCCATAGATATGTTCAACTTGCTATTCCAGACGATCATGGCTTGGAAGATGTTGTCGAAGAAAGTTTGGTAAATTTCTACAATGTATTTTGTAACTCGAACATACTGCTTCCATTGAGAGTTGATGGTGGATTCAGTGAATTTTATGGATGTGAGGTGATGGCAATCAAGCTGGACTGCAAGTGTGCACTTCCATATGCATGGTCAGCATAGCTGTTCTAGATATGTGGTTTGGCAATACGACTCTTTTTTTACATACATGTAATTTAATTAAACAATTGTCTGTTGAAATGAGTTTGGAATTGACTGCATTGTCACCGTGCCATTGCAATATGGAACACAACCTCATCAGGACAGGACGAGGTCGTGGAACCCCTTGTGCCTGTTTCACAGTTTCAGGAGTTTGTAGCCGATTCATTGCCTGATTCGATATACCTGCCTGTGGCTCACATCTGTCAGGACCTTTCGTTAGCAAAAGTGTTTTTATCTCAGGCACTAAAGTGCAAACAAATAACTAAACAAAACCAACCAAATCAGCGAACAAGATGGATGTAGAGTAGATAACCTAAAGTTGTCAATTCAGTGTTTATTACAGAAGGTGGTCAAGGGCCAATTTGATTGACAAGATGATGTACTTCATTCGTTGCCTTTGCTTCTGCTGAGAATATTCACAGAAAGGAGATTATTCTACAACAAAGATAGTTTTAATGCTTTCAATCCAAGAAATAAATGAGGTAGTTGTGGTTCTGATGGCCGAGCTGGGAATTTGTGTTGCAAACGTTTTGTCCCCTGTCTAGGTGACATCCTCAGTGCTTGGGAGCCTCCTGTGAAGCGCTTCTGTGATGTTTCCTCCTGCATTTATAGCAGTTTGTCTCTGCCACTTCCGGTTGTCAGTTCCAGCTGTCCGCTGCAGGGTCAAGGTTGATGTGTTTGTTGATAGAATCTTTGGATGAATGCCATGCCTCTAGGAATTCCCTGGCTGTTCTGTTTGGCTTGTCCTATAACAGTGTCGTCCCAGTCGAACTCATGTTGCTTGTCATCTGTGTGTGGCTACTAAGGATAGCTGGTCGTGTCGTTTCGTGGCTAGATGCTGCTCATGGATATGGATTGTTAGCTGTCTTCCTGTTTGTTCTATGCAGTGTATTGTGCAGTCCTTGCATGGGGTTTGTACACTCCGTTGGTTTTGCTCATGATGGGTATCGGGTCCTTTGTCCTGATGAGTTGTTGTCTGACAGTGGCTGTTGGTTTGTGTGCTGTTATGAGTCCTAGTGGTCGTAGTAGTCTGGCTGTCAGTTCTGAAATGTTCTGACACAAACCATAACCCTCTCATATTTCTCGAAAGACTTAGAAACAAAATTATAAGACTATTTGATTGGGGTCTTAGTTGCAGACACTTAATTTACAAATTGTACATGTTGAGGGTGGTAAAATGCGTTATTGTGGATTTAAAAGAAATTTAAAATAGATAACATTGTAGCTAAGATGTAGATACGATTGGACTACATAGATTCCAATGCCTTGTTTGTGTGCAGAATTAATATGAGAGGAATGAATTGGATTAATAATGTATGTCACCGAAATGGTTTTCAGAAGTAGAGAAACAAATAAGGCTATCTTTTCACTATGCTTTTTTTTCATATGAGGGAGGCGATGTTACATAGTTGAAAATAAGTGTGTTCATTTTTAAATTGCAACATTTCCTGAATGTTGCAAGCTCAGCTGCCCAAATGGAAAGGCTGGGACGTGGGCGGCTCTAAAGTAAATACATATAACAATTACTGTTGAATGGATGCTGCATATTGGTTGCTGTTTTGACAACAATTCAGTTTGAAGCAGTTAGTTTAAATTATGCCCAGGATGGCAAAACCCAGTCAAGTTTGAATTTATTATGTTGACAACATTTGACTTGTGGCAGGGAAGGATCTTCAAGGTATCAAAAAATGTGTCCATTTTGAAAATTGTTTAGCACAACTGTCACGGAACAGAAGGGCAACTGCTATAGAACTGGAGAACTCGCTCGCTCTCAACAAAAGAAAAATTGGATGGCACTCTCTATCATGGTTACATTTTCTGTAAAACATCCGTGCAGTGCAAAGTGTAAAGAAGACCCAGGGAGATCAGCAAATGCAATGTTAAAGACAGTGGAGAAGATAGAGACTGTGTGGACTTGATATTAAGCTAATGTAATGCTTAATAACAACACTAATAGGATTGTGCTCAGTTAGGGGAAAGAGTACTCAATATGTTAATAATTTTGTTTAGTGTTCTGTTAGGAAAGTAAACTGTTACTTTTCTTTAAATATAGGAAATTCGGAGTAACTCTTTAATCACTTTCACTTTTAACAGATTGCGAGGCGAGGCGAGATTTTCTGAGTGTTTAGTTTTAATTAACAGAGGGGTTCGAGCTCTGCATCCTAACGTAACATACCGATTATTTGAAAACATACATGTTTTTTAGTATAAATGATATTTCCTGTGTGTGATGGAATAAATATCATGCCGGATTGTTCATAACAAATTAGTCATGATTCAAGACATTGATCTTTGATCATGGCCATAGGGAAGTAAACCTTTGTCAGAGAAGTCTGACATATTCCAATGAAGTACAGTGTTATAACTTATATAGTATATCACAAGCCCATTGACCAGTAACTAATCAACATTGGGGGCAGTCGCAAGCTAAACCATCAGGTCATACAGCTGCCACATACATTGCACAAACCTACATTTCTTAATGTCTACAAAGCTGAATTTTATCTTATACTACAGGTTTATTTAGATAGAAACAGAAACACATAAGTGCCATAATGAACAATACATAATCTATGAAGCAGGACTGTGTCTTAGGGGCCAGAGGAACTGAACAGTTTGCACCTGCAAGGTCATGTTATTATAATAAATTCCTCAGCTTAGTTTCAAACAGCAGGGCTAGCACTTTACTGCAAATATTACATTGTGATAAAATGGCTTTCATGGTCACTTTGTGTCAAATCACTTCACTTTTCCTTCCACAATCCCACCTTTTTTAAAAATACTGGATTCGGCGTGTTAGCAAAAGGGGAATATACCCAGAACCAGGGGGAGTGTCAGGCGGTGATGTTTGGAGATTGGGCAGGTAATCCACTGGATCAGTAAGGAAAGGGGCAGAAGGCGCCATGGACTGGAGATCATCATCTGGGGTGTCATCAGGATGGGGAAATCTAGGCATCTGCGAGATCGCTGGAGAGGAGGGTCACAACATTGAACTGAACCGAGCACAGGATTGTCTGCAGGGTTACTTTGATTTCTCATCCAGCAGGGAAAAAAGAAGCTGCAAGTTTCTCAAATTCCAGACCGGCTCGTTTGGTGCGAGTTCAGGGTGGATGGTGATACGGGCACATATCCACCATCCAGAGTGGTTGGCCCTCTGTGCATAAAGAAAAGTACTAAATTGTAATTCCCATTTACTAGACGCTATTAGGCTATCCGTTGTGTTCCAATTAAACATAGTTACTGAAAGAAAAATAAGAAAGAGTGTAGTATGAGGCAGATTGATCAGCCTGAGCCATTCGGGGACTCGTGTTAAACTAATATCTCTGATAGGGTCTTCTGGTGTTTCTCTGGGCGTGAGGCGTGGAACTCTTTTGTATTGCGTCACATGCATCAATTCAGGCCACCCCTTGACCTTGACTGTTGTGTGGGTGACCAACAGGACGAAGAAAGGGCCTTTCCACCTCGGCTCCAATTTGCCCCAGATCTAACTGTTAGGCTTAGCATACCTGTGAATAGCAACGTTGAAATGTTTTGGTTAACTGATACAGATATTTCACATTTGTCTTCCACTATTGTGACAGCAGTATCAGTTGTTGGGATGGTTTTGATTCATCTACAAAATACATCTACGATTATTAGACAATATTCATAACAAAGTACATGCGATAATTGTACAAAGCAAATTGTATGTAAGTTGAAGGCCCACCAGGAAAGGAAGTGGTTTAACATTCCTTTTACAGCATTCAATATTTTAAAAGAATCAAATATGCTTCAGCTCTTTCCTCAGCTGCTATTAGAAAATCTGGGTGCCAACAAGTTTGTACTAGAGTATTAACTATTCTGTCCTTACCTAAGGTTGTACAATAATGCACATAATCAACTGAAATAGGCCGCAGTAAAGAAAGAATGTAAACCTGTCCATCATGGGTCACCTACATTTTGGTTTGAGTATTGGGGAAGCACCCTATTTGAGTCCCCTTCAGCAGGGGATTTTCCTGAGATTCCTGTACCGTACCCAGGTCTGGAAAACCGATTCCTTTGGGGTTTCTGACCGATCTTTACTGGGAACCCAATGGGACCAGATATTTGGGGTGTAAGGCTGGGTGCTTGGCATCAGCATCTACTGACTCATTTCCTTTGCAGTATGTATCAGCTGATTCAACGTGAAATGAACATTTTGATAACAGCCACATTGGTTGGACAAAACAGCATTACTAATGGTTTGTTACGTGGAGGTTAAAATCATATATGTTCCCACAAGGTTCCACAACCACCGTCCTGGTCAAAAGCAGATGGAGAGTTGGTGTATACTATCAGATTGAGAGTTGTTGTACAGTAGCAGAATGAGTGTCGGCACACATTAGCAGAATGAGAGTCTGAGTACAGTGGCAGAATGAGAATTAGTGAACATTAGCAAAATGACAGTCGGTAAAAATTAGCAGAATTAGAGAGACTGTTCCTTAGCAAAATGAGAGTCGCTATGCATTAGCAGAATGAGAGTCAGTGTATATTAGCAGAATTTGACTCAGTGTGCATTAGCAGAATGAGAGTTGGTGTACATTAGCAGAATGGGAGTCAGTGTATATTAGCAGAATGAGAGTCGGTATACAGTAGCAGATGTTCCTTTTGCTTGGATGCAAGCATGTTGATCCTTGGGTTAGTTCCAAGGGAACAATAAGGACACATTGCCCCCCATTGGCCATGTTCCACAGTTAAAGCAAAGGCTTGCAATTTGTCCCGGGGGATTTCGCTGTCTTTTTCCCAGTCTTAAAAATGTAGCACTTGTGCCACCCTGTCCCCTTTTCCAGGGTCCCCTTGGGAAAGGGATGCTCAGCAGTGGTCGCTAGGCAGCCATCTGTGATAGTTTCACCCCCAGTGGGTATGCTGGTCTCTATCAATCCTGTCGGGGGCTGGGCAACAGCGTATAATGTTGGCGAGGTTGTTGCAAAGCCATCTGAGGTAGGTTCCACCCCCAGTGTGTATGCTGGTCTCTATCAATCCCATTGAGCTGACCCACAGCGTGTAGGGGTCCCGACGTCTTTGCACAGCCATCTGATGTAGGTTCTGCCCCCAGTGAGTATGCTGGTCTCTACCAATCCCGTCGGGTCTGGCCCACAGCGTATATGGTTGTGAATAATCATCTTATCCGGACTAAAATGGAAGAATGGGATGCAATTACATTGCCATACAATTGAGAAAATGTACATTTCCAAGCTGTCTGATGTTAAAAGACGTACAAATCTCTTTATTCATGTGAAGGTGAACAAGTGTTCTTCATGGACTGAACAAAAATAATTTAGTGGACATTTACTGTGATCATTGAAAGTCCAAACATTTAGTTTTCGCCGGAGAATTTAAACTCAGCACTTTTTCAAGTAGAAGTGCAAAAGTTTTGATCAGTATGTGATTATCATTGGTGCCAAAACCAGAAGACTCTGGAAATGCAAAGTAGTCTTGACAGTATCTGTGGCGAGAAAGCAGAATCAATATAAGGTAGCGGAATGTGTCTGGGTGCGTTATTCTTCGCTCATTGTGTTCAGGGATGTGTAGGTTAGATTTCAGCAAGGCGTTCGATAAGGTTTCCCATAGTAGGCTATTATACAAAATGCAGAGGAATGGGATTGTGGGAGACATCGTAGTTTGGCTCAGTAATTGGCTTGCTGAAAGAAAACAGAGGGTTGTAGTTGATGGAACATGTCAATCTTGGTGTCCAGTTACTAGCGGAGTACCGCAAGGGTCGGTGTTGGGTCCACTGATTGTCGTCATTTTTATAAATAACCCGGATGAGGGCTGAGAAGGGTGGGTTAGTACATTTGCAGACGACACTAATGTCGGTGGTGTTGTGGATAGTGACAAAGGATGCATTGGTTCCAGAGAGACATAGATATAATGCAGAGCTGGGCTGAGGGTGGCAAATGGAGTTTAATGTGGACAAGTGTGAGATGGTAAACTTTGGAAGGAGTAATCGGAATGCAAAGTACCAAGCTAATGGTAAGATTCTTGGGAGTGCAGATGAGCAGATTGACAGGGTTGTTAAGAAGGCATGCAGTGTTTTTGCCTTTATTGACAGAGGGATTGAGTTCCAGAAGCATTAGGTTATGCTGCAGCTGTACAAAGCTCTGGAGTATTGTGTACAGTTCTGGTGACCGCATTATACGAAGGATGTGGAATCTTTGGAAAGGGTGCAGAGGAGATTTACTATGATGTTGCGTGGTATGGAGCGAAGGTCTTAGGACGAAAGGCTGAGGGACTTGAGGCTGTTTTCGTTATGGAAAAGAAGATTGAAACGTGACTTAATAGAGACATACAAGATAATCAGTTTTCGCCTTAGAATTTAAATTCAGCACGTTTCCAAATATGTAAGAAGGAAAAGAATGGTGAAAGTAAATATTGTCCTTTCAGGATGAAAATGGCGAGGTAATAATGGGAAACTCAGAAATGGCAGAAGCATACCGAACACTTCCTGTTTGAACAACGGATAATAATTTCTTCTCAAAATGTACAGAAACTGCAACCAATCTTAATGGAAGTGCGATGACGAGGAAGAAAGGATTAAGTAAATTGGTGGGATTAAAGGCAGGTAAGGCCCTCACGCTTGATGACCTGCTCTCTAGGATATTAAAGGAGGTGACAGCAGAGATAGGGGATTGGTTAATTAGGATGTTCAAAAAAATCCGTGGAATCTGAAACAGTTCCAAAGTATTGGAAAATTAGCAATTAGATTAGATGCCTACAGTATGGAAATAGGTCCTTCGGCCCAGCAAGTCCACACCGAAATTCCAGAGACGAACATACGCAGCCACATTTCCCTACATCTACCCCGTTGAATGCAGCTAACACTATGGGCAATTTGGCATGATCGATTCACCTGACCTTCACATCTTTGGGAGGAAACCAGAACCCCCAGAGAAAACCCACGCAGACAGGGGGTAAATGTGCAAACACAACACAGACTGCCACCAAAGGAGGGAATTGAGCCCAGGTCTCTGGCACTATATGGCAGGAGCGCTGACCACTGAGCCACCGTGACGCCCTGATATGATTCTTCAAAGTAGGATGTATGTAAAAAGTTAGAAACGTCAGAGCAGCGATGTTGACCTCTGTGATAGGGAAGATGCTTCAGTCAATTGTAAAGTAGGAAATAACTGAAAACTTGAAAAAACAAAGATTAATTCATGATGGGCAAGTTGTGCTTGTCAAACGTGCTGCAGTTCTTTGAGAATGAAACCAGCAAGGTGGATAATAGGGATCCAGCTATATTTAGACTTCCAGAAGGCTTTCAACAAGGTGCCGTATGAAGGATGATCTAGAAGGTTAGATCCCAGGAGGTTAAGGGTAGAATAATGTATTGGATAGAGGATTATCTGACTGACAGAACGCAGAGCATTAGTATAAATGGTTCTTCTCTGGCGAACTGCTGCAGGGTTTAGCTGTCAATTTTCAATTGTTTGCAAGATACAAATGAAAGGAAAGGGAGATAGAGTGTTGGAACAAAGTTCAGAGATGGTTCTAAACTATATGGTAAAACATCCTGTGATGAGCAGATATGGAGTTTGAAGATGAATATTGATCAGCTAGGAGAATGGGTAACACTTGGCAGATGACGTTTAATGTGGAAAAGTGCGAGGTTGTCTGTTTAGCGGGAACAGTAAAAGGTTTAATTAGTAATTAATTAGGAAACAGATTCAAAGTACATCAACGATGAAGGTTCCAGATGTCTTTGTGCATCACTCGTAGAAAGTAGGTGTACAGGTGCAAAATGTACTTTAAAAGGCAAATGAAAGACTGCAATTTATTACAAAATGGATTACAAAAGATATGTTGCTTTAATTATCTAAGACCTCGGTTTCACATCACAAGTATTCTGTCCAGTGTTGTTCCCCTGTCTTGAGGAAGGATTTGGTGACATTTCAGACAGTTCCAATGAGGTTCATCAGGTTGATTCCAGGAATGAAATGGCGGTTTACGATGAGCAGTTAAATAGCATCTGCTTATAATCGCTGGAGTTCTAAAGACTGAGGGAGAATCTGATGGACATAAAGAAACTCGAAAGGAGATTGGAAAAATACTCCCATGTGAGAGAGTCTCGAACAAGGAGTCATTGATATAGAGTGAGAGGAGGTTCATTTAGAACTAAGAAGATGAGAAACTACTTGTCTCAGAGGATTGTGAATCTGTGGAACTCACTGTCCCACAGTGTATTGGAAGGAGAATCAATGAACAGATTCAAGAAACAAATAGGTGTGTTTCTGATGAAAATCGTGGTTAGGATGACGGTCACCAGTCCGGAAAGTAGAGTTGAAACCAGGATAACATTCACCATGATCATGTTAAATAGTACAATGAATCAATGCGCTGATTATCCTACTGCCACTCCTAATTCCGATGTTATTTTGTTGTCCCATCTGCAGTTCTTTTGGATTTTATTCGCTGTTGGTAGTTGGGGTGGTAGGAGTAGAGGTGTTTTGGTAAAGGGAGACGCAGGTTGCTCAATGTGAAGGGAACAAGAGAGTAATGTGGAGAAAAATAAACACAAGCAGGTCTTGTTGATTGCCATAGAAGACCTGGCAACTGGGTACTCTGTCTCTGTTCTTAATTCCTAAAGTTTAGTTGCTGAGTGTAAACAAAATCAAATCGTTACAGTCGGACAGACAGCCCATAATTAACATGCCCATTTCATAATAAAGGGAGAAATGACTATTTGAAGCAGAAGTAAAGAGTTCACAATTCTTTCGACATTTCCTGATTATTTGCTACAACGGCAGTCTGTTAGCTGGGTCATGGGTCTGCAAATACTTTACATTGTCGTAACTTGATAGTTAGACATCGAGTAAAACATGACATTTTAAATTCCATTGGATTATGGCTATAATATTTATCTTTTGAAAAAAAAGTATTCTGAATATATTCTGGAAGAATACAAGCATTGCAAAGGTTATAAAGGGAAGTTATGAAGAGGGCATGAGTTTATAAAGAGGTCTCAGTGTGTCAAGGGAATGAGCACATACTGATCTTTTTATAATAATTGGAAAAACGTGTCTTTCTTTGAACACGTTGGCGAGTTGAATGGAAAAGCAGTGTATTATTTGAATGGACAGATTGCCAAACTGATGTACAAGGAACGGGACGCCAAGATCTCATGAGCACCATGAGCACCAAGTTTGCATGAGCACCAAGTTTGTTGGGAGGTAAAATCACTGTTAAAATATTTTGAAACCAAATACAGAAAGAAATAGAGAAGTTTTTTCTAAGTTTTGCAGATTAATAGTAAGACCAGATTTCCTTTAAAATTACGTCTCCTTGTGTTGAGCTTTGAGTAAGGCTCTCCGTTCATCCTGTCTGTACCCCTCATGATTTGGAGATGCTGGTTTTGGACTGGGGTGGACAAAGTTAAAAAAATCACACAACACTAGTTTATAAAAGCAAACTGGTTAGTCTATAACATTTTGTTGTGTGATTTTTACCTTTGCATACCCCCATGCTCTTAAAACTCCTTGACCAGAAGCCCCTCTTCAACTCCTCTGCCTTCAAAGAAATTCTAGCCTCTCTTCATTATTGAGCACTCTATTGTCTTGTTACTTCTGAAATGCAGCTTCTCAGAATTGTCAGTGTTAAATTGCATCTGCCAGTGTTCTGGCCTTTTGAACAATTCATTTATATCATCCTGAAATCTAACAGGTTCCTCCTCACTGTGAATCACTCAGCTAATCGTTGTGCCATCGACAAAATAATTTATCATTCTCTAAAAACTCCATCCCTCACATTCTTATCGTCATAATTTGTAACATTCACAAATAAGCCTTGTTTTTCGTGTTTTTCAGATGTTATTCACAAAAGAAGAATTGAGAATTGCAGCCTCTTGTTTTTCCTATTTTCGTGAATTTACAGCGTGGTGCAGATGAGGTATTTTTATGAGGGGGCCTCAAATTTTATTTTGGGCATGGAGCTGAATTCTCCTTTTTTTACTATGCCCTCTGTAATTTTTCTTTATACGTCTTGTACGTAATTAATATTGGACGATGTTTAGGTGCCTTTCACGAGACACTTGTATTTTATGATGACTCGAAGAATGTTCTTTGTAACATGCTCTACATTAGTCAGAGCAGAAGGAATGTTTTGTGAGCAGAATGAGCAGAGACTCAGAATTTTGTTTGAAAGAGCTGGAGTGATAAGCATAAAGATTCAAATAAATTCTACATTATAGGCCAGGGGCAGGAGATCAAATCATCTCATCATGTCTACCTTGAATTGGATCCAAAGTATTAGAACATATGCCGAATGTTCTACAATGTTAAAAAAAAGGTTCTGAGCAGCATGGATTTTACAGCTGTTCTTGGGACTGCAAGCATAGCTTAAGATTCATTACAGTCATTATTTTACAGTTAATATTGTCGTTATAGTTCATTAAAGGAGATTATTTTTTCCATTTTGTTTTATCAAAATTTAAAAAAGAAGCAGAAAAGAAAACAAGCAATAAAAGTGACTTTTTTTCTAATGAACTTTTTTTAACGAGCTTTTCAAGGGTGGTCTACAATGCAATTAGACAAGTATGTACTGTATATGTTTTAAAAGATTTTTTTAAATTAAGACTGCAATTATTTTTGTTTGTTTTGAAAGGTCAAGCAGTTTTCTATTTAAATAAGAATTTTTGTCTTCACTCCGGAGAGAGCTGAACGTGTTCAGCTATGGAAAAGACTTTTATCTTCGAGGAATTTATTGAAGAGGAATCTTTGTATTGAGTTAATTAGCGAAATAGTTGCTTTTATTTTGTATATGTTTTATATCTATATATGTTTGTAATATTTCCATTTTAACATTATTTTCTGTAAGTCAAGAAAGGCAACATTTTGGGTGATGAAACATCCTGCTTTTCAGCATTGATATAATTAAGGCAGTACATAATTTACAGAGGGAAATAGCTAGCAGATTTTGACAAGTTAATATCCATCAAAATCACTCAGATAGATGGTTGACTGTCAGGAAAGTTAAGAAGGTAGTTCGAAAGTTCATTAAAGGAGATTATTTTTCCATTTTGTTTTATCATAATTTAAAAACGAAGCAGAAAAGAAAACAAGCAATAAAGGTGACTTTTTTTCAAATGAACTTTTTGTAACGAGCTTTCCTCCATTATTCCTCCATTGGCTATTCCTCCATTAAACTTATTCAGTTTTTGGAACAGGTGAAGGGGATTGTCTCTCTGAGGAAAATAATAGAACCATCAGTTGTTGGACGCTTGGAACAATTCTTACCTTCGGCATCATTTGGCAAGGGGCTCTCCTTTCAGCGGCATTAACAGGAGATTCGGTGGCAGTGAGTATAAGTTGAGGATGGTTTGTTGCTCTCCCGGTGCTAGGATTAAGAACGTCTCTAAAAGTTTCAAGCTTATTGTTAAAGGTGAGATTGAGAGTCCAGGAATTATTGCACATATTGGTAGAAATGATGTGTTTAGGTGAAAAGATTAAAGCAGTACAGAGTGAATTTAAGAGGTATGGTAGAAGATTAAAAATGCATCTCAAAATTAGTAATTCCTGGTTTTCTCATAATGTCAAACTCAACAAGGAAGGAACAAAATATTAAAGGAGAAAAAAAAAACAATAGCCTGGTGGGCTGTTGAGGACTTTAGATTTTTGGGAAATTGCAATCTGATTTGGAATAGAAAGGATCTGTTCAAAAAGGATTGGTCTAATCTAAACTGGAGAACAATCAATATCTTAGCAGGGAGATTTGCTCATTCTGTGTAGGGAGACGTTATATTGATAGAGAAGGCAAGGAGGTATTCTAAGTCGCAGTGTAAATGGTAGTTTGGATGGAGAAGGTTATGAATGTGAGGAGAGCACCTCAACTGAAAAAAAGAAGGACTATAGAGTCAGAGTGTAGAATAATTCTGGAGCACTAAATGACATTTATTTCAATGTAAGGGGTCTAACAGGGGAGTCTGATCAACTTAGGCTATATTTAAGAACTTGGGATTCTGACATCATAGCTATTAGAGAAACTTGGCTGGGAGATGGTCAAGACTGGAAATTCAATGTACCAGGTGTTAGGTCTTCGAGAACGGATAAAAAAAAGACAGAGATTCGATGGGCAGGGGAGGAGGAGAAGGACTGATGCTTTTAATTTAGGAATAAATTATTGCTCTATCTGGGAGAGATTTTTTCTGAAAAATCGTTCAGTTAAAATATATTTGTAAAAATGAATATGAAAGTAAATATCACTTTGAAGTGATTGTACTATTTGCTCATTTGTGACAAATCGTCCAGTGAAAATATATTTTTAGAAATTAAAAATAAGAAATGAAAGAGCACGTTGATGGGATTATACGATGTGTTATCCAGCAGTAAGACAGAAGTTGAGAAACAAACATGTAGTAAGATCTTAGATATATATAAGCTTAATAATATTGCTTAATGGGAGATTTAAATTTTCCAAACGTTGAGTGGCACTACCATAGTGTTAACAGTTTGGATAGTGAAGAATTTGTCAAATGAGTTGAAGAAAAATTTCTTCATCAATATGTGGATGAACCTAAGCAAGAAGTATCAAAATAGACCGTCTCTTGTGAAATTGGCAGGGCAAGTGACTTCCGTAAAAATAGGGGAATACTTTGGGTCTTGAAAGCATAACTCCATTAGTTTCAAAATATTTATGGAAAATAATAAGCCTTCCATTAATGTTATGTTTTTAATTGGATGACCACAAATTGTAATGGCAGGAGACGAGGATGTTCCCAGTTTAATTGGAGTAGAGTGTTAGCAGGTGAATAGAACGTCTGGCAAGTCGGAAGCGGCCAATAGCGTAACGATGAGAGTTGACGATGAGTTCCTGTTAGAGTGAAGGGTAAGGCTGGTAAGATTAAGGAACAATGGATGACTAAAGTTATTGAGGTTCTACTCAAGACTAAAAGAGAGTCTTACTTTAGATATCGACAAATATTTGTATGACTAAGGGATTCATTTGAATAGAGTGTGGGGCATTATATAGAGAGAAATCAGGAAAGCAAAAAAGGTGATATGCAATTTAATGGGAAGGTTAAGGGTATTCCAAAGATGTTGTGCAACTACATTAAGAGCAGGGGGGTAATCACGGAAATGGTACGGCCTGTTGAAGATAATGAAGGGGCAGTTCTGTTGAACCCAGGAGATGGGGAATAAAATCATCTCATTCCTGATGCATAGACAGCAGCAAACACACGCTACTGTATGCACATCACATTTATCCAGATTGGACTATATCTGCTATTTGTCAGCCTATTGACACATTTGATCAAAGTCTTTTTGTAAACTTCGAAAACTTTCTTTGCTGTCCACTGTGCCACCAACTTTGGTGTTTTCCATAAATCTAGTAACCATGCCTTCTATATTCTCATCCAAATCATTTACATAGATGACAAACAATTAAAACCCTGAACTAACTCTGTAGAACACTTCTGGTCACAAGCCACAAGTCCGAAAAGCAACCGTCCACCATAACTCTGCCTCCTGCCATTGCATCAATCAAAAGTGCTGGAGGGAAAGTCAGCAGTTCTGGCCGTATCAGAGCATAGCAAAAAAGTGAATTAACTTTTTCAGTCCAATATAACTTGTTCAGAACAGTTTCATATCCGTCTCGATATGTTACCTCTGTTTCTTTGTCCAGATCCAGACTCATCTGTTGCATTTCTACCCATTTTGTTTGTATTTCAGTTTTTCACTATCACTAATATTTTGTTTTTCTTGATTGGTCTAGATGCTGAACCCGGTTATATTTGGATATTATGCATCATTCCTTTTCCCATTATTTGTACCAGTGACACACGTGCTACACTGGAGTCTGTTGTTTCGTTTCATTCTGATCATAAATGCGTAAATCTCAGCAAATTGATTTTGATTTTAAAGGCATTTTAGAGACAGTTGCACGGTATGAAAATAATGGCAACATATTATTAATTATGACATTGTGTGTGCCCTTTATGAACAGGTTTGTCTCATCTGGCTCTGAAAGGTTTCAATAACTTTCTCTGAATAATTACAGCAAGGATGGTGATCACGCCGCCCATCATGTCTCCGCCAACTCAGAATGAGCTATATCCTCACACTTACTCTGTTGTAACTCCCTGTAACACCACACATTTTGTTATCTGTATCTGTTTTATTAATTCTGACTATCCTGTCCACATATAAATAATCTTATCAACCTGAATAACCTGTGATTAAACAGTAGAAATATAAAATATAATTCCGTATACCATGCTTAAAATTGTCCTATTCTATTCACATTGTCGTTCAGCATTCCATGTATCAAAGGTTATCTGTTACCTAGCTCTTCATTGCATTTCATTCTATTTGTCAGAAAGAGTGAAGGCTGAATACGTGTGACTGGGAGATATTAATGTACTCCCCAAAGGTCTCCTCAGTTACTGGCCACAGTCCTTTCTGTCACGTAGGCAATATTGTATTCATTCCGTCCCTTACTCATTTATTCATGACTTTTTTTGAACAAGGTTATTGTACATTGTTATGAATAAGGACCCACCCAATAAAATATTTTGAAGCAGGTAGCCCAGACTGTAACTTTGCTAATTGTTGGGGTTAAGTTTATAGTGGGCATTCCTGGAGTGAATTAGTTGGTCATGCTGCCGAGTTTAAACAAACCTCATTTATTTACCAAATTATGGAAGGAACCACAAAGAGCCGAGAATGGAATACTCGAACAAAAAGTCCTCTCCGCGTGCGACAGTTTATCCCGACTTAATGATGCTGTTCTAAATTACTTGCAACAATCCCAATAAACAATCCTTTTAGCAAAAGACTAAAAATGCCGCAAACAAGTTTACAGATTGGGAAGTTAGAGGGCAAAATGAGGTGGAGAGTGCCTAGTTTCAACAGTGAGCCTGATTCAACTAACCCCCGAGCTGAATTGACCTGCGCAGCTACAGATTTCGCCATGTCTCCTTGGTTACACCAGTTTATTGTTAAAATACTTGAAAGCCTTTTGCCTGAGGCATTAACTATTAGGTATAAACAAAATGACCCAACGAGCTATTCAAAATTGAGACATGTTGGGACGTTGGGTCATTCTGAACCGCTCCGAAAAAATATCAAGGGCAACATAACTTTGTAAAGAGACCAGCTTTGTGACAACTGCTACCAAATAAACCTGAATCATTAATATCCAAAGATGTCTTCAGTTTTCAAATGCTCCCTAAACTAATGGTTAGTACATTCACTTACTTTAAACATACGAACGTGCATAACTGCATCCAGATTCAGTGTGTGACATTGCCATCATCGAATGCCTCCATCTGTCAATCAAATCTCGGCAATGATTTGGCAATCACATTGTCAAGAACTGCCACATGCATAATTTTCAAATTGATTGGCTGTATCAACAAGCTGCAGCTAACCTGTCTGACATTTTTATCCTTAAATTACTCCAAAAACTTTAATGCATTACAATCAGTGTATACGATTGACTCAGAAATGTTGCTGGAAACATAAACACTGAAATGTTGTGGTGCCAACACAAAGCTCAAAGTCTCTTTCTCAACTGTCGACTATTTCCACTGATGAATGTTCAATCAGACTCAATAGGTCTTTCAATCTCCTCGTCGTCTTCCTGAAGGAGCACAGCGCTGACACCCACATCACTCGCATATACAGCGGACTTGACAGGCTTTTGCATCCCAAGACACCATTTGAGTGTGTTCAATAACATGGCCCACGAAGGTGACTTGTGCTTTGGCAAATTCCATTCTTAGCTCGGTTTATCACCAAGCCTGACTTCTGAGGTAGGTCGAATAAGTCTGATCAGTTTTCTAAACGTTCCTTCCATGAGTGACTAAAGGTACCAGTTCATCGATGCACACCACACGTTGGATCATCCAGCAACTTACTGGTTAGTCTCTGAAATGTGGCCGGCACGCTTTTCTTAACAAATTACAAGAAGTTAAACTTGTAATTGTGTTATGAAAGCCGAGATTCTCTTTGCTCTTTCTGATAAATCTACCTGTCAGGAGCCTCTGAACAAGTATAACTTAGAAATGTAACTTGCTTGTCCCATTTTTTAAACACGGTTTTCCAACTTCGGATTGGATATACATCAGTCTTTGTAACTGCATTGACTTTGCGACAGTCCACACATAACAAGTTGTGAAGGCTCAGTTAGGGCGCTTGAGGGTTACAAGGTAGACAGGAAAGACCTAAAGAGAGAGCTCAGAAGAGCCAGGAGGAAACATGCGAAATTGTTGGTGGATAGGATCAGGGTAAACTCTAAGGCTTTCTATAGTTATTTAAGGAATAAAAAAAAAGACGAGAGTAAGTTTAGGGCCAATGAAGGATAGTAGTGGGAAGTTGTGTGTGGAGTCAGAGGAATTAGGGGAAGCACTTAATGAATATGTTTTCGACAGTATTCACTCTAGAAAACGCCAATGTTGTCGAGGAGAATACTATGATACAGGCTACTAGACTAGGTGTGATTAAGGCTCACAAGGAAGAGGTATTTGAAATCCTGCGGAGTATGAAAATACAGAAGTCCCCTGGGCTGGATGGGATTTATCCTAGGAACCTCTGCAATGCCAGGGAGGAGATTGCCGAGCCTTTGGCATTAATCTATAAATCGTCATTGTCTACAGGAGGGAAACAAATGTGGTTCCCCGTTCATGAAGGAGAGTAGAGACCACCCAGGTAATTCGAGACCAGTGAGCCTTACTTCAGTTACACAGAACATAGAACACAGAACATTACAGCGCAGTACAGGCACTTCAACCCTCGATGTTGCGCCGCCCTGTCATACTAATCTGAAGCCCATCCCACCTACAATATTCCATGTATGTCCATATGACTGTCCAATGACGACTTAAATGCACTTAAACTTGTCGAATCTACTACCGTTGCAGGTAAAGCATTCCATACCTTACTACTCTCTGAGTAAAGAAAATACCTCTGACATTTTCCTTATACCTATCTCCCCTCAATTTTAAGTTGTATCCCCTCGTGTTTGCCATCCCCATACTTGTTGTTGGTAATGATTTGGAAATGGTATTAAGAGATAGATTTTATAATCATCGAGAAAATAGAATTTGATTCGGGATAGTCAGCACGGTTTTCTGAAGGATAGATTGTGTCTCACAAACCTTATTGAGTTCTTTGAGAAGATGACCAAACAGGTAGATGACAGTAAACCGTTTGATGTGGTATATATGGATTTCAGCAAGGCGTTTGATAAACTTCCCGACTGTGTGCTATTATATAAAATGAGGAAGAATGGGATTGTGGGAGATATAGCAGTTTGCATCAGTAATTGGCTTTCTGAAAAACGACAGAGGGTGATGGTTGATTGGAAATTTTCATCCTGACGTCCGGTTACAAGTGGTGTAGCGCAAGGGTCAGTTTTGGGACCTCTGCTGTTCATCATTGATATAAACGACCTGCATGAGGGCGTAGAAGGGTGGGTTACTAAATTTGCAGACGACACTAATGTCGGTGGAGTTGTGGATAGTGACAAAGGATGTTGTAGGTTACAGAGAGACATAGATAAGCTACAGAGTTGGGCTGAGAGGTGGCAAATGGAGTTTAATGCGGATAAGGCTGAGGTGATTCACTTTGGTTGGAGTAACGGGAATTCAAAGTACTGGGCTAATGGTAAGATTCAAGGTAATGCAGATGAGTTGAGAGATCTCGGTTGTCCAGGTACACAGATCCATGAAACTTGCTACGTAGGTTGACAGGGTTGTTACGAAGATAAACAGTGTTTTAGCTTTTATTAATAGATGGATCGAGTTCCAGAACCATGAGGTTATGCTGCAGCTATACAAAACTCTGGTCTGGCCGCACTTGGAGTACTGTGTACAGTTCTGGTCACCGCATTATTAGAAGAGTGTGGAAGCTTTGGAAGGGGTGCAGAGGAGATTTGCTAGGATGTTGCCTTTTATGGAGCAAAGGTCTTACGAGGATCGCCTGAGGGACTTGAGGCTGTTTTCGTTAGAGAGATAAAAATTGAGAGATGACTTAATAGAGATAGAAGATAATCAGAGGGTTAGATAGGGTGGTCAGGGATAGCCTATTTTCCAAGAGTTTATATAAAAATGTGCTGAAGAGCACTGTATGTTGAAGATACAAAATTGTCTTTTCAGAGCAATGAATCAAATGCTCAGGCAAATCCACACCTTCTGTGTATTGGATTGCAAATATGCCCACTGAGAATCTATTGGCTAGTTCCTGTTTTAATCGAGGAGAGATCAGCACTGCAACAATATCCAAATTGTGTCTTTTGTGGGTGGCTGTGGTGGGGGTTTCAGGCAGTTACCGCATTGCAAACAGACGACACAGCAGTTTCATCTAGCCTACAATAAGAAAGCATCCATTCTTCTCCCTCAGAATTAATTTCACTTGAGTAATTGGTGATGGGAGAAGTGACCAATAGCCAGCGATGCCAACATTCAAACCAGTCCAGTTGTTATTGTGACCTGAAGGTACCATTACTGCAAGATCTTAACTGGACCTTTTTGTTCAGTGACTGTGATTGATGTCAGTCTCCATGGATTCTAATAGTATCACTGTATGGTTAACCTCTTCTATTAGTAAGGGGCTTCTTGTAATACGTTATCCAGTTGTAGCAGCAGATCCATCACCTCAACATTAACAAATATCAACAGCTGCAGAGACAGGAAGAGGACTGAGAATAGTCTGGGATGCTCCATTAATGGATCAGAATCTGAGAACATTAGACTGGAATGCTGCTACAGTGGACTGCAGTTTATTCTGGGGTATTTTCTATCTTTCCTGGTCTTGGTCGTCATTATCAACTCGGATATATAGTGCACTGATGATTATCCAGGCAGGTTACAATCCCATTCTCGCGATTGTTGTTGTTCCTTGTAAGTCTCTCCATCTCTATCCTTTCATTAATCCCATAAGCCATGGTGAACTTCATTGTTATTTCTGTTATCTATAATTTGCAAAGACGGAAACTATTGTCCTCAGTTTCAAATGGAAATTCCATTCATTACCACAAACTTCCGAACTGCCCAACAACGCCCCGCCCCCCACCTACAAACATCTGCGAACAAGAACGTTCACAATCACAAAGTACATTTTTGCCCTGAATTCATTTATTTCTCCGTATTCTCTCCATCACCAAACTTACCCACCACCAGCTCCATAATATCCCCAGTCCCCATCTTGAGTACTGTGCAGGTGCTAAATAAATCGTTACCTATGTTTTGGTAAAATTCAGACTTTATAATTCCAGTTTTCTTCTAAGCATTCTTCCGCTACAAATATGTCCATCATAACCTTGTTCTTGTTTCTAAAATAAATTCATGACAGCGACACCGTGTCAAAGAACTAATGTTACTGCCCATGTAATTCAGAGGCTCAGGTTACTACACTAAGGACACTGTTTCAAATCTTCCTACAGATGATGTCAGAACTTAAATACAAATGACAGGAATTGGAAATAAAAGCAAATTTCACGACTATCAACAATAACACCATCAGCATTTTGTCAATAGGTTTATCTATCTTATTGATATCCTTTGGTAAAGAAACCTAGCATTGATACCTGGTCTAGCTTAAGACTGAAATCAAATGCACAACAATGTGCTTGGCTCTCCGCTGTCTGAAAGAATGGCCTTACAGTAAAGGGCATTTAGTGAGATCAACAAATGCTGCAGGCATCCCATGTCATAACATTACTGAAGTTTAAATAAAACATAGAATGATGCGAGAGGTCAGAAGCAAAAGAAGAATGAGAAACTGCCATAGAAACTGAGCAGATTTGGCACCCTTGAGTCCAGAGAGAAATTGAATTGACATTTCGAGTCCACTGAGCAACCATCATAACTGAACACAGCTTGAAAATAGTGTTATTGATGTTGGTGGCAGGGATGTCGATTATTAAGGGGAGAAGCAGTGAGTTGGACAGACAGAGAAAGGGGGAGATTAAAGAAAATAAGAAAACAAAGGGATTGACGATGATCAGCTGTAATGGAAATAAAAAGAAAACGAGATTATTCTAATTTATTTTTCTCCTGTTGCCATATAGCTGAAAATCATGCCGGTTTAGAGTATACATCATTGTCTCTGGTTAAAGTGAGTTATGTCCCTTTGTCTTTCTTCCCTGAGTGCGATCATCTTCCTTTATTCATTAGCAGGATGCTGTGCCAGTATTTAATTCCCTTTCCTCATTGTCCTTGAGAAGGTGTTGGAGAGCTGACCCCACTGCAGTCTGTGGGCTGTAAGTAGTCAGTGCTTAGGTTCGTGTGGTTGCATTTCTTTGAGGCTTTGTAGTGAGCCATATACTTGAACGTCTTTCTTGGCTATTTCAAAGGGTAGCTAAGAGACAAATTCGTTGCTGGAGCCACATGCAAGCCCGTTGGTAAATTTCATTCCCTGAAGGACATTAGAGTGCCAAGTAGGATTTGTTGACAATCGACAATGGTTTCATAGCTTCATGTGATTTTATGAATTTCAAATTCCACCATTTGACGTGGTGGGATTCAAATCCGGGGTGGGGATAATCACCTGGGTCCCTGGATTAACAAACTCAAGATAATACGGCGAGCACATTGCCTCCCCAGCATCTCCAAACATCTCCACTAGCAAAATGGGTGTTGCTGTTGGTGTGGCTGTGCTTGAAGCACAGCTCTTCGCAAGGCTAAGGAATGATTTGGCAAAATACTCCATCCTTCTTAATTTTGTATTTATGAGAAGGTCAGAGGATGGGAAGAGCCCTTCAGGAAAATAAGCTGGGTGTCCTTGGTCATGAGTCACTAACAGAATTCATACCAGGCAGCAGGTAATCAACACAGTAAATTGTGCACTGTCCTTCATTGCAAAATGAATCAAGTATAGGAGTGAAGGCACTTTCCTGCAGTTGTAGAGTGTTGTAAAGTACTTGGGGCAATGTGTACAAATCATCTCTCACTTATAAGGACTGATCCCCTTGCCACAGAAAGACTGTGTAATGGAGTTTCACCAGAGTAATCCATGTGGTGATGGTACCACGAGGAGACTGTGAAGGAAATAACTATCACTACAAAAGAATAAAATGCGATCGCATTAAAGCTTGGGGGTTATTAACCAAAGCTCATTATTTTCAAAACAATACGTTTTTAGCGTGAACTAAAACATGTATATTTTGCGACACATGCTTTCACATTTAGGCAAATATATAGAAAGGAAACGATTAGAAGGATAGGGGAAAGGTGCAGGGAAATGGGGTTAGCAATGATGGACATTTTGGTCATCATGGACCAGTTTAGTCTGAACAGCCTGTCTCCGTTCTTTAGGACTCGATGACTCTATGATACTGTACTCACCTGAGTGGAGCCTTCTGTTGCTTAAGGGGTGCTCCAGTTTCTGAATGAACTCTCACTGACGCATTGTTCAGTTAGTTTGTGACCCTGTACTGAATGTCATGTTCAAGAATGTGTCAGCAGTCACACTCTGATAGAGTTCGCCATTCCCACCAGCTTCTGACCTCCATACAGAAAACTAGCCCATCTTCTGGAGATTGGAGATGCCTCCTTGAGACTTGGCACAAACCTTCCACTGTCCCTCCTCGCTGTCAGCAAACCATGATATTGTTAACATAACACGTGTGTGCCATTAGCAATGGAGCCAGGAGGAACACCATGGAGCAGTCCGTCTGTGCAGTGTATGCCTCATTGATTTGTCATGTTGGAGCATGAATGACATCCTCATTTGTGTTACATAGTGGAGGGGCTGAATGGTCTCTTCTCTTCATGCGTTTGTGTTTCGAGAAGCTGAATGTCCTCCTCCTGGTCCCAGGTAAAAAAGTTCATGGACATTATTGGGCGATCCTTGGTTCCTGCTTACCTGCGTATTAAACTGACTGGACTCCTTATCTTGCTCTGTAATAGTAGACAGGCAGAGGGCTGGAAGAACACAGCAGCCCAGGAAACATTGAATTCCTCAATTTCAAATAACCTCCCTTCCAATCCCCCAACTCCTTTCCCAACCCCCTTCCAGTCCTCTGATCAACTCCTCTTCCAGTTGTCAACCGGATTCAGTGCTCCCAAAGTCCAACCCAGTGGTACCCGTCTACACACGTTCGCCTATCCCCACCTCACCACACTGCCTCCTCCTTTCTCGCCCCGCCTATTTATCTGTGGCTCCCTTACCACAGCCTCCAGTCCTGAAGAAGCATCACCTCCTGATGCTGCCTGGCTTGTTGTGTTCTTCCAGCCTCCTGCCTGTCTACTTTGCATTTCAACATTTGCAGATTTTTTTTTCAAAATCTCTTCCTGTGTAATCGGCTAGAGAAAGCGAATGGGCTATGTCTCTTCTTATCCAATACTTTTGGTGGGTTAAATGACTTTCTCACATTCCTGTGAAACAGAAACCCTACAACAAATACATCACTTTTGACTCCATCTATCATTCTCTGAGAAAAAGAACAGGACATGATACTACCAACACCGGAAGTTGCATCACATACTCAATGAAACCTAAACACTTAAACATAAAGTGGGACGAAGCACCAGCACTTCACTGGAGGCACAATGAGGGTGTTCCCTATAGTCATGAACCATCTGAAAATGAACTCTCCAGCTCAGCGACCAAACTGCCCCAGAATAAGCACAATTTCTCTCATCCTTCCTTTAACTAAATCTTTCATTCCAGCAATTATTCTGATTATTTATAAGGTTACTGGTATTACTTTACAAAATAATGTGGTATCTGTCTGTCTCTTTGTGTGAATATGTGTGCGAGAGTGACTGAACAATCCTCTGTAATCTCTAGATTACTCCTCATGCCATGTGGAAAAGAGGTATGGATCAGGAAGACAGTAGAGCTTAACATGTTGTTAAAAAGCTAGTTCAGGGGTGAGGGTTTCTCATTTTTGGATCATTGGCATCTCTTCCAGGATAGTGGGACCTGTACAAAAAAGACAGGTTACATTTTAACTGGACGATCATTGTGGGTAACTTTAATAGTGCATTTCGAATGGATTTAAGCTCATAAACCAGGAGTGTGGGAGCCAAAGCAGCAGGTAAGGAACTGAGCAGAAGGTAGAGGTGAATAGCACATCAGGCACGCTCAGTCTAATGACCATACTGAGGGAAGGAATCGGATTAGTTTACAATGTGATTTGGAGGTTGGAATAAATGGTAGAGATGAGGCACAAGTTTTTCAAGGTTAAACAAATCAGGGTGGAGTGCATGGTGGGTGTGAGGGATTGAGGCATATGAGATCAGGAAGGGTCTGGAAAAGCAAATATTAAAGAGGAAAGAGGTTGGGGTGGAGTGGGGTGGGGAATTCAGTGATAAATATTTGGCAGCAAAACACAGGAAAACATGCTGTTTTTCAAAGTGAATGCCTGGAAAGGTATTTATTATGCTTCAAAAAGTAGCACGCTTCTAGCTAGAAGTCTGTATTCTATTGAAGGAAACGCTGTGTCCATGATATTGCTGTAGCTATAATAATGGTTGCATAATTCCACTGCGCACCGTTCCCCCCACACCCCATCTTTCACATTCTCACCATCAGCATTTATAAATATCACAAACAAACCGTGATTTCATTCCTGTTCTCCAAATGTTATTCAGAGGAATTCCAGTCTTTTGCTTTTCATATTTTGGTCAATTTACAGAGTGATGCAGTTAACATCTTTTATGAGGGAGCCAGAAATAGCGTTTTCAACACAGAGTTGAATTCACCATTTACACTCTGCCCTTCTGCATGTTTTATTCATAAAGCTTGTAAATAATTTAGGATGAAATAGGGTTTGGCAACTTGCACGGCAACAAGAGCATTTTGCGTGACACTTTTCTTTGTAACGTACCCTGCAATAATTAGAGTTGGAGAATTGCTCCATCTGCAGGATGGACACGGACGCATTCATTGTTTGTTTAAATCAGCTAGTGTGATGAAGATACATATTCAATTAAATTCTACGTTTTGGACAAACTACAGGAGATCAAATCATAGTCTCATATCTATCTTGAATTGGAAACAAATACATAATGTAAAGGAATGTTCAAAAATGTTGAGAAACCACACTAGCGGAGAAAATAAAATGTCTGCACTTGATGGAGACATAGAGTACATGTCCAATCTGACCAAGAATCAACTGATAGTACCGAAAGTACAAGAAATCTTTTCTAAATTTTCAATGGAAACCAGATCTCGATTTTCCTGAACAGTGATGTTTTCTAACCCAATCTCACTTCCTGTAAAAACCAGCTTTTCCCTATCACTGAAACTTCATATACCATTCTTCCTCCCCCGTCCTACTCTTTCCTTACACTATCCCTTCTATTGCTACATGCTCTTTGACTGATGATCTTTCTTCACACTCTTTCTCTGCCACTCCCACTGTAAGTTACACCAATTTCCCAGTTAATCCCAATTCTAGCCATCCCGTTCCCTTTTAACTTTCCAACTGAGCTGATGGAATCTGCTGACCTCTGTGTTGCTACTCGTCATCAGGGAATGATGAGATTAAGATGATCAATGTTCAATAGGAACAGAAAACATTGTGTGTCTGTCACTGTCCGATGCACAGTGAACAGGATGGTTTTGTTCCCCATTGTACAGACTGAGACTTCTTTATATATCTCTGTCACAACGCTGAACCAAACAGCCTCATCACAAATCGTACAAAACTCTTCTCAGAATCAGAAGTCCATGCATCTGTTTTCCATTAACATTGTGAGGAGGGTGAGCATATTGTTCAAATAAGCCGTGTTCTATCTTTATGCTCTTTATTACTTCAACTGATTTTCTAATGTCATTTGAGGTGAGATCAGAGTAACTTCCTTTGCATCAAAGTAGTATTTTAATCATGGACCCTGAGTAAACTGTGGTCCACGGGAATCGAAGGAAATTCTGCGCTGGTAATTTCTTCAGTGAACAGTGACACCTTCCCCAGAGCTATTGGGAATGACAAATAAATTCTGCACTTGCTAGTGCCTTTCAAAACCATGGATGAATTTCTCCTGTTAGTAATGTCAAGCTACATTATGTTTTCTCAGTTTGGTGTAAAGTCTCAGAAAAGTAAGACCTTGCTGGTTGATTGTCAACCCAGTGAAATCAGGACATTACAATAAGATTACTCTCCCAATTATTTTCAATCGGTTACTTTCTGAGGACTGATCATGCGATGTCAGCGCCACTGAGAAAATATTTTCTCTGTCCAGCAGCATCGCGTCTCATTGGTTCCAGGCTGCCCCACTCAATGATTCTAATATATTCCCTGGCTCATTCGCTGTACTGGCCAGATGCATTAGGCCCACAACTTGTAACAACGTAGAGATGTCCATGACCCTGTGGAACTTTCCTCCCATCCTATATCCTGCCCTCTGAATCCATCCCCTCCCCCAACCCCACCTCATGCATATATTCACCATCCCTCCCAATATTCCAATCTCTGATGCTGAGTGTTCTGTACTCAACAAATATCTGAACTTTACCTCTCCGTGCCCCCACCTTTATGAACTGCAGGATCAGTATGAAGTTGAACTCTTCTTCTACCGTCTTCGCCTCGGTGCCTACGTCTTTGGGCAAGATTCCTCCTTCCGGTCACCCAGCTCCAACACTGTCCCTCCACCGAGACCCCTCTCTCTGCCCTTTTACCCGAACTCAATCTGTTCATTGAGAACTCTTCACGTGACATTGTTTGCCTTAATTTCTCTTCATCCTCCTCACCCAATCCAACTTATCCCTCTCTGAATGGACTACACTACGTGCACTTAGATCCAATCATGGGTGTGTTATGCAGCCTCTGCCGATAAGGGTGGTGCTGCTGTAGTCTGGTGGACTGAACTCTATATTGCAGAGGCTGAGTGCCGGGTCACAGGTACCTCCTCTTATCTCCCCTTGGACAATGACCCCACCATTGCACATCAGACCATTGTATCAACTGTGATAACTTTCTTCATTTCATCTGGAGATTCCCACCGCACTCATCCCCTACCTAACTGCCCCCAAGCTGATGGTCCTCTGAAAGCAGAACACGCTTCTATCGCCTCTTGAAATCCACATACGTAACTGTGTGGGCAGACCCATTCCTTCGGCCTGCTTCTGCCACACAAAGTGAGTAAATGGATACACTTGTGGCCCTCAGTTATTGCTGTTTCTTCATGGGGTACGTAGAACAGGTCCTGTTCCAGTTTTATTCCAGACCCCACTAACAACTCTTTTTCTTTGATTCATAGGTCATATCATTGCTGCTCCGTCTCTCTCTTGTCCAGATTTGGAAAAGTTAATCGGTTTCACTTCTAATCCGTATCCCTCCATCACTTTCACCCCGTCTTTCTCTGACTCATCCCTTCCTTTCCTCGGCATCTCTGTTTCCATTTCAGGGGATAGACTAGCGGCAGATATCCAGTATTAACCCACCGACTCCCACAACTACCTGGAGTATACATCCTCATATCATGTTTCCTGCAAAGACTCCATTCCATTCCCATAGTTCTTCCGTCTCCACCACATTGCTTATGATGATGCCTTGTTCAAAAATGTGGCCTTCAAAATGTCCATCTTCTTCCTCAACTGAGGATTCTCCAGCTCTGTTGTCATCAGGGTCATCAACCAGGCCCGACCCTCCTTCCGTCTTACGATTAACCTCTCTCTTCCCTCCCGCAACAGCGTTAGAGTTCTCCTTCTTTTTATCTACCATCCCACCAGCATTCATATGCAGAGGATCATCAGACCACATTTCCCCCACCTTCAGCGAGATGCCCCCAACAGACACATGTTTGCCTCCATTCCATTGTCCGCATTCTGGAGGGACCAGTCCCTGCAGGACACTATAGTCTGCTCCTCATTCGCTCCCAATATCTCCCTCCACCCCCACCACAGGTCCACTTCATTTTCCCCTGCCGAAGGTCTAACACATCACCATTTACTGCCCCTCCTCACTATCCAAACCATACCTTTCAGGTGAAGCAGTACCATGCTAACATTTCCCACAATCTAGCCAACTACATTTGCTGCTCACAATGTGGTCTTCTCTACACTGGGTAAACGAAGGGTAGACTGGGTGACTGCTTCGTCGAACATCCAAGGTCCAACTATGTAAAGACCCTGAGCTTGAAGTCGCCTGCTAATTCAATACCCCACCCTGTTCTCTGACCAATATCTCTGTGTCAGGCTTGCTGCAGTGTTCCAGGAAAGTTCAGCGCAAGCTGGAAGAACAACACCTCATTTTCGCGTGCAGACCCTGCAGCCACAAAATCAAGTTCAATAACTTAAAGGTCTGAACTCCCCAATATGGTGTGTTCGGTTTCATTCGTAGAAGGATTGAGTTACAGAGTCGCAATATCATGCTGCAACTATATAAAACGCTGGTGCGGCCACATTTGGAATATTGTTTGCAGTTCTTATTCCCATATTTCGGGAAGGATGTGGAAGCATTGCAAAAAGTGCAGATGAGATTTACCAGGGTGTTGCCTGGTTTTGAGGGACGGTCTTATTAGGAAAAGCTGAGAGATTGAACCTGTTCTCATAGGCAAGAAGAAGGCTAATAGGGGATTTGAAAGAGACATACATGATGATCAGAGGGTTAGATAGGTTAGACAGCGAAAGTCCTTTATCTAGGAGGATGACGTCAGCTTGAATGAGGGGGCATGGCTCCAAATTGAGGGGTGAAAGATTTAAGTCAGATGTCAGAGGCAAGTTTTTAAGAAGAGAGGTAAGGGTGTGGATTACACTACCTGCTCATATACTCATCTCAGCAACATTAGGGAGATATCAACAATCCTTAGATAATCACCGAGATGATTTTGGGATAATGTAGGGGGACGAGCTGAGAATACTTCACAGGTCGGTGCAACATCGAGGGCCGAAGGGCCTGTTCTGCACTGTAATGTTCTATGTTCTATGTCTTAGCCCCCTACCCATAATACATAAGGCCTAGTTATCACATAGCCTTCTATTACTCACCCCCATTTTTAGCTCCTAACAGTCTCTATTAACATATATGCAGACTCTGCTGCATATCAACCAACATTTTCAGGGCTCCCATCAGCTTTGAGTAAGGGTCACCGGACCAGAAATGTTAACTCTGGTTTCTCTAAAAAAGATGTTGCCAGACCTGCTGAACGTTTGCAGCAACTTCTGTTTTACTTCAGCATTTTCATGCCAAGTTCTAACAACGCAGTACGCCATCGATATTTAGAGCGCTGTCAAACATAGGTACTTTGTAATTACTCATTTAATGTCCGAAACAAATTACTCTAGATTTAACTGAGATAACGGTTTTGGTGTTATTGTTTAGACCAGACAATTTGCCAACGTTTAGGAAAGTAAAAGAAATTGCAAGAGTTGGAGTGAAACTCAACAGATCTGACACCATTTGAGCAGAGATGCACAGAATTAACATTTGATTCCAATATGACTTTTCAGAACAGTGTCACATCATATTCGATATGTTAACTCTACTTCTCTCTGCAGAAGCTTGCTCATCTTTTTTCGTTTCTTCGCCATTTTCTGTTTGTATTTGTTGTTTCCATATCATTATATTTCATGTTTCTTGACGGGTCTACATGTTGAACTTGGTTATAGTTGGACAATGTGGTCTTTTCCAATTCCTATAATATTTGGTGTGTCTGTGACACCTGTATTACGGCCGAAATCTGTTTCTTCTTTAAGATTCAAAGGAAAAAATACTTTCTGAATATCCTGTAAATCTCAGGAAATCCACTTTGTTTGAAGACATTTTAGAGGTAGCTGATCTTGATGAATTAATAGGAACAGATTATTGATGATGGAACACTCTGTGTCCTTCATTGAACAAGCTATTCTCCCCACTCTCCAAAGGCTTTGAATACATATCACAGAACTATTAGAGCAAAGGTGGAGGAAACGCAGCCTATTGTCTCTTCCAACTTGGAATGAGCTGTATCTCTACTTTTATTATCATTTATTGTGCCCATGGCCTTCCACGTTTTGTTATTAGTGTCTGTTTTAATTGTAACTACCCTGTCAAATGCAATGAAATTGATAAATCTAAAAAAAAAATGTTGGAGAGAACTTTCAGTAGGTCTGGCAGTGTCTGTGAAGAGAAATCAAAGTTAATGTCTCAGGTCCAGTGACCCGACTGAACTGTATTCCCAATGATTAAATGGTATGCATGTAAAATATAGTTCACTTTATCACATTAAAATTATCCTGTTCAGTTCACATTCAGCATTGCATCTCCCAAATGTTGACTGTTTCCATGAGCATGATATTTAGTTTTATCTGTCAGAAAGAGTGATGGTGAATGGGGGATAAATTGTATTCCCAATGCAGTCACCACAGCCACTGCCCCCATTCCATCCTATCTCGTTGTCAATGTTATATTCATTCTGTCCCTGACTAATTAATTCATAGGTCTTAATTAATAAGTTAATTGTACGTACCACTTTTAGTTTTGGACTGAAACAAAACAGCGTAAAAATTATGGTTTCACTGCAAATGAAACTGCTATTCTGTATGGAAGCTCCAAAGTTGCCTGATCAGAACAGTGAGAGGAACTTTCAGGGATGTGCACACTTCCTGTCTAAGCTCAGGTTGACTGAACCTCATCACTTCAGGAGATCTGCCATGCACAGCTTCCAACCTTGTAGTTTGGAAACCATGCATTGCCCGATTCTACCTCCTTCCCAAGATCCACAAGCCTGACCACCCTGGCCGACTCATTGTCTCTGCCTGCTCCTGCCCCACCGAACGTATCTCCACCTTCCTCGTTATTGTCCCTATCTCCCCTAGTCCAGGAAATCCCCACATACGCTCGAGTCACCACCCATATCCATCACCTCCTCCAAAACTTTCGTTTCCCTGGACCAAACGCCTCATCTTCACCATGGACATCCAATCACTCTACACCTCCATCCGCCATGACCAGGGCCTCCAAGCCCTCCGTTTCTTCCTCTCCCAACGACCCCAACCGTACCCTTCAACAGACAGTCTTATTCGTTTGGCTGACTTGGTCCTCACCGATAACAATTTCTCCTTCAAATATTCCTACTTCCTCCAGACTAAAGGGGGAACCAAGGGCACCCGAAAGGGCTCCAGCTGTGCCTGTCTCTTTGTCAGCTACGTAGAACAGTCCATCTTCCGTAATTACACCGGCACCACTCCCCACGTCGTTGTCTGCTGCATTAATGACTGCATCAGCGCCACCTTGTGCATCCACAAAGAGGTTGAGCAGTTCCTCAATTCACCAACACTTTTCACCACGACCTTAAATTCACCTGGTCCATCTCTGACACCTCCCTACCCTACCAGGAACTCTCCATCTCCATTGACGACCGATATGATAGTGACATTTTTTACAAACCCACAGACTCCCACAGCTACCTTGATTGCACCTCTTCCCACCCTACCTCCTGCAAAGATCCATGCCATATTCCCAATTCTTCTACCTCCACCGTATCAGCTCCCAGGAGGATCAGTTCGGCTACAGAACACACCAGATGGCCTCCTTCTTTAGAATCAGCAGTTTCCCTTCTCACCTGGTTGAAGATGCCCTCCAATGCATCTCATCCACATCCCGCCCCTCCGCCCTCAAGTCCCTCCCCTCCAACCGTAACAAGGACAGAACGCCCCATCCTCACTTTCCACACTACCAACCTTCGCATTAACCATATCATCCGCCGACATTTCCGCCACCTCCAAGCGGACCCCACCACCAGAGATAAATTTCCCTCCACATCTCTTTCCACCTTCCACAAAGACCACTCCTTCCGTAACTAACTGGTCAGGTCCACGCCCCCCAATGAACCACCTTCCCGTCCTGGCACCCTCCCTTGCCACTGCAGGAACTGCAAAACCTGCGCCCACACCTCCTCCTTCACCTCCCTCCAAGGCCCCAAAGGAGCCTTCCACATCCATCAAAGTTTCACCTGCACATCCACCAATATCATTTATTGTATCCGTTGCTCCCGATGCGGTCTCTTCTATATTGGGGAGACTGGGCGCCTCCTAGCAGAGCGCTTTAGGGAACATCTCTGGGGCACCCGCACCAATCAAACCCACTGGCCTGTGGCATAACATTTCAACTCCCACTCCCACTCTGCCGAGGACATGCAGGCCCTGGGCCTCCTCCACCGCCGCTCCCTCACGACCTGACGCCCAGATTAAGAACGCCTCATCTTCCACCTCGGAAAACTTCAACCCCAGGACTTCACCAGTTTACTCATTTCCCCTCACTGCACCTTACCTCACTTCCAACCTTCGAGCTCACCATTGCCCTCATGACCTGTCCTATCTGCCGAACTTCCTTCCCACCTGTCCACTCCATCCTGCCCTCTGATCTATCACCTCCATCCCCACCATCATTTATCTCTCCATCCTGGAGGCTTCCTGCCTCTATTCCAGATGAAAGGCTTTTGCCAAAAACGTGGATTTTCCTGCTCCTCGATGTTGTATGACCTGCTGTGCTTTTTTAACATTGCTTCGATCTGAACTCTGGTTTCCAGCATCTTCAGTCTCACTTGTACCCATTGACAGTCTGTTGACTGGCGTATGTTCCCGTGGAGGATAGATCAGCACATCCCTGATTGTGTTTATTTTAGGGGATTGGAGGGATTTATGGAGGGATGGTTACAGCATTGCAAACGTACAGAAGAGCAGAGTTATCTACCCTACGAAAAGAAAACAGTCATCATTCTCCCTCACAAGTGATTTCACTAGATTGGTGATGTGAGATGTGACCAATTGCTAGCAATGTCAACATCCAGTCCAGTCCAGTTATATTGTGAACTGAATGTGCTGTATTGAAAGCTAGAACTGTTTGATCAGTGACTGTGATTGATGTCAGTCTCCATGCATTGTAATTGTGTCACTGGAGGGCTTCCCTCTCCTATTGGTGAGGGGCTTCACTCAGTGCGCTATTCCACGGTAGCACCAGATGCATCAGCTCTAATAGCAACAGAGATCAGCAGCTGCGTCGACATGGAGATGATAGAACTGAATCTGAGAATAATAGACTGGATAATTACACCAATGGAAATGAGTCTTTCCTTGTGTCTTTTCAAGATTTCCCCCATTGGGAATTTCTACCATATCAGACATCAGCTGTACTGATGATTATTCTGGGCGGGGTGGACGGTGTGGAACTGAACAATTCTGGCTAATATCTGTGTTCTCCACCTCGGTCCATTCATTAATCTCATAAACAAGATTGAACTTAATTGCAATTTCTGTTATCTATATTTGTCAAAGAACAAAACTATTGTCTTCAGTTTCGATTACAATCTCCATTCATTATCCTTGAATTGCAGACCACTTCCTTATAAACATCTGAGAATAAAACTGTTCACAACCACGAGATCCCTTTTTGCCCTGAATTGATTTATGTCCCTGTTCTCTCTGTCACCAAACCTATCCACTACCAGCTCATATTATCACCAATCTTCATCTCTGTGTCAGTGCTGTTGCTGAACAACCATTGTCTGCACGTTGGTAAAATTGAGCCTTTATGTTTCGAGCTCTTTTCTAGTTACTTTTCCAGTTACAAATATTCCATTCACAAAATTGTTCTTGTCTCAGACTTTACTTCATGATTAGGACAATGTATCAGAGTAGGAATGTCGCTGGATGCGTAATTAAGAAGCAAACCTTATTAAATGAAAAATATTGTTTCAAACAATTAGTTTCAAGTCCTACCACAGTTGATGGCAGAACATAAATAAAGTGATAAAGATTGGAATAAAAGTGAATTTCACGAGAAATAACATAAAATTGACGTTTTGTGTGAAAACGTATTTGTTTCACGGATGTCCTTCGATGAAGAAATCTAACGTTATTACCCAGTGTGGGTTAAGTGTGAATTCAGACCCATAACAATGTGATTAACTGTATATTAGTTGTCACAGTCAGTGTAATCAGTGATGGTTAACAAATGCTGCCCTTGGCAGAGATGCCGACATCCCATGAAATGACAAAATTGAAGGTCAAATCAAATAAAGAAAGAGGTTGGCGATCTGAAATTATGTTAAAAATGCAATTAGAAGAACATAAATTGCTGGGAAACTGTTCAGAAATGAAAGCAGCTGGACAGTAGTGTGATTAATGAGGCTGGTAGGGAAGTCTGCTTTGAAGGAGAGGAGTAGTGAGTTGAATCGATAGAGGAAGAGAGGGATAGAGAGAAAGAGCAAACAAAAGGAATGTTGGTCAATTGGGATGGAAATAAAATGTGAGATTCACCTCATTTATTTTTCGCCTTTCCCATCTTCCTAAATATCATGCCCACATAGATACAGATATCCCCCCTTTTCAAAAGTTTGCTTTTAGCCAAATCCCTCCGAATGACATACATTAGGACCTGTTCTCATTAACCAAAAGAAATCAGAAGAGGATTTTCAGTGTTACAACGAAAGCGATTTTATTTTCCAAAACAAAATGCTTCTTCACTTTACGCCATATCAGATTACGAGAAGTTTTGTTGGAGCACTCTACATTCAGATAGTGAGGGAAACCTGTATGTGTCTAAGACAACGTTTAAAGTGATTTGGTTCCCCCTGTCTGTCTTCCCTGAGTGTGGCCATCCTCTTATATTCATTAATGACGTATGTGTATCGCTGGCTGGGCCAGCATTATTTCACTTTCCCAGGTACTCTTGAGAAGACCTTGAGCCACTGCAATTCACGTGATTGATCTGATCTGATTTGATTTATTTTTGTCAAAAGTACAATGGAAAGCTTTGTTTTGCCAGTAGTGCAGGCATATGATAGTAAACAAGAAAACAGAGATCATATGGTACAAAGACAGATGGAGGCATACAAGGTTACAGCTGCACAGGTGGTGTGCCAAGCAAGATCGACGTTAGCAAGATTAATATTGTTTGAAAATTTAGAGATGTCAATTAGTCAGTCTAATTACGGAAGGGAAGAAGAAGTTCTTGAGCATGCTGCTCCATGTTTTCAAGCCTCTGTATTTCATCACTGTTGGAAGAGTTTGCAGGAAATCATTACCAGATCTTTGATGTTGCCAGACTTTCGGCGACAATGACAGGTATAAATGGATGGAATGTTGTCTTCCGTGATGGTCTGGGTTGTGCACACAACCGTCCGTAGTTTCTTATGGTCCTGGGCAGAGCAGTTACCATGTCACGACATTGTTCTCAGCAATAGCATGCTTTCAGTTGCCAGTATACTGAGCACTGAGAGACGGACAGATCCAAAATAGTTAGATGCAACAATTGGCGGTTAAATGAATACCCACGTTCTGGCTGCTGTTTTGACAACAGTTGAAATGTCACCAATTTAAACTGTCACGATACAAAAACACACTTGAGTGTAATGTATCGCCAACATCGAACCAATGAGCCATCACCTGCTTCAAACGAAAAGAGAAGACATCACCATCACAACGAGAGAGAAAGGGACAGACACGAAGGAAAGGAGAGAGAGGATGCCGTGAGAGAAACAGAAAGACGACTAGTCAAAGAGAGAAAGGAAACAAAACACGGAAGCAAACAGTCACATGGACAGGTAATAGCAAATTCAGGGAAAGAAACAGAAGACAGAGAAAAGCAAAACACAGGGAAACAGACAGAATGAGAAACGGCGCGAGACAAAGGATACAGGGAGCTGGGGTTGGGTTCACAGGGAGCTGAGGGTGGGGAATTGGAGGGGCAGTGAGTACTGCAGAGAGCTGAGAGTGAACACTGGAGAGAGCTCGGGGGAGGGAGGTGAGAATTTATTGTTACCTGTGCCAAGATGAACACACAAATCATAGTAAGCAAGGATGTACAGAATAATGGCTGTAAACCATGTCCGAGAGGCATGTAGTTCGTTGTGGTTCTGTTCGCCCTGCTGGGAATTTGTTTTGCAGACGTTTCGTCCCCTGTCTTGGTGACATCCTCAGTGCTTGGGAGCCTCCTGTGAAGCGCTTCTGTGATTTTTCCTATAATGGATTGTCTCTGTCGCTTCTGGTTGTCAGTTGCAGCTGTCCGCTGCAGTGGCCGGTATATTGGGTCCAGGTCGATGTGTTTGTTGATTGAATCTGTGTATGAGTGCCATGCCTCTAGGAATTCCCTGGCTGTTCTCTGTTTGGCTTGTCCTATGATAATAGTGTTGTCCCAGTCCAACTCATGTTGCTCGTCATCTGTGTGTGTGGCTACTAAGGATAGCTTGTCTTGTTGTTTCATGGCTACTTGGTGTTCATGGATACGGATCGTTAGCTGTCTTCCTGTTTGTCCGATGTAGTGCTTTGTGCAGTCCTTGCATACGGTTTTGTACCTACGTTGGTTTTGCTCATGCTGGGTATCGGGTCCTTTGTCCTGGTGAGTTGTTGTCTGAGAGCGGCTATTGGTTTGTGAGCTGTTATGAGTCCTAATTGTCGTTATCGTCTGGTTGTCCGTTCAGAAATGTTCTATATTTATAGCAACGTGGCTATTTCTTTGGATTGTGGCATGTTCTCATTCCGTTGTCTTTCCCTAAGGCATCTGTTGATGAAATTGCGGGGGTATCCGTTTTTGGCGAATATATTGTAGAGGTGTTCTTCTTCCTCTTTTTGCAGGTCACGTATTCTGCAGTGTGTTGTGGCCCTTTTGACTAGTGTCTTGATGGAAATTCTTTTGTGTGTGTTGTGGTGGTTGCTTTCATAATTCAGGACTTGGTAAGTGTGTGTGGCTTTCCTGTATACCTTTATGGTGAATTCTCCATTCGGTGTTCTCTGTACCATCACGCCAAGGAATGGAAGTTGGTTGCCCTTTTCTTCTTCTCTAGTGAATCAGATTCCTGTGAGTGTGGCGTTGATGATCCTGTGTGCGTTCTCTATTTCTGTGTTTTTAATGATTACAAAGGTATCATCCACATATCTGACCCAGAGTTTGGGTTGAATTTGCGGTAAAACTGTTTGTTCTAATCTTTGCATTACAGCTTCTGCTATGAGTCCGGAGATGGGTTAGCCCATGTGTGTGCTGTTGATTTGTTCATATGCTTGGTTGTTGAATGTGAAGTGCGTTCTGTGGCACATTTCCAGTAGTTTGAGTATGCAGTCTTTGTTGATAGGTTCACCATCTTGTTGTCTGATCTGTATGTCCAGCAGGTTGGCTATTGTTTCTCTGGCTAGAGTTTTGTCGATAGAGGTGAACATTGATATCCCTTCTTGATTTCGTTGATTAATATCCCTTCTTCTTTGACGGAGTCATCAGTGAACTTACAGCTGGTGTTGTTTGGAATTTGGCAACACAGCTGTGGGTTTACAGGGAGTGCAGTAAGGGGCTGAGGACACAACCGTCTGTGTACAGGGATAGAGTAGGGGGCCGAGGACAGTGAGTGTACAGGGAGTACTGCAGGGGTCTGAGGACACAGCCGTAGATACACAGGGAGTACAGTAGGGAGCTGAGTACACAACCGTGGGTATACAGAGAGTATGGTAAGGGGCAGAGGACACAGCCACGTGTGTACAGGGAGTAGAGTAGGGCCTGAGGACACAGCCGTGCATGTACATGGAGTATAGTAGGGGGTTGACGTCACAACCATGTTTGCACATGGAATACAGTAGTTTCTAAGGGCACTGCAGTGGGTGTACCGGGACTACAGTCAGGAGGTGAGTACACAGCCGTACGTGTAGAGGGAGTTCAGTAGGGGACAGTTAACACAGCCGTGGGTGAACAGGGAGTACGGTAGGGGGCTGAGGACACAGCCATGGGTATACAGGGAGTACAGTAGGGGGCTGAGGGCACAGCCGTCGGTGTACAGGGAGTACAGTAGGTGGTTGAGGACACAGCTTTGGGTGTACAGGGAGTACAGTAGGGGGCTGAGGGTACAGCTGTGGGTGTACAGGGAGTAGAATAGGAGCAATGGTGCACTGTTGACACAGCTGTTGTTGTGCAGGGAGGACAGTAGGAGGCTGAGGGCACAGCCGTAGGTATACGGGGATTACAGCAGGGAGCTGAGAACGCATCCTCCAGGTGTTTCAGTGTTGAGTGCTATTGTAGTGGTGGTCCAGATACCTATCTTCACTGACTGCAGTCTGTGGGTAAGAAACCTGGGGATCCAGTTGCAGAGGGCGGTGCCAAGATCAAGGTGAGGGAGTTCTGAGAGCATTCAGGAGTGGAAAATGATGTTGCAGGTGGAGCTGTAGTCCATAAGCAAGAGTCTGGTGTAGGCTCATGATGTTGTCCAGATGTCCCAGAGATGAGTGCAGGGCTTGAGATATAGCACTTGCTGGCGAACCATTATATCAGTCGGCAAATTATTGGGGATCAGGTCAGGCTGGTAGACTGGAGGTCTTGGGGGCCATAACCAGCTTCTCAAAGCACTTCATGTTTATTGAGTTTAGAGCCACTGTGCAGAAGTCTTTAAGGCACGTTGCATGTGCTTTCTCACTTACAAGGATGATGATGGTCTTCTTGAAGCAGGTTGGGACTTTAGTTTGTAGGAGAGAGAGGCTGAAGATGTTTGTGAATATCGCTGCCAGGTGCTCCTCACAGGATCTGAGTGGTCTGCCGCTAACAACGTCCAGGCCAGTCGCTTTCCTTGAGTTGACTCCCAGGAAGACTGATCATGTCTGCAGCTATGACAGCGGGCACAGGTACATCCGAGGCTGTCGGGGCAGGTTTCAGCCTGTTAGTCACACCGTCATTCATTAGAGACATCCCCTTCCTCATCTCCATCCATCGCCATCAACACACAGTGACGTTAGTTGGTGTGAGGACCGCATAGTTCGTGTTGAAACGGAATGACATTAGTAGACTGGGATTGTGCGCCATCAAGTCCTGTGTCACCATAATGGGGTAAATTCACAACAAAACAGTGGGCAGGGTGTGCTCCTACTGAGCATCGGTGATGCAGGGAGTGATGATTTAACAGGCATAATACCAGTCAGCCACTGCTTTCACCTGAATGGAGTCAGAGCAACTTGGGTGTTGTGCCTTGTAAATGGTGGACTGTCCTTCGGGAGTCAGGAAATGCCATTTACATGAACCAACAGAATGAAGGACCTGAGGACATTTTTGTTACGTTTGCAGATGATACAGTGATGTTTGGATGGCAGATGATATTGAGGAAGTGGGCAATCTGCTGAATGACTTGAATAGTTTGCGATTGTGAGAACACAATGGCTGATGGAATTCAAAATGGGAACGTGTGAGATTATGCCTTTTAGTAGGCGTAATAGAGGCAGACACTATGTTCCAGTAGGATCCATTATATGTGAAGCACAAAAGGATTTTGAAGCACTCTTCCTTTCTTATGATAATTGTGCAGGTTCAATTGGCAGCTAGGAAAGCAAATGCAATGTTAGCAATCTTTTCAAGGGAGCGAGAATACAAGAGAAGAGGCATCCTGCTGAGAATGTAACGGGCAATGCTCAGACGGCATTGATTTTGGGAGCTGTTCTGGGCACTATCTCTAGGGAAAGATCTGCTGGTGTTGGAGGTGATGCATCTTGGGAATGACGGCTTGGTATATGAGCAGCAGTTGAGGACTCTGTGTCTGTACTGGATGGAATTTCGAAGGATGCGGGACCATCCGATCGAAACTGATCGATTACTCCAAAGATTGCTCCGGTGTGTGTAGAAGATATTTCCACTAGTCATAGAGGCTATGACAAAATGGCACAGTTTCAGAGTGAAGGGATGGGCTGAATAGACTAACTCTGTTGCTATATCCCATGCCCTAATGGTAATAGGGTCAGTTATTCAGTGGAGAATTGTATGTCTCTGACCTGCTCTTGTAACCCTTGTATTTGTATGTTGATTTGACTTCACATTCTGGTCAATGGCAACCCCTGTGGTGTGGACAGTGGGAGAATTCAGTGTAGGCCAGTAGCGCAGTAATATATTAAATATAAGCTCCTATCTGTGTGTCTCATCTGGTGGGAGTACATTGACTCTACGATGATTGTCACTTTCAGTCTGGTATTTTTGAATGATTGATTCTGTTACGCCAGTATTGCTTAATTTAATAAAACAGGTGCAATTTATCACAGAACTCAGCAACAATGAGTCTTAGAATAGCGAACACCCTTCTAATAACAGAAAAATCTAAAATAAACTGCATTGTGTCTAGCAGATAGTACAAATGCTGCTACTAAGCGACGGTGGTGGAGGGCGTGAATGCTTGTGGATGTGGTGCCAATCAAATGGGCTGCTTTGTCTAGGATGGTGTCAAGCTTCTTTCGTATAGTTGGGGCTGCACTCAATCAGGCAAGTGGGAAGTATTCCATCTCATTCATGACTTGTGCCTTGATTATGTTGGACAGGCTTTGGGAAGTCAGGAGGTGAGTTACACGTGCAGTATTCCTCGCCTCTGATCTGCTCTTATATTTATATGGCGAGTCCAGTGAGTTTCTGGTCAATGGTAACCGCCAGGATATTGACAGCGGGGAATTTAGTGATGACAATGCTGCTGAATACCAAGTTGTTATATTGTTTCTGATTAGTGAAGGTCATTGTCTGACATTTGTGTGGTGCGAATGTTACTTGCCATTTGTCAAGCCAAGCCTGGATATTGTCCAGATCTTGTTCCATTTGGGCATGGATTGCTTCAGTATCTGAGCATTTGCGGATGGTGCTGAACATTGTGCAGTCATTGTCAAATGACCCCACTTCTGACCTTGTGTTGGAAGGAAGGCCATTGATGAAGCAGCTGAAGATGTTTGGACCTGGGACACTGTCTGAGGGACGACTGCAGAGATATTCTGGAGCTGAGATGACTGACCTCCTACAACCATGACCATCTTCCTGTCTGTTTGGAATGACTCTAATAATGGAGTGTTTGCCCACGATACCCTTTTTGCTCGAGTTCCTTGATGTCACATTTGAAAGAATGCAGCCTTGATGTCAAATGCTGGAATTCTGTTCCTTTTTCTATGTTTGAACAAAGGCTGTGATGAGGTCAGGAGCTGAGTGTCCCTGGAGCAGCACAAACTGGGCGTCACTGAGCATGTTATTGTTGATCAGGTGCTTCTTGATAGCACTGTTGATGACACCTTCCATCACTTTACTGGTGATGGAGAGTAGACTGATGAAGCTGCATTAGGCCAGGTTGAATTTGTCCTGCGTTTTATGTACAGAACACACTTAAGTAGTTTTTCTGCATTGTCGTTTCGTAACCATACTGGAACAGCTTTATTAAGGAAGCGTGAAGTTCTGGAACACAAGTCATCAGGACTATTGCCAGCATGCTATCAGGCCCATAGCCTTTCCTGTATCCAGTGCCTTCAACTGTTTCTTGATATCAGTTAATCGAATTGGCTGAAGACAGCTATCTTTAATGATGGGGACCACAGGAAGATGCTGAAATGGATCATCCATTCGCAACTTCTGACTAAAGATTGCTGTGAAAGCTTCAGCCTTTTCTTTTGCACTGATTTGCTGGGCTCTTCCATCATTAAAGATAGGGATTTTTGAGGAGCGTCCTACTCTGGTGAATAGTTTTATCATCTACCACCATTCATGATCGGATTAGCAGGACTACAGAGCTTAAATCTGATGTGTTGTTTTTGGGATCGCTTAGCTCCGTATCTCCCTTGCTGTTTCTGCTGTTTGGCATGCAAGTTGTTCTGTTTGGTGGCTTCAGCGGATTAAACTTGTATCTTTATGTATGCCTGGTGCTGCTCCTGGCTTTCCATCCTGCTCACTCTATTGTACCAGAGTTGGTCCTCTGGCTTGATTGTAATGGTTGAATTATCTGCTGGGCCATGGCATTACAGATTGTGCTGTAGTATACTTTTGCTCCGATTGATGGACCACATTGTCTTATGGATGCTCAGTCTTGAGTCGCTAGATCTGTTGGAAGTCTGTGCCATTTAGCATGGTGATAGTGCCACACAACACAATAGAGCTTATTCTCAATGTCACCGTGAGATTTGTCTCCACAATGGCAGTGCGGTTGTCATGTTTACCAATTCTATCATGGGTTTCTCATGTTGACTTTTCCACTGCTCAAGTCGACAGCTGGTGGTCCATTCGGCTTAATTTCTTGGAGATTTTGTAGCGATTGGTACAACTGAATGTCACGCTCGACCATTTCAGAAGACCTTTGAGAGGCTATCGCATTGCTTTGGGTCTGGAGTCACATGTCGGCCAGACCATGTGAGGATGGAATATTACTTCATTGAAGGAATTGAGTGAACCACTTTTTTTCTGACAATCAGCATAATTTCCTTCTCATCAGTATATTCTTAGTTCCAGCGATTTTAAAAAATGAATTGAATGTCCACCATCTGCAGTGGCGGGATTCGAACCTGGCTTCGCAGAACAGGAGCTGATTGTTTGGATTGATAATCTAGCGATAATACAATAAGGCCTACTTGGAATCAAAATGCTGCACTTAGCTGTCATTTCTTGTGTTGCCCTATGTTTCATTCGTTGCTTATATTAATTTGGAATCTCATCATTCAGTAAATCCTGATTGAAATACACCATCATGTACGTCCTCCTGACTACTCGAATTTTATTTAGTCTGTTTTGTTTGAACAGACATTTCAAGGCAGCTGCACATCAGATAAGAACAGGAAGAGATAATGGGTAATTGTGCACTGTACTTGTCACTGGACCAGCTTCAGACACGTGAAGCTTTTGTTGTGTGTCAAAGAACTTTACAATTATTATAGCAGAGATGGAGGCCAGTCAGCCCATCATGTGATCACAAGCTCTCCAACTGCACAACTGGAGATAGACAGAGTGTGTGGAGGTAGATTGTGTGAGAGAGAGATAAACAGAGAGAAAGAAAGTGAAGGGAAATAAACTGAGATAGGCTAGAAACGGAAGTGACTGACTAAGTGGGAGAGGAAAAGGTGTTAGATGACGACGAAGTTCGATAGATCAGAAGCCAGCATCAGGTTAGATGGATATGGATAGACAGAAATTGGAAGCTTTATGTAGAAATTCCTCTGGACTGCAAACCCTTTGTCTGGGTGCCATACCCTCTGATCTCTACGGTGATACTGGCTGTCACCCCAGATAACTTACTTCCGATAATATCATAGAGCTCGGTTACTGACAGCTAAAATGAACCCAAAAGACCAATGGATTAGCTCCATGCAGAAGGTGGATACTTAAAAATAGGCTATGCCAAGAGCAGCAAGAAATGATAGTTCCCCCACTCCCCAACCCCCGAGATACTGTGTAAGAAACTGGGCGAGAGAATCGGAGTGAGGGAGATAACTGACAGAGGGGAAATCAGCACTTCAGCTGTGGGTCAAATAATGATTGATAAACTTTACGCTCCACTTCCCTATTTTTGCAATCCATATTTCAATTTACATAGTTGAATATCAGGAGTGCATTTTAACAATCTTATCTCTTTGTACTTTGCATATTTTGGTCTGTACAGAAAATCGTTTTTTACCTGTGTTATATATTGCAAAAACGCATTTCATTAACATTGTCTCTGCGAATTCCTCATTGTAGATGTATCCTCAAATCTGTTCTTCCAATGCGTTATAAGGAGTGACTTTCCAATACTGGTGCCTGGGGAACATACCTGACCTTCCTCCTAGTCTGAACAGCCATGCCCCCAGACCTCTCTATTTTGTGTCTTTTCCCCAACGTTATAATCAAAATGCAATTGAGTGCAGTAAATGGTACTTCATTATAGTTCCTTAACATCAATAACATCAAGAGCTTGACCCACTCGTGCCTCTCTGATCCTGAAATAACAATCTGAATTGTGTTTGTCACGTACAATTCTCTGTTAACATATGCATGCCATCTGTTTGTTATAAGCCCATGTTGTCTTACGCGCATTTTGCCATCAGATCATGGATGATAGATGTTCTCTCAACGTTATAGTGATTTTGCACGGTTCAGATGAAGGCAATCCCATCGGAACAGTTCCCTCCTTGCCCAGTATTTGTGTCAAAGTCCCATGATTGAAACCCATTTCTCTCACAGCAATCTTTGAGCCACACATTCACTTGCCGATATTGTGCAGGTTCATGGCTCAGGCTATAATCCAGAGATTATTTCCTCTTTGGCTCGGCTTTCTAATTTACCTCCTAGCTTTTCATATCCCTTAGCAGAACCTCTGCCCTAGTTTTATCTCTGTCGTCTGGTACCTATAGAGACCACGACGACTGGATCTTTATCCTCCCAATGCAAGTTCCTCTGCAGTCCTGAGGAGATATCCCACACCTGAACACCAGTTAGGTAACACAACCTTCAGGATTCTCAATCCCAGTCATACAAAACAGTGTCTTTGCCTCTAACTATACTATCCCCAATTACAACAACTTCTCTCTTTTCTTCCCCTCCTTGAAATGTTCCCAAAACTCAGTGAAATGGCCAATCAGCTCATCCTTCCTGCAGTCCCCATTCCCATCCAAACAGGGAACAAGACGTGTACCTGTTCGACACAGAAAGGGGCTGGAGCTCCTGCAACTCTACTTCCTGGATCCCTCTACCTGCCTCACTCATAGGCACAAACCTCCCTGTCCCTGACCATAGTTGAGTTAGTTGATCTAAGGAGTGTAGCTGTCTCCTAAAACACAGCGTCCAGGTAACACTCTCCCTCCCTGTAGAGTTGCAATGTTTGAAACACATACTCCAAATCACCGACTGTAATCCAGAGTTCTTCCAGCATACAGGATTTACTGCAGACATTGTCACTGTGAATCATAATGTGGCCCACCAGCTGCCACATCGTGGAGAAACAACAAATACAGCTGGTTTGCGGTAAAAACGGCCATGGGGATCGGCTTGTCCTGGGTGATTAGGAGACTTGCCCGGACACTTGTGTGATTGCAGTGTCCCTGGTTTCCCACTCATTTCTCTCAGTCCTTCAGCATGCAGCCTTTCCTTGTGCTACCCCTGGCACTCCCCACACCCCATCGCTTCGCACTAGATGGTCCCGACGCAGGGTTGTGCGCACAAAGACCTTGGCGCTGTCTGACCCGCTAGGGATGCTGGGTAAAGATCCTGTCATTGAAAGGAACAGAAGAGCAAAATTCCAATTGAACAGCAAAGCAGAATGAATAGGCTGAATGGCATTCATCTGCTTTGACACTTTCTGGTCTTTGGGACTGACTTCTAGTTATCCTCGTCCATCTCCAAATAGATATTCCATATGTATACCTTGTCAAACATGTTTGGTGGAGGTGGTAGATATCAGATCCTGTGGTAATTGGACTGATCCAGTGGACTCCATGTTCCTGGCTAATGTGGTCAGAAATACGTTTTTATTAACAAGTCTATCCATTTTTAAAGAAAATGTCTTGCTAGAGTTGAGCTGAAAGAATATTCGAATTTTGGAGAGACTAGACCATGCCACGTGTTAGTGATGGTAGAAATAGAAAGGTCGTACAGTTAAATACATGGCTAAAGATCTGGTAGAGGTGGCAGCTCTTCCGATATGTGGATCAGTGGGTTTCCCTGGTCAGTAAGATATGCACAAGAAGGTCGGGATGGTCCTGAACGTGCAGCAATCTCCTATACATAGGTCATTGGGATTCCCAACTCAATAGGGTATACACAACAAGGACGGGATAGACCTGAACTGGTTCATCGCCTGGAAGACAGGTTTGCTATTGTTCCTCAGGAGGGTTTAAATAGTGTGGCAGGTGGGGAAGAGGGGGGTGGGGGGGATCCACAGCAGTAGGTCTACAAGTACAGTGACTGAGGAGGAGTTGGGATTAATCCCAGTCCAGCTAAGACCAACAACTAACAGGCAGAGTGTTCTGAACACAATGGGCCTGGCAGGCTGATGTGTGCTGATTTTAATATTAGGAGTCTGACAGGTAAAACAAATAAACTTGGAGCTTGGGGGAGTATATATTACTGCAATGTTAATATTACAGAGATTTGGTTGAGAGAGGGAGAAGAGAGCAGTCAATCCAAAGGGTCCGGAGAGAGAATTTGTAGTGAGCGGCTGTAAATAGTTGTTAGAAGTAAAATAATTATTCAGCAGTTTACTGGAATTATGCAGTGTGCATGATGTAATTCACAAATTGAAGGTACAAGTGAGGAAACTGGAATTGACTGTTCACAATATTTCCTGCTTTACTGTTAGTCTTTTGTAATATATTGTCACCAATGAATGGAAGAGGAGAACTTTCATCAGGGAATCTCAAACCAAATATCAGGTCAGGATCTGAGGGAGTTGGGCTGAACTGTGTTAATTTCAGTGCAAGGATTTTTGTGGGGAAGGCAAATGAACGTACAGCCTGAATCAGTACATGGGACTATGATGTTGTGGCCATTACAGGGATTAGTTGAGAGAGGGACAGGAGTGGCTGCTCAACATTTCAGGGTTACATTGTTTTTGTTCAGATAGAGAGGAAGGTGAAAGAGGTGGAGGAGTTGTATTATTAATCAGGGAGAATGTTAGATCTGCACTCAGAGAGGGCATACTGGAGGGTTCATCCACTGAGGCAACATGAATACAGCTCAAAAGTTAGGTGAATGCAAACACTGTGTTAGGATTATACTGCGGTTCATCCAATAACTACGGGGAGATTGAGGAACAAATACATTGGAAATTGAGGAACAAATGAGTATGGAAAGGTGTCTTGAAAACAGAGTTGTCATCGTGAGAAACTTTAAAATCACCACTATTGACTGGGACTCCCTTATATTAAGAGACTTGGATGGGGCACAATTTGTTTGATGCATCCTGGAGGGTTCTTGCAAAAGTATATAGATTGTCCACTAGAGGAGCGGCCATACCTGACTTCATATTGGCGAATGAGCCTGGCCAGGTGACTGAACTTTCATGGGAGACCACTTTGGAAGCAGTGATCACAACTCCTTCACATTTAAGATAGATATGAACATGGATAAGTCCGGACCTTGTGCGAAGCAACTGAATTGGGGAAAGGATAAATTACGTCAGTATCAGGCAGAGGCTAGTGAGTGTTACTTGGAAGGAGTAGTTATCACGCAAATCCACATTTGACATATAGAAACGGTTCATTAAATCCTGATTAATACAATATCGCTTGGTTAACATCCTCCCGACTGCACCAATTTCAATCTATTTTGTTTGAACAGGTATTTCAATGCCGCGGTATACCAGAGAACACGAAGAGATAATGAATGATTGTGCACTGTGTCCTTCACTGGACCAGCTTGTCTCTCCAGGCTTCCAAGGTATTTCGTGTGGGTCAGAGAACTTCAAAATTAACACAGCACAGATGGAATCCATTCATGCCACCATGTGTCCACGAGCTCTCCAACTGCACAATGTAAAAGCAGAGAGAGCTATTAGAGATAGACTGAGAGAGAGCGAGAGAGAGAGAGAAAGAAAACAGATGAAGTAATTGAAGGGAAATAAAAAGAGCAGTGAGACGGCAGAGCAACAGACTGAGTGAGAAAAGAAGGGATGTTAGACGGGACTGAAAGTAGATAGATTAGCGGACAGCATGAGTAAAAATAGACAAAATATGGAAATTTTATTTCGAACTTCCCCTGGATTGCAAGCCCTTTGTCTGGTACCATACCCTGTAAGCACTATGCTGATACTGGCTGTCATCCCAGCTCATTTATCTGCAATAATATCACCGAGCTGGTTGGCTGACAGTTAAACAGAATCCAAGAGACGAATAGATTAGTTCCAGGGAGAAGGTGGATTGATTGAAATAGACTATCCCAACAGCAGCAGGAACTGATTAACCCCCGAGACACTGTGAGAATCTCAGTGAGGGAACTCATTAGCATAGGGGCGTCAGCATCTCAGCTGTGGGTCAAATAATGATTGATAGAGTTTACACATCACTTCCATGGTTTTGTAATCTACCTTTAAATTTATATAGCTCAATATCGTGAATGCATTTGAAAAATCTTATCTCTTCGTACTTTTCATATTTTGGTTTGCACAGAAAATCATTTCGTCCCTGTATTTTGTGTTGTATGAACACAGTTCATTCCTAGGGAAGAAAGGATCTGTTCCAATCGAACAGTCTCCATCTGAAACATGCTGAGACCTTAGTCCTAGCGAATCGCAGAACTAGGGCTGCAGACAGGGCTTTAAAATGAATAGGAGTGGAGGGTGGGGGGGTGGGGGGGGAGGGAATCAGTTTTGGCGTTCAACAGAAAAGCTGAAATCCGTAGAGTATTCAGATAGGTTATTAAAATCTTCAGCATAGCAACAAATAGAAAAGGGTATCTTGAAATGATTAACAAACAAACTTCAAGCACAATGGACAAACGAATAATGATGAGAAGAGGGATGGCTAATAGAAGACTGACGGTGTTATATCTGAAAGCGTGCAGCATAAGGAAAAGGGTGAACGCGCCTGTGGCACAGATCAAAATTAGCAGATATGGCGTGGTGGGTATCATGGAAACGTGGCTGCAAAGGATTCAATTTTGCAGCAGAATATTCCAGGATATACATCATATGGAAAAGGTCAGCAGGTTGGCAGAGAGGGTGGGGTTGCCTTATTGGGAAAAAAATGAAACTAAATCAATACTAGGAAATGAAGTAGGGTCAGATAGTGTAATGTCTGCTTGGGTAAATTTGAGGAAACACGAAGTTAAAGCAATCATAGTTTGAGTTTTGTACAGGCCTCCAAACAGTAGTCAGGAGCTGGGCCAAAAGATATGCCAGGCAATAGAAATGATGTGTTGGAAAGGCAAAGTACAGTGATCATGGGGGATTTCAATGTGCGGGTGGACTGAGGAAATCAGGTTGGTAGTTGATTGAAAGAAAATTAATTCATGGAATATCTCCAAGATGGTTTTTTGTAGCAGCTTGTGTTGCAGCCCACTCGAGGACAGGCAATACTGTATCTAGTGTTGTGCAATGAGACAGATGGATAAGGGAGCTTAATGTGAAGAATCAGTGCTCATAATAAGATTGAATTTATTCTGCAATTTGAGAAGGGAGATGATAGAATTAGATGTAAAAGTACGTCAGCTGAATAAACGCAACTGCAGAGCCATAAAGGAGATGCTGGGTAGAATTGACTGGGACGGGTTGTAGCAGGAAAGGCAAGGGAACAGCAATGGAAGGGGGTTCTAGGAGTAATTCAGGAGAAAGTGCAGAAATTCATTCCGAGGTAAAGGAGGCATGGTAAAGGGAAGATGAGGCAACTATGGCTAACTAGCGAAGACAGGGATAGCATAAAAACAAAAAATAAAGCATACAATGAGGCGAAGGGCAGTGGCAAACCAGAGAGTTGGGAAGTTTACAAATACTAACAGAGGGCAACAAAAATATATAAGGAAGGAGAAGATTAAACATATGGATAAGTCAGCCAGTAATATAGATGAAGACTGTGAGCGATTCTTAAGATATATAAAGTGTAAAAGAGAAGCTAAAGTGGATATTGGGCCGCTGGAAAAATATGCCAGATCGGCAGTAGTGGGGAACAGAAAAATGATGGAGGAACTCTGTGTCCGTCTACATGGTGGAAGACGCAAGTAATTTCCCAAAAAAATGAAGAGAATGAGGGGACAGAGCTGAGTATGTTGTTCATGAACAATGAGAACGTTTTAGAAAACTGAAAGTACTGAACTTGGATAAATCACCTGGACCAGATGAACTACACGTCTGAGCCCTATACAGAGCAACGAGATCAGAATCCAGAAGTCAATACTGGGAATGACGTTGGTACGCTGGCCAGTGTACACAGACCCACCGAGTGAGGAGTTATAACATTGAAAAGGATCTGGATCTCCTTGTACACCAGTCACTGAAAGAAATATTGATGGAACAGAACTAAGTTAGGAACATAAATGGTGTGTTGAATCTCATTAAAATGGGATTTGAGTCCAGCAGTAAGGGTGTTTTACTGTAGCTGTACAGGGCCTTGGTGAGACCCCATCCCGAACATTGTGAAGTATTGTGTGCAGTTTTGGTCTCCTTAGCTCATAAAGGACAAACCTGACATTGAGGGATTGCAGTAAAGGATGATCACACTGATCACTGGGATAATAGGTTTGGTGTGAGAACAGAGTTTGGGTCGGCGATGCCTGTGTTCCATGCGGTTTAGGTAAATGAGCGGAGAACTCAGTGAAATATACAAAATAGTGGCAGGACCAGACAGTGTTGAAGCCGGGATGGTAATCCCCTTGGCTGAGCCGTCTCAAACAAGGGGCCACCGTATTAGGTACAGACAGGCGACTCTGCATTGAGATGGGAATAAATGTCTGCACTCAGAGACTGTTGAACCCGGGGATTTCTCTCCCATACAAGGTTGTGGATGTCAAGGCACTGAACATAAATAAGGATTTATAGACACTAACGTAATGGTGGGAGAGCAGGAGAATGCTGTAGGGATAGAGGATCAGCCATCATGACAGGTGAGGATTGGTAGCTGTGATCCTGTGGAAAACTGTGTTATTGAAAATCGTACAATATCAATAATGGATCCCGTTGGAAATAAACAGTGTAAGTGGGAAACAGCCAAAAACGCAACTAAAAATCAAAACAAAAATGACAGTTGTTGAACAAAAATGATATTTTAGTCTAAATAACTGTTTAACTTATATATTGTAATGATATAGTGCAGCAAATGTATCACTTTCACACTACAGTCACTGATGACAGCACTGTACATTTCACCAAGCTCTTCACCAGAAAACACGCGAGAGCTGACTGATCACGTGATGCCGATGGGGAATTCCAGTTCACCCCAAGATTCTCCCTCTGGTCTGAAGTAAAGTTCCTTCTAAATATAGACTACAATTCCCAATTTCAGGCTCAGGTTCAAGGCTTGCAGAGCAGATTGCATTCCCGTTTTAGCTGAACACACAGAGTATGCATTTTGCAGGCAGAGGATCCTAAGGCTGGGTTTTGCTGTTCAGCTGGTGCAAGGGATGGATTCGCATAACAGTGAATGAGAACTCACTTTACAAAACAAAAATCCGCAATTCAAATGATCATCTTACAGCCACATCACGTATAATAAACACGCAATATAGGAGAACGTTAATGGGGGAGCAAAGTCAAAGGACCCAAGGGACTAATGCAGTTGAGATATCCTGATGGTAATTCCGTTAAGGAACATGTACGTTGTGTGGGAAAAGTACATCGATGAGAGGTTCGGCCATGAGCTAGAATGGGGGAAGTTCAAAGTGTTGAATGGCATACTCCTTTCCCGATGCTTCTGTGCAGACTGTGGGAAAGCTCTGCAAATGTTGTCACAAGCAGGCAGATGTTCAAAGACATTAAACAGGTCTGGTAGCATCTGTGGAGTGAAAGCAGAGTTAATCTTTCGGGTCCTGTGACTGTTCTTCAAAGCTCCTGGTGTCTTCAATAACTTTTTTTGTTTCAGATTTCCAGTATACACTGGACTTTGCTATATTGAAAATGCGTTCTGTGACTATTCATTTTTGATGGATCTCAATGTGTCTGGCAACAACTGCAGAGACAGAGAAACAATGTTAATGTTTCAAGCCCAGTGTAAATCTTCTTCAGACGTGTAAAGGATTGGAAAGTGAGCGTTTTAGTATCTTGGCAAAGGTGGGAAAGAGTGTTTGGACGCCCAGTGTGAAAGACAAATGGGCTTTACATTGTGGTGAAAATTTATTTTCTCTGTTGAATGCAAGATAAACACGATGCGATTTTAGGGAGCACGGGAGGGAGAGTATTCGAAAAATGGAGAACACTTTTAATGGGGTCAGGCTCTGAAGTTTTGGAATTGAATATTAATTCCTACAGACTGTAATGTACCAAAGTGTCAAGTGAGGTGTTACTTCAGTTTGAAATGTTCCACATTGGAACATTGCAGTAGCCTGCACTTTCTTAGAATCCTTACAGTGCGAAACCAGGCCCTTCGGCTCAGCAGGTCCATACTGACCCTCCAAAGAATATCAGAACCAAACCCATTCTCTATCTTATTACTATACGTTTAACCCTGACTAATGCACCCAACCTCCACATCCCTAAGCACTATGGGCAATTTTGCACGGCCAATTCACCTAACCTGTATATCTTTGAAATGTGGGAGGAAACCAGAGCACCCGGAGGAAAACAATGCAGTCTCGGGGAGAATGTGCAAACTCCACTGTGGCAGTCACTGGAGGCTGTAATCGAACCCAGGTTCCTGGAGCTGTGAAGCAGCAGTGCTAAACACTGAGCCACGGTGCCGCCCAGGACGGAGCTATTATAAGGCCACCAGACTACAGGAGCTGAAATTAGGCCATTCAGTCCATCGAGTCTGCTCCACCATTTGATCATGACTGATAGATTTTCAACCCCATTTCCCTGTTTTCTCTCCGTAATGTTTGATCTCCTTAGCAATCAAGAACTTTTAAGCCTCTGTTTTAAATATACTCAATGATCTGGATTCAAAAGTTTTGTGTGTTAAGGAATTTCACAGCTTCACCACTCTCTGGCGAAAGACGTTTCATCTTATCTCCATCTGAAAGGGACTTCCCTTTAATCTAAGCCTGTGCCCTCAGGTCCTTGTCTCTGCTGCCAGTGCAGACGTCCTCCCAATGTCCTATGTGTCCAGGCCATTCAGTATTCGGTGAGTTTCAGTCCTATCCACCCACATCCTTTAATCTCCATTGAGTATAAATCCAGAGTGCTCAAACGTTACTCATGTGTTAAGCTTTTCATTTCTGGGATCATTCACATGACCCTCATCTCAAGACACACAAATTCCAATACATCCTTCCTGAGGTATGAGGCAGAAAATACTGAAAATGTCGTCTGATCAGAGCCTTAGGAAGCCTCAGAATCATTGCCTTTGTATTCCAGTACTCCCGAGATGAATGACGACTTCGCATTAGCCTTCTTAACTACTGACTCAGACTGCAAATTTAACTTTGGCCAATCCTGGACATGGAATCCCAAGTCATTTTGCACTTCAGATTTCTGAATTTTCTTCACATTTGGCAAATAATCCATGCCTGTATTCTTCATTCCAAAGTGTATGACCTCACACTCTCCTACATTGCATTTCCTCTTCCACGCCTTTTCCCATTCTCCTGAACTGCCGAAAACTTTCTACAGGCTCCCTGCCTCCTGAATACTACATGCACCTCCAACTATCTTCGCATCATCTGCAAATGTAGCCAGAATGCTCTCAGTTCTGCCATCCAGACCATTAAACTACAAAGTGAAACATTGTGGTCTCAGCACTGCCAGTTGTGGAACAATACTAGTCACCAGCTGCCATCCTGAGATGGACTATTTTATCCCCATTCTGCCTCGTTCCACACAGCCGACCTTTTATCCATGCTCGTACTTGGCCACTAACACCACGGGCCATTAGCTTACTTTGCAGACTCCTGTGCAGAACCTGACAGAGGCCTTCTGGAAGTCCACATCGATAACTCCCATTGGCTCTCCTAGATCCTAGGGCGGCACAGTGGCACAGTGGTTAGCTACTGCTGCCTCACAGCGCCGGAGACCCGGGTTCAATTCCCGCCTCAGGCGACTGACTGTGTGGAGTTTGCACATTCTCCCCGTGTCTGCGTGGGTTTCCTCCGGGTGCTCCGGTTTCCTCCCACAATCCAAAAATGTGCAGGTCAGGTGAATTGGCCATGCTAAATTGCCCGTAGTGTTAGGCAAGGGGTATATGCAGATGTACATGTAGGGGTATGGGTGGGTTACGCTTCGGCGGGGCGGTGTGGACTTGTTGGGCTGAAGGGCCTGTTTCCACACTGTAAGTAATCTAATCTAATCTAATCTAAACTGCTTGTTACCTCCTCAAAAAAGTCTCATCAGCTGAGAGCAAGGTAGGTTGTTGAAATGGGGAGCAATCAGAAGGTCAGTGTTATTCCTACAGACAGAGTGGAGATGTTCATCAAGGCAGTTTCAGTTTGCTCACTACTGTAAAGGAGACTGCATTGTGAGCAGCAATGAGTACAACTGAAATGCTGCTTCACCTGGAAGGTGTGATTGCGGCCTTGAGCAGTGAGGAGGGAAGATGTGAATGGGCAAGTGTTGCAGCTTCTATATTTGCATGAAAAGGTGCCATGGGGTGAGTGGAGAAGTGTTCGGGGTAACGGAGGGTGTCACAGAGGGAATAGTCCCTATGAGATACTGACAGAGGATGAGTTCAGAAAGCTGTGTTTGATGGTGCTGTCCTGCTGGAGGTGATGGTGTTGTCGGAGGATGTTTATGTGAATGTGGATTCTAGTGCAGTAGGAAGTGAGGACAAGGGGAGATCTATCTTTGCTCTGGGAAGAAGGGAAAGGAGTGAGGGCAGTCGTGAGGGAGATGGTGCAGTCCCAGCTGAAGGATCAGCTCACCGGAATTAGGAGATTTCTGGTTTGAGAGAAAAGGAGGTCAGGTAGGAAGCTTCCCACTGGAATGTGGCATCATCGAACAGAAATAACAGAGCTAGAGAAACTGGGAGAATGGAGTGACTCTCATCTGATCATGTGTTCAACCCCATTCGGAGGTGCCCTCTGAATGACTGAAAATAGATAGGTATTTCAATTACAGATATATGTCTTATATCTGGTCTAAAACGGAACGTGAAAATGGACTCAGGTGAAGGTCAATGGATTAGTGGGGGAGATATATAAGCAGATACTTAATAAGGCTCAGCAATGATTGACTATAATCAAAAAGAAGATGATATGAAAATGTGAAGATGAACTCCCCCCCACCCCCCCCCCCCCATGATGTACAAAGGCTGTGAACGATACTCATCAATCAAAAACAAAAGAATTCAGATTGTTGAGCACGAGCGTCGGCCACCTTTGGGAAGTTTAATTTTGGAACCAGAAGCAGATTGTGTAAAACAAAACATAAAGGAAAATAATCCAAAACTGTCAAGAAATACGAAGAAAAACTAACTGCAAGAGTTTTCCTATATTGAATAAAATACGTTCATGATGTGTGTGCGTGATGTTTGGAAGAAAGGCAGGAAAGTCTATGTGTGTTCCTGGAGGATGCGACTGGGGATTTGGTTTCAGGGAACAGGCAGATAATTTAAAACAGTATTTTACATCATTCCTAACAGGGGGAGGCACAAAGAATTTCAATAATATAAACAAAACCATAGTCAGATGGAAGTTCTTGCACTGTTTCGAATAAATGAACAAGGCATTGCTCAAAAAGAAAAGACCAAGGGTAAACAGGTAATCAGTAATTCATAGAATTGGTTAGTGTTACTGGTGGCACTATGGGAAATATTACATAACTCTCTGGATGGCAGGAGTATTTCAGTAAAACTGGCGAAACTCCAATGTGGCACCTCTCTTCAAGAAGAGAGTGAGTCTTCAAGTGTTTAGGTGCCCCCTTTGTCTGAATAGTGGAGCATATCTGAGAGGCTTAATAGCCTCATGATGCACTTTCATCCTGAGTGATTTACAAAAAAGTAAAACTCTGCTCCTTCCTCTGGTGAGTTGCATACTGAGGATGAATATTTTATTAAAGCTGGGAATTATTTTGAAAATTATCTGGAACATTGTACGAATGACATCATCCAGAGAATTCAAGAAACAGGTCTCATGAGATCATTTCATAATCAAGTGGGGGTGAAGTTTAGGTGGGTGTGTGTGTGAGAGAGAGAAGGTGCTGCATGCAGTAGTGAGAGTGACAGTGCCTTATTCTGGGGAAGGCACTGTAACAGATATACAGTGAGTGCGATGGAGCACAGAGAATACGGTGAGCCTTATCCTGACAGAGCGGGCAAGGTTATTGATGCTTTTCCTATATTACTGGACATTTCTTCAGACCATAGATACTGCACTAAGCTGGATGGTGAGATCAGACCAAGCTAGGTAGGTCTGGTGGTGCGACCCCATCTGGGAAGAGAATCGTTCCCCTCTGTAATAGTCCATTCACCAGATCCTCTGTGCCCCTGACGACAAGCTGTTGTGTAATTTCCTCTTATCTTCCATGCTTGGGTAAACTATGCAGGGCAGCTCCAAACGGAGAAAGCTCAACTGTGTGCCGATAGGACTTTTAATGATGGCACCAGTGCCAGGGTTTAAAGAATATCCATTTGCATCCGGATAAGGTGAGTACCCCCAGCCATGATCGGTTGGATAACGGGCTGGCATTGAATCAGAGAGTCACCATGGGGTGGGGTTAATAGTTAATGCGGTCAGTCCGATACGATAGCACCAGGAACCTAACATGACCTTGTGCAGACCTTTCCTCTGACACACTCAATGAAAATGACACTGAGACAAATTATTGTTAGATTCAGCCCAGTGAGACAAAAACTCTGCTGACCCTACTCCCAGTTACAAAGCTGCATGACCATCGCTCATCCAATACCCTAAATCATCATAACTTACATCATTATCCTGTTCACCCATCATTCCTGGAAACAGTGGCCTATATTGCAAGATGCTATTGAAATGTTTGCATTTCACAATTTTTAAAACTACCATCAGATCCTTCTCTGAAATTCCCTCTCAATCTCCCCTCCCTTTTAACCAAGCTCCTCCCCTTAGTTGGTATTAAAATTGATTCCCCCACCATTTCTCTCTGGCAGTGAGTTTCACACCGACAGCACCCCGTGTCGTGCCACAATGGAGATATGGAGCTATAAATGGATGAGAGTTGCACATCCTGACATTTCCAGCATGGACCCACGCGAGGCAATGATCTAAGACAGTGTTACTCAGCAATGCAGTGATTGGTTTACACAGTTGTGGATGCTGGGAAGGTAATTGCCCCAGATGAACAGATAAATTCACTGCTGTTCACTGCACAGCTCCCCATGCTACACATATACCCAGTCCGTGATTATATAAAAATGTCTTTATGTGTTCTACACAGCGCCCTGTGCAGAACAGACCATCTAGTCCAAGTTTATCGATCAGTGCACTGTTGGACAGATAAGAGTGGACTGGTGAACTCTAAACAGTGTTCGATCCTGGATGGATTGCTGAGCAGTACACTAGCCTGGTCTACGCAGTGCTTCATGCTGAGCAGGTACCTCAGCTGGGCTTATAAGTGTCTGGGCTGGATCTGAGAGGTGAACTGAGTATGCGATATAATTCATGGTATAATTGTCACTCCTCCAGCTCAGCCCATTCCGCTGGTAAAAGTGAGGTGCTGTGTTTCAGACAGAGTTTACGTGGTCAAAATATTTGACATTATGCAAAACAGAATTTATTCAAACACTGAGAACAGAAGACAACAAAAGGAAGAGGAACTTGCAATAACATAATTCTCTTGGAAAACTTAGCAGAATAATAGGTTATTTAACTACTACAGAGTAGCTGCTCAAATATGGTAACATCCAACGAGCACACACGTGTCAAAAAACAAATTCAGGAAACAGATTGTCTTACATGTTGTTCTCCAATCCACGAGGAAAGAACATCAAAAGGCAATTCTGAGAGAAATCACAGAGAGAATGTGTAGCACCCAGGAGGGATTTCCTGCCTTCCAACCCTGCTGAGACACCAGCAATAACTGGCGGAATGTAAAACTAAGAATCCTGGTCTGTGAGAGTTTGATCATCACTCCAAAGGACCAGGTTGTGGCTGTAAGGAGCACAAGGAATGGACTGTATCTACACCGTCTATGGCACTGTAGTTGTCTCTCAAAAATGCCTAAACCCACCTAAGCCATTTAATGCTGGACAGATAAATGTTAAAGTTAACCATAAATAACTAAAAGATGCAGCAGGCCTGGTGATCAGACACAGATGGCCTGGGGAGCCCAGCAATTCCTATACTGTCAAAACACAGTAGCATCATCGAGCTTGTGAAGAGAAAGCATTATCTCTCTCCTTCATTTCTATGGTTAAAACTGGAGATATGCCATTAGCCCAATACTCATCCAAATCAAAATCCCACCCAAACCAAGTTTTGTTGTGATATGTCAGAGTTGCAGTGAAAGGGGTTAACTGGTGTTGTTTCTTCAGTGACTGTGATTAATATCAGTCTCCCTGGACCTAACTGGGTCACTGGAAGGGGCGGGGTCTTCTTCAACTTGTTATGCCATAGTATTTGGGACAGAGTCAAACTCAACAAGATTGGGATAAGCAGCTACAGAGAAAGAAAGGGAGATCAGAATCTGAGAAGATTAAAATGTTCCAACAATGGATTTGAATTTGAGCACATTAGACTGGAATCTTTCACAATTGATCAGAACCTGAGAACATAGAACTGGAATCTTCCAACAATGGACAGGTGTTTATCTTGGTGTCTTTACTACCTTTCTCAGGAATATCCACTGTTAGGCTTGCAGATACAAGCTGTACTGATCATTATTTAAGCTGGGTATTGTCCCATCCTCGCTATTGTTGATGGTCCTGGTAAGCCTATCTCTGTCTATTCTATAAGTGACGCTGAATGTAATTGTTATTCTGGTTAATTATATTTTACAAATACATAAACTTTCGATCACAAAAGCCACTTCCTTTCATGCATTTCTAAACTACTTACTCGTAAACATTTGAGAAGGAATAAGACTTTGTGCAACCTTGAGTCTCCTTTTGACTGTGAACTGTTTTACGTCTCCATTTCTCTCTGTCATCAAACCTGCCGACATCCATCTGCATAATATCCCCAGTGTCCAACTATGCCTGAATTCTGTTGCTGACTTCGTCATCATCTACCCCTTTTTAAACGACAGTTTATAAGGCTCTCTGACCTCTCTTCCAGTTACAAACAGTTTGACCACAAACGTGTTCTTGTCTCTACAGTTACTTCACAACAGAGATTCTGTGTCAGAAAAAGTAATGTCACTGACAGTATAATTCAGAGGCACAGGTTATGACTCTAAAAGCATTGTTTGAAATCCTACCACAGCCGATGACTAAGTTTAAATTCCAATAGCAAACATTTGAATGAAACCTAATTTCACTCATGGCAACCATAAACCATCAGGATTTCTTTTCTTATTTTATTGATAACCTTTGGTGAAGAAACTTAACATTTTTGCCCTGTCTGGCATAAGTGTCACATCAGATCAACAACAATATGGTTGCCTCCATATTGTCTTGACAAGTGGCCACGTGATCAAGGACAGTTAGGATGGACAACAAATGCTGCCCTTGCCAGTGATGCTGGCATCCCAGGAAACAAAGCATTCGAGGTGAAATAACTAAGAAAATGTGGATGCTGGAGATCTAAAATAAAATTTTCCACCGTCGTAGAGAATGTTGAAGAATCTCAGCAGGTATGGCAGTCTGTTGGAAGAAACACAGATAACGTTTCAAGATCAGTGACCCTAACAAAACTGAATGCAACTGCGAAATAATATTATTTTATCAAGGATGGTTGGAAAACTGAGCGGGAGGTTTGTGTTGAGTGAATCATGTCTAGCAAGAGAGAGAGAAAGCGAGTATTGAGTGAAAGGAAAAGCAAGTAAAAGGATTGCTGGTGCTGGACGAATAGGAAAATAAATGGAATGTTATTCTAACATTTCCCCTTTTCGCATATTGCTGAATATCATTTCTATTTCGGGATGTCCCTGCTTGACGTGAGTTATGTTCCCTCGATCTCTCGTCTCTGACAGTGGTGATCAACTCCGTCAGCAATACTTATAGCTGCGGAGACATAGAGAAATGCAATGTTCCATTGTCAACTACTTCTTTGGAGAGAGGAACTGTTGCTGTGGGACTGTATGGAGTGTAGCAGTTTTCTCAGCCAGGGACGGAGGCATTTTCAACACTGAATGTGTGCACCATGGGTGTGGGGCATTGACTTGATGCTGTCTTGAAACTCAGTGGAGGCTCTGTGGAACGTGTTCTCAGGTTTGTGATGTCAGCTGCTGGATTCATTCAGGGAGCCCCGAGGGTCTGGTGACCCCAATCTGGGCACTGCGTTTAGAGAGTGTCTGGATCCATGGGAAACAAATGGAGCTTAGACTACACCGAAGGGAAGGTTAGTAAACCGTGTGGAGCAGGCACTGCACTATCCTCCCTGGGATTTCCAGGAACATTTGTCGAAGCTAGAACCTGTCAGTGTAAAGTATAAAACCAGCTTGTCTCAATGTTGAGTTGGTCACTGAGCTGTGTCCCCTCCTCCAGTATACCTGTAGCCTCACACCAGGGACAGGACTGTTCTGACACGTATGATGAAATAAACTGGATTGATTATGGAACTTTGCAGGCAGGTGTGGGTAATATATCTACCATCTCTGAAGTGCAGTCCTCCACAAGCTGACAAAAAATATCTGCCAGCTGAGAGGTATCCATTTGTTCGATCTCTGCAGGGGAACGCACAGAAACTAACTTCCAGAAATATTAGGGAACAGAGTGACTGGTAAAAATGGGAACCTGTAGGAAATCAGAATTAATGTTTTTGAAAATCTAATTGAATTGAAGTTTCATAAGTTGCTGCATCTGATGAGCTACATCCCAGAGTACTGAGATGATAACAGAGCTTGTGAAAGAATTACTCATTATTCTTCAAAGCTGGTTAAATTCTGGAAAGGATGCTGCAGACTGTGAACAGCTATTTTAAACCTAAATATTTAAAACAGGACGGAGAGGGAAAACAGAAAACTAACTAGGTTGATGTCAGCTGTGAGAAAAATTGGAACCTTTTATAAGGAATTTGACAACTAGACACTTGGATAATATTGATATGATTGAGTCTGTCTAAATTCAGGAAAGGGAAATGATCTTTTATAACCCTGTTTGTGGAGATTGTTCGCTGTGACATCGACAATTGGGAACCAGTGGAAGTGGAGTATTTGAATTATTAGAAGATGCTTGTCATGTTTGATTACAGGTGAGTGGGAAATGTTAGAGTCCATGGGTTGGTAGGGGTGGAATATATGCCACATGGATTAAAAATTGATACGAGAAGAATACTGTTATTCTCTGGACTGACGGCTTAATGGGTACCATAGGATCAGTATTTGGGCAATAGCTGTTCACAAGGTATAAAAATGATTCAGATGTGAACAATAAATACCATCATATACATTTATATTTATTAAATGTTAAAGAGATTGGGAAGTGTTGTTGTTAAAAAGGACTTGGATGCCCTTGGTCATACGTCACTGACAGAATTCATACGGAGGCAAGAAATCAAAGAAATGTGGCTCTTCAAGCAGAATGATGGAAGTACCAAAGTTAGAATATCTTTCCCACTGATCGTGTTTTGTTGAGAGAGTATTTAGTGCATTGTATACAGATTTGGTCTGCTTTATAAATAATGATATCTTTGTCACCGAGAAAGTGCAAAGTAATTTTACCAGACCAAACCCTGGCATGATGTTACAATGTGGAGAGAGTGCAGTAACTATGTGTTTAATCTGTAGCGCTGTGAGAGAATAAGAAGTTGAAGCTTGATGGTTATGGACGGAACCTCATTATATTCCAAACAGATGAATAGGGTGAAAATTCCATGCTTTTTATGAGAGGTTTGACTCCCGATAGATTTCGTGCATGTGCAGAGACCCTATGTTGACTGACAGAGACGTACAGGCTCTGAATGAACTCTGGACCCTTTAATGCACAGTTACCGTATGACACTGCACTGAATGTCACTTTGTACACCATCCTGTCGGCAGCCAAAATACCTTCATTCTGAAACAGTTAGTCATTCCTCACCGGCGTCTGACCTCCTTGGGGACCATTGGTCTGCATTCTTGGAGATGGAAGACAACTTGGAGAATGGCCTAAAAACGTTGGCTTCATTCTGTCTGTCAGAAAAGCATTTTAACGTATCACATATGTACCATGAGCAATTAGCCACGTGGATCAATTTGGAGCATGTATCTGTTCACTCCCTGCTCCATTTGTTTGTGACGTTGGAGCATCTCCGACACCTTCCTGTTCTTGTGTTAGTGACTTGACAAGCTGAATAACATCCTCCTGTTCCTTTGTAAGTGAATCCGGTGTGAAATGGTTCTTTCTGATCCCATGTACGTGACATGTGGGAGAGAGCAGACTCCCTGTCTTCCTGTGCAATAGGCGGGAGGGACTGAATGGGCTATCTCTCTTCTTGCGCCGTAGTTGTGATGGGCTGAATGACTTCCCACATTCTTGTGAAACCAGATTGAGGTGCTGAATGAACTCTTCCTTTTACTGTGGAAATGTACAGTGCTGTTACATAAATGTTACCCAGACTTTAACAGCACGATCTCGAATGTTTTCCAGGTCTTGCTTCACATGACCACAGATTGTTTCAAGAGTTGAAGTGGGACAACTAGTTCTGAACTTTTTTGTAAACTTCAGTGATTACCCCCTCTTCTACTGGCATGGTGGCTCAGTGGCTAACACTGCTGCCTTACAGCACCAAGGATCCATGTTCGACTCTAGCCTTGGACAACTGTCTGTGTGGATTTTGCACATTCCCTACTTCTCTGCGTGAGTTTCTTCCGGGTTCTCCGGTTTCTTCCCACAGTCCAAAGATGTGCAGATCAGGTGAATTGGCGATGCTAAATTGTCATTATATTAGGTGCGTTAGTCAGAGGGAAATGTGTCCGAGTGGGTTACCCTGCGGAGGGTCGGTGTGGACTGGTTGGGCTGAAGGATCTGTTTTCACACTGCAGGGAATCTAATCCGCTCAGTTTGTACTCAATAGGCTGAATGGCCTCCTTCCACTCTTTAGGGATTCCATGATGATAAACTGGAGATACCTGGGCTGAGAAAGTTACGCTGAGCATCTCCTGCAGATGTGCCCCACGGCTGAGATGATTGATGCACACCAATGATAATCATCGTCCCTTGTGCCGTGAATGACTCCAAACAGTGTAGAGGTCGCAATTAATTCTCATCAATTGCGATTTTTTTCAGGCTCATTCATGTCATCCTCAGACAACTGTTGCCTTGAATTTAGGGTCAGTCTCTCCGACCTGAGCCCCTGTGTTCCCTCTTTTGTTCATATCAAAAGGTCATGATGTCGAAGCAGAGAATGTTTCCTTCAGAGAGAGGGTAGTGAATGTCAAGAATTCTCTGACACAGAGATTTCAGGGAGTTAGAGAACTAAAACGGGCAAGTGGTATCCCGCAGGGATCAGTTCTCTGCTATTTGTTGTTTCTTATAAATGACTTCGATATGTGTGTTGAAGAGTGGGTTAGTAAGTTTGCCGATGACATAAAGGTTGTTGGAGTGGTCCAGAGTTTGGAGGGCTGTTGTAGACTTCAACGGGATAGTGACAGGATGCAGAGCTGGGCTGAGAGTGTGACATGGAGTTCAAACTGGAAAAGTGTGAAGCGATTCCCTTTGCATGCTCGAATGTAAATGCGGAATACATGGTTAAAGGCAGGATTCTTGGCAGTGAGGAATAACAAAGGGATCTTGGGGTTCATGTCCACAGATCCCTCAAAGTTGTTACCCAAGTTGATCAGGTAGTTAAGAGGGCGTATGGTGTTTTGGCTATCAGTTGCAGGGGGAATAGAGGTTAAGAGCTGCGAGGTTTTGATGCAGCTTTATAGAGCCCTGATTAGACCGCACTTGGAATATTGTGTTCAGTTCTGGTCTTCTCATTAAAGGAAGGATAAGGAAGCTTTAGATAGGGTAAAGAAGAGATTTACCAGGATGCTGTCTGGACTGGAGGGCAGGTCTTATGAAGAACGTTTGAGGGAGCGAGGGCTTTTCTCATTGGAGAAAAAATAGACGAGAGGTGACTTGATACAGGTGTACAAGATGGCGGGACGCATAGAGAGAGTGAATAGCCTGATACATTTTCAAAGGACAGAAATGTCAATCACTAGCGGGCATAATTATAAAGTAATTGGAGGCGGGTTTAGGGGAGATATCAGAGGTAGGTTCTTTAGATAGAGAATGGTGGGTGTGTGGAATCGACTGCCAGCAGTGGAAGTAGAGTCAAATACGTGAGGGAAACTTGAAAGAATCTTGGATAGGCATATGGAAGAAAGTGAACGGAAGCTTGATGGTTAGTTTGATCTTAGAGTAGGATACAATGCTCAACATCGAGAGTCGAAAGTGCTGTACTCTGCTGTACTGTTCTTTGTTCCCTGTTCTGTGGAAGTGCTTAAGAAGACTTGTACATTAAGGAAGAGTTGGGTCTTGAAGCAGGTCAGCCTTGATCTTAGTGAAGGCATGCTTGGGATGTGAATGACCTGCCCATGTTTCTGATATTCTCACATTCTGTTATTGGAACGTTAGTGGGTGTTATTTTCCATAAAAGGCGTTTTTGGAAGTTTGCAGTCATGGAGACCAGTGGATTTTGTGAGCCATCGATGGGTGAGGTATGGGGGTTGTATTCACAGTGAATCAGGGTCTACAACATGACCAACAAATGAAACACAAGTTACAGAGAGGGGAAGCTCTGTAAATAGAGATGACCGACCTCAATCATATCCAACCTGGGTTTTCCAATTACATTTTCCAAATCTCCCAAACCGTGTGGGACAGTCTTGAGGGACCAAATGATCTCCTGAGTTTCTGTGCACCAGGTTATAGCAATACGTGGCCTCCAACTGCTCCTGTCTAGCAGGCTTGAGAGGCTGAATGAAACAAGAAACATGGGACTGAGGAGCAGGAATGGGTCATTAGAGACTTTGAGCCTTTTCCACCAGGCATTAAGATTGTGGCTGATCAGGTGTTGGTCTCAGCCTCGCTTTCCTGTCTGTCGCCTATTATCCGCGACTCAGTCTATAACAAACTCAGCTTTGCAAACTTGTAATCAGAGAGGCACCACAAACTTCTGGGGAAGAGAATTTTTATTTGAAAGATCATTTTAGAATTTTCCCGCATCACTCTGATAGAATAAGAGAGTCATACAGCATAGAAACATGTCCTTTTGTCCAAATTGGCCATGACAATCGGGCATCCTAACCTGACCTCGTCTCACTTGCCAGCATTTAGAATGAGGATCTAAAATTTGAATTTAGGCAGCAAAATATGTAGATTTTTATTTCAACAAAATGGTTTCTTGATAGAAAAGAATGCCACAAAATGGCCTGTTAATCATACTGCTGAACATGCTGCTAATTTGCAGAATTAACTTACAGTTCAGAATGAGGACAATCGAGTTTTCATAAGATGAATACTGAGACATTAATTGACCATTTGAACTTACCTTGAACCAATACATGGCATGACAATTTACGTAAATTAGATATCTTTCTTAAAGCACATATCATTGGATTAACGTGTTGTAGATCATGTCAGCTTATTATATGTGATTGGTCTTTCATGTGATTAAGGCTGTACTATTTTTTAAAAAATCAATAATGTCTAATTTTCAAATGCATTTGCGCAACTTCATCACAGAATATGAAAGCTTCAGTCTCTGTGTTGCTGGATAGAATTGCATCAAGGTACCTTAATTCAATAAACGAATGAATCTTGCTTTTTGAATAGACCACATTTGTCGATTCCTTTGACCGATCTTGAACCAAGAGGCCCCTCTTAAGGGGACACAGATCTACATTTTGGTGCGGTGACACGTTTCGGCTCAGACAGATAGTGAACAGCGGTGTAGCAATCAAATGTCCTTCACTATTGAGTTTTGAGGAATTCGGCAGGCCAGACGTGACTATTTTAATAACGTTTGGTTTTCCTCCCATTCAAGTGGTGACTGACGTGACCCCTCGCTGTTTATTTTCCAGTCCAGCCCAAAAGGATCGTTCTTAGCAAGGGTTGAGTCAGGGGGAATTTGTTAAATATTTTAAAAAGGGGCGGAAAGATTAATTAAATTTGAGGATGCTTTAGTACTTACGGGCAGTGCTGTTCGAAAATTGCTGAATTCTGAGGGGAGGCTTGAATTTTTAATACCCAAAGCATTGTTAACTTCTCCTCCAAAAAGATTGCTTTGACATCTGTCATTTTATCTTCGTTTATTTTCGGCTGTAAAAAAAACTCCGATTGCTTTGACTCCGTTTTTGAGTTCATGTCATTTTATCTTCGTTTATTATAGGCTGTTGGAAAAAAAACTCCGACTGCTTTGATTGCATTATTCGTTGTTTAAATAAAATTCGAGATGGTTTGTTTCTTAATTCCCACTTTCTAAAAAGATCGGTTGCTTGTATTTTCAGCAGTTTTCGAAGATAGTTGCCCTCAACAGTTTTAATATAGGAAATTATTAACATTTGTTGTTTGAGGTGACGGGGCAAGAGGCCCCTAATATTTCAGGTAACGGGGGAAGAGGCCCCTGGTATTTGAGGTCACGGGGGCAAGAGGCCCCTAATATTTCAGGAGATGGGGGAAAAGGTCCCTGGTATTTGAGGTCACAGGGGGCAAGAGGCCCCTGATATTTGAGGTGATGGGGGCAAGAGGCCCCTAAATTTGAGGTGACGGGAGCAAGAGGACCCTTGTGTTTGAGGTGACATGGGACAAGTGGCCCCTGATATTTGAGGTGACAGGGAGCAAGAAGCTCCTGGTGTTTGAGGTTACAGAAAAAAATTGTGATATTTGTTTTAAAAACTAATTTAATTATTCATTGGAGTAACTTTAAAAACAAATACATAAAGGGGAATTATACAGACAGAACAGATAATTCATCATCAACGTTAGTAAAAGTTGTGAAAAATTTTCTGAAAAATCTGAGGCCTTTCGAAAACTGTCTGGAGGTCTAAACAAAACATTGGGTGATGAAGAATGTCGATTAGGTGACCCTAAAGCTGTTCAACCGGTTAAATCGGCTCACCAAGTGATCTGGCAACGTAACATGCGAGCGGGAACCGAAGACTTAATTGGACTGTGGCGTCAGTTCTGTGATGAGAGGAACGAAGAATCAGTTTTGCGATCATGGTAAGATACTGCCACTAAATTGGGGGTTGAATTAATTGCAAATGGAGCTGTGAAATCTGTTGAGGTTCTTAAAATTGAATGTGCTCGAGCAAAACAATTACAGAAACAAAATGAGAAGTCACAAGTGACTGGTAAACAAACATAACTGCGCATTTCGATGGTTGTCTTTAGTTTTATCGAGGAAGGCAATGACAATTCAGATTTTAATCAGTGGTGTTCTTTTTTGCAGCTCCTATTTCGAACTCTTCCTTCGAGGCTGATCAGTCTTTAGAATGTGCAACGGTTACACTTAATTCATAAACTCCCGTCACTCCCCCATAGCCCTTTTCTATGTCTTCCCAATTCAGACTTGTAAATGATCCCTCTACTTCCAAATTTCAAACTGTTGTAAGTTCAGCCGTTAAACCCCGATCTAAAACTCGCACTACTGAAGCTATAAAGACCTTTATTCCTCCCTCTCATTTTCAGGATGCAGATCATATTGCTTATAATACTCAGAGTAAGAAAAAAGTAATGCTGGCTCAGATCTATTAGTAAGTGTCATGATCCACTATCAGAAACCTTTTCAAACTCCGCTTCTGAAGATACAGAAGATGAAAAGCCCACATTAAAAATGATCCCTGTAAGGGAACTACCGAAACCACAAGATGCTGCTCCCAACGCAACCGTCCGCGTTTATTGCCCATGGAAGCCCCATGAAATCATGTCTATTATTAGTAGACACTGTCACAAGGTGCCTCAACAATTTGTTGATTTCTTAAATAATACAATTAAAGTTTATGATGGTAATGCAAAGGACCTTTGATCTCTTTTACAACAAGTTTTTACCCGCTCTGAATAAGCCCATTTTATTCAAAACATTAACCATGACAATTTTACTGATTTTGCTAATGCTATAATTCAGGAGCAACAAAGACAAGATAATAGTCAAGCTGCTGAATCTGCTGTATTGGCAAAACCTATTGACCCTGTTTGTATTCTGGAGCTACGACCGAAAAATAAAGAGACTGCTGAGGATTTTTTGGAACGTTTTAGAGAATGCTATGAATCTTATTCTGGAGATCAAGACCGAATTTTAATGCTGTTAATACCAAGTAATGCTCTAAGGTATTAAACCGTTTGCCGTCCTCTGTAACCACAGCAGTAAAAACAAATATCTTGGGATGGGTTGAAGCCACGCCTAATCAACATTCTATTAGAGTTCTATGGAAACATCAAAGTGAAGAAAAACCTCAAGTTTGTGTGAAATCGGAATTTGTTGTTCGAGAAGGATCTTCCAAGAAAACATCTCGGCGTGATAATAAAGGTTCTGTTACTAACCGAAACAACTATCGTGGACGTAAGCAGAGGGCTCGTTGCCCTCCATCCAGAAGTATATCTATTGGCTTTTTTGACTGGAATAGCAAATATCATTGGGTCAGTGACGGTCCGACCCAAGTCTACTCTATCTGTGGCATACTTACTATTGGGGTACTGCTTGCCCTAAAAAGGTATCAAAAGAGGGACAAAGAAGACAATTCCCCAATTTGCCTCAGAATAATTCTTTTCCTCAAAGACTACATAATTTTCCTTTATGTGTCTTGTCTTTTAAGCAGGAACCAACAGTTGTTCTCAAAATGAACAACAAACGGTATCCTTTTTTTTAAATTGACACATGAGCTTGAATGTATTCTGTAAGATCTGACATGGACTTGCCAATTTCTACAACGAGAGAGCAGAGAATATCCACTTTCTGAACCAGTTCCTATTTATTTTCAAGTTTTTTTCCCTATCTCATCGTTTTGTATTTACAAACAAGATATCATGCGACTTGATGAGATGAGATTTGCTGTACGCCTTTCAAGTAAAACTTGAATGTTCCCCCGGTGGTGTCTAGCATGATTCTGATTCATACAAGCGTCAATTGAATGTATCCACTAAACCACAGTGGTGGTCACTTGATATTGGTCCCCAAAATTCCGAAGACCACATACTGTTGCTTATGACCAAGCAGGCCAAGATACAATTCTTGAAAATTTGTTTAGAGATTTATTTGGAACCAAATGGACTGTGCACATTTTGGCCCATGTCACTGGTCCAGAAAGAGAGGCAGAGTCTGTTGAAATACCTCCTCATCTATAGAAGTAAGGAAGACTTATCAGCACCTCATATAATTCGAAAAGTTAACCCGCCTCATCATGCTGAAGAACTTGGTCCGATGGTTCACCGTGCAACTCCCAAGGCTGACCCACATTTTTATGTGTTACAGATTATTCAAAAAGATTTGACTGTTCAATATTATACAACTCCTACTTCCTATAGTGCTATGCTTCAACATCATGAGAGTCGAGACATCCTTGATTTAGATAATCGGGATGTATGGGCTGAGACATCCACGCATGTTGGACTTACAGACTGTGAATCTATTCAAGGTGATTTAAAACCAGATGTTATCTTGCCATCCATTCGCCAGTATCCACTGAAACAGCAAGCTATTCCAAGTATTACTTATTTAATAGAAGACTTCATCCATCAAGACATTTTAGTCCAGTGCCAATCGCCTTGTAACACTCCTGGATAACCAAATCAAAACAGAATGGTTCAAGATTTGAGAGCTGTCAATGCCATTGTTCAACCACTTTATGCCTTAGTTCCACACCCAGCTCTTATTGTATCAAATATACCTGTGGTAACTAAATGTTTTGATGTTTTTGATCTTCAACATGCATTTTTCTCACTACTACTTCATGAGAACAGCCAGTACTTATTTGCCTTCACCTTCAATGAACAACAGTTAACTTGGACTCGACTACCTCAAGTTTCGTTCATTCTCCAACACCTTTTTCTCACATCGTACAGAAACAACTGAAATGTCTAACCTTAATGAGTGGCTCGACATTAGATCAATATGTGGAAGTCCTCCTTGTAGCCATCATTGATGAAAACGCAAATAGATCTGATGTTGTCCTTCTTCTGAATTACTTAAATCACTTGGATTACGTTGTCTCCTCACAAAACGTCTCCATCGGACTATGTCAAGTCAAGTTTTTGGGTTTTATTATATCATCTTATTCACCTTCCCTGGAACAGAGCCGCATAACTCCTATTGTCAACTTTCCAACCCCAACTACTGCGAGGCAAAAATGCGCCAATGGCTGGGCATGGTCAACCTTTGTAGACAGTGGATTCCCAATGCAGCTCTCCTACCTAAGAAGTTGACTCAATATATTTCCAATGAGGGTACATTTACCCTTTCCTCAGAAGCAATGCAAATCTTTAATGAACTGAAACAAACTTCATCACTAGCGCCAGCTCTTGGTCGGCCTCTTTATGATAGACCTTTTCAATTATATTGTACTGCTTTAGATGAATGCGCTTATTCAGTGCTTACTCAACAGCATGGTGACAAATATCGCCCAGTTGCTTATTTCTCTACTAAACTGGACACTGTTGCTTCAGGGCATCCCCGTTGTACTCAGATCTTGACTGCCATTCACTTCAGTTTAAAATCGGCAGAGAATCTTACACTGCAGCAAGACATCGTCATTTAGAGTACACTTTCAATAATCGACCTTTTAGGTAATATGCAAACGCAGCATTTGACAGCAGCTCAACAAAATTGTTACGATATTTATCTTTTAAATCACCCTCGATTGACTTTTAAGAATTGCACTACCATCAATCCAGCTAATTTTGTGAGACATCCTCCTTCAGCATTGTGACTTCCAGAACCTGATTGTTTTCTCCTCATTAATGAGGATGTACAATTTCGGCCTGATCTTTCCGATATGCCGATCTCCAATCCTGATATCAATATGTTCACTGATGGAAGTTCCTATATCGACCATACAGGAACTCGTCTTTCAGGTTTTATTATAGTTGATGTCTGTGGATTTCCCTATCTCATCGTTTTGTATTTACAAACAAGATATCATGCAACTTGATGAGATGAGATTTGCCTTTGATAGCCCTTTTTCAGCTCAGGAAGCCGAACCTTTTGCACTCATTCGTGCTTGTCTTTTAGGGACAGGCTCAGCACTAATATATATACTGATTTACAGTATGCTTTTGGTGTTGTACATGATTTTGGGCAACTTTGGAGTAACAGGGGATTTTTGACATCATCTGGTACTCCCATCTCTCACCGACAATTAGTATCATACCTTCTAACTGCGCTCTTACTTCAAAAACAGGTATCTTTTATAAAATGTACTGCTCATGGAAAAGGCCAAAACTCTATTGATATTTGTAACCGTCCCACTGACATGGCTGCAAAACAAGTAGCTTGTAATCGCCTCGTGATCGTGCCTAAAATAATGACTCAGACTGAAATTTCTGACAAGAATAAGTCTGCCTCGAATAAACTAATGCCAACCATTCAAGATGTAATTACTCTGCAGAGGGACACCTCTGCATCTGAAAGGCAGTTGTGGTGGAAAGCTGGCTGTTATTGTAATCCTGTTACTTTACTATGGACAACTCCAGCTGGACAGATTTGTTAGTCAAATGAACTGGCTTTATGGGTAGTTGGTTGTATTCATTATGCCACTCACTCTGGTGCTCATTCAACGTCTGATAAGCTTTTGAATGCTTGGTTGCATTCTCGCCTCCAGCAGATCGCTCAACAATTAAGTGATGGATGCCTTACATGTCAGGAACACAATCCAGGAAAAGGCATTCCTTGCCCTGCGGGTCAGGCACCCCTCTCTGAGGGACCTTTTCAAAGTATTCAATTAGATTTTATTGAGTTAGAAAAATGTCAAAATAATAAGTATGTTTATTTATTGCTGATGTTTTCTCTAAATGGATTGGAGTTTATCCTACTTCAAACGCTACTGCAAAAACTGTTGTAAGTATCCTGCGTAAGGAAATTATTACACGTTTTGGTATTCATCTTTGCCTCTCTTCAGATAATGGTTCTCATTTTATTGGTGAGATAAATGGGAATTATGCTCTCATTTTGGCATCAACGTCAACTACATTGTGCGTAACACCGTCAGGCTGCATGCCTTGTGGAATGCAGTAACCAAACTTTGAAAACTAAACTGGCTAAATTAACTTCAGAAATTGGTCACTCCTGGGTTAAATTATTGTCACTTGGACTATTTCACCTACTCTGCACGCCAGTGGGAAAGACTCGATATCCCCGCCGAAATAATTTATGGCCGAATTTTTCATAACCCCTAGAATGATACCATTGCCCCTGTCTACTTTCACCATATGACGGATGATATGAATTTTTACGTACTTTCCCTGACTAAAACTTTGGGACGACTTCATTCTAGAGTTCGTGCAGCTTATGAAAATCTCCCCTGTGTTGAAGGACTTCACAATATTAAGCCAGGGTCTTTTGCCCTTGTTAAAAATTGGATGCGCCATGGCCTACAGCCTTAATGGAAAGGACCCTTTCAAGTCCTCCTCATTACCCCATGGCTTTCAAGGCAGCAGGGAGATCTTCATGGATTTAAATCCATGATTGCAAGGTTGTTGGAGATCTATCTAAGAAATAGGGGTGGGGGTGGATGATAGAGATGATGAAGAAAATCAGAGTTGATAACAGAATAATAAAATGATTTTTTAAAAAATGAATGAAGAAAAGAAGTAGAACCAGATCAGTAGGTCATTGTTGCCTTTTCAATTTGTAATTTCCTTTTTGTTTTAGATATTTTAACTTGCCACAGAAATGACTACCAGGAATAGAGTTATTTTCATCCTAATATATGGACTTGCCTTGGACTTGCCTTCGTATACAAGAGGGGACCATCTATATGTGTGACCCTGGAAAACAAGAGACTGTATACCACCTATGGCAGGATAACATTCTTGTATGCCGAGAGATTGACTCCTTTGATGAATGGAACATTACCCAAGATGATTGTCGTAACGGACAACTGCATCAAAGAGATCAAATAGTCAATTTGCAGGAAAACTCCAGATGGTCTTTACCTTGTCAAGGTGTTATGTGTAAATTTGATTTCAGTTGCACTATGGAAAACTCTGATAAGCCTTGTCCTCATTTAAATAGGTCACGTAATAAAAGATACAAAGGGGGAACGTTACCTTTAACCTATAGCAGGGTGAATAGACAACAGCTATACTTTTTAGTCAAAGTGTCAGCTTCCTTTCAGTCTGAAACCAGTAAATGGAGAATGGAGAACAGAGAAGTATGACACAACTACCTCACGTCTGTCTTCTCAGAAAAAAAGACATAAACAAAGCCTTCCCAGCAGCAGGAGAAAACCTGAGTCTGAAGAGTAAAAGATATACTGTGATATTAGTAAATCAACTAATTTGGAGAAATTATTGGAACTGAAAATAGCGTGGATAGAAGAAAATCAACACACATTGATGAAATTAGAAACATTTTTGAGAAACTGACTGGTTAATTACTAACAGAAAAACAATAGAGGCACTGAAATTTGATTTTCAACAGGTCTTTAGTAGAGTCCCAAGCCTAGTGTGCAAAGTAAAAGCATATGGGATATGCGATAATATATGGACATGGTGTTACAATGGGAATGTTGACAGGAAACAGTGAATAGGAAAACATGATGGTTTTCAGTTTGGAAGGTTTGTGTCTATTGCAAAGATTGGTGCTGGGCCCCAGTTATTCACAATGCATGTCAAACATCTGGTTGAGAGAATCAAATACAATGTTTCCAAGTCTGCTGATGGAACGAGGATTTTGAAAAATGGGGAGGATGTGAAAAAAAGCTTTAAGATGATTGAGACAAAATGAATAAATGAGTAAATATGTGGCAGATGAAGAGCAGTGTGGATTTATGTGATGTCGACTTTTTTGGGGACAATCGAATGCCAGCCGGCCATTTGAAAAGGGAGTGGTTGAGAAACATCGACCTACAAAGGGAATTACGTTTTTATCGTTATTATTTGGACAGAACTCCGAGTTCCGTGCAGTGCAGTCAGTTCTGAAGACAGAACCCAATAATGGGAATACATTGCCACACAGACCAGTGTACACAGACCCACCAAGTTGGGAGCTGTACCTTTGAAAAAGTTCTGGGATCACCCGGTACACCAGTCACTGAAAGCAATATTACAGGAACTGAAAATAGATAGGAAGATAAACGGGTCGTTGACCGTCATTTCAGGGGGATTTGTGTCCAGGAGGAAAGGTGTCTTACTGCAGCTGTACATGGCCTTGGTGAGACCCCATCTTAAACATTGCGCAGTATCATGTGCAGTTTAGGTCTCTTTATCTAATAAAGGACAAACCTGACATTGAAGAAGTGCAACGAAGGATGAGCAGACTGATCTCTGGGATGACAGACTTATTGTAGGAGCAGGATCTGGGGCAATTGGGCCTGCATTCCATGGGGTTAAGGAAAATGAGTGGTAATCTCAGTGAAGTATATAAAATTCTGACAGGGTGATTACTTACAGTGTGGAAACAGGCCCTTCGGCCCAACAAGTCCACACCGCCCCGCCGAAGCGCAACCCACCCATGCCCCTACATCTTCCCCTTACCTAACACTACGGGCAATTTAGCATGGCCAATTCACCTGACCTGCACATCTTTGGAGTGTGGGAGGAAACCGGAGCACCCGGAGGAAACCCACGCAGACACGGGGAGAATGTGCAAACTCCACACAGAGAGTCACCTGAGGCGGGAATTGAACCCGGGTCTCTGGCGCTGTGAGGCAGCAGTGAGGTGTGACAGATTGGAAACAGGGAAGAAAGCACCCCTGGCTGGCACGTCTAAAACAAGATGCCACAGTATTAGATACAGGCATGTCACATTGTGTTGAGATGAGAATAACTGTCTGCACTCAGAGACTGGTGAATCTGCGGAATTCTCGCCCACATAAGGCTATGGAAGCCAAGGCACTAAAGACTAATAAGGAAGCATATACACTGAAGTGATGGGGAGAGAGTAGGAGTGAGGTGTGGAAATAAAGGGTCAGCCATCATAACATTGAATTGGTTGGCAAACTCGACAGACCAAAGCGAAGACTGCACTTCCTTTTTTATAATTTCACAAGGTCAATCCCATTAAGGGATGTGTGCAATGTGTGAGAAACGTGCATTGAGGAGACGTTCAGCCATGAACAAGAATGGGGGACGCTCAATTTGCTGTATGTCCTAATCCATTCCCGATGCATCTGTGCCATCTGTGGGAATGCTCTTTTGTAAATGTTGTCACAAATTATCAGATGTTAGGAAGGACGTCTCTGCAGAGTCGACAGTACTGTGTTTCCCATTCCTTTTCTGACACTGAGGTTGGGGCTGGATATTCAGTCTGGTTTTATCGTTTAAGAACTCAGAACAGTTCGCTACAATTGAGTGTCTGTCTTGGCTGATTCAGAAACCATTGAAGAGTTTATCACATGTCTGTGTGTCTGGACTTACTTTTAGGCCAGACCAGGGAAGCATGGGACATTTGCTTCCTGAAAGTACATCGGAGATGCAAATTGGTGTGGATAGTCGACATTGACTTCAAGGTTACTGTTACTGAGACTAGGTTTGAGATCGCAATATTTTATTAATTGTTTTTAACTTCCACTGGCTGCCAAGTCATTAGCCTGGTCTGGATTAATAATCAAAGCGATATTTCCACAACAGTACCACCTCCACATGGGGACTGATCGGAAACCACACCGAGCAAGTTATTTCTGTGCTGCTTAACAGCTCCGTCAAAAAGAACTCCCACCAATTTGACTAGCGTGATGAGACTGAGGGAGTGGTTATTGGTTAGATTGTAATTATTCTCCACTTAGTGGACTGCACATAGCTAGGTAATTTTCCACATTGCCAGGAAGATGCCAGCTGGAATGAATTAGCTTTCCAAGAGACATGGCTTGTTTTGCAGAGCAACTCTTCAGTCCTATTGCAGGAATGGTGACAGGACTCATTGCCTTTGTAATATCTACTGTGTGTAGGGTAGCTTTAGGGTTCAGGACCTGGAGTGTAGGGAGGTTAGGAATATGGCATCAATCTTAAAGGAGGGTGCCTGTAAACAGAAGAGTGGCTTGAAGTGTGTATACTTTAATGCCAGAAATACACGAAATAAGGTAGGTGAACTTGCAGCGTGGGTTGGTACCTGGGACTTCGATGTTGTGGCTATTACGGAGACATGGCTAGATCAGGCACAGGATTGGCTGTTGCAGGTTCCAGGGTTTAAATGTTGTTGTAGGGTCAGAGGTGGGGGTAAAAGAGGGGGGTGTGTGTGGCTTTGCTTGTCAAAGATATTATTACAGCAGAGGAAAGGAAAATGGACGAAGATTTGCCATTTGAGGAAGTTTGGGTTGAGGTTAGGAATAGGAGAGGTGAGGTCACCCTGTTAGGAGTCTTTTACAGGCCTCCTAATAGTCCTAGAATCGTTGAAGAAAGGATTGCGAAGATGATTCAGGAGAAGAGTAACAGTAATAGGGTGGTTGTTATGGGGGACTTTAACTTTCCTGATATTGATTGGCAAAGCTGTAGCTCAAATTCGTTATATGGGTCAGTGTTTGTCCAATGTGTGCAGGAGAGTTTCCTGACACAATATGTAGATAAGCCAACAAGAGGTGAGGCCATACTGGATTTGGTTCTGGGTAACGAACCAGGCCAGGTATTAGAACTTGTGGTAGGTGAGCACTTTGGGGACAGTGACCACAATTCGGTGATTTTTACTCTAGTGATGGAGAGGGATAAGTGTGTACTACAGGGCAAGAGTTATAGCTGGGGGCAGGGAAATTATGATGCGGTGAGGCATGACTTAGGATGTGTGGATTGGAAAAGTAGATTCCAAGGCAAGAGCGTAATTGATATGTGGAACTTGTTCAAGGAGCAACTTTTGAGTGTCCTTGATAAGTACGTACCTATCAGGCAGGGAGGAAAGGGTCACGTGAGGGAGCCGTGGTTTAATAAGGAATTGGAATCCCTTGTTAAATGGAAGAGGGCGGCCTTTGTAAAGATGAGGCGTGAAGGTTCAATAGGGGCGATTGAGAGTTATAAGGTAGCCCGGAAGGACCTGAAGAGAGAGCTAAGAGCAGAAGGAGGGGACATGAAAGGTCCTTAGTTGGTAGGATTAGGGAAAACCCAAAGGCTTTCTACAGGTATGTTTTGAATAAAAGAATGACTAGGGTAGGTATAGGTCCAATCAAGGATAGCAGTGGGAAGTTGCGTGTGGAGGCTGAAGAGATTGGGGAGGCACTGAATGAATACTTTTCGTCAGTATTCACTCAGGAACAGGACATTGTTGTCGTTATGAATACTGAGGCACGAATAAGTAGAATGGATGGCTTTGAGATATGTAGAGAAGAGGTGTTGGAAATTCTGGCAAGGGTGAAAATAGATAAGTCCCCTGGGCCTGATGGCATGTATCCTAGGATTCTCTGGGAAGCAAGGGAGGAGATTGCAGAGCCATTGGCCTTGATTTTTGTGTCCTCTTTGTCTACAGGAGTAGTGCCAGAGGACTGGCGGCTAGCAAACGTCGTTCCCTTGTTCAAGAAGGGGAGTAGGGATAATCCTAGTAACTATAGTCCAGTGAGTCTCACTTCTGTTGTGGGCAAAGTCTTAGAGAGAATTGTAAGGGATAGGATTTATGCACATCTGGATAAGAATAATGTGATCAAGGATAGTCAGCATGGTTTTGTGAAGGGCAGGTCGTGCCTCACAAACCTTATTGAAATCTTTGAGAAGGTGACTAAGGAGGTAGATGAGGGGAAAGCAGTAGATGTGGTATATATGGATTTTAGTAAGGCGTGTTGATAAGGTCCCCCATGGTAGGCTACTGCAGAAAATACAGAGATATGGCATTGAGGGTGAGTTGGAGGTTTGGATTAGGAATTGGCTGGCTGGAAGAAGACAGAGGGTAGTAGTTGATGGCAAAGGTTCATCTTGGAGTGCCGTCACTAGCGGTGTTCAGCAAGGATCTGTTTTGGGACCATTGCTGTTTGTCATTTTTGTAAATGATCTGGAGGAAGGGTTAGAAGGTTGGGTGAGCATGTTTGCGGATGATACGAAAGTCGGAGGAGTTGTAGAAAGTGAGGAAGGATGTGGCAGGTTGCAGCAGGATATAGAGAAGCTGCAGAGCTGGGCAGAAAGGTGGCAAATGGAGTTCAATGTAGCTAAGTGTGAGGTGATTCACTTTGGTAAGAGTAATAAAAAGATTGGGTACTGGGCTAATGGTCGGATACTTGGTAGTGTGAAAGAGCAGAGGGATCTTGGTGTCCATGTACACAGATCTCTGAAAGTTGCCACCCAAGTAAATAGTGCAGTGAAGAAGGCATATGGCGTACTGGCTTTTATTGGTAGAGGAATTGAGTTCCGGAGTCCTGAGGTCATGCTGCAGTTGTATAAGACTCTGTTGCGGCCGCATCTGGAATATTGTGTGCAGTTTTGGTCGCCATACTATAGGAAGGATGTGGAGGCACTGGAACGGGTGCAGAGGAAGTTTACCAGGATGTTGCCTGGTATGGTAGGAAGATCCTATGAGGAAAGGCTGAGACACTTGGGGTTGTTTTCATTGGAGAAAAGAAGGTTTAGTGGTGACTTGATAGAGGTGTACAAGATGATTGGGGGTTAGATAGGGTTGACAGTGAGAACCTTTTTCCACGTATGGAGTCAGCTATTACAAGTGGGCATAGCTTTAAATTAAGGGGGGGTAGATATAGGACTGATGTTAGGGGTAGGTTCTTCACTCAGCGAGTCGTAAGTTCATGGAATGCCCTGCCAGTAGCAGTGGTGGACTCTCCCTCTTTATGGGTATTTAAGCGGGCATTGTATAAGTATATGGAGGATAGTGGGTTAGTGTAGGTTAGGTGGGCTTTGGTCGGCGCAACATCGAGGCCCGAAGGGCCTGTACTGCGCTGTATTCTTCTATGTTCTATGTTCTATGTTCAGCTGTGTCTTCATGCCACGTGCTGCGAATTGAATTGGTGGAAGACTGGCATCTGTGATTCTGTGGGCATCATCAACTAAACACTCCTGGTGGAGGATGGTAGAGATGCTATTCCCTTGTTTTTTACACTGATGAGCAGAGCTGATCCATTGATAGGATTGGGATAATTGTGTAGCCCTCTCCACCATTTAGTTGTTTAATCGTCTATCGTGATTTTTGGATGAATGTGGCAGACAGCAGAGCTTCAATCTGGGTGTGTTGACCTTGTGAGAATGTTTCCCTCTCTATCATTTGATTTGGTTTAATTTAATTTCATATGATTTATTGTCGCATGCATCTAAGTAGAGTGAAACTCTTTTCATACACAGTTCAGGCAGATCATAGTGGATGTTAGAGCTGCCTTTTTTTATAGAGAGATGTAGTGGGCAAAATCTAAAAGTCTACTTCAACTTTCTGGTTTTGAAGAGCCACAAAATAGCCAGAATTCAAAATAGATTGCTTCAGCAGAAGTGAAAAAAATGCTTGAGAAGGGAATTATTTCAAGTCAAAAGAAAGGATAACCTGATTCGCAAGATTCTGATACATGCCAACCTAGTGATAAAGAAGGTTTTTTTTAATTGATGATTTGTAACAGAACACAGGTGAACTAATGAAATTGTAGCATTAACAGTAGAAATAATAATATCATTACGATTTTTGTTACAGAATCAACATTTTAATGTAAAATGTGATAATGGAATTTAATAAGGGATATCCTGCCCAATGGAGAATAGAATTCATGCAATCCTTCGAGGCAAACAATAATGGACATGACAGAAAAGATCACAGCCATTAACTTTGGAATGCAACATAGAAAGATCCGAAGGTCTAGCGATAACAAAACTCGTTAAACATCTGAAACAAATAAGAACCGAGGGATGTCCATGCGAGTGTCCATCATTGATCAGTTGTTTTACAAGATTCGTCCTGCAGAAGACAAGTGGAGGGGACACTGACTACGTTGTGTGTGATCATTGCAACACAGAACGTACAAAAATGCTGTCTTCTGCTGTAAAATTGAAGTGTATCATTGATCTCTCTTCTGATCTGAGCTGAGGATTAGGAAACCATTGTCTTCTCATGTCAAAGCCAGATTCAAGTAAGATCATTTGGTACTCTCACGGCAATAACCAGCTTTTGCTTGAATTAAAGTCCACTCCGTGCCTGTACCCTGTCTGCCTCCAGAGACTTTGCCCATAGCTGGGGAATCTCACTCCTACAGGAAGCAAGGTCATACAGATCAGAGGGTAAAGGAAAAATAGACTGAGCCATACAGGCTACACCACAAAGGGCATGCAATAGGCAAGATCAACGTGAGCAAGATCAGCATTATTTGAAGTTGGACAGTCCATTCCTCAGTTTAATAATGGCTGGGAAGATGCTGTTCATGAGCCGCTGGTTTGTGTGTTCAAGCTTCTGTATTGTCTGCATGATGGAAGAGATTGCAGGAGATCCAGGGTGCGATGGGTCTTTGATAATGTTACCATCCTTTCCTCGGCAGCAGCCGTGTAAATTGAGTCAATGGATGGGAGGTCGGTTTCTGTGATGACATGGGCATTGCACACAACCTTCTGTCATTTCTCTTACTGTCCTGGGCAGGGCTATGGCCACACCAGGCCATTATACACCCGGATGGTTTGCTCTCAGTGGGGCATTTGTAGACATTGGTGAGGGTCCTTGTGGACATGTCAAAGGTCCTGAGCTGCCAGAGAAAGAAGAGGTATTGCTGTGCCATCTCGACTGTCACATGTACTTGGGAAGTCCAGGACAGGATGTCGGTTATCATCTCTCCAAGGAACTAATACTCTCCACCTTTTCAACTACAGTTTCATTTATGTAGATGAGGACATGTTCTCCTCCTTTCTTTCTGAAGTCTTTGATCAGTTGGTTAGTTTTGCCGACGTTGAGAGAGAGGTTTTTCTCATTGTACCACATTACCAAGACTTCTATTTCCGTTCTGTATTTTGACTTGCCATCATGTCACATCTGCCCTACTATAACGGTGTCATTAGTTGACATGTAGTTGGCGTTCATTCAGAATTTGGCAATAGAGACGTGGGTGTGCAGGGAATATAGTAGGGGGCTGAGGACACATCGTTTGGGATTTCAGTGTAGAATGTTATTGTGGAAGAGGCACACTTGCCTACCTTCTCTGATTGCAGACTGTGGGTTAGAAAGCTGAGGATCCAAATGCAGAGGGTGGAGCCGAGACTAAGGTCACGGAGTTTTGTGATCAGTCTGAAGGGAATAATGGTGTTGAAGGTGGAGCGAAATCAATGAGCAGGAATCTGACATAGGTGTCCTTGTTGTCCAGACGTTCCAGGGATATGGTACCCACTATGGTCGGAAAATTGTAGGGGATCGAGGCAATCTGGGAGACTGGAACTGATGTGGCCATGTCTAGGCTCTTGAAGCACTTCATGCACCCCTCAGTCTCCTGCGCTCTCACGAGAAATGACCCAGCTTATCCAACCTCTCCTTATGACTCAGACACTTGAGTACTGGCAAAAACCTTGTAAAGTTCCAGTTCAATATCATCATTCCTATCGCAATGTGACCAGAACTGCACATATTGTTGAACTTGGAACTTTTTGAAACTAAGTTTTAGTCTACTGCCAATTATTGTGCTAATGTGATATTGTTTTTATTATTTGTTTATTCTGAAATCGTATCATTCATTAAATCCTCTGATTGAAATCCCCTCGTGTGAATGTCCTCCTGACTGCTTGGATTTGAATCAAACTATTTTGTTTGGATAGATATTTTGAGGCCGCTGCATATCAGAGAACAGGAAGAGATGATGGGTGATTGTGCAGTGTGTGCCCTTATTTGGACCAGCTTGTCTCTCCAGGCACATAATGCTTTTAGACCATAGAACATAGAACAATACAGCACAGAACAGCCATTCGGCCCACGATGTTGTGCCGAACATTTGTCCTGGTTTAAGCACCTATCCATGTACCTATACAATTGCCGCTTAAATGTCACCAATGCTGCTGACTCTGTCACTCCCACAGGTAGCGGATTCCATGCCCGCACCACTCTCTTGGTAAACAACCTACCACTGACATCCCCCCTATACCTTCCACCCTTCACCTTAACTTTATGTCCCCTTGTAACACTCTATTGTGCCCGGGGAAAAAGTCTATGACTGTCTACTCTATCTATTCCCCTGATCATCTTATAAACCTCTATCAAGTCACGCCTCATCCTTCGGCGTTCTAATGAGAAAAGGCCGAGCACTCTCAACCTATCCTCGTACGACCTATTCTCCATTCCAGGCAACATCCTGGTAAATCTCTTCTGCACCGTCTCCAAAGCTTACACGTCTTTCGTAAAGTCAGGCGACCAGAGCTGCACACAGTACTCCAAATGTGGCCTTACCAAGGTCCTGTACAGCTGCAACATCACCTCGCGACTCTTGAATTTAATCCCTCTGCTAATGACCGCTAATACACCATAAGCCTTCTTACATCTCTATCCACCTGAGTGACAATTTTCAAAGAGCTATGAACAAAGACCCCAAAATCCCTCTGCTCCTCCACCTTACTAAGAACCCGACCGTTCACCCTGTATTCCATATTCTTATTTGTCCTTCCAAAATGGACACCCTCACACTTGACAGGGTTGAACTCCATCTGCCATTCCTCATCCCAGCTCTGCATTATTACCACGTCCCTTTGCAGCTGAAAACAGCCCTCCTCACTAGCCACAACTCCACCAATCTTCGTATCGTCTGCAAATTTACTGACCCAGCCTTCGACTGCCTCTTCCAAGTCATTAATAAAAATTACAAACAGCCGAGGACCCAGAACTGATCTCTGCGGAACTCCACTTGTAACTGGGCGCCAGGCTGAATATTTACCATCTACCACCACTCTCTGAATTCGACCGGTTAGCAAGTTCTCTATCCAACTGGCCAAATTTCCCACTATCCCATGCCTCCTAACTTTCCGCGTAAGCCTACCATGGGGAACCTTATCAAATGCCTTACTAAAATCCATGTACACTACATCCACTGCTCTACCCTCATCCACATGCTTGGTCACCTCCTCACAGAATTCAATAAGACTTGTAAGGCAAGACCTACACCTCACAAATCCGTGCTGGCTGTCCCTAATCAAGCAGTGTCTTTCCAGATACTCATAAGTCCTATCCCTCAGTACCCTTTCCATTACTTTGGCTACCAACGAAATAAGACTAACTGGCCTGTAATTCCCGGGGTTATCCCTATTCCCTTTTTTGAACAGGGGCACAACATTCACCACTCCCCAGTCCCCTGCTACCACCACCGTTGACAGTGAAGAAGAAAAGATCATTGCCAACGGCTTTGCAATTTCCTCTCTTGCTTCCCACATAATCCTAGAATATATCTCGTCAGGCCCGGGGACTTGTCTATCCTCAAGTTTTTCAAACTGCCCAACACATCTTCTTTCCTAATAAGTATCTCCACCAGCTTACCAGTCCGTTTCATACTCTCATCTTCAACAATACGGTCCCTCTCATTTGTAAATACTGATGAAAATTACTCATTCAAGACTTCTCCAATCTCTTCCTATTCAATACACAGTCTCCCACTACTGTCCTTGATCGGACCTACCCTCGTTCTCGTCATTCATATGTTTCTCACATACGCATAAAAGGTCTTGGAGTTATTTTTGATCCTACCCGCCAAAGAGTTTTCATGCCCTCTCTTAGCTCTCCTAATCCCTTTCTTCAACTCCATCCTGGCTACCCTGTATCCCTCGAATGCTCTGTCTGAACCTTGTTTCCTCAACCTTATGTAAGCCTCCTTCTTCCTCTTTACTAGACATTCAACCCCCCCTCCCTCGTCAACCAAGTTTCCCTCACACGACCATCTCATTCCTGCCTGACAGGTACATACATATCAAGGACACGTCGTATCTGTTCCTTTGAAAAGTTACACATTTCAACGACATCCTTCCCTGACAGCCTGTGCTCCCAATTATGCTCCTCAGATCCTGACTTGCAGTATCGTATTTACACTTCCCACAATTGTAAAACCTACCCAGTTTATTTTTGGTCATAGTACCTCAGAATTTTTACATCACAGAAGGAAGCTACTCAGCCCATTATCGGTCCATGACCATAGAACATTACAGCTCAGTGCCTACAACATCCTTCAGCAGTTGTGGATCCACCGACCTTACTGCAACCGTAAATTTACTAACTCATCCTTCCATTCCCTCATTAAGGTAATTTTCAAAAGGACAAACAACAGTCACCCCAAAACACATCCTTGCAGTATACCAATGGCAACTGAACTCGAGGAAGAACATTCCCCATCAACTACCACCCTCTGTCTTCTTTCTGCTAGCCAATTTCTGATCCAAACCGTTAAATCGACCTCAATTCCACGTCTCCAGATTTTCTGGGAGAAAGTAAGGACTGTTGATGTTTGAGATCAGAGTCGAGAGAGTGGCACTGGAATAGCACAGCAGGTCCGGCAGCATCCAAGGAGCTCGGAAATAGTGAAGACTGCAGATGCTGGAGATCAGAACACTGATTCCTGATGAAGTGAACACACAACGGAAACAGCGACTCTCCTACTTTCGATACGCTGCCTCATCTGTTCTGCTTTTCCAACACCACACTCTCCATATTTTCTGCCATAGCCTACCATGGTGGACCTTATCAAACACTTTACTGAAATTCATATACCCCACTTTATTCTCATCCACCTTTTTGATCACCTTCTCAATGAACTCAGTAAGATTTGTGAGGCATGACATACCCTTCACAAAACCTTGCTGACTATCCCTAATCAAATGATTCCTATCATTATGATAATAAATCCCATCTCTTATAATCCTTCCAAACACTTTAGCCACAACCAAAGTATGCCTGGTAAATAATTACCAGGGTTGTCTCTCCTCCATTTTTTGAGCAAGGTGACAACATATACTGTCCCCCAGTATTCTGGCTCTGTTCCTGTAGACAATGGTGACGTAAAGATCCGAACCAATGGTTGTGTAAACTCTTCCCTAGCTTCTCATAGAATCCTAGGATATTTCCATTCTTGCCCAGGGGGCTTAAGTATCTTCACACTCTATAGAATTGCTAATATTTCCACCTTATGAACCTCAATCCCGACCAGTCTAATAGCCTGTATCTCAGTATTGGCCTCGACAGCATATTCTTTTTCCATTCTGAATACTGATTCAAATATTTATTTTGAGCCTGTACTATCTCCTTGGACTACACACACAACTTTACACTACTTTCCTTGATTGGCCCTGATCTTAATTTGGTTATTCTTTTATTCATGACATACCGATAGTAATTTGGAGGGTTTTCTTCGATCCTACTTGCCAAAGACTTCTCATGCTCTCTCCTGGCTCTTCTTAGCTTTTTCTTTAAGTCCTTCCAGGCCATCTTGTAACTCTCAAGCATCCGTACTGAGCCTTGACCTTTCATCTTTGCACAAATCTCATTCCTCCGCTTGAGAAGAGATCCAACTTCTTCAGTAAACCACAGCAGCCTCACCCGAACACTTCCTCTTTTCCTGACAAGTATAAACCTATCAAGGACACACAGTAGCTGTTCCTTGAAAAAGTTCCCCATTTGAATGGTGGCCCTCCCCTGCAGTTTCCTTCCCCATCTTTTGCATCCTAAAATCTTTCCTAATCGCATCATAATTGCCTTTCCCCGAGCTATGACTCTTGTCCTGCGGTATACAACTGTCCCTTCCCATCGCTAAGGTGAATTGTGGTCACAATCACCGAAGTGTTCACCTACCTCCAAATCTAACACCTGGTCTGGTTGATTACTCAGTGCCAAATCCAATTTGGCCTCTGCCCTTGTTGGCCTATCTGCATACTGTGTCAGGAAACCACTCTGCACACATTGGACAAAAGCTGACCCATATAAAGTCATTGAACTCTAACGTTCCTGGTCAATATTTGGAAAGTTAAAGTCCTCCATAACAATTACTCTGTTATTTTCGCTCCTATCCAGTATCTTGTTTGTAATCCTTTCCGCTACATCTCTGGAACTTTTCAGAGGGCTATAGAGAACTGTCAAAAGGGTGACCACTCCCATACTACCTCAGTAGAGGAGTCGTAGTCAAACATCCTTCCTGCCAACGTCTTTGATTGACAATGCCACCCTCCCTCTTTTTGTAACTTCCTTGTTTTTAATGAAGCATCAAAACCCCGGAACCTACAACAATCGTTCCTGTCGTTGCTCTATCAATTTCTCCAAAATGGCCACACCATCAAGCTGTTCAACTGCACAATTTGGAAACAGGGAGTGATTGGAGGGATGTTAAACGAGGGTGAGTTGGATTGTTCAGAAGTCAGCGTGAGGGGAGTTAGGCAGGAACAGACAAAAAATGGAAATTTTATTTAGAGATTCTCACGGACTGCAAGACCTTTGTCTGGTGCCATACCCTGTGAGCACTGTGCTGATAATAGCTGTGGTCCCAGATCGTTTACATTCAATAATATCATAGAGCTGAGTTGCTGGCAGTTAAACAGTGTCCAAAAGCCAAGCGATTTTTTTAACAGTGAGAAGGTGGTTGAATTTAAATACACTGGGTGAGCAGCAGCAGATGGGACTGAGAACCCCCCTCGATACTGAGATCCTGCGCCAGAGAATCTCAATGAGGTGAATCACTGACAGAGGGGAAGTCAGCATCTCAGCTGTGGGCCAAATAATGATTGATAAATATTGCACACCACTTCCGTGGTTTTGTAATACACATTTCAATTTATGTAGCTCAATATCATGAGTGCATCTTATCGCTTTGTACTTTCCATAGTTTAGTATGGACAGAAAATAATTTTGTCCGATATTTTGTATTGAATAACAGATTTTAGTCCACATTCCTCACTTTAGATGTATCCTTGAATCTGTTCTTCATATGAGTTATGAGGAGTAACATTCCAACACTGATGACTGGGGAATATTATTGTCCCTCCCTCCAGTCTGAACCACCATGTCCCCCAATTCTCTCTGTTTTCTGTCTCCTCCACAATGCAATAATCACGATGTAATTGAAGTCCAATAAATGACACTTCGTCAAAGTTCACTAATATCGATAACATCAATAGCACAGGCCAAATCTGCCTCTCTCTGAACCTGTAATAACAATCTGAATTGCATTTGTCACCTACAATTTTCTGTTAACATATCCATGCAATTTGAATGTTATAACTCCACGTTTCTCAGACACACATTCCTCTCAGATCATGAACGATAAAAACTGTTTCAATGTTTTATTTAAATTATAATACTTGATTGCTAGTTCCAGCATGTACGTTTGCATTTATAAACAGAGAAGCATGTTTTCATTCTGACAAACTTATGGTATTGCTCCCATATCCAAGGCAGATCGAATGGTTACACTTAATTGATCTAGCAGCTTCTTAGATTTGATCCATCAGTCACCCTCACATATCCCAACCAGAATGCGAAAGTTTTAATCATTGTTTTGAATTTTAATAAAACAGTATTGAATTGAAAGGCGTTGGTTGGAGTTATTTGTTCAGTGAGTGTGATTGATGTCAATCTCTGTGGATCATAAATGTGTCACTGGAGGGTTTGCCTCTTCTATTAATTAGGGACTCGGTTCGATGTTCTATCCAAGTATGGGCCGGGCCATCACCGACTGGGCTAACAGGGATCAGCAGCTCGAGAGACAGGGGGAGAATCTGAGAACATTAGATTGGAATGTTCCAACAATGCATCACAATCTGAGAACATTACACAGGAATATTCCAATAATGGATCAGAATACGAATATTTTCGACTGGAATATTACAATAGCAGACAGGACGTTATCCTGTGAACTTTGCTATCTTTCTCAGCCTTGTATATCATTAGCATCACAGATCGAAGTTGTCCTTTGGATTATTCAAGGTGGTTACTATCCCATCCTCGCTATAGTTGGTGATCCTGGTAAGTCATTCCATCTGACCATTCAACCGAGTTGAACTGAATTTTAGAATTTTGAAGACATCATTTTTAGATCCAGTCAAAAATATTATTCTTTACAAATTATAACTAGCAAATTACTATTCACAACTTACAAAACAATACGTGAGCAGAAACCAGACTGTTCTTAAACTCTATGATCTTTTTTCCTCCATTCAGATTTACATTTCTACATATTCTCCCCACTCACCAATCGTGCCCAGGACCACAATCAGGATACTTCAGTGTCCTTCTCAGAATCAATGCAACTGCTGAAAAATCCATCATATGTGCCTTTTGGTAAATGCAGATATAACCGTTTCAATTCCCTTCTAATTATGATTCCATCACAAAATATTTCCCGCCTGAGGCGACTCTCTGTGTGGAGTTTGCACATTCTCCCCGTGTCTGCGTGGGTTTCCTCCGGGTGCTCCGGTTTCCTCCCACAGTCCAAAGATGTGCAGGCCAGGTGAATTGGCCATGCTAAATTGCCCGCAGTGTTAGGTAAGGGTAGATGTAGATATAGGGGTATGGGTGGGTTACGCTTCGGCGGGGCGGTGTGGACTTGTTGGGCCGAAGGGCCTGTTTCCACACTGTAAGTAATCTAATCTAACCTAATCTTGAGATGGTTAATTTGTCCTCTCCACAGACTCTGTCATTTGGTGGTCAAGTCATTGACTCATAATCAAGAGGCACAGAAAAATAATCTTTTGGTGTCTCCTGATGGAAGTTGATAGAATGCAAATGAAATCATCACCAATTGTTTTAAACTGAAGCCTATCTGTTTGCCTCTTGTCCTGTAGACACGTCAATGGGTCATCCTTCCCTGCTCAGGTCTCTGTCTGATTGCAAACCCACAGCAGTGTGTTTGACTCTCCACTGTCCTGTGGAACAGCTGGACCAGCTACTCAGTTCAGGATCGGCATAAAATGTTGGTCTGACCAGGGCTGCACACATCCCGTGTGGGCAGTACAAAATAAAAGATAGCTCCTTCCTCTGTCTGATTTCCATGTTCCTGCAAGTCATTTCCATTCAGGTAAGTGAACACTCCCTGTTTCGAGTGAATTCTTTTTGACTGAGTCTCCTTCCGAGAGTGATAGTCATCTCCATTGGCACCTCTTCTGATGACTTTACTGATGCTGATGTACTGATGTAAGGAACTCCTAAATTCCACATCATTCACAGTGTAGAGTGAAGGAATTGCTTTTTATGCAACAGGAAATGAGCTGAGACATCTAAGTGAGGGAACAGAATTATTGCGATCAACCCTGAGAGTGTTGTTGAGATAGTATTTGGGGTATTGTGGACCGATGTTCTCTCTTTGATAAGGAATAATTCTCTTGGCAGAAAGAGTGTAAAGGAGTTTCTCCAGACTCATTTTTGTGATGATTGTACCACCCGGGATTAATGTGTAGTGCTTTGAGGGAATAAGAGGTAATTGCATTGAAACTTAATGGGATGGACAGTCACTCATTATATTCCAAACAGACACTGATACGGTGATAAATTCCATGGCTTATTTATTACTTGGTTTACATGATTCTCGAACGTTTAAAAGCCTCTGGGAACGTCCCTCTCACCACACGCCACTCCCCAGTTCGATTGAGAGAAAGAGAGGGCCGGTCTTTGAGCAACCTCTTCCCACACTATGAACGTTATGTAATCCACAATCCCGACAGGAGCCTCAATACCTTCATACTAAAATAGTTAACAATTCCCATCGGCTTCTGACCTACATGGAGAACACGGGTTGTCTTCAGAGATAGAAGATGCCTGTTTGAGACTTAGCACAAAACCTATGGCTTCCTTCTTCACTGCCGGCAAAACATGTTAAAGTATCGTGTGTTGCACAGGCAATGGAGCCACGAGGAACATCGTGAGCCATCTATGGGTGCATTCCCTGCTCCATTGGTTTTGCAGGTTGAAGCATCAATGACAAACTCCTGTTCCTGTGTAAATGTCTTGAGGCGCTGAATGGCCTCCTCCTCGTTCCATTACAACCGTTCAACGGTCTAATTGGGTTCTGGCTGTTCCTGTTTAACAGCTCAATGTACTGACCAGAGCCCACCTCTTCCTGGGAAACAGGCAGGAGGATTGAATAGGCTGTCCCTCTTCTTGTTTTGTCGTTTCGATGGGCTGAGTCGCTTCCACATATCCATATGTTACAAGTTGAAGTGCTGAATGAGCTCCTCTTTTAATTGTGGAAATGTGCAGTGTCTGGCTGTGCTGTTACATGAATGTTACCGACATTATAACAGCACAAACCGGAATGCTGTCCAGGTCTTGCTGCACATGGACATACGCTGGTTTAGGAGCTGATGGGGGACAAAATGTTCTGAACATTGTGTGACCTTCAATGATCACCCAGCTTCTGATCTTATGATGGAAGGGGGTTGGATGCCAGTGGTGCGGGCGCTTAGACATTGACGAAGGATCTGAAAATGTTTGTGTTGAGGAAGTTAATCTGAGAATTCCTGAAGAGATGTCCCGGGACTGAGAGGATTGTCAGCCACCGACCACAAACATCTTCCTTTGTGCTCTGAAAGACCCCACAGCAGTTACACCTGATTCTCATGAAGCTCAAAATAAGTAGGTGGTCCAGATGACATCCTCAGTCAAATTCCGCATTTATATTAAGGTCATTCGCTCTTTCCTGAGCCCCTGTGTTCATCTCTTGTTAATATCAATTGGTGACAGTGTATGTGTAGGGAGTGTGGTCCTCTCACAGAGGGTAATCAATGTCATTATTTAGATGGGCTGGAGAGTTTAGGGAGCTTAATCACGGAAAGTATTTGAAGAGGAGGTAGATGATTTTTTTTTTCCTGTCCGTGATCTCTCTCCATTTAAATTGTTTCCTACTGTTCTATCCTTCCTACCACAATAGACAACTCACGTTATATTATTTCTGCTGAAGGTTTGCTCACGAAACTTCCCTGTCTATATCACAATGCACATTCACTACCTCCATTTGAAGATATATTGGATGATAATCTTGGTGTACAAGGTAATTCAGCTTTGAACCATTTAGTCCCTTCATCCAGATATGACATAGATTATTGATCATTGATGACCGACAGTGATCTCTGAGGCAAAACTGGTTATAGTTCTGAAAAAAATATTCATTTATGTCTACTGTCTATTTCCTGTTAGTGACAGCATCCATGTTCCTGTGCAGCAGATCAGGCGGGTTGAATGACCTCCTCCTGGACTGAGTAATGCACTCAACGAGCTGAATTACTTCATTCTATGTTCCTGTGTAACTCATTGGAGGGGCAGAATGGTCTCCTCCCGTCTCATTGTAACGATCCTGTGTGGCTGAATGGAGTGGTCCCCTACCCTGGAACAGCATGGAAGGGTGGATTGAGGGAACACCACTTAGGGTAGGGGCAAAAGGATGTTGCTGTAACAGCATCGAGGGCTGTATTGAGGGAATAACACCTTGGATAGGGGTAGCAGTTGACCATTCGGCTGCACCATTCAGAATTTTCATGGCTGATCAGAGTATGTCTGGCCATCCTTCTCCTGTCTGTTCCCAAAAACCCATGGACTCTCCTGTCCAGCAAAGATCAGTCGAGCTCAGCCTTGAATATCTTCAATAACCGAGTCTTCACTGCTCCCTGAGGATGAGGACACCACAGGTAGCACAACACTAAAGGGAAATGGATCTCCTTCTTTCATTGTGGAACGCATTATTTTAAAACTGTGTTCACCTCACATCAAATCACTGCCCCTTTTTAGAGAAAGGCTACAATAATGCGGAATAGACATAACCCATTCCCCCTTCAACTCTGTTACACAATACCACTGACTCTTCCCAATCAAATATGTATCAAACCCAGATTCTGCTACTGTCCCAGGAAGAGAATATCTGACAACATTACGCCACACAAGCATTAAAGAAAGGAACAGAATCAATTCTGACATGCCATTCAATCATTTCTTATGTGTTCCTCAGCATCATTCTCCTACCTTCTCCCTAGATTCCTTGATCGCCTAATAAATCAAAAACTTATTTATTTGTATCATAATGTCACTAGTGTCTGTGTTTGTGTGCGTGTGTATGTATGTGTGTGTGTGTTGTCCATGTGCTTGTTATCTGTGTATCTTTGTGACTACGTCTTCCTGTCTGTGTATAAGACTGTGTGTTTCTATCTGTGTTTCTGTCCATTTGTGTGCGACCATATATGTATCTGTGTGCTTCGATGTCTGTGTATCCCTATCTCCTTGTATGCATTGTGCATGGTAGTATATTGAGGTGTTTACCAATACTCCTGTGTATTTCAATTGCTGCGTCTCTGTGCAATGGGGCATCTGTTTCTTTGAGAGTGAGAGAGATGAGGGTGGAACGGACAGTGGGATTAAATTGAGAATTGCTCTTTACTGAACATTGCTCCAGACTCGGTTGGTTGGACGTGGATGTTTCAGAATCTCCACACAAGGCCTCCTAGTACTCTTTGGCTCTTTCCAAGATCCTTCCCACATGTCGGGGTAGGGGGGGTGGTGGTGAGGTAACGGATATCGGGCACTCCACCACCTCGCTTGGCCCTTGCAGTTCAATTCCAGGCTGTTGCCCCTGGAATGGGAGAAGGGGAGGGATCGAATGAGGATGGGAGTGGGTGTCCCTGCTGTTCGTGCAGTTGTTGGTGGAAGGGGGAAAAGGAAGGTGTCCAGAGGGATTCTGTCTACAGTGTTGTATCCACGCCGTGTTATTAGTGTGCAGAGCTCTTGCGTCAGTGACAGTAAAAATGGGGATGGGAAGGTGCTGAAGTCAATAGTGAGAGTGGTAGTGCTTGAGCCTTATTTGGAGAGAGATTGTGAGCCTTGTTCCGGGTAGGTGCCATGACAGATACACAGTGAGGTGTGAGGGAGAAGAGAGAATATCGTGACCTGTATTGCTGACCAATTCTTCAGATCATCCCAGCGTCGAGGCGTGCCTCCCTATACGTCTTGTCCAAGTCTATCACGAATAACGCCACAGAATTCAGTCCCTCAGATTCCACAGAATCAGTTTGGGTGGATCTTACAAATAGCAAGGAGAAGCAAACATTTGTGTGTTATATATCGAAACCAAAGCTTTTGTGCAAATACTTTGCATCATATGCTCTGGAAATTGGATATGCTAGTATATGCAAGGGGAAGCAATGACATAGTGATATTATCGCTGGTATCTTAGCCCAGAGACCCAGGGAATGTTCTGGCTACCCGAGTTCGAATCCTGCTATGGCAAATGGTGGAATGTGAATTCGTTAAGTATTTGGAATCAAGGGTTTATGATGACCAGGAATCCATTGGCGATTGTTTGAAAAACTCATCAGACTCACTAATGTCCTTTAGGGAAGGAAACTGCTGGCCTGCATGTGACTCCAGACTCAAGGCAACGCTGTTGACTCTTAACTGCCCTCTGGCATGGGCAATGGATTTTGGTTATAAATGCGTCGCCCTCGTCCTGTGAATGAGTACCAAATAATCGTGGGTGCTGCAGTAATAATGGATGGTTTGAAGTTGCGTTGAAACTGCTCTAACTAAGTGACTGCTCATGCTGTACAAAATATATTCCATAACTGTATATCAGATAGATCGAAGAGAATGTTGTGAAAAAAACTAGAGAGCAGGTTATTTCGGATTTGGTGTTGTGTGGTCAGGAGGACTAATTACTAACCTTGATCTGAAGCAGCGTTGAGGAATTGCGACATTAATACGTTGCATTTTACACGCCATCTGCTTACAATATAGAAATTTTGAACATTATAGTCAAACATCGTGGAAGCCTGGAGGCTAGAGCATCCAGCTAGCTCCAGTGAATTGGAAAGGTACAATAGACCATTCAGTGAGAGACAAGCAATGGTTGTTCGAATCATAGAGTCCTACAGCACGGAAATATTCCCTTTGGCCCAAAGTGGTCCATTCCGAACAAAATGCCCATTCACACTAATCCCATTTCCCTTCAATTATCTTGGATCCTTCTAATCATTTCCTGTCCAAGTATTTGTCCAAATGCCTTTTAAATGTTGTTAATGTACCGACCTCAACCACTTCCACTGGCAGCTCAATCCATATGAGTATCACTCTGTGTGTAAAATTACTTCTCAGGTTCACTTTTATTCGTTCTCCCCTGACCTTAAACTGATGCCCTCTAGTCTGGGATTGCCCAACCCTGGGGAAAAAAGACTTGGAACATTCACTCTATTCATGTCTCCCATAATGTTTTACACTTTTATCAGATCTCCCTCAGTCTCACACACTCTAAAGTAACAAGTCCTAGCTTGTCCAACCTCTCTCTATACCTCAGATCATTGAGTCCTTGGCCACATCTTTGTACATTTCTTGTGCAGTCTTTCCAGTTTAATAACATCCTTCCTCGAATAAAGTGAACAAAACTGAACATAACGCTACAAGTAAGAAATCACCAATATCCAGTATAACTGCAACATAACTCCCCAATGCCCTGACTGATGAAAGTCAGTGTGCCAAAAACCTTCTTCACTGCCCTGTCTATCTCTGAATCAACTTTCAGATAACGGTGCACCTGAATTCCAGAGTCCGTCTGTTCCACTACCGCCCTTAAGGCCCAACCATTCATAGTGATACTCCGACCTTGAATTGACTTTGCAAAATGCAAGATCTCACATTATCCACATTCAACTCCATTTGCCATTTTTTTGGCCCACGTCCGCAACTGATCAAGATCCTGCTGCAATTTCTGATAACCTTCTGTCCACGAGACCACATTATTTATTGTCATCTACAATCTTACTAATCATGCCTTGTACATTCTAAACTAAATCATTGGACATAAAACAAACAGTAATTGTCTCAGTACTGAACACTGAAGTACTCTACTAGTGACAGGCCTCCAGTACGACAAGCATCCTCCACTGTTACTCGATGCTTACTACCATCAATTTTGTATCCAACTTGCCATGTTCCCACTCCATTCCATGCAATCTAACCTTCCAGAACAGCATACCATGTGAACCCTTATTGAAGGCCTTACTAAAATCAGTTGGACTACTTGTACCACCCTGCCCTCGTCAACGTTGCTGGTCACTGCATCAAAGAACTCTAAAAGATTTGTGAGCCATGATGTCCCATAAACAAAGCCGTGCTGACTGCTCCTAATTACACCCTGCCTTTCCAAATGTATGTACATCTTATTTCTCAGAATCTTCTCAAGTACCTTACCTACTACAGATGTTAGATTTACGGGTCTATAGTTCCCATATTTTTCTTTGTAGCCCTTCTTGAATAAGGGCACAGCATTCCCCGTCCTCCAGTCATCTGGGACGTCACCCGTGCCTAGCGATGATGTAAAATTGTCAGCCAGGCTCCCACAATCTCTTCTCTGTCTTCTTGCAATGTTCTTGGATATATCTGGTTTATAGAAATACTGCAAAATCTGAAATAAAAGTCTATCTCTTTAAGGTAAAAACACCAAAGTGTGATTTTTTGAAAGTGCATTTTTGAAAGAGAAATCATACTTGATAACTTCGGAAATTTTTGAAGTGTGTTTGGCAGAATATATAGAAGTGGAAAATTAAAGTTGTGTTCACCTTCAATTAAAGGAGTCAGAATATCGATGCAACGAAATTTTGAAGTCGTTTCACAGCGTGTTGGTGAGAATGTACCTGGACTATTGTGTACAGGGTTGGCGAGACTGTACCTGGAGTATTGTGTCCAGTTTTGGTGATCCAATCTGAGAAAGAATATACTGAACACAGAGGAAGTGCAATGGGCATTCTCCAGATTTGTCCCTCAGGTGGCGAGATTGCTTTATGAGTAAATTTGGCCTGTGTTCTCGTGAGTTTCAATGAATGAGAGGTGATCGCAGTATAATGTAGAAAAAATTCACTAAACATGTAACGAGTTGGAAATAAACAGGATGTTTCTCTGGCTGTCTACTCTACATTTAAGACAAGTAATGGCAGGATAATGGATAGGCCATTTAAGACCGCAATAAGAAGGAAATTCTTCACTCGGAGAGGAGTGACTAATACCTCTGGCATGGAAACCTTCTGGCAGGGCAAGATTAGTGAGAATCCCCAGATAAGCTACAATGTGTCAATCAGATAAGAATAAACAGAGAACAGGTCTGACCCATTAGTGACTTGTTAAGTTGCATCAAATCAACTTAGCGGAAGGAGACAGAGGGTGGTGGTAGAAGTCTGTTTGTGTGACTGGAGGCCGGTGTCCAATGGTGTACCACAGGGAGCAGTGTTGTGTGCCTTATTATTTGTGATTCGGAGGTACCAATGTTGGACTATGGTGGACAAAGTTAAAAATTACAGAACACCAGGTTATAGAGCAACAGGTTTATTCTTAGGCACGAACTTTCAAAACGCACAACCATCTGATGAAGAATCAGCACTTCAAAAGTTAGTGTCTCCGAATAAACCTCTTGGACTATAACCTGATGTTGTGTGATCTTTAACATTATCATTTGTGGTATTCATAAATGGTGTATCTGTGAATATGGGCGAGGGTGGGGAGAGTGAGATGAGCAAGTTTGTGTTGGACACAAAAATTGGCCGGGTGGTTGTCAGTGAGGAGGAAGGTCTTATGTTCCAGGAAGATATAGAATGAATGGTCAGATGGGCAGATCAATGGCAGATGGAATGTAACCCTGATAAATATGAGGTGGTGCACTTTGGAAGAAGGAACCAGACAGGGGAGTACTCAATGAATGGCAGCACACTAGGAAGGACAGGGGTGCTTCTCCACACATCCCTGAATGTGAGTAAACAGGTTATTGCACAAGTTGAGAAAGCATAGGGGCGCGTAAACACAGCCTTTCTTCATCGTGCATTGATTATAAGAGTGATGCGGAACTTTGGTTAGTCCAAGATGGAATACCGTGTTTAGTTCTGGCAACCACATTACAGGAAGGATGTGATTGAACTGAAGGGGGTGCAGAGGAGATTCACCAAGATGTTCCCTGGGATGGAGCATATCAGCTATGGAGAGAGGCTGGATATGCTTGGGTTGTTTACGTTGGAGTGGAGAGGCTGAGGGGGACGTGATTCAGAAGGATAAGAATATGAGGGATATGGACATGGTAGATAGAGAGCAGCTACTCCTTGAAGTCATGTGGAGAAGAACAGGGAAGCACACTCTTAAAGTGAAGGGTTTGAGATTTAGAGAGGACCAGAGGATCGTTTTTCACCCAGAGGGTGTTGGGGCCTGGAATGCACTACTGAAGAGGGAGTTGTCATGCGTAACCTCACACCTGTTACAATGTACTTGGACGACCTATTGTAGTGTCACATAACATTCCCAGCTATGTAGAAAAGTGGGACTAATGTAGACCGTGCTGTATTTCTGACGGTGCAGAGTCTATGCTTCTATGATTGCATGGTTGTGCAAGGTCAATCATTGAGAAGCTTACGACAGGAACTGATGGGTTTCAGAACACTATATGCGCAAGGGTAATAAGAGTGAACTTGTAGTAGCTTCATAAAGTATGTCAATGGCAAAATTGAATGAAAAGAACGTGCAGTTTCTTTACAGTCTGAATCCAGAGAATGGAGAACGGAGAAGAGGGAAATGACAGAACTACGCAGCAAACATTTCAGTTATGTCTTCACAGAAGAAAACAAAAACAAAACAATCTTCTCAGCAATACAAGGAAAGTTTAATCTGGTGAGAAGAAAGGGAGTAGAATGAAATTAGCAAATAAACGTTATGGAGAAAGTATTTTAACTGAAAGTAATGGGCTGAGAAAAAGTCAATACAGATTTATCAAATGGGAATCCCATTTGTGAAACTGATATTTAGCAAAATTATGGAGAAGCAATCAATGCAATACGATTGGATTTTCAGAAAGATTTTTGATAAAGCCCCAAGCCTACTATGCAAATTAGAAACATTTGGGAATGTGGCTAATAGAAGGACATAGTTTTAGAATGGGACAGCTGGCAGGAAACAGTGAGCGGAATAAATCAATGTTTCCAGGAGTGGGGGACTCGGCGGTATAGCAGGATTCAGTGCTTGGGACTTGGGTTTTCAAATACACACCAAACTTTTCTTAGAGGAAGTCAAATGCAATATTTCCAAGCCTCCTGATGGCACTAATCGATGTTGGATTGTGAGTGGTTAAGGAGGACTTAAAAAAGCTCCAATGTGACTGAGGCAAGTGGAGTTTCTGTGCAAACATGTAGCAGATAGAGATCAATGTGGGTAGATGTGACGTTGTGCTATTTGATGGGAAAAAGAGAACAGCAGTCTATCATTTGAAAAGTTTGGAAAATATTTCTCTATAAAGGGATTTCATTCTTCACCGAACTCCAAGATCCATGCAGGACTGTGACTTCTGAAGTCAGAATTCAATACTGGGAATGGCACTGGGTCACTTACCAGTTTACATAGACCTAGCAGGGGGGAGCTGGAACATTGAACAGGATCTGGATCTCCCTGCATAACAGTCACTGAAAGCACTATTACAGGATCGGAATGCAGTTTGGATGATAAGTGGGGTGTTGACCTTAATTTCAGGGAGATTTGAGTCCAGGAGGAAGGGTTTCTAACTGCAGCTGTACAGGGTCTTGGTGAGACCCCATCTTGAATACTGTGCAGTATTATGTGCAGTTTGGGTCTCCTTACCTAGTAAAGGACAAGCCTGACATTGAGGGAGAGCAGCGATGGATGACCAGACTGATCTCTGGGATAACAGACTTGTTGTGGGAGCTACGTTTGGGTCGACTGAAACTATATTCTATGTGCTTTATCAAAATGAGTGGAGACGTCAGTGAAATAAATAAATGTCTGACAGAGCGAGACAGATTAGAAGCTGGGGCCATTTTGGAGACCATTTGAGAGTTTAGCACATGTCTGTGCATTTGGAGTCAATTTGATGCCAGACCAGGAAAGCAAAGGGAGATTTACTTCCTGAAAGTACACTGGGGAAGCAAACTGCTGTTTACAATCGACATTGGTTTCAGGGTATCTATTACTGAAAGCAGACCTCGATATTTTATTAGTTGTTTTTAACTTCCACCAGCTGTCAGAGCATTATCATAATCTGAATTTGTAATCCAATGATATTTCCACAAAAGCACCATCACTACATGGGGACCTGTCAGAAACCACACTGAGCAAGTTACTTCTGTGCTGCTTGACAGCTCTGTCAAAAAGAACTCCCACCAATTTGATTATCGTGATGGGACTGAGTGTGTGGTAATTGGTCATATTGTAATTCTTCCCCTTTTAGGGAACTAGCTTGCTGAGTAATTTTTCACATTTCCAGGGAGTTGGAGCCGAAATGAAACAGTTTCCCCAGAGACTCGGCTTGTTGTGCAGCACACGTTTTCAGTCCTATTGCAGTAATGGTGTCAGGGCCCATTGAATATGTCGTATCTACTGTGTTCAGCTGTTTCTTCATGTCAATTGCAGCGAATCGAGTTGGTTGATTTCTGGTCGGTTGGCATCATGATGAGGGTGAGTTGGATCGTTGGCTCAGCACTTCTGGCTGAGGGTGGTGCAGATACTACATCCTTGTCGTTTACACTGATCTGCAGGGCTGTTTGATTCTGTAGGATGGGGATGCTTGTGGACCCCTCTCCTCCGTCATTGCTTTAATCATCCAACACCATTTATGACTGAATGTGGCAGGCCTGCAGAGTTTCAATCAGAGCTGTTGGTCAAGTGCAGTAGATTTAAAGGGAAAGTATCAGGTTGAGGTTCAAGTGGTTCTGACCCTGACATGTTCACCCACACTCGTCACTGAGCCATATATCGTGTTGGGATGGCAACGCCAGACTGAGGAGATTATCCAGGGCAAAAAATGTACAAGTTGTGGTTGAATGCAGGTCCGCTTCTCCTGCTGCTTTGGTCTGCAGCACTACATGAATGCAGTTTTGAGCTGCAAAAACTGAAATGCACTTCTGATGTCTGTGCCTCAATTCACATCGAGACTCATTCACCAATCAGCCCTCTACTCAATGACCTACTCTAGTTTCTGATGTGATAATACTTTCATTTTCAAATTTTCATTGTGCTGAGAGTCTCTCCCCGGGTCATGCTTTCAACCTGACACATTCCACAAAAGCATTTAACTGATTGTATTTCAATTGTTTAATTCCTTGAGTAATACCATCTTCTGCGTTTAAAGTGAATGTTTTTCCCTCTGTTTCTCTTTCTGAACATGATTAAGTGCTCTGCTGTGTCAGTGACGCCAACCTCATGTACTTTCAGAGCCAATTAATTATCTGGATTCTCAGTAATCTTCACCAGATTGTATGTTTTCTCTTTTGGCTTGATGCTGTCCCTGACTTGCCTTATTACTCATAGCTGCGTTGTACTCCCATGAGTATGTTTAATCTTCTTTGGGATGAATTTCTGATATCCTCCGAATTATCCCCATAAACTCCTGTATTGCTGCTCCATGGTCTTTCTTGCTCGGTTCCCCTTCCAATTAACTCTGGCCTGCTCCTCCCGTATGTCTTTGTAGTTACATTGCTTAATTATCATCACATTTCATCAAGAAGAGAGCAAACACGAGGAAATTGGTGGATTTCTTAACTAGATACAAAGAGACAACGAGAAAGAGAATATAGATGTGGATATGTGCAAAATGAGAAAACTAGATTATCAAAAGAAGTAGATGTATATCCCTCAATGTTTTGACAATTCCTGTGTGCTGTGGTCCTTTGTACAATGCATGTCTAACAGAGCAATATGCTCAAATGCTGGGTCTGATGCCACAATTTATATCTTCAATATTATGACAGGCACTAGCATTGGGAAGAACCCAGCAGGTCAATATATTTAATTCCTGGTAGAAAGAGGATTAACTGAAATAATTTGGGACAACAGAAGCATATATTCATAACACACATCCTGATAAGGATGAGAGACAAGAGTAGGGAATGCCAGAAAAGGGGGAACGTTGAGAAAAGGGGAACATATCACTTCAGATGACGACCAAATAATGTGTTAATGTTTTATAAATATTATACATCATGTGCATCGTTTTTTTGTTAACTGTGTCTCCGTGGTTCATTCAGAATGTGTTGTACATATATGAACAATCTAACTTATCTGAACACACACTGATTAAACAGTGTATATAAAATCATTTTTCCTACATTTCAAACTGTCCTTTTGTCATGCTACCAGGATACATGAACACCAACTGGCCACCAATGGACATGGCCAACTTTCATTAGTTTCTATACATACCGACAAAAAGGACACCACTTTGACTGGGACAACACACACATCCTACGACAAGTGAAACAAAAACACGCACGAAAGTTCTTAGAGGCATGGCATTCTCACCGGAAGTACATTGATAAACACATCAATTTAGATCCTATCTACCTTCCCTTGAAAGAAAGAACTGGAAATGAGATCACCCACCTAAACAAACCAAGACCTATAAATAGAAAAGCGGGACTTGCCACCAGCACTTCTCCGGAGACTGTCACTGATGATGCTACCTAGTCATCGTGACGAAATATCTGAAAACAAACATTCTAGCTCAGCAAGCTACCTTCCATACTTATAAATTGTTATTTTTTTTCTTTTAATAGTGGAATTTGGGACTTCTCTGTCGGAACACTTCAACCCGAGGGCATCAATGTGGACTTCAACAGTTTCCTCATTTCCCCTTCTACCACCTCACCACAGTTCCAAACTTCCAGCTCAGAACTGTCCCCATAACTTTTCCTACCTCCCACTCACAAGTCTATGCTGACTGCGCCGAATCAAACCCTGTGTAAGTCATGGGTGCAGTCAATGGTATGCTTTCTGTCATTGTAAGATGAATCAAGTTTGTAAATAATGCCATCTTCCTGGGAGTTGTAGATACTTGCTGAGAGATCATTTGGGGCACACTCTACAGATTTGATCTCCTTTGTAAGGAATAATCTCCTTACCACAGACACGGGTGATGGTTTCATGAGGAGACACAGTGAAGAATCTGAGTGTTTCATCTATAGAGCCGTGAACGATGAAGAAATGGAGACAAGGAGTGGCAGCGATCTCTTATTCCAAAAGAGACATTGAAAGGGTGAGAAATTCCTACATTACCCAGGATTTATTGGTTTGATTTATTGTCACATGTGTCTCAGTACAGATAAACACTTCATTTATGAGCATTGGAGGTAGATCGTAGTGAATCTGGCCAGACAGATCATAGGGTGCAAATTGACTTGGAAAGTGTAAGGCATCCAGGTTACACTGCACAGGACGTGCACTACACAAGATCAAAATGAACACGGTCATCATTATTTGAACTTAGAGTCTCCATTCATCAGTCTAATGGGACTTTCCTAATAGTTTATATGCCTTAATTAATTCTCCTCACGTTATTATGCAGTTGGCGTGTGAACCCATACTGACGTCAGGTTGTTCACAGTCCCCAACAGCAGCCACAATACCTTCCATCTGAAACAGATAGCCTTTCCCACCAGCTTCCGCCCGACATAGAGAACACCAGGCTGTCTTCTCAGAGATGGAAGATGCCTTCTTGAGACTTCACACAAGACATATGGCTTCGCTCCTCAACACTAGAAAACCCACGTGTGTATCATGAGCAACGGAGCCAGGAGGAACAATGTGGAGCAGTCTGTCTGCTCCACTTGTTCATCATGTTCGAGCATCAATTAGGATACAATGAGGACTGATGATGATGGAGATCAGGGTAGAGCGTCGATTGTTGGAAAAGCACAGCTGGTCAGGTAGCATCCCAAGCGCAGGACATTCCACGTTTTGGGCATAAGTGATTCATCAGGAATCAGCATCAATTACCTCATTCTATCCCTTTGTAAGTGAGTGAGGGGAATGGCCCCCTCCTGTTCCTGTGGAAGTGACTCCAGGGGCTGCATGGCCTCCTCCTGTTCCTTTGTAAGTGACTCCAGGGGCTGAATGGCCTCCTCCTGTTCCTTTGTAAGTGACTCCGGGGCTGAATAACCACCTCCTGTTCTTGTGTAAGTGACTGAAGGGACTGAATGGCATCTTCCTCGTCTGATTTGATAGGGCGAAGGGCCTGATTTGGGTTCACCCGGTTCCTGTTTGACAGCTCGATGTACTGACAAGTGTAATGATGCTGCAGCTTTAAGAGGTTATTTTTGTCCTGGTTTCTTTTCAGAGAGAGATTGAATGATCATTACCAAGCTGGTTAGTTAAGACCACTTGAGTAAACACTTGGGTTCATTTTAATGCAGACTGAATGGGTGTGGCCAGCTCTCACAGATTAGGATCACTTGGTTATGGTTTCTAAGCAACATCCGAAAATATTGGGGTCTCCACAGAGTTGGAAACTTCAGTGAATGTGTCCTGGCTGCAACTCTCTCAATGTTCTCTTGATGCTGGTTTTAAATCCTGAATTGGAGAAGTATTTTGACATTCGGTGTCTGAATTTTCCTTTCTGCCAGGGGCTGTGTTTATGGGAATTCCCTATATTGGAACAGTTCATTAGTAATAGTTCCTAGATCTATTATTCTGTTAACTTGGCCAATATAATTACATTATTCTAAATTCCTCTTTCTTTGGTTTTATTTCATCTTTTGTGTTTAAGTAAATGTGTTTTGCTTCACACCGATTAGTTTGACAAGTCACATTGCATCTTTACATTGCATCAAGTCACTTTACATTTCCTTTAAAATAAGAAAACATTAGAGTCTAGGCTACCGCCTTCAAATATTGTCGAGGGGTTCTGGTGTGGTCCATCATATTAGACACCTTCTCTTCCTGAGTAATAGGCTGGAGGAACTAAATGGGTTGTCCCTGTCCTTCTCCAACACTGTCAATGGGATGAACGACTTCCTCATATTCCTGTGAAACCAGTGTGAGGTGCGGAATGAACTCTTATCTTACTGTGACAATGTACTGTATCAGGCAGTGTTGTTATATGAATTCTACCGACATTTTAACGGCACAAGCCTCAATGGAGTCTGGGTCTTGCTGCACGTGGACACAGACCAGTTCAGGAGCTGAGGGGGGCGTCAAAATATTCTGAACATTGTGGAATCTTCATTGACCATCCCCACTTCTGATGTTATGGTGGGGATGGGTGAGGGTGGGGAGACATTGATGAAGCAGCTAAAGATGTTTGTGAAGAGGAAGCTACCCTGCGGATCTCCCACAGAGGTGACCCAGGACTGAGATGATGAACATCTTCTTCTGTGCCATGTTTGACTCCAAACACTGGAGAGTTTACTTTGATTCCTATTAAGTCAAGTTTTGTTAAGCGCCTTGATGTCAACAGAAGTCAACCACTGCTGAAAATGTGTTGCTGTAAAGTCGCAGCAGGTCAGGCAGCATCCAAGGAGCAGGAGAATCGACGTTTCGGGCATGAGCCCTTCTTTGGGCTCATGCCTGACACGTCGATTCTCCTGCTCCTTGGATGCTGCCTGACCTGCTGCGCTTCTCCGGCAATACATTTCCAGCTGTGATCTCCAGCATCTGCAGTCCTCACATTCTCCTAGAAGTCAACCACTGCCTTGATATCAGGGCCAGTCACTTTTGCATGTGTCAACCTCTTTTGTTCATATCAATAGGCCATGATATAGGAGCAGCAAGTTTTTTTCTTCAAACAGGAGGCATTGAATGTCAGGAATACTCTTCTCAAGAGTATTCGTGGAGCTAGATGACTGATAGTATTTGAAGAGGAGGTTGATGGATATTGACTTGTCAGAGAGTTGAGGGCTATGAAGAATTGGGTATGAAAGAGGATTTGAGACGGAGAGCAAATCAGTCTTGATCTTAGTGAAGGGCAAGGCAGGCTTGGGGAGGGAACAACCTGCCCCTGTTTCTGATGTTCTCACATTCTGTTATTGGAAAGTCAGTGCGTGTTATTTTCATTGAAGTTCTATTATTGTATATTGCAGTCGGTGAGAACAGAGGATTTTGTGGGCCTTCCCTGGGTGAGGTATGTGGGCTGTTTTCAGTGAATCTCAGTCTACAACATGACCGACAAATGAAGTACAAGTTGCAGAGAGGGGAAGCTCTGTAAAGAGAGATGAGGGGTCTCTTTCATACCCAGCCTTGGTTTCCAATTACATTTCCCAAATCACCTCAAAGCCTGTGTGACAGTCATGAAGGTCTGAGTGGTCTCGTTTGTTTCTGTGCAACAGGTTATAGCAGCAAGTAGCCTCCAACTGCTCCAGCCTAGCAGGTATAAGAGGCTGAATGGAACACAGGAAAACGGGACTGAGGAGCAGGAGTGAGTCATTAGATACTTTGAGCCTTCTCCACCAGGCACTAAGATTGTGGCTGATCAGGTTGGGGTCTCAGCCCCACTTTGCTGTCTGCATCCCATTATCCATGAATCACTTCTATGTCAAATATTTAATTAATGCAGCCTTGAATCAATGTGAACATAAAGGCACGATAAACTTCCACTGAAGAGAATTCTGACTTGTAAGGTACCATCAGAATTTTTCGTCATCCTTCTTAGAGAATCAGAGATTCATGCACAACGGAAACAGATCCGTTAGTCCAATCTGTTCACTCCGATCAGATATCAAATCTGATCTCGTCCGTTTTGCCAGCATTTGGCCAATGTCCCTCTTCTTTCAGATATTTTTAAAATGTGTGATTGCAACCGCCTTCACCACTTCCTCTGACAGCACTTTCTGTGCACATACCCCTCTCTGTATGTAATATTTATCTTCAGTTTCGTTCTAAATCATTCCCCCCTCGCCTTCAAAAACAATGCCCTCTTGTTCTGGACTCCCCTATCCTGGGGAGCAGAAAGTGACTGTTCAGAATATCCATGCTCCAGATGGTTTTATAAACCTCTATCACGTCACCCCTCAACCTCGGACACTCCAAGGAGAAACACCTCAACCTAATCAACCTTTCCCTGACGCTCAAACCTCCAGTCCTGGAACATCCGTGTAAATCTTTTCTGAGGACAATCGAGTTGCACCCAGTTTTCTTAAAGTGTCCTCACCAAATCCTGTACAGATGCAACATGCCACCACAACTCTTAGACTCAGTTCTCTGACTGATTAAGGCAAATGTGCCAAATGAGTTCTGCACCACTCTGACTACCTGCGACTCCACTTTCAAGGAACGATGCACCTGCAGTCCTATGTCCCTTTGTTGCACAACGCTCCACAAAACTTTAGCATTATGTGTATATTTTCTGCCCTGATTTGCCTTCCCAAAATGCAAAACCTCGTATTTATCTAAATTAAACTTCATCTGTCACTCCTTGTCCCTTTGTCTCATCTAATTGTGGTCTCGTTGTACTCTGAGATAATCTACTACACACCTTTCTGATGTCATCTGTAACCTTACTAACTATGACCCTGATATTCACATCCAAATCCTTTACATAAATGATGAAATTTTGTGAACTCAGTACGATTCTTACAGCACACTGCTGCTCACAAGCATCCAGTCTGAAAAATATCCCTCTTCGTTCAAGCCAACTGTGACTATCTTCCTCTGTATCCCATGTGACCGCACCTTACTCATCTGTCTACCAATCGAAATGTTATGAACACCTTGCTGAGGTCCATATAGACAATGTCTACCAAACTGTCAAACCAACTACCAAACTGATAGACAATGTCTATCAATCTTCTTTGTCACCTCTTCAAAAAACTCAACCAAATTAATGAGACATGATTTCCCATGCAGAAAGCCACGTTGTCTACCCCGAGCAGCCCTTGCCTTCGCAAATGTATGTAAATCCCCTCCAACAACTTACCCACCACTAACATCAGGCTCACCGGCCTATAGCTCCCCAGCTTTTGGGGTCACTGTTTCCTTTTGTCGTCCCCTTGCTCCACTGTGCGCTACAAATCTTAAATGTAGTCAGGTTGGTGATATGGTCGATGATATTTCAGACTGGGTCAGCGTCAGGTTTAGAAACAAGTCAGGCTAGTTTCTTTAATCTGCTAAAATAACACATTTATGATCCAGAGCAATGTTACTCAATCTATGGTGGCAAACTGTTTGGATATTGCAAATAAATAATCGATATTTCCCAGTCTAAATACACTGACACACACACACACAATAAGCAAAATCTCTGCAATTTCACGTTGAAAGAAACTGGTCCAGATATTAGTGTAACTCATGACAAAAGGAAAAATTGAGAGATTGTCCAAAATGTTATTCTGCTTCTGAAGATATTGTACTCACACAGCTGCTCGCAATGGGATTTCATCCTGGGAGAGTTGGATTTGGCTGAATTCCCTTTGCATTAGGCAGTCAGGAGGTTCCAGGGTAGCACACTGGCTCAGTAGTTAGCACTGCTGCCTCATAGCATCAGGGATTTGGTTTTAATTCCAGCCTCGGGCGACTATCTTTGTGGAGTTTACACCTTCTCCCCGTGTCAGCGTGAGCTTCTGATGGGTGCTCCAGTTTCCTCCCACAGTCCAAAGCTGTATAAGTCAGGTGGATTGGTCAAATAGTCCATAGTGTTCGGCGATTTCTACTTCAGGTGCACGAGTCGGTGGTAACTGTAAGGGCTTTGGAAGATTGGTAAGGACTTGTAGGGCCGAAGGGCTTGTTTCCACACTGCAGGGATTCTATAAAAATAAGAATGGTGACAATGACAGTAGAGTTTTGTTTGAGCTCGTACACATTACTGTGATGAGGAGTAATGAAGGAGAGAGAGTGCAATAAGCCGTTTCTTCTTGGGCAGATGACATTTTCTCCCTCTCTGAGTTGAATCACGCAACAATGTCATTCTCTCCCAAACTGGATCATTTGAGGTCTCCTTGTACATTGTCCAAACTATGTCTCCATCACGTTCCCTGATCCATGTAGGGGCATCAATGCTGCTGTCATACACAGAGCCATACCCTTTGCAGAAAATGGTCACGGTCGATTTGAAGACATGTTTATATGTCCCTGCGTCATGAAAAAAAACAAAATGCTAATGTATTCAGAATACCTGTGTTAAAATAAATGTTTTTTTAACAAATACTGAATTTGCTGGAAAAGCTCGGCAGGTCTGTCAGCATCCAGATGCCTTTTACATGTTGTAGCTGTACCAAACTCCACCATTTCCTCTGGCAGCTCATTCCATGCGCACCCCACCCTCTGTGTGAAATGGTGCCCTTTAGGCCTCATCAAAACCATTCCCCTCTCACTTCAACCAATGCACTTTAGTTTTGAACGCCCCGCTTTCGGGAAGAACCCTAACTACTCACCCTATCCATGACCATTCTGATTTTATAAACCGCTACTGCTGCGAAATGTGACACCAGTCAACACGAATGGCTGTACTTCTTGTGGTTTATGTCACATTTTGTCAGTAATTCAGACTTTTACATTTGTTTTTCCAGCTCCAATTATTTTAATAAATGAATACAGGGACACATTTGAAAATCTCACTGGGTCCCCGATCAAACGGGTCTCTTTGCCTCCAGGCTGATGGATCATGGGTTTGTTTTCCTTCCTCACAGTTAACGTAGTGACCATCTACGTCCTGCTTTATAAAGATTGTGGATTGTCTCCATGTGTCAGACGTTACCTGGGGGCCATGGCAGCGGCGGATCTCCTGGTCATTATCTTCGACCTGATACTGAGACACATTCCCATGACTTATCCAGAACAGTTTTCTTTCATGAGGTACTACGTCCGCGTGTGTAATATCCACGCCGTCCTGGTTTATGCAGTCACTGACTGCTCTGTCTGGTTCACTGTCACTTTCACCTTTGATCGGTTTGTGGCTATTTGTTGTCAGAAGCTGAAAAGTAAATATTGCAGTGAGAAAACGGCGGCTGTGGTTCTGGGAGCAGTGACTGTGCTGAGCTGTTTAAAGAACATTTTCTGGTATTTTATCTTCACGGATTTGTATTGGCTGGAGAACCTCCCCTGGTTTTGTGATGTCAGAGGAAATGTTCAATCCTCCATTGTCTGGACCACAATCGAGTTCGTCCACAACATTCTAACCCCGTGTGTCCCATTTCTCCTGATCCTGTTGCTCAATGTTCTCACCGTCAGACACATTTTAGTGACCAGCAGGGCCCGCAGGAGACTCCGCGCTCACACCAATGGGGACGCTTAGTCTGACACAGAAATGAGAAACCGAAAAATATCCATCATTTTACTGTTTGTAATCTCGGCCAATTTCATCCTGTTATGGTCAACGTTCATGGTGTATTCTATATGGTACCGGATGTTGTGGATTGTGGATCCCCCTGTGTATCTCTATCCCTGTGTGCGGGATTTGGGCTACCTGCTGCAGCTCCTCAGTTGCTGCACAAACACCGCGATTTATGCCGTGACCCAGACTAAGTTCAGGCAGCAGCTGAAGAATGTGCTGATCTATCCCTTCACCAAAATCCACCTATCAATGAAATTCCATCATTAATCAATCCATCCGGGATTTTGTCATTTCAGTCCAGTGTTTCAGTGATCGTGGAGCCTGTCGTTTTGGGTAACAGACTGAGGGTAGCGCTGGTTTGTCCATCCTTATCCCACAGGGGGGTTACAGGGAAACATTTCAATGTTTCTCACAACTCAGGTGCCAGTGAGAAAAGGCACCATCCCACTGACTGCATACAACACTTCCATTTGTAAACAATAAAAATGTTGATTAAAGCGTGCCGAGCAGCAGAGTGACCGATGTTGTTGCGTGTCTTTGTGTTGGAGAAGCTGAGCTGGAGAGAGACAGACTCAGCCCCAAGTCCTGGTCATCAGGGAAGGGGAGGGCACCTGGCCCTGAGCTCAGGAGCTGGGTTCAACTCTTTCTGTCCCCTCCACTCCAGCATGGCCTCCCCATTTACTCTCCCCTACTCTTTCTCATCACTTCTCTCCCCCTCTCTCTCTTTCTGCACACTAGCTCTTTGTCACCACCTCTCCCTTTCACTCCCTCTCTCTCTCACACACACCCAACCCCCGTTTCTCCATCTGCCTCCACTCTTCCCTCTCCCCCTCACCCTCACTCTGCCGTATCTGTCTCCCTCCCGCAATTCCGTCTCTACCCCATTTTCCCCTCCTTCTACCTCCGACAACTCTCTATTCTCACACCCTCCCCACCCCCACATGCAGTCGTACCAACCCTCCCCCCCAGTCTATGTTCAGAGGCAGAGGGAAAGATGAGGGAGACAGAGTGTCAGAGTGAGTGAAAGGGAAGTAGAGGAGGGAGAGTGATTCATTCGAAGAGAAACAGAGGTAGGTGGGGAGAGAGAGAGATGCCGAGGGAGAAGGCACGAGAGTGAGAGAAGGAGCGGGGAGAGAAAGAGGGGGACCAGAGAGAGATAGGGTGATGGAGGGAGAGAGATAATGAAAGACAGAGAGGAGAGAGATGCGACGGAGGAGGCAAGAGAGAAAGGGGGCATGTCTTAGAGAGAGAGAGGGACAAGGAGAGAGAAAGGGGACGAGAGAGATGGGGAGGCGAGTGAGAGAAGAGGAGAGAGGGAAGAGAGGGGGAGAGAATGAGGGGTGAGAGAGTGCGGGGTGAGAGAGAAAGACAGGAGTGAGAAATAGAGGGAGGGGCAAAAATGAGCGGGTTGGCAAGAGAGAGGGTCGAGAGAGAGAGTGCGAGAGAGGGGGATGAAAGAGAGAAAGAGAGAGGGAGAGAAGAAAGAAAGAGAGTGGGGCAAGGGAGAGAGTGAGAGAGTGAGTGAGAGTGAGTGAGAGGGTGAGTGAGAGAGAGAGAGCGAGAGAGAGAGGGAGTGAGACAGAGGAGGGCAAGCGAGAGAGGAGGAGGTACAAGGAGATGTGGGTTGAGACATAGAAGGGGTGAGAGAGGGAGGTGGTAAGAGAGCGAGAATGAGAGATGGGCAAGAGAGATTGAGGGGGGATGAGAGGGAGAGGGAGCAAGAGACAGAAGGAGCAAGAGAGAGAGAAACAGGTTTTGAGAGAGAGAGGGAGGAAAAAGAATGATAGAGGGGGTGAGAGAGAGGGGTCGAAAGAGAGGGGAGAGGGAGAGAGAAAGGGGATTAGAGAGAACGAGGGCAAGAAAGTGAGTGTGATGGTGAGAGAGAGGGGAGAGAGGAAGGGCAAGAAGGAGAGAGGGTTCCGTGAGAGGGGGTTTGACAGAGAGGGGGTGAGAGAGAGAGAGGGTGACAGCGAGAGCGCAGGGGCAAGACAGGGCGAGAGAGAGAGAGAGGGAGAGACAGAGAGAGAGTGAGAGGGAGGGAGGGAGAAAAGAAACGAGAGAGATAGAGAATAAGGGGGCCGATGAGAATCGGCGAGAGCATGATGGACAGAGAGAGAGATAGGTAGAGAGGGGGGCGCGCATGTGTGAGAGAGAGAGAGACAAGGAGAGAGAGGCAGGGCGAGTGAGAGAGAGAGAGATGAAGAGATCGTGAAAGAGAGAGGAAAGAGAGAGATGAAAGGTGAGAAGGATAAAAGGGTGCGTGAGAGGGTTGTCAAGAAAGAGAGTGAGAGAGAGAGAACGAAGGGGACGGCTGGAGAGAGAGAGAGAGGATGGGATCAAGGGATCGAAAGAGTGGGGCGAGAGAGATGGGTGAGAGAGGGAGAAAGTGTGAGAGACAGGCGAGGAGAGAGAGAGACAGAGCGAGAGAGAGGCTGAGCGAGAGAAAGAGAGGGGCTGAGCAAAAGAGAGAGAGAGGGAGGTGGTCGAGAGAGGGGGCAAGAGAGGAAGGGATATGGAGGCAACAGAGAGAGAGATTCGGGGGCGAGAACCAGAGAGAGGGAGAGAAGAAAGAGAGAGGAAAGAGAGAGGGAGATGAGGCGACAGTGACTCGAGAGAGAGTGAGTGAGCAAGCGGGCCTGAGTCCAGAGACAGAGAGAGAGAGAGAGAGAGAGAGAGAGAGAGAGGAACATGCAGAGGGGCGAGTTGGTGGGGAGAGAGCGACAGAGCGAGAGTGGGTGAGAGAGAGAGAATGTGGAAGGAGCGTGAAGGAGCAGCAAGAGATAGAGGGCCGAGAGAGAGAGGGGGCGAGAGAGAGAGAGGAGGCGAGAGAGAGGCGCGAGAGAGAGAGGGCGATGAGAGAGAGGGCGATGAGACAGAGGGACGAGAGAGAGAGAGGGGTCGAGAGAGAGGTAGTAGAGAGACGGGGTGAGAGAAAGGGGCGAGAGAGAGGGGGCGGGCCAGGGTTCGTGGGAAAGGGATTGGGGAAGGAAGATGTTCTACGGGGTTGGTGGAGACGGGGGTGTTGGACGGGGTTGCGGGAGGGGAGCGTTGTTAGAATGTGTTGAGGAGGGGGCGGTGTGGGACAGGGTTGGGGGTGGGGGCGGAACTGGGCAGGCATGGGGAAGGGGTAGTGTTGGACGGGGATGGGGAGGGGGTGGAGTTGGACTGGGTCGGGGGAGGGGAGGCGGTCTTGGACAGGGAAAGGGTCTGTGCAGTATTGGACGGGGTGGGGGGGTGGTGTTGGACAGGGAGGGGGCGATGATGGACGCGTTTGGGGGAGGGGTCAGTTGGACGGGGTTGGGGAGGGGGCGGTGTTGAAAGGGGTTGGGGAGGGGACCGTGTTGGATGAGAGAGGGGATGGAGGGCGGAGAGTGCGAGAGAGGGGAGAGGGCGAGAAATGGGAGAGAGAGGGAGGCGATGGCAAGAGGGAGGGAGAGGGTTGAGAGAGGAGGGAGAGGAGGGCGAGAGAGGGGAATAAGGGAGTGGAGGGCGAGAGAGGGGTGAGGGTGAGAAAGGGGAGGGCGAGAGAGGAGAGGGTGTGAGAGGGGGAGGGTGAGAGAGGGGGAAGGGAGAGAGAGGGTAGGGAGGGATGGGAGGGAGAGAGGGAGGGAGAGGGGGAGAGAGGGGAGTGAAGGGAGGATGAGAGAGGGGAGGGTGGGAGGGGAGGGTGAGAGAAAGGGAGGGGGCAAGAGAGAGGAGGGTGAAAGAGGGTGAGGTTGACAGAGGGCGAAGAGCGAGAGGGGGGAGGGCGAGAGATCGGAGGGAGGGAGGGAAGTTCAAGAGACGGGGAGGGCGAGAGAGGGAAGGGAGAGCGAGAGGGAGGGAGAAGGCAAGAGAGGGAGTGTGAGAGAGGGGGAAGGCGAGAGAGAGGTGAGGGCGTGAGAGGGGAGGGCGTGAGAGGGGCGGGAGAGAGAGGATGACGAGAGATTAGGGCGAGAAAGGGGAGGGAGGGAGTGGTGGGCGATAGGGGGGTGAGAGAGGGGTGAGGGTGAGAAAGGGGAGGGTGAGATAGGGGAGAGCGAGAGAGGGTAGTGAGGGAGGTGAGGGCGAGGGAGGAAGAGGGCAGAGAGGGAAGGGTGAGAGAGAGGAAGCTAGGAGGAAAGGTCGAGAGAGGAGAAGGAAGGAGGGAAGGGCGACAGAGGGGAGAGGGTAAGAGAGTGGGAACGGTGAGAGAGGGTAGGACGTCAGAGCGGAGGGCATGAGAGGGGAGAGAGGAATAGGAGGGAAGAGAGGGGAGGAGGAGGGCCAGAGATGGGGAGGACGAGAGAGGGGAGGGCGTGAGAGGGGAGGGAGAGAGGGGAGGGCGAGAGAGGAGGGTGAGAGAGGGGAGGCAGGGAAGGTAGGGCGAGAGTGTCTGATGGCGCGAGAGGGGAGGGCATGTGAGGTGAGGGTGTGAGAGCCGAGGGATGGATGGGAGGGAGAGAGGGGAGGGCGTGAGAATGGAGGCAGGGAGGTTAGTGCAAACGAGGGGTGAGTGTGAGAGACGGGAGGGCGAGCAAGGGAGGGCGAGAGAGGTGAGTGTGAGAGAGGAAAAGCGAGAGGGGGAGGGTGAGAGAAGTGAGGGCGAGAGAGAGGAGGGCGAGAGAGGGGAGGGCGAGAGAGGTGAGTGTGGGAGAGGGGAGGGTGAGAGGAGTGAGTGTGAGAGGGTGACAGCGAGAGAAGGGAGGCGAGAGAGGGGAGGGCGCGAGGGGTGATTGTGAGAGAGGGAAGAGCGAGAGGGGTGAGAGAGGGGTGGGCGAGAGAGGAGAGGGCGAGAGAGTGGAGGGCGAGAGAGGGGAGGGCGACAGACGGGACGGTGAGGGAGGGGAGCGTGAGAGAGGGGGAGAGTGAGAGAGTGGGAACGGTGAGAGAGGGGAGGGCGTCAGAGTGCAGGGCGTGAGAGGGGAGAGAGGAATAGGAGGGAAGAGAGGGGAGGGGGATGGCCAGAGATGGGGAGGACGAGTGAGGGGAAGGCGTGAGAGGGGAGGGAGGGATGGGAGGGCGTGAGGGACGGAGAGGCCAAGAGACACTGCGCGAGAGAGGGGGAGGGTGAGAGAGGGGAGTGAAGGAGGTGAGGAAGAGAGGGAAGAAGTGGGCGAGAGCGGGGAGGGCGAGAGAGAGGGAGGGCAAGAGAGATGGGACGGCGTGAGTGGGGATGGTGAGAGAGGAGGGCGAGAGAGGGGCGGGAGGCAGTGGAGTGCGGAAGAAGGGAGGGAGGGGAAAGCGATAGAGAGTGGAGGGCGAGAGAGGGGAGGGCTTGAGAGGTGAGTGAGGAATGGGAGGAGAGAGGGGAGGGAGGGAGGGTAGGGCAAGATATGGGGAGGGCGAGAGAGGGGTGGGCGTGAAAGGGGAAGGAGGGATGGGAGGGCGAGAGAGAGGGTGTGGGGGAAAGAGGGAGGGGAGAGAGGGGGAGGGCGAGAGAGGGGAGTGAAGGAGGTGAGGGTGAGAGTGAGGAAGAGGGCTAGACAGTGGAGCGCGAAAGAGGAGAGGGAGAGGGCATGGCGAGAGAGGAGGGTGAGAGAGGTGAGGGAGGGAGGGGACGGCGAGAGAGTGGTGAGTGTGAGAGAGGGGAGGGCGAGAGAGAGGGGTGTGCGAGAGAGAGGATGGCGAGAGAGGGGAGGGTGAGAGAGTGGATGGCAAGAGAGAGGGGAGTGCTAGAGAGGGGAGTGGCGAGAGAGGGAAGGGCGCGAGAGGGGAATGTGCGAGAGTGTAGGGGAGAGAGGGTAGTGCGAGAGGGGTAGTCTGAGAGAGAGGAGGGCGAGAGAGGGGATGGCGAAAGAAAGGGAAGGGCGAGAGAGTGGAGGGTGAGAGAGGGGAGGGTGAGAGAGGGGAGGGCGAGAGAGGGGAGGGCATCAGACGGGACGGTGAGAGAGGGGAGGGTGAGAGGGGAGGGTGAGAGAGAGGGGGAGGGCGAAGGAGGCGAGGGCGAGAGAGGGGATGGTGATACAAGAGAGGGTGGGAGAGAGTTGGGCGATAGAGGGGAGTGCGAGAGAGCGGAGGGTGAGAGATGGGAGGGTGAGCGAGGGGAGGATGAGTGGAGGGCGAGAGAGAGGGGAGGGCGAGAGAGGGGAGAGCGAGAGAGAAGATGGTGAGAGATGGGAGTGTGAGAGAGGGAATGGCGAGAGAGGGGAGAGCATGAGGGGTGAGTGTGAGAGAGGGGAGGGCGTGAGGGATGAATGTGAGAGAAGGGTGTGCGAGAGAAGAGATGGTGAGAGAGGCGAGAGTGAGAGAGTGGAGGGTGAGAGAGATGGGAGGGTGAGAGGGGAGAGCGATAGAGGTGAGGGTGGGAGGGGAGGGCGAGAGAAAGGGAGAGGGCGAGCAAAGGGTGGGTGAGTGGGGGGAAGGCGAGAGAGAGGAGGGAAGGGAGGTGAGTCTGAGAGGGAGGAAGAGGGTGAGAGAGGGGAAGGCAAGAGAGGGGGAGGGCAAGAGAGAGGGGAGGGTGTGAGGGGGAGGGAGGGAGCGGAGGGCGAGAGAGGGGTGAGGGTGAGAGAAGGAAGGGCGAGAGAAGTGAGAGCACGAGAGGGGAGGGAGGGAGGTGAGGGAGAGAGGGAGGAAGTGAGCGAGAGAGGGGAGGGCAAGAGAGAGGAGGGCGTAAGAGGGGAAGGCATGAGAGAGGAGGGAGGGATGGGAGAGAGAGGAAGGGAGGGGAGGGCGCAAGAGAGGTGAGTGTAAGGGGGAGGGCGAGAGAGGCGAAGGTGAGAGAGGGGATGGCGAGAGAGTGGAGTGTGAGAGAGTGGAGGATGAGAGGGGGAGGGCGAGAGAGGGGTGTGTGTGAGAATGGAGGGCGAGAGAGGGGAGGGCGAGAGAGGGGAGTGTGAGAGAGGGTAGGCGAGAGAGGGGATGGCGAGAGAGGGGAGGACGAGAAAGAGGGGAGGGCGAGATAGAGGAGGGCGAGAGAGGGGAGGGAAGGAGTGGTGGGCGAGAGAGGAGGACGAGCGAGGGCAGGGAGGAAGTGGAGGGTGAGAGAAGAGGGAGAGAGTTTGGAGGGAGTGGGGCGGGTGAGAGAGGTCGGGGTGAGTGATGGAGGATAAGAGAGGGGAGGACGAGAGAGGGGAAGGACGGAGGTGAGGGCGAGAGAGCGTTGAGGGTGCGAGATAGGAGAGCAAGAGAGGGGGAGGTCGAGAGAAGGGAGGGCGAGAGAGGGAGGGAGGTGACGGCGAGAGGGAGGGAAAGGGTGAGAGAGTGGAGAGTGAGAGACGGGGGCGAATAAGGGGGAAGGGTGAGAGAGGGGAGGACGTGAGAGGGGAGGTCGTGAGAGGGGAGGGAGAGAGGGGAGGGCGAGAGAGGAGGGTGAGAGAGGGGAGGCAGGGAAGGGAGGGCGAGAGTGTCTGATGGTGCGACAGGGGAGGGCATGTGTGGTGAGGGTGTGAGAGCCGAGAGAGGGATGGGAGGGAGAGAGGAGAGGGCGTGAGAATGGAGGCAGGGAGGTAAGTGCAAATGAGGGGTGAGTGTGAGAGACGGGAGGGCGAGCAAGGGAGGGCGAGAGAGGTGAGTGTGAGAGAGGAAAAGCGAGAGGGGGAGGGTGAGAGAAGGATGTGCGAGACAGAGGATGGCGAGAGAGGGGAGGGCGAGAGAGGGGAGGGTGAGAGGAGTGAGTGTGAGAGGGTGACAGCGAGAGAGGGGAGGGCGAGAGAGGGGAGGGCGCGAGGGGTGATTGTGAGAGAGGGAAGGGCGAGAGGGGTGGTTGTGAGAGAGGGGAGGCCGAGAGAGAGTAGGGAAAGAGAGAGGAGAGGGCGAGGGAGCAGAGAGGGTGAGAGAGGGGACGGCGTGAGAGGGGACGGCGGGAGAGGGGAGTGAGGGGTTAGGGAGGGAGGGGAGGCGAGAGAGGAGGGTGAAAGAGGGGAGGCACAGAATGGTGGGCGAGAGTGGGTTGGGCGAGAGAGGGAGGGCGAGAGAGGAGAGGGCGTGAGAGGGGGGGGAGGGATGAGAGAGAGAGTGGAGTGAGAGAGGGGAGGGCAAGAAAGTAGGGCGAGAGAATGGAGGCAGGGAGGGGAGTGCGAAAGAGTGGTGAGTGTGAGAGAGGGGAGGGCGATCGAGGGGCGGGCACGAGCGGTGACTGTGAGAGAGAAGGGCGAGAGAGGGGAGGGCAAGAGAGTGGGGAATGTGAGAGATCGGGGAGGGCGGGAGAGAGGAGAGTGTCAGAGGGGAGGGCGAGAGAGGGGAGTGCGAGAGAGGGGTGGGCGAGAGAGGGGAGGGAGGGGGGAGTGGCTGAGAGGGGAAATGGTGAGAGAGGACAGAGTGGGAGGAGAGGGCGAGAGGGAGGTAGATGGCGAGAGGGAAGGGGAGGGTGAGAAGGTGGAGGGAGGGAGGGGAGGGTGGGAGATGGGAGGGAGGAAGGGGCGGGCGAAAGATAGGCAGAGGGTGCGATAGGGTAGGTCGAGAGAGGGAGAGGGCAAGAGAGCGGAGGAAGGGGCGGGCAAGAGGAAGGGGGACAGCGAGAGCGGGGACGGTGAAAGAGGTGGGAGGTCAAGAGAGGGGAAGGAGGGAGGGTAGGGCGAGAGGGAGGGATAGGGCGAGAGAGGGTGGGCGACAGAGGGCATGGCGAGAGAGGTGAGTGAGGGAGGCGTGGGCGAGATAGAGGAAGAGGGTGAGAAGGGAAGGGCGAGAGAGTGGGGAGGGCAAAAGAGAGGGGAGAGAGTGAGTGGGGAGGGAGGGAGGCGAGGGCGTAAGGGAGGGACAGGGCGAGAGTGGGGAGGGTGGGGCAGAGGGCGTGAGTGGGGAGGGAGGGAGGCGAGGGCAAGAGGGAGGGACAGGGTGAGCGATGGGAGGGAGGGAAGTAAGGGCGAGAGTGGGGAGGGATTGATGGGAGTGCATGAGAGGGGTAAGGGTGAGGGGGAGGACGAGAGAGGGGAGGACGAGAGAGGGGAGGGAGGGAGGGGCTGGCGAGACAGGAGAGGGCGCGAGAGAGGAGGGAGAAAAGGTAGGGCGAGACAGGGGAATTCAAGAGAGAGGTGACGGGGAGAGGGGAGGGTGAGAGAGGGGGAGGTCGAGAGAGGAGAGCGCGAGTGAGTGGATGGCGAGAAAGGAGAGGGCAAGAGAGGGGAGGATGAGGGAGGAGGAGGTCGAGAAAGTGGAGGGTGAGAGACGGGAGGGCGAGAGAGAGGGGTGAGCGAAAGTGGAGCGGGCAAGAGAAGGGAGGGCAAGAGAGACGAGGGAGGGGGAGGGAGAGAGAGAGGAGGGCGTGAGCGGGGAGGGCAAGAGAGACCGGAGGGTGAGAGAGGGGGAGGACTTGAGAGGGAGGGCAAGAGAGAGGAGGGCAAGAGAGAGGGGAGAGCGAGAGAGGGGAGAGCGAGGAAGAGGAGGCCATGAGAGGGGAGGTCGAGAGAGTGGAAGAAGGGAGGGGAGGGCGTGAGGGAGGGAGAGAGCGAGACACGGTAGGTAGGGAGGGGAGTGCGAGAGAGGGGTGAGGGTGAGAGAGGGGAGGGCGAGAGAGGGGAGGGTGAGAGGGAAGGAAGGGCGAGAGGGGGAAGGCGAGAGAGAGGGGAGGTTGAGAGAGTGGAAGGCAGGAGGGGAGGGCGTGAGGGAGGGAGAGAGCGAGATAAGGGAGGGAGGGGGAGGGCGAGAGAGGGGTGAGGGTGAGACTGGGGAAGGGTGAGAGGGAAGGGAAGATGAGAGAGGGAGAGGGTGAGAGACAGGGGAGGGTGTGAGTGGGGAGGGCAAGAGACAGGGAGGGTGAGAGAGTGGTGAGGGAGGGAGGGGAGGGTGAGAGGGAGGCAGAAGAAGAGAGAGGGGAGGGGAGCGGAGGGTCAGGGAGGAGGGCGAGAGGAAGGGTGAGAAAGGGGTAAGGGTGAGAAATGAGATTGCGAGAGAGGGGAAGGAGGGAGGCTGGAGTGGTGTGTGGACAGCGGTGAGATTCAGGGTGGGGGAGGTGCGTGGCTGGCGGTAAGGGTTAGGCTGTAGGTGATGCTGAATGGCGGTGAGGGTGAGGCTGGGCCAGAGTGTGGACGGCAGTAAGGTTCAGGCTGGAGGCAGTGTGTGCACGGCAGTGAGGGTGAGGCTGCGGATCAGCGTGACGGTGATGGAGTGAGTGTGAGGGGGTCAGGGTAACCGTGATGGATTGAGTGTGAGGGGTTCAGGGTGACGGTGATAGAGTGAGTGTGATGGGGTAAGGGAGAGAGTGAGGGAGTCAGAGTGAGTGGGATAGGGTGACAATGATGGAGTGAGTGTGAGAGGATCAGTGTGATGGTGATGGAGTGAGTGTGAGGGGGTTAGCGTAGCAGTGAAGAAGTGAGTCTGAGAGGGTCAGGGTGACGGTGACGGAGTGAGTGTGACACAGTAGGTGTGACGGCGATGGAGTGAGTGTGAGGGATTCAGGGTGAGTGTGACAGAGTGAGTGTGAGAGGTTCAGTGTGATGGTGATAGAGCGAGTGTGAGGGGGTCAGGGTGATGGTGATGGAGTGAGTGTGAGTGGGTCTGGGGACGGCGATGCAGTGAGTGTGAGAGGGTCAGGGAGACGTGATGGACTCACTGTGAGGAGGTCATGGTGATGGCGATGGAGTGAGTTTGTGGGGTCCGGAGAACGGTGATGGAGTGAGCGTGAGGGGGTCAGGGTGACGGTGATGAAGTGAGTGTGAGTGGGTTCAGGATGAATGTGATGGGGTGAATGTGAGGGGATCAGGGTGACAGAGATGGAGTGACGGTGAGGGGGTCAGAGTGACAGTGATGGAGGGAGTGTGAGGGGATCAGGGTGACAGTGATGGAGTGAGTGTGAGAGGGTCATGGTAATGGTGATGGAGTGAGTGTGAGGGGGTCAGTGTGATGGTGATGTTGCGACTGTGATGGGTTCAGGGTGACTGTGATGTTGCGACTGTGATGGGTTGAGGGTGACTGTGAGTGTGAGGGGGTCAGGGTGATGGTGATGGAGTGAGTTTGTGGGATTCAGGATGGCGGTGATGGAGTGAGCGTGAGTGTTTCAGTGTAACTTTGATGGAGTGAGTGCGGGGGGGTCAGTGTGACGGTGATAGACTGAGTCTGAGGGGGTCAGGGTGATGGTAATGGAGTGAATTTGAGGGGAATATGGTGATGGTGATTCAGTGAGTGTAAGGGGTTCAGCGTGACGGTGATGGAGTGAGTGTGAGGGAGTCAGTTTGACTGTGATGGAGTGAGTGTGTAGGGGTCAGCATGACGGTGATGGAGTGAGGGTGAGTGGGTCAGGGTGACGGTGATGGTGTGAGTGTGAGGGGATCAGTGTTATCGAGGTGGAGTGAGTGTGAGGGGTACAAGATGAGGGTGATGCTGAGAGTGTGAGGGAGTCAGGGTGACTATGATGGAGTGAGTGTGAAGGGGTCAGTGTGACGGTGATGGTGTGAGTGTGAGGGGTTCAGTATGACTGTGATGGAATGAGTGTGAGGGGCTCAGAGTGACGGTGTTGGAGTGAGTGTGAGGGGGTGAGTGTGATGGTGATGGAGAGTGTGCGAGAGGGACAAGTTGACAGTGATGGAGAGAGTGTGGGGGGTTTAGTGAGATTGTGATGGAGTGAGCGAGAACGGTGCAGGGTCACGGTGATATAGTGAGTGTGTTGGGGTCAGGATAACGGTGATGGAGTGAGTGTGGGGTTGCCTGTGTCACGGTGACGGAGTGAGTGTGAGGGGTCATGGTGACTGTGTTAATGTGAGTGTGAGGGGGACTGGTGTCCGTGAGGGAGTGAGTGTGAGTGGGTCAGGTTGACGGTGATGGAGTGAGCGTGAGTGGGTCAGAGTGACGGTGACGGAATGAGTGTGAGGGCGTCAGGGAGATGGTGATGGAGTGAGCGTGATGTCGTCGGGGTGACAATGATGTATTCAGTGTGAGTGTTTCAGGGTGAACGGTGATGGAGTAAGCATGAGGGGGTCAGGGTGACGGTGATGGAGTTCGCGTGTGGCGTCAGGGTGACGATGGTGGAGTGAGTGAGAGAGGGTCAGGGTGACAGTGAGGGAGTAAGTGTGAGGGGTTCAAGGGATGGCAACTGAGTGAATGTGAGGTGGTCAGCATGAGAGTGTTGGAGTGATTGTGAGGGGGTCCGCGTGACGGTGATGGAATGAGCGTGAGTGCGTAAGGTGACAGAGATGGTGTGAATGTGGGTAGGTCAGGGTAATGGTGTTGGTGTGAGTGTGAGGGGATCAGGGTGACGGTGATGGAGTGACCGTGATGTAGACAGGAGAACGGTGTTGGTGAGTGCGTGAGTGGATCAGGGTGATGGCGATGGTGTGAGAGTGAGTGTGTCCGTGTGCTGGTGATGGAGTCAGTGTGAGGGGGTTAGCGTGACGGTGATGGCGAGGGTGTGAGTGGATCAGGGTGACGGTGATGGTGTGAGTGTGAGGGGGTCAGGATAACGGTGTTGGTGTGAGTGTGAGGGTTTCAGGGTGACAGTGATGGAGTGACCGTGATATAGCCAGGATAATGGTGTTAGTGAGAGCGTGAGTGGATCAGGGTGATAGTGATGGAGTGAGTGTGAGAATGTCAGTGTGATGGTGATGGAGTGAGTGTGAGGGGAATATGGTGATGTTGATTCAGTGAGTGTAAGGGGTTCAGCGTGATGGTGATGGAGTGAGAGTGAGGGAGTCAGTTTGACTGTGACGGAGTGAGTGTGTAGGGGTCAGCATGACGGTGATGGAGTGAGCGTGAGTGGGTCATGGTGACGGTGATGGAGTGAGCGTGAGTGGGTCAGGGTGACGGTGATGGTGTGAGCGTGAGGGGATCAGGGCGAGGGTGATGGAGTGACCGTGATGTAGTCAGGATAACGGTGTTGGTGAGAGTGTAAGTGGATCAGGGAGAAGGTGATGGAGTGAATGTGAGAGTGTCATTGTGATGGTGATGGAGTGAGTGTCAGCGGAAGAGGATGACAGTGATGGAGTGAGTATGAGGGGATCAGCAAGACATTGATGGAGTGAGTGTGAGGGTGTCAGGGTGACATGTATGGAGTGAGAGTGTAGGGGTCAGGGTGAGGGTGATGGATTGATTCTGAGGGGGTGAGAGTGACAGCACTGGAGTGAGTATGAGAGGGTCAGTGTGACGGTGATGGAGTAAATATGAGGGATTCAGTTTGACTGTGATGGACTGAGTGTGATGGCTTCAGTGTGGCAGTGATGGTGTGAGTGTGAACGGTTCAGGATGATGGTGATGGTGTGAGCGTGAGTGTTTCAGCGTGACGTTGATGGAGTAAGTGTGAGGGAGTCAGTGTGACTGTGATGGAGTGAATGTGAGGGCTCAGTGTGTCAATGATTCAGTGAGTGTGAGGGTTTTCAGGATGATAGTGATAGTGTGAGCGTGAGTGGTTCAGGGGACGTTGATAGAGAAGTGTGAGGGGATCAGGGTGATGATGATGGAGTGAGTGTGAGGGGGTCAGCGTGTTTTTGATGGAGTGAGTGTGAGGTGGTCAGTGTGACGGTTATAGTGTGAGTATGAGGGACTCAGTGTGACCATGATGGAGTGAGTGTGAGGGGTTCAATGTGACCGTGATGGAGTGAGTGTGAGGGGATCAGTGTGATGGTGATGGAGTGAGTGTGAGGGGATTGGGTGATGGAGTGAGTGTGAGGGGTTCAGGATGATGGTGATGCTGTGAGTGTCAGGGAGTCAGGATGACGTTGATGGAGTGAATGTGAGGGGGTGAGTGTGACGGTGATGGAGTGAGTGTGAGGGGACTGGGTGATAGAGTGAGTGTGAGGGGATCAGGGTGATGGTGATGGAGTGAGTATGAGGGGGTCCGTTTGAATGTGATGGAGTTAGTGTGAGGGGTCAGTGTGACAATGATTCAGTGAGTGTGAGGGGTAGAGGGAGATAGTGATTGAGTGAGTGTGAGGGGTTCATTGTGACTGTGATGGAATGAGTGTGAGGGGCTCAGAGTGACGGTGGTGGAGTGAGTGTGAGGGGGTGAGTGTGATGGTGATGGAGAGTGTGCGAGAGGGACAAGTTGACAGTGATGGAGAGAGTGTGAGGGGTTTAGTGAGACTGTGGTGGAGAGAGCGAGAACGGTTCAGGGTCATGGTGATATAGTGAGTGTAGGGCGTCAAGATAACAGTGATGGAGTGAGTGTGTGGTTGCCCGTGTAACGGTGACGGAGTGAGTGTGAGGGGTCATGGTGACTGTGTTAGTGTGAGTGTGAGAGTGCCTGGTGTCAGTGAGGGAGTGAGTGTGAGGGGGTCAGGTTGATGGTGATGGAGTGAGCGTGAGTCGGTCAGGGTGACAGTGATGGTGTGAGTGTGAGCGGGTCAGGGTGACGGCGATAGAGTGAGTGTGAGGGCGTAAGGGTGACGGTGATGGAGTGAGTGTGAGGGGGTCAGGGTGACGGTGATGGAGTTAGTGTGAGGTGTCAGGGTGACGATGGTGGATTGAGTGAGACAGGGTCAGGGTGACAGTGACGGAGTAAGTGTGAGGGTTTCAAGGGAATAGCAACTGAGTGAATGTGAGGTGGTCAGCGTGAGAGTGATGGAGTGATTGTGAGGGGGTCCGCATGACGGTGATGTAGTGAGTGCAAGTGGGGCAGGTGACGCGATGGTGTAAGTGTGATGGGGTCAGGGTAACGGTGTTGGTATGAATGTGTCGGGGTCAGTTTGATTGTGATGAAGTGAGTGTGATGGGGTCAGGGTAACGGTGTTGGTGTGAGTGTGAGGGGGTCAGTTTGACTGTGATGGAGTGAGTGTGATGGGGTCAGTGTGATAGTGATGGAGTGAATGTGAGGGGGCCAGCGTGACAGTGATGGAGTGAGGGTGAGTGGGTCAGGGTGATGGTGATGGTGTGAGTGTGGGGGGATCAGTGTTATGGAGGTGGAGTGAGTGTGAGGGGTACAAGATGATGGTGATGCTGAGAGTGTGAGGGGGTCGGGGTGACCATGATGGAGTGAGTGTAATGCGGTTAGGGTGACGGTGATGGAGAGAGTGTGAGGGGATCAGTGTTACGGAGGTGGAGTGAGTGTGAGGAGTTCACGATGATGGTGATGCTGAGAGTGTGAGTGGGTCAGGGTTATGTTGATGGAGTGCGTGTGAGGGGGTCAGTGTGACGGTGATGGTGTGAGTGTGATGGGGTTCAGTGTGATGGTGCTGCTGTGAGTGTGAGGGGGTCAGAGTGACGGTGATGGAGTGAGTGTGTGGGATTCAGGATGGTGGTGATGGAGTGAGCGTGAGTGTTTCAGGGTAAATTTGATGTAGTGAGTGTGAGAGTGTGAGTGGATAAGGGTGACGGCGATGGAGTGAGTGTGAGAGTGTCAGTGTGATAGTGATGGAGTGAATGTGAGGTGGTCGGCGTGACAGTGATGGAGTGAGGGTGAGTGGGTCGGGGTGACGGTGATGGCGTGAGTGTGTGGGGATCAGTGTTATGGAGGTGGAGTGAGTGTGTGGGGTACAAGATGATGGTGATGCTGAGGGTGTTAGGGGGTAAGGGTGACATTATGGAGTGAGTGTGAAGGGGTTATGGTGACGGTGATGGAGTGAGTGTGAGGGGATCAGTGTTACAGAGGCGGAGTGAGTGTGAGGGGTTCAAGATGATGGTGATGCTGAGAGTGTGAGGGGGTCAGGGTGAGGTTGATGGAGTGAGAGTGAGGGTGTCAGCGTGACGGTGATAGAGTGAGCGTGAGTGGGATAGGGTGACAGTGATGGTGTGAGTGTGAGTGCGTCAGGGTAACGGTGTTGGTGTGAGTGTGAGGGGTTCAGGGTGACGTTGATGGAGTGCGTGTGAGGGGGTCAGTGTGACGGTGATGGTGTGAGTGTGAGGGGTTCAGTATGACTGTGATGGAATGAGTGTGAGGGGCTCAGAGTGACGGTGGTGGAGTGAGTGTGAGGGGGTGAGTGTGATGGTGATGGAGAGTGTGCGAGAGGGACAAGTTGACACTGATGGAGAGAGTGTGAGGGGTTTAGTGAGATTGTGATGGAGTAAGCGAGAACGGTTCAGGGTCACGGTGATATAGTGAGTGTGTTGGGGTCAGGATAACGGTGATGGAGTGAGTGTGGGGTTGCCTGTGTCACGGTGACAGAGTGAGTGTGAAGGGTCATGGTGACTGTGTTAATGTGAGTGTGAGGGGGACTGGTGTCCTTAAGGGCGTGAGTGTGAGTGGGTCAGGTTGACGGTGATGGAGTGAGCGTGAGTGGGTCAGAGTGACGGTGAAGGAGTGAGTGTGAGGGCGTCAGGGAGACGGTGATGGAGTGAGCGTGATGTCGTCGGGGTGACAATGATGTGTTCAGTGTGAGTGTTTCAGGGTGAACGGTGAAGGAGTGAGCGTGAGGGGGTCAGGGTGACGGTGATGGAGTTAGCGTGAGGCGTCAGGGTGACGATGGTGGAGTGAGTGAGAGAGGGTCAGGGTGACAGTGAGGGAGTAAGTGTGAGGGGTTCAAGGGAATGGCAACTGAGTGAATGTGAGGTGGTCAGCATGAGAGTGTTGGAGTGATTGTGAGGGGGTCCGCGTGACGGTGATGGAGTGAGCGTGAGTGCGTAAGGGTGACAGAGATGGTGTGAATGTGGGTCGGTCAGCGTAATGGTGTTGGTGTGAGTGTGAGGGGATCAGGGTGACGGTGATGGAGTGACCGTGATGTAGACAGGAGAACGGTGTTGGTGAGTGCGTGAGTGGATCAGGGTGACGGTGATGGTGTGAGTGTGAGGGGGTCAGGATAACGGTGTTGCTGTGAGTGTGAGGGTGTCAGGGTGACAGTGATGGAGTGACCGTGATATAGCCAGGATAATAGTGTTGGTGAGAGCGTGAGTGGATCAGGGTGATAGTGATGGAGTGAGTGTGAGAATGTCAGTGGGATGGTGATGGAGTGAGTGTGAGGGGAACATGGTGATGTTGATTCAGTGAGTGTAAGGGGTTCAGCGTGATGGTGATGGAGTGAGAGTGAGGGAGTCAGTTTGACTGTGACGGAGTGAGTGTGTAGGTGTCAGCATGACGTTGATGGAGTGAGCGTGAGTGGGTCATGGTGACGGTGATGGAGTGAGCGTGAGTGGGTCAGGGTGACGGTGTTGGTGTGAGCGTGAGGGGATCAGGGCGAGGGTGATGGAGTGACCGTGATGTAGTCAGGGTAACGGTGTTGGAAAAGAGTGTAAGTGGATCAGGGAGAAGGTGATGGAGTGAATGTGAGAGTGTCATTGTGATGGTGATGGAGTGAGTGTCAGCCGGTCAGGATGACAGTGATGGAGTGAGTATGAGGGGATCAGCAAGACATTGATGGAGTGAGTGTGAGGGTGTCAGGGTGACATGTATGGAGTGAGAGTGTAGGGGTCAGGGTGAGGGTGATGGATTGATTCTGAGGGGGTGAGAGTGACAGTACTGGAGTGAGTATGAGTGGGTCAGTGTGACGGTGATGGAGTAAATATGAGGGATTCAGTTTGACTGTGATGGACTGAGTGTGATGGCTTCAGTTTGACAGTGATGGTGTGAGTGTGAACGGTTCAGGATGATGGTGATGGTGTGAGCGTGAGTGTTTCAGCGTGACGTTGATGGAGTAAGTGTGAGGGAGTCAGTGTGACTGTGATGGAGTGAATGTGAGGGCTCAGTGTGACGATGATTCAGTGAGTGTGAGGGTTTTCAGGATGATGGTGATAGTGTGAGCGTGAGTGGTTCAGGGGACGTTGATAGAGAAGTGTGAGGGGATCAGGGTGATGATGATGGAGTGAGTGTGAGGGGGTCAGCGAGTTTTTGATGGAGTGAGTGTGAGGTGGTCAGTGTGACGGTTATAGTGTGAGTATGAGGGACTCAGTGTGACCATGATGGAGTGAGTGTGAGGGGTTCAATGTGACCGTGATGGAGTGAGTGTGAGGGGATCAGTATGATGGTGATGGAGTGAGTGTGAGGGGACTGGGTGATGGAGTGAGTGTGAGGGGTTCAGGTTGATGGTGATGCTGTGAGTGTCAGGGAGTCAGGATGACATTGATGGAGTGAATGTGAGGGGGTGAGTGTGACGGTGATGGAGTGAGTGTGAGGGGACTGGGTGATAGAGTGAGTGTGAGGGGATCAGGGTGATGGTGATGGAGTGAGTGTGAGGGGGTCAGTTTGAATGTGATGGAGTTAGTGTGAGGGGTCAGTGTGACAATGATTCAGTGAGTGTGAGGGGTAGAGGGAGATAGTGATTGAGTGAGTGTGAGGGGTTCATTGTGACTGTGATGGAATGAGTGTGAGGGGCTCAGAGTGACGGTGGTGGAGTGAGTGTGAGGGGGTGAGTGTGATGGTGATGGAGAGTGTGCGAGAGGGACAAGTTGAAAGTGATGGATAGAGTGTGAGGGGTTTAGTGAGACTGTGATGGAGAGAGCGAGAACGGTTCAGGGTCATGGTGATATTGTGAGTGTAGGGCGTCAGGATAACGGTGATGGAGTGAGTGTGTGGTTGTCCGTGTAACGGTGACGGAGTGAGTGTGAGGGGTCATGGTGACTGTGTTAGTGTGAGTGTGAGGGTGCCTGGTGTCAGTGAGGGAGTGAGTGTGAGGGGGTCAGGATGATGGTGATGGAGTGAGCGTGAGTGGGATAGGGTTACAGTGATGGTGTGAGTGTGAGTGGGTCAGTGTAACGGTGTTGGTGTGAGTGTGAGGGGTTCAGGGTGACGTTGATGGAGTGCGTGTGAGGGGGTCAGTGTGACGGTGATGGTGTGAGTGTGATGGGGTTCAGTGTGATGGTGCTGCTGTGAGTGTGAGGGGGTCAGAGTGACGGTGATGGAGTGAGTGTGTGGGATTCAGGATGGTGGTGATGGAGTGAGCGTGAGTGTTTCAGGGTAAATTTGATGTAGTGAGTGTGAGAGTGTGAGTGGATAAGGGTGATGGTGATGGTGTGAGAGTGAGTGTGTCAGTGTGATGGTGATGGAGTCAGTGTGAGGGGGTTAGCGTGACGGTGATGGCGAGGGTGTGAGTGGATCAGGGTGACGGTGATGGTGTGAGTGTGAGGGGGTCAGGATAACGGTGTTGGTGTGAGTGTGAGGGTGTCAGGGTGACAGTGATGGAGTGACCGTGATATTGCCAGGATAATGGTGTTAGTGAGAGCGTGAGTGGATCAGGGTGATAGTGATGGAGTGAGTGTGAGAATGTCAGTGTGATGGTGATGGAGTGAGTGTGAGGGGAATATGGTGATGTTGATTCAGTGATTGTAAGGGGTTCAGCGTGATGGTGATGGAGTGAGAGTGAGGGAGTCAGTTTGACTGTGACGGAGTGAGTGTGTAGGGGTCAGCATGACGGTGATGGAGTGAGCGTGAGTGGGTCATGGTGACGGTGATGGAGTGAGCGTGAGTGGGTCAGGGTGACGGTGATGGTGTGAGCGTGAGGGGATCAGGGCGAGGGTGATGGAGTGACCGTGATGTAGTCAGGGTAACGGTGTTGGAAAAGAGTGTAAGTGGATCAGGGAGAAGGTGATGGAGTGAATGTGAGAGTGTCATTGTGATGGTGATGGAGTGAGTGTCAGCCGGTCAGGATGACAGTGATGGAGTGAGTATGAGGGGATCAGCAAGACATTGATGGAGTGAGTGTGAGGGTGTCAGGGTGACATGTATGGAGTGAGAGTGTAGGGGTCAGGGTGAGGGTGATGGATTGATTCTGAGGGGGTGAGAGTGACAGTACTGGAGTGAGTATGAGTGGGTCAGTGTGACGGTGATGGAGTAAATATGAGGGATTCAGTTTGACTGTGATGGACTGAGTGTGATGGCTTCAGTGTGACAGTGATAGTGTGAGTGTGAACGGTTCAGGATGATGGTGATGGTGTGAGCGTGAGTGTTTCAGCGTGACGTTGATGGAGTAAGTGTGAGAGAGTCAGTGTGACTGTGATGGAGTGAATGTGAGGGCTCAGTGTGACGATGATTCAGTGAGTGTGAGGGTTTTCAGGATGATGGTGATAGTGTGAGCGTGAGTGGTTCAGGGGACGTTGATAGAGAAGTGTGAGGGGATCAGGGTGATGATGATGGAGTGAGTGTGAGGGGGTCAGCGTGTTTTTGATGGAGTGAGTGTGAGGTGGTCAGTGTGACGGTTATAGTGTGAGTATGAGGGACTCAGTGTGACCATGATGGAGTGAGTGTGAGGGGTTCAATGTGACCGTGATGGAGTGAGTGTGAGGGGATCAGTGTGATGGTGATGGAGTGAGTGTGAGGGGACTGCGTGATGGAGTGAGTGTGAGGGGTTCAGGATGATGGTGATGCTGTGAGTGTCAGGGAGTCAGGATGACGTTGATGGAGTGAATGTGAGGGGGTGAGTGTGACGGTGATGGAGTGAGTGTGAGGGGACTGGGTGATAGAGTGAGTGTGATGGGATCAGGGTGATGGTGATGGAGTTAGTGTGAGGGGTCAGTGTGACAATGATTCAGTGAGTGTGAGGGGTAGAGGGAGATAGTGATTGAGTGAGTGTGAGGGGTTCATTGTGACTGTGATGGAATGAGTGTGAGGGGCTCAGAGTGACGGTGGTGGAGTGAGTGTGAGGGGGTGAGTGTGATGGTGATGGAGAGTGTGCGAGAGGGACAAGTTGACAGTGATGGAGAGAGTGTGAGGGGTTTAGTGAGACTGTGGTGGAGAGAGCGAGAACGGTTCAGGGTCATGGTGATATAGTGAGTGTAGGGCGTCAGGATAATGGTGATGGAGTGAGTGTGTGTTTGCCCGTGTAACGGTGACGGAGTGAGTGTGAGGGGTCGTGGTGACTGTGTTAGTGTGAGTGTGAGGGTGCCTGGTGTCAGTGAGGGAGTGAGTGTGAGGGGGTCAGGTTGATGGTGATGGAGTGAGCGTGAGTCGGTCAGGGTGACGGTGATGGAGTGAGTGTGAGGGGGTCAGGGTGACGGCGATAGAGTGAGTGTGAGGGCGTCAGGGTGACGGTGATGGAGTGAGTGTGAGGGGGTCAGGTTGATGGTGATGGAGTGAGCGTGAGTCGGTCAGGGTGACGGTGATGGAGTGAGTGTGAGGGGGTCAAGGTGACGGCGATAGAGTGAGTGTGAGGGCGTCAGGGTGACGGTGATGGAGTGAGTGTGAGGGGGTCAGGGTGACGATGGTGGATTGAGTGAGACAGGGTCAGGGTGACAGTGACGGAGTAAGTGTGAGGGTTTCAAGGGAATGGCAACTGAGTGAATGTGAGGTGGTCAGCGTGAGAGTGATGGAGTGATTGTGAGGGGGTCCGCATGACGGTGATGTAGTGAGTGCAAGTGGGGCAGGTGACGCGATGGTGTGAGTGTGATGGGGTCAGGGTAACGGTGTTGGTATGAATGTGTCGGGGTCAGTTTGATTGTGATGAAGTGAGTGTGATGGGGTCAGGGTAACGGTGTTGGTGTGAGTGTGAGGGGGTCAGTTTGACTGTGATGGAGTGAGTGTGATGGGGTCAGTGTGATAGTGATGGAGTGAATGTGAGGGGGCCAGCGTGACAGTGATGGAGTGAGGGTGAGTGGGTCAGGGTGATGGTGATGGTGTGAGTGTGAGGGGATCAGTGTTATGGAGGTGGAGTGAGTGTGAGGGGTACAAGATGATGGTGATGCTGAGAGTGTGAGGGGGTCGGGGTGACCATGATGGAGTGAGTGTAATGCGGTTAGGGTGACGGTGATGGAGTGAGTGTGAGGGGATCAGTGTTACGGAGGTGGAGTGAGTGTGAGGAGTTCACGATGATGGTGATGCTGAGAGTGTGAGTGGGTCAGGGTTATGTTGATGGAGTGCGTGTGAGGGGGTCAGTGTGACGGTGATGGTGTGAGTGTGATGGGGTTCAGTGTGATGGTGCTGCTGTGAGTGTGAGGGGGTCAGAGTGACGGTGATGGAGTGAGTGTGTGGGATTCAGGATGGTGGTGATGGAGTGAGCGTGAGTGTTTCAGGGTAAATTTGATGTAGTGAGTGTGAGAGTGTGAGTGGATAAGGGTGACGGTGATGGAGTGAGTGTGAGAGTGTCAGTGAGATAGTGATGCAGTGAATGTGAGGTGGTCGGCGTGACAGTGATGGAGTGAGGGTGAGTGGGTCGGGGTGATGGTGATGGAGTGAGTGTGAGGGGATCAGTGTTGTGGAGGTGGAGTGAGTGTGTGGGGTACAAGATGATGGTGATGCTGAGAGTGTGAGGGGGTAAGGGTGACCATGATGGAGTGAGTTTGAAGCGGTTAGGGTGACGGTGATGGAGTGAGTGTGAGGGGATCAGTGTTACGGAGGTGGAGTGAGTGTGAGGGGTTCAAGATGATGGTGATGCTGAGAGTGTGAGGGGGTCAGGGTGAGGTTGATGGAGTGAGAGTGAGGGTGTCAGCGTGACGGTGATGGAGTGAGCGTGAGTGGGATAGGGTGACAGTGATGGTGTGAGTGTGAGTGGGTCAGTGTAACGGTGTTGGTGTGAGTGTGAGGGGTTCAGGGTGACGTTGATGGAGTGCGTGTGAGGGGGTCAGTGTGACGGTGATGGTGTGAGTGTGATGGGGTTCAGTGTGATGGTGCTGCTGTGAGTGTGAGGGGGTCAGAGTGACGGTGATGGAGTGAGTGTGTGGGATTCAGGATGGTGGTGATGGAGTGAGCGTGAGTGTTTCAGGGTAAATTTGATGTAGTGAGTGTGAGAGTGTGAGTGGATAAGGGTGATGGTGATGGTGTGAGAGTGAGTGTGTCAGTGTGATGGTGATGGAGTCAGTGTGAGGGGGTTAGCGTGACGGTGATGGCGAGGGTGTGAGTGGATCAGGGTGACGGTGATGGTGTGAGTGTGAGGGGGTCAGGATAACGGTGTTGGTGTGAGTGTGAGGGTGTCAGGGTGACAGTGATGGAGTGACCGTGATATAGCCAGGATAATGGTGTTAGTGAGAGCGTGAGTGGATCAGGGTGATAGTGATGGAGTGAGTGTGAGAATGTCAGTGTGATGGTGATGGAGTGAGTGTGAGGGGAATATGGTGATGTTGATTCAGTGATTGTAAGGGGTTCAGCGTGATGGTGATGGAGTGAGAGTGAGGGAGTCAGTTTGACTGTGACGGAGTGAGTGTGTAGGGGTCAGCATGACGGTGATGGAGTGAGCGTGAGTGGGTCATGGTGACGGTGATGGAGTGAGCGTGAGTGGGTCAGGGTGACGGTGATGGTGTGAGCGTGAGGGGATCAGTGTTGTGGAGGTGGAGTGAGTGTGTGGGGTACAAGATGATGGTGATGCTGAGAGTGTTAGGGGGTAAGGGTGACATTATGGAGTGAGTGTGAAGGGGTTATGGTGACGGTGATGGAGTGAGTGTGAGGGGATCAGTGTTACGGAGGTGGAGTGAGTGTGAGGGGTTCAATTTGATGGTGATGCTGAGAGTGTCAGGGGGTCAGGGTGAGGTTGATGGAGTGAGAGTGAGGGTGTCAGCGTGACGGTGATAGAGTGAGCGTGAGTGGGATAGGGTGACAGTGATGGTGTGAGTGTGAGTGGGTCAGTGTAACGGTGTTGGTGTGAGTGTGAGGGGTTCAGGGTGACGTTGATGGAGTGCGTGTGAGGGGGTTAGTGTGACGGTGATGGTGAGAGTGTGAGGGGTTCAGTATGACTGTGATGGAATGAGTGTGAGGGGCTCAGAGTGACGGTGGTGGAGTGAGTGTGAGGGGGTGAGTGTGATGGTGATGGAGAGTGTGCGAGAGGGACAAGTTGACACTGATGGAGAGAGTGTGAGGGGTTTAGTGAGATTGTGATGGAGTGAGCGAGAACGGTTCAGGGTCACGGTGATATAGTGAGTGTGTTGGGGTCAGGATAACGGTGATGGAGTGAGTGTGGGGTTGCCTGTGTCACGGTGACAGAGTGAGTGTGAAGGGTCATGGTGACTGTGTTAATGTGAGTGTGAGGGGGACTGGTGTCCGTGAGGGAGTGAGTGTGAGTGGGTCAGGTTGACGGTGATGGAGTGAGCGTGAGTGGGTCAGAGTGACGGTGACGGAATGAGTGTGAGGGCGTCAGGGAGATGGTGATGGAGTGAGCGTGATCTCGTCCGGGTGACAATGATGTGTTCAGTGTGAGTGTTTCAGGGTGAACGGTGATGGAGTGAGCGTGAGGGGGTCAGGGTGACGGTGATGGAGTTAGCGTGAGGCGTCAGGGTGACGATGGTGGAGTGAGTGAGAGAGGGTCAGGGTGACAGTGAGGGAGTAAGTGTGAGGGGTTCAAGGGAATGGCAACTGAGTGAATGTGAGGTGGTCAGCATGAGAGTGTTGGAGTGATTGTGAGGGGGTCCGCGTGACGGTGATGGAGTGATCGTGAGTGCGTAAGGGTGACAGAGATGGTGTGAATGTGGGTCGGTCAGCGTAATGGTGTTGGTGTGAGTGTGAGGGGATCAGGGTGACGGTGATGGAGTGACCGTGATGTAGACAGGAGAACGGTGTTGGTGAGTGCGTGAGTGGATCAGGGTGATGGTGATGGTGTGAGAGTGAGTGTGTCAGTGTGATGGTGATGGAGTCAGTGTGAGGGGGTTTAGCGTGACGGTGATGGCGAGGGTGTGAGTGGATCAGGATGACGGTGATGGTGTGAGTGTGAGGGGGTCAGGATAACGGTGTTGGTGTGAGTGTGAGGGTGTCAGGGTGACAGTGATGGAGTGACCGTGATATAGCCAGGATAATAGTGTTGGTGAGAGCGTGAGTGGATCAGGTGATGGAGTGAGCGTGAGTCGGTCAGGGTGACGGTGATGGAGTGAGTGTGAGGGGGTCAGGGTGACGGCGATAGAGTGAGTGTGAGTGCGTCAGGGTGACGGTGATGGAGTGAGTGTGAGGGGGTCAGGGTGACGATGGTGGATTGAGTGAGACAGGGTCAGGGTGACAGTGACGGAGTAAGTGTGAGGGTTTCAAGGGAATGGCAACTGAGTGAATGTGAGGTGGTCAGCGTGAGAGTGATGGAGTGATTGTGAGGGGGTCCGCATGACGGTGATGTAGTGAGTGCAAGTGGGGCAGGGTAACGGTGTTGGTGTGAGTGTGAGGGGGTCAGTTTGACTGTGATGGAGTGAATGTGAGGGGGTCAACGTGACAGTGATGGAGTGAGGGTGAGTGGGTCAGGGTGATGGTGATGGTGTGAGTGTGAGGGGATCTGTGTTATGGAGGTGGAGTGAGTGTGAGGGGTACAAGATGATGGTGATGCTGAGAGTGTGAGGGGGTCAGGGTGACCATGATGGAGTGAGTGTAATGCGGTTAGGGTGACGGTGATGGAGTGAGTGTGAGGGGATCAGTGTTACGGAGGTGGAGTGAGTGTGAGGAGTTCACGATGATGGTGATGCTGAGAGTGTGAGTGGGTCAGGGTTATGTTGATGGAGTGCGTGTGAGGGGGTCAGTGTGACGGTGATGGTGTGAGTGTGATGGGGTTCAGTGTGATGGTGCTGCTGTGAGTATGAGGGGGTCAGAGTGACGGTGATGGAGTGAGTGTGTGGGATTCAGGATGGTGGTGATGGAGTGAGCGTGAGTGTTTCAGGGTAAATTTGATGTAGTGAGTGTGAGAGTGTGAGTGGATAAGGGTGACGGCGATGGAGTGAGTGTGAGAGTGTCAGTGTGATAGTGATGCAGTGAATGTGAGGTGGTCGACGTGACAGTGATGGAGTGAGGGTGAGTGGGTCGGGGTGACGGTGATGGCGTGAGTGTGAGGGGATCAGTGTTGTGGAGGTGGAGTGAGTGTGTGGGGTACAAGATGATGGTGATGCTGAGAGTGTGAGGGGGTAAGGGTGACCATGATGGAGTGATTGTGAAGGGGTTAGGGTGACGGTGATGGAGTGCGTGTGAGGGGATCAGTGTTACGGAGGTGGAGTGAGTGTGAGGGGTTCAAGATGATGGTGATGCTGAGAGTGTGAGTGGGTCAGGGTGAGGTTGATGGAGTGAGAGTGAGGGTGTCAGCGTGACGGTGATGGAGTGAGCGTGAGTGGGATAGGGTGACAGTGATGGTGTGAGTGTGAGTGGGTCAGGGTAACGGTGTTGGTGTGAGTGTGAGGGGTTCAGGGTGACGTTGATGTAGTGCGTGTGAGGGGGTCAGTGTGACGGTGATGGTGTGAGTGTGATGGGGTTCAGTGTGATGGTGCTGCTGTGAGTGTGAGGGGGTCAGAGTGACGGTGATGGAGTGAGTGTGTGGGATTCAGGATGGTGGTGATGGAGTGAGCGTGAGTGTTTCAGGGTAAATTTGATGTAGTGACTGTATGAGTGTGAGTGGATAAGGGTGATGGTGATGGTGTGAGAGTGAGTGTGTCAGTGTGATGGTGACGGAGTCAGTGTGAGGGGGTTAGCGTGACGGTGATGGCGAGGGTGTGAGTGGATCAGGGTGACGGTGATGGTGTGAGTGTGAGGGGGTCAGGATAACGGTGTTGGTGTGAGTGTGAGGGTGTCAGGGTGACAGTGATGGAGTGACCGTGATATAGCCTAGATAATGGTGTTGGAGAGAGCGTGAGTGGATCAGGGTGATAGTGATGGAGTGAGTGTGAGAATGTCAGTGTGATGGTGATGGAGTGAGTGTGAGGGGAATATGGTGATGTTGATTCAGTGATTGTAAGGGGTTCAGCGTGATGGTGATGGAGTGAGAGCGAGGGAGTCAGTTTGACTGTGACGGAGTGAGTGTGTAGGGGTCAGCATGACGGTGATGGAGTGAGCGTGAGTGGGTCATGGTGACGGTGATGGAGTGAGCGTGAGTGGGTCAGGGTGACGGTGATGGTGTGAGCGTGAGGGGATCAGGGCGAGGGTGATGGAGTGACCGTGATGTAGTCAGGATAACGGTGTTGGTGAGAGTGTAAGTGGATCAGGGAGAAGGTGATGGAGTGAATGTGAGAGTGTCATTGTGATGGTGATGGAGTGAGTGTCAGTGGGTCAGGATGACAGTGATGGAGTGAGTATGAGGGGATCAGCAAGACATTGATGGAGTGAGTGTGAGGGTGTCAGGGTGACATGTATGGAGTGAGAGTGTAGGGGTCAGGGTGAGGGTGATGGATTGATTCTGAGGGGGTGAGAGTGACAGTACTGGAGTGAGTATGAGAGGGTCAGTGTGACGGTGATGGAGTAAATATGAGGGATTCAGTTTGACTGTGATGGACTGAGTGTGATGGCTTCAGTGTGACAGTGATGGTGTGAGTGTGAACGGTTCAGGATGATGGTGATGGTGTGAGCGTGAGTGTTTCAGCGTGACGTTGATGGAGTAAGTGTGAGGGAGTCAGTGTGACTGTGATGGAGTGAATGTGAGGGCTCAGTGTGACATTGATTCAGTGAGTGTGAGGGTTTTCAGGATGATGGTGATAGTGTGAGCGTGAGTGGTTCAGGGTACGTTGATAGAGAAGTGTGAGGGGATCAGGGTAATGATGATGGAGTGAGTGTGAGGGGGTCAGCGTGTTTTTGATGGAGTGAGTGTGAGGTGGTCAGTGTGACGGTTATAGTGTGAGTATGAGGGACTCAGTGTGACCATGATGGAGTGAGTGTGAGGGGTTCAATGTGACCGTGATGGAGTGAGTGTGAGGGGATCAGTGTGATGGTGATGGAGTGAGAGTGAGGGGACTGGGTGATTGAGTGAGTGTGAGGGGTTCAGGATGATGGTGATGCTGTGAGTGTCAGGGAGTCAGGATGACGTTGATGGAGTGAATGTGAGAGGGTGAGTGTGACGGTGATTGAGTAAGTGTGAGGGGAATGGGTGATAGAGTGAGTGTGAGGGGATCAGAGTGATGGTGATGGAGTGAGTGTGAGGGGGTCAGTTTGAAAGTGATGGAGTTAGTGTGAGGGGTCAGTGAGACAATGATTCAGTGAGTGTGAGGGGTAGAGGGAGATAGTGATTGAGTGAGTGTGAGGGGTTCATTGTGACTGTGATGGAATGTGTGTGAGGGGCTCAGAGTGACGGTGGTGGAGTGAGTGTGAGGGGGTGAGTGTGATGGTGATGGAGAGTGTGCGAGAGGGACAAGTTGACAGTGATGGAGAGAGTGTGAGGGGTTTAGTGAGACTGTGATGGAGAGAGCGAGAACGATTCAGGGTCATGGTGATATAGTGAGTGTAGGGCGTCAGGATAACGGTGATGGAGTGAGTGTGTGGTTGCCCGTGTAACGGTGACGGAGTGAGTGTGAGGGGTCATGGTGAGTGTGAGGGTGCCTGGTGTCAGTGAGGGAGTGAGTGTGAGGGGGTCAGGTTGATGGTGATGGAGTGAGCGTGAGTCGGTCAGGGTGACGGTGATGGAGTGAGTGTGAGGGGGTCAGGGTAACGGCGATAGAGTGAGTGTGAGTGCGTCAGGTCGATGGTGATGGAGTGAGTGTGAGGGGGTCAGGGTGACGGTGATGGAGTTAGTGTGAGGTGTCAGGGTGACGATGGTGGATTGAGTGAGACAGGGTCAGGGTGACAGTGACAGAGTAAGTGTGAGGGTTTCAAGGGAATGGCAACTGAGTGAATGTGAGGTGGTCAGCGTGAGAGTGATGGAGTGATTGTGAGGGGGTCCGCATGACGGTGATGTAGTGAGTGCAAGTGGGGCAGGTGACGCGATGGTGTGAGTGTGATGGGGTCAGGGTAACGGTGTTGGTATGAATGTGTGGGGGTCAGTTTGATTGTGATGAAGTGAGTGTGATGGGGTCAGGGTAACGGTGTTGGTGTGAGTGTGATGGGGTCAGTGTGATAGTGATGGAGTGAATGTGAGGGGGCCAGCGTGACAGTGATGGAGTGAGGGTGAGTGGGTCAGGGTGATGGTGATGGTGTGAGTGTGAGGGGATCAGTGTTATGGAGGTGGAGTGGGTGTGAGGGGTACAAGATGATGGTGATGCTGAGAGTGTGAGGGGGTCGGGGTGACCATGATGGAGTGAGTGTAATGCGGTTAGGGTGACGGTGATGGAGTGAGTGTGAGGGGATCAGTGTTACGGAGGTGGAGTGAGTGTGAGGAGTTCACGATGATGGTGATGCTGAGAGTGTGAGTGGGTCAGGGTTATGTTGATGGAGTGCGTGTGAGGGGGTCAGTGTGACGGTGATGGTGTGAGTGTGATGGGGTTCAGTGTGATGGTGCTGCTGTGAGTGTGAGGGGATCAGAGTGACGGTGATGGAGTGAGTGTGTGGGATTCAGGATGGTGGTGATGGAGTGAGCGTGAGTGTTTCAGGGTAAATTTGATGTAGTGAGTGTGAGAGTGTGAGTGGATAAGGGTGACGGCGATGGAGTGAGTGTGAGAGTGTCAGTGTGATAGTGATGCAGTGAATGTGAGGTGGTCGGCGTGACAGTGATGGAGTGAGGGTGAGTGGGTCAGGGTGACGGTGATGGCGTGAGTGTGAGGGGATCAGTGTTGTGGAGGTGGAGTGAGTGTGTGGGGTACAAGATGATGGTGATGCTGAGAGTGTGAGGGGGTAAGGGTGACCATGATGGAGTGAGTGTGAAGGGGTTAGGGTGACGGTGATGGAGTGAGTGTGAGTGGGTAGGGTGACAGTGATGGTGTGAGTGTTAGTGGGTCAGGGTAACGGTGTTGGTGAGAGTGTGAGGGGTTCAGGGTGACGGTGATGGAGTGACCGTGATGTGGACAGGAGAATGGTGTTGGTGAGTGCGTGAGTGGATCAGCGTGACGGTGATGTTGTGAGAGTGAGTGTGTCAGTGTCATGGTGACGGAATCAGTGTGATAGTGATGGAGTGAGTGTGAGCATGTCAGTGTGATGGTGATGGAGTGCGTGTGAGGGGGTCATTGTGGCGGTGATGGAGTGACTGTGACGGGGTTCAGTGTGATGGTGCTGCTGTGAGTTTGAGTGGGTCAGAGTGACGGTGATGGAGTGAGTGTGTGGGATTCAGGATGGTGGTGATGGAGTGAGCGTGAGTGTTTCAGGGTAACTGTGATGGAGTGAGTGCGAGGGGACAGTGTGACGGTGATGGTGTGAGTGTGAGGGAACTGGATGATGGAGTGAGTGTGAGGGGATCAGGATGATGTTGATTTTGTGAGCGTGAGTGCTTTAGGTTGACGTTGATGGAGAAGTGTGAGGGGGTCAGTGAGACTGTGATAGACTGAGTCTGAGTGGGTCAGGGTGATGGTAATGGAGTGAATTTGTGGGGAATATGGTGATGGTGATTCAGTGAGTGTAAGTGGTTCAGCGTGACGGTGATGGAGTGAGTGTGAGGGAGTCAGTTTGACTGTGAAGGACTGAGTGTGAGGGATTCAGTGTAATGGTGATGGAGTGAGTGTGAGTGGGTCAGGGTGACGGTGATGGAGTGAGCGTGAGGTGGTCGGGGTGACAATGATGTATTGAGTGTGAGTGGTTCAGGGTGACGGTGATGGAGTGAGTGTGAGGGGGTCAGGGTGACGGTGATGGAGTGAGCGTGAGGGAGTCAGGGTGACGGTGATGGAGTTAGTGTGAGGCGTCAGGGTGACGATGGTGGATTGAGTGAGAGAGAGTCAAAGTGACAGTGACGGAGTCAGTGTGAGGGGTTCAAGGGAATGGCAACTGAGTGAACGTGAGGTGGTCCGCATGAGTGTGATGGAGTGATTGTGAGGGGGTCCGCGTGACGGTGATGTAGTGAGCGCAATTGGGTCAGGGTGACGCGATGGTGTGAGTGTGATGGAGTCAGGGGAAAGGTGTTGGTATGAGTGTGTGGGGGGTCAGTTTGACTGTGATGGAGTGAGTGTGATGGGGTCAGGGTAACGGTGTTGGTGTGGGTGTGAGGGGGTCAGTTTGACTGTGATGGAGTGAGTGTGATGGGGTCAGGGTAACAGTGTTGGTGTGGGTGTGAGGGGGTCAGGGTGTCGGTGATGGAGTGACCGCGATGTCATCAGCATGACGGTGTTAGTGAGAGTGTGAGTGGATCAGGGTGACGGCGATGGAGTGAGTGGGAGGGGTTCAGGGTGATGGTTATGGAGTGAGTGTGAAGGGGTAAGGGTGACAGAGATGGAGTGATTTATAGGGGGCCAGTGTGACGGTAATGGAGTGAGTCTGAGGGGTATCGTGTGACTGTGATGGAGTGAGTGTGAGGGGGTCAGCGTGACAGTGATGGAGTGAGGGTGAGTGGGTCAGCGTGACGGTGATGGTGTGAGTGTGAGGGGATCAGTGTTATGGAGGTGGAGTGAGTGTGTGGGGTACAAGATGATGGTGATGCTGAGAGTGTGATGGGGTCAGCGTGACCATGATGGAGTAAGTGTGAAGGGGTTAGGGTGAATGTGATGGAGTGAGTGTGGGGGGATCAGTGTTACGGAGGTGGAGTGAGTGTGAGGGGTTCAAGATGATGGTCATGCTGAGAGTGTGAGGGTGTCATTATGACGTTGATGGAGTGCGTGTGAGGGGGTCAGTGTGAGGTGATGGTGTGAGTGTGAGGGGGTCTGTATGACTGTGATGGAGTGAGAGTGAGTTGGTAAGGGTGACAATGATGGTGTGAGTGTGAGTGGGTCAGGGTAGCGGTGTTGGTGTGAGTGTGAGGGGATCAGGGTGATGGTGATGGAGTGACCATGATGGAGACAGGAGAACGGTGTTGGTGAGAGTGTGAGTGGATCAGGGTGACGGTGATATAGTGAGTGTGAGAGTGTCAGTTTTATGTTGATGGAGTGAGTGTGAGGGGGTCAGTTTGACTGTGATGGACTGAGTGTGAGGGGTTCAGTGTGATGGTGATGGAGTGTGTGTGAGGGATTCAGGATGATGGTGATGGTGAGAGCTTGAGTGGTTCAGGGTGACGTTGATGGAGTGAGTGTGACGGGGTCAGTGTGACTGTGAAAGAGTGAGTGTGAGGGGGTCAGCGTGACGGTTATGGAGAGACTGTGAATGATTCAGCGTGGCCATGATGAAGTGAGTGTGAGATGTTCAGGGTGACGTTTATGGAGTGAATGTGAGTGCTCAGGTTGACCATGATGGAGTGAGTGTGAAGGAATTAGTGTGACGTTGAAGGAGTGTGCAGTTTTGGTCGCCATACTATAGGAAGGATGTGGAGGCACTGGAACGGGTGCAGAGGAAGTTTACCAGGATGTTGCCTGGTATGGTAGGAAAATCCTATGAGGAAAGGCTGAGGCACTTGGGGTTGTTTTCATTGGAGAAAAGAAGGTTTAGGGGTGATTTGATAGAGGTGTACAAGATGATTAGGGGGTTAGATCGGGTTGACAGTGAGAACCTTTTTCCACGTATGGAGTCAGCTATTACAAGGGGGCATAGCTTTAAATTAAGGGGGGGTAGATATAGGACTGATGTTAGGGGTAGGTTCTTCACTCAGCGAGTCGTAAGTTCATGGAATGCCCTGCCAGTAGCAGTAGTGGACTCTCCCTCTTTATGGGTATTTAAGCGGGCATTGGATAGGTATATGGAGGATAGTGGGTTAGTGTAGGTTAGGTGGGCTTTGATCGGCGCAACATCGAGGGCTGAAGGGCCTGTACTGCGCTGTATTCTTCTTCTATGAGATGGAGTGAGTGTGAGGGGATCAGGATGATGGTGATGCTGTGAATGTGAGGGGTTCCGGGTGACGGTGATGGTGTGAGTGAGAGGGGACTGGGTGATGGAGTGAGTGTGAGGGGATTAGGGTGATGGTGATTGAGTGAATGTGAGGGGTCAGTGTGACGATGATTCTGTGAGTGTGAGGGGTTCAGGGTGACGGTGATGGAGTGACTGTGAGGGGGTCAGTTTGACAGTGTTGGACTGAGTGTGAGGGGTTCAGTGTGACCATGATGGAGTGAGTGTGAAGGGGTTAGGGTGATGGTTATGGAGTGAGTGTGAGGGGATCAGTGGGACGGAGATGGAGAGGGTGTGATGGGTTCAGGATGATGGTGATGCTGTGAGTGTGAGGGGATCAGGGTGACTTTGATGGCGTGAGTGTGAGTGGGTCAGTGTGACAGTGATGGTGTGAGTGTGAGGGTGTCAGTTTGACTGTGATGGAGTGAGTGTGAGGGGGTCAGGATGATGGTGATGCTGTGAGTGTCAGGGGGTCAGGGAGACGTTGATGGAGTGAGCGTGAGGTGGTCAGGGTGACGGTGATGGAGTTAGTGTGAGGCGTCAGGGTGACGATGGTGGATTGAGTGAGACAGGGTCAGGGTGACAGTGATGGAGTAAATATGAGGGATTCAGTTTGACTGTGATGGACTGAGTGTGATGGCTTCAGTGTGACAGTGATGGTGTGAGTGTGAACGGTTCAGGATGATGGTGATGGTGTGAGCGTGAGTGTTTCAGCGTGACGTTGATGGAGTAAGTGTGAGGGAGTCAGTGTGACTGTGATGGAGTGAATGTGAGGGCTCAGTGTGACGATGATTCAGTGAGTGTGAGGGTTTTCAGGATGATGGTGATAGTGTGAGCGTGAGTGGTTCAGGGGACGTTGATAGAGAAGTGTGAGGGGATCAGGGTGATGATGATGGAGTGAGTGTGAGGGGGTCAGCGTGTTTTTAATGGAGTGAGTGTGAGGTGGTCAGTGTGACGGTTATAGTGTGAGTAGGAGGGACTCAGTGTGACCATGATGGAGTGAGTGTGAGGGGTTCAATGTGACCGTGATGGAGTGAGTGTGAGGGGATCAGTGTGATGGTGATGGAGTGAGTGTGAGGGGACTGGGTGATGGAGTGAGCGTGAGGGGTTCAGGATGATGGTGATGCTGTGAGTGTCAGGGAGTCAGGATGACGTTGATGGAGTGAAAGTGAGGGGGTGAGTGTGACGGTGATGGAATGAGTGTGAGGGGACTGGGTGATAGAGTGAGTGTGAAGGGATCAGGGTGATGGTGATGGTGTGAGTGTGAGGGGGTCAGTTTGAATGTGATGGAGTTAGTGTGAGGGGTCAGTGTGACAATGATTCAGTGTGTGTGAGGGGTAGAGGGAGATAGTGATTGAGTGAGTGTGAGGGGTTCATTGTGACTGTGATGGAATGAGTGTGAGGGGCTCAGAGTGACGGTGGTGGAGTGAGTGTGAGGGGGTGAGTGTGATGGTGATGGAGAGTGTGCGAGAGGGACAAGTTGACAGTGATGGAGAGAGTGTGAGAGGTTTAGTGATACTGTGATGGAGAGAGCGAGAACGGTTCAGGGTCATGGTGATATAGTGAGTGTAGGGCGTCAGGATAGCGGTGATGGAGTGAGTGTGTGGTTGCCCGTGTAACGGTGACGGAGTGAGTGTGAGGGGTCATGGTGACTGTGTTAGTGTGAGTGTGAGGGTGCCTGGTGTCAGTGAGGGAGTGAGTGTGAGGGGGTCAGGTTGATGGTGATGGAGTGAGCGTGAGTCGGTCAGGGTGACGGTGATGGAGTGAGTGTGAGGGGCTCAGGGTGACGGCGATAGAGTGAGTGTGAGGGCGTCAGGGTGACGGTGATGGAGTGAGTGTGAGGGGGTCAGGGTGACGGTGATGGAGTTAGTGTGAGGTGTCAGGGTGACGATGGTGGATTGAGTGAGACAGGGTCAGGGTGACAGTGACGGAGTAAGTGTGAGGGTTTCAAGGGAATGGCAACTGAGTAAATGTGAGGTGGTCAGCGTGAGAGTGATAGAGTGATTGTGAGGGGGTCCGCATGACGGTGATGTAGTGAGTGCAAGTGGGGCAGGTGACGCGATGGTGTGAGTGTGATGGGGTCAGGGTAACGGTGTTGGTATGAATGTGTGGGGGTCAGTTTGATTGTGATGAAGTGAGTGTGATGGGGTCAGGGTAACGGTGTTGGTGTGAGTGTGAGGGGGTCAGTTTGACTGTGATGGAGTGAGTGTGATGGGGTCAGTGTGATAGTGATGGAGTGAATGTGAGGGGGCCAGCGTGACAGTGATGGAGTGAGGGTGAGTGGGTCAGGGTGATGATGATGGAGTGAGTGTGAGGGGATCAGTGTTATGGAGGTGGAGTGGGTGTGAGGGGTACAAGATGATGGTGATGCTGAGAGTGTGAGGGGGTCGGGGTGACCATGATGGAGTGAGTGTAATGCGGTTAGGGTGACGGTGATGGAGTGAGTGTGAGGGGATCAGTGTTACGGAGGTGGAGTGAGTGTGAGGAGTTCACGATGATGGTGATGCTGAGAGTGTGAGTGGGTCAGGGTTATGTTGATGGAGTGCGTGTGAGGGGGTCAGTGTGACGGTGATGGTGTGAGTGTGATGGGGTTCAGTGTGATGGTGCTGCTGTGAGTGTGAGGGGATCAGAGTGACGGTGATGGAGTGAGTGTGTGGGATTCAGGATGGTGGTGATGGAGTGAGCGTGAGTGTTTCAGGATAAATTTGATGTAGTGAGTGTGAGAGTGTGAGTGGATAAGGGTGACGGCGATGGAGTGAGTGTGAGAGGGTCAGTGTGATAGTGATGGAGTGAATGTGAGGTGGTCGGCGTGACAGTGATGGAGTGAGGGTGAGTGGGTCGGGGTGACGGTGATGGCGTGAGTGTGAGGGGATCAGTGTTGTGGAGGTGGAGTGAGTGTGTGGGGTACAAGATGATGGTGATGCTGAGAGTGTGAGGTGGTCAGGGTGATGTTGATGGAGTGAGAGTGAGGGTGTCAGCGTGACGGTGATGGAGTGAGCGTGAGTGGATAAGGGTGACAGTGATTTTGTGAGTGTGAGTGGGTCAGGGTAACGGTGTTGTTTTGAGTGTGAGGGGTTCAGGGTGACGGTGATGGAGTGACCGTGATGTGGACAGGAGAACGGTGTTGGTGAGTGCGTGAGTGGATCAGGGTGACGGTGATGTTGTGTGAGTGAGTGTGTCAGTGTGATGGTGATGGATTCCGTGTGAGGGGGTCCTCGTGACGGTGATGGGGAGGTTGTGAGTGGGTCAGGGTGACGGTGATGTAGTGAGTTGTGAGAGGGTCAGGATAACGGTGTTGGTGTGATTGTGATGGGGTCAGGGTGACAGTGTTGGAGTGACCGTGATATAGCCAGGATAACGGTGTTGGTGAGAGAGTGAGTGGATCAGGGTGATAGTGATGGAGTGAGTGTGAGAATGTCAGTGTGATGGTGATGGAGTGAGTGTGAGCGGGTCATTGTGGCGGTGATAGAGTGAGTGTGAGGGGTTCAGTGAGACGTTGATGGACTGAGTGTGACGGGGTTCAGTGTGATGGTGCTGCTGTGAGTGCGAGGGGGTCGGTGTGACGGTGATGGTGTGAGTGTGAGGGAACTGGATGATGGAGAGAGTGTGAGGGGATCAGGATGATGGTGATTTTGTGAGGGTGAGTGGTTTAGGTTGATGTTGATGGAGAAGTGTGAGTGGGTAAGTGAGACTGTGATAGACTGAGTCTGAGGGGGTAAGTGTGACGGCAATGGAGTAATTTGAGGGGAATATGGTGATGGTGATTCAGTGAGTGTAAGTGGTTCAGCGTGACGGTGATGGAGTGAGTGTGAGGGAGTCAGTTTGACTGTGAAGGACTGAGTGTGAGGGATTCAGTGAAATGGTGATGGAGTGAGTGTGATCGGTTCAGGATGATGATGATGGTGTGAGCGTGAGTGGGTCAGGGTGACTTTGATGGAGAAGTGTGAGGGGGTTAGTGTGACAGTGATCGAGTGAGTTGAAGGGGGTCAGCGTGACAGTTATGGAATGAGTGTGAGTGAATCAGTGTGACCATGATGGAGTGTGTGGGAGGGGTTCAGGGTGACGGTTGTGGAGTGAGTGTCAAGGGGTTAGGGTGACAGTGATGGAGTGAGTGTGAGGGGGCCAGTGTGACGGTAATGGAGTGAGTGTGAGGGGTATCGTGTGACTGTGATGGAGTGAGTGTGAGGGGGTCAGTTTGACTGTGATGGAGTGAGTGTGAGTTGGTCAGCGTGACGGTGATGGAGTGAGCGTGATTGGGTCATGGTGACGGTGATGGTGTGAGTGTGAGGGTATCAGGGTAACGGCGTTGGTGTGAGTGTGAGGGGGTCAGGGCGATGGTGATGGAGTGAATGTGAGTGTGTCATTGTGATGGTGATGGAGTGAGTGTGAGGGGGTCAGAATGACAGTGATGGAGAGAGTATGAGGGGATCAGCAAGACATTGATGGAGTGAGTGTGAGGGTGTCAGGGTGACATGTATGGAGTGAGAGTGTAGGGGTCAGGGTGAGTGTGATGGATTGATTATAAGGGGGTGAGGGTGACAGTACTGGAGTGAGTATGAGAGGGTCAGTGTGACGGTGATGGAGTAAATATGAGGGATTCAGTTTGACTGTGATGGACTGAGTGTGAGGGGTTCAGTGTGACGGTGATGGTGTGAGTGTGAACGGTTCAGGATGATGGTGATGGTGTGAGCGTGAGTGTTTCAGCGTGACGTTGATGGAGTAAGTGTGAGGGAGTCAGTGTGACTGTGATGGAGTGAATGTGAGGGCTCAGTGTGACGATGATTCAGTGAGTGTGAGGGTTTTCAGGATGATGGTGATAGTGTGAGCGTGAGTGGTTCAGGGGACGTTGATAGAGAAGTGTGAGGGGATCAGGGTGATGATGATGGAGTGAGTGTGAGGGGGTCAGTGTGTTTGTGATGGAGTGAGTGTGAGGTGGTCAGTGTGACGGTTATAGTGTGATTATGAGGAACTCAGTGTGACCATGATGGAGTGAGTGTGAGGGGTTCAATGTGACCGTGATGGAGTGAGTGTGAGGGGATCAGTGTGATGGTGATGGAGTGAGTGTGAGGGGACTGGTGATGGAGTGAGTGTGAGGGGGTCAGTGTGAATGTGATGGAGTTAGTGTGAGGGGTCAGTGTGACAATGGTTCAGTGAGTGTGAGGGGTTCAGGGAGTTAGTGATTGAGTGAGTGTGAGGGGTTCATTGTGACTGTGATGGAATGAGTGTGAGGGGCTCAGAGTGACGGTGGTGGAGTGACTGTGTGGGGGTGAGTGTGATGGTGATGGAGCGTGTGCAAGAGGGACAAGATGACAGTGATGGAGAGAGTATGAGGGGTTTAGTGAGACTGTGATGGAGAGAGCGAGAACGGTTCAGGGTCACGGTGATATAGTGAGTGTGGGGGGTCAGGATAATGGTAATGGAGTGAGTGTATGGTTGCCCGTGTAACGGTGACGGAGTGAGTGTGAGGGAATATGGTGACTGTGTTAGTGTGAGTGTGAGGGTGTCTGGTGTCAGTGATGGAGTGAGTGTGAGGGGGTCAGGTTGAAGGTGATGGAGTGAGCGTGAGTGGGTCAGGGTGACGGTGATGGAGTGAGTGTGAGGGGGTCAGGGTGACGGTGATGAAGTGAGTGTGAGGGCGTCAGGGAGACGGTGTTGGTGAGAGTGTGAGTGGACCAGGGTGACGGTGTTGGTGTGAGTGTGAGGGGTTCAGGGTGACAGTGATGGAGTGACCGTGATGTGGACAGGAGAACGGTGTTGGTGAGTGCGTGAGTGGATCAGGGTGACAGTGATGGTGTGAGAGTGAGTGTGTCAGTGTCATGGTGATGGAGTCAGTTTAAGGGGGTCAGCGTGACGGTGATGGAGAGGGTGTGAGTGGGTCAGGGTGACGGTGATTTTGTGAGTGTGAGGGGGTCAGGATAACGGTGTTGGTGTGCGTATGAGGGGGTCAGGTTGACAGTGATGGAGTAACCGTGATGTAGCCAGGATAACGGTGTTGGTGAGAGTGTGAGTGGATCAGGGTGATAGTGATGAAGTGAGTGTGAGAATGTTAGTGTGATGGTGATGGAGTGAGTGTGAGGGTCTCATTGTGGCGGTGATGGAGTGAGTGTGAGAGGGTCAGTGTGATGGTGCTGCTGTGAGTTTGAGGGGGTCAGAGTGACGGTGATGGAGTGAGTGTGTGGGATTCAGGATGTTGGTGATGGAGTTAGCGTGAGTGTTTCAGGGTATCTTTGATGGAGTGAGTGCGAGGGGGTCAGTGTGACGGTGATGGTGTGAGTGTGAGGGAACTGGATGATGGAGTGAGTGTGAGGGGATCAGGATGATGGTGATTTTGTGATCGTGAGTGGTTTAGGTTGACGTTGATGGAGAAGCGTGAGGGGGTCAGTGAGACTGTGATGGACTGAGTCTGAGTGGGTCAGGATGATGGTAATGGAGTGAATTTGAGGGGAATATGGTGATGGTGATTCAGTGAGTGTAAGGGGTTCAGCGTGACGGTGATGGAGTGAGTGTGAGGGAGTCAGTTTGACTGTGAAGGACTGAGTGTGAGGGATTCAGTGTAATGGTGATGGAGTGAGTGTGATCGGTTCAGGATGATGATGATGGTGTGAGCGTGAGTGGTTCAGGGTGACGTTGATGGAGAAGTGTGAGGGGGTCAGTGTGACAGTGATCGAGTGAGTTGGAGGCGGTCAGCGTGACAGTTATGGAGTGAGTGTGAGTGAATCAGTGTGACCATGATGGAGTGAGTGGGAGGGGTTCAGGGTGACGGTTATGGAGTGAGTGTGTAGGGGTCAGGGTGAGGGTGATGGATTGATTATGACGGGGTGAGGGTGACAGTACTGGAGTGAGTATGAGAGGGTCAGTGTGATGGTGATGGAGTAAATATGAGGGATTCAGTTTGTCTGTGATGGACTGAGTGTGAGGGGTTCAGTGTGACGGTGATGGTGTGAGTGTGAACGGTTCAGGATGATGGTGATGGTGTGAGCATGAGTGGTTCAGGTGACATTGATGGAGTGAGTGTGAGGGAATCAGTGTGACTGTGATGGAGTGAATGTGAGGGCTCAGTGTGACGATGATTCAGTGATTGTGAGGGTTTTCAGGATGATGGTGATAGTGTGAGCGTGAGTGGTTCAGCGGACGTTGATAGAGAAGTGTGAGGGGATCAGGGTGATGATGATGGAGTGAGTGTGAGGGGGTCAGTGTGTTTTTGATGGAGTGTGTGTGAGGTGGTCAGTGTGACGGTTATAGTGTGAGTATGAGGGACTCAGTTGACCATGATCGAGTGAGTTTGAGGGATTCAATGTGACCGTGATGGAGTGAGTGTGAGTGGATCAATGTGATGGTGATGGAGTGAGTGTGAGGGGACTGGGTGATGGAGTGAGTGTGAGGGGTTCAGAATAATGATGATGCTGTGAGTGTCAGGGAGTCAAGGTGACGTTGATGGAGTGAGTGTGAGGGGGTGAGTTTGACGGTGATGGAGTGAGTTTTAGGGGAATGGGTGATGGAGTGAGTGTGAGAGGTTCAGAATAATGATGATGCTGTGAGTGTCAGGGAGTCAAGGTGACGTTGATGGAGTGAGTGTGAGGGGATCAGGGTGATGATGATGGAATGAGTGTGAGGGGGTCAGTGTGAATGTGATGGAGTTAGGGTGAAGCGTCAGTGTGACAATGATTCAGTGAGTGTGAGGGGTTGACGGTGATGGAGTGAGCGTGAGTTGGTCAGGGTGACGGTGATGGAGTGAGTGTGAGGGCGTCAGGGAGATGGTGATGGAGTGAGCGTGAGGTGGTCGGGGTGACAATGATGTATTGAGTGTGAGTGGTTCAGGGTGACAGTGATGGAGTGAGCGCGAGGGGGTCAGGGTGATGGTGATGGAGTCAGTGTGAGGCGTCAGGGTGACGATGGTGGATTGAGTGAGAGAGGGTCAAGGTGACAGTGACGGAGTAAGTGTGAGGGGTTCAAGGGAATGGCAACTGAGTGAATGTGAGGTGGTCAGCATGAGTGTGATGGAGTGATTGTGAGGGGGTCCGCGTGACGGTGATGTAGTGAGCGCAAGTGGGTCAGGGTGACGCGATGGTGTGAGTGTGATGGGGTCAGGGTAACGGTGTTGGTATGAGTGTGTGGGGGTCAGTTTGACTATGATGGAGTGAGTGTGATGGGGTCAGGGTAACAGTGTTGGTGTGGGTGTGAGTGGATCAGGGTGACGGTGATGGAGTGACCGCGATATCATCAGGATGACAGTCTTAGTGTGATTGTGAGTGGATCAGGGTGACGGCAATGGAGTGAGTGTGAGAATGTCAGTGTGATAGTGATGGAGTGAATGTGAGGGGGTCAGCGTGACAGTGATGGAGTTAGGGTGAGTGGGTCAGGGTGACGGTGATGGAGTGAGTGTGAGGGGATCAGTGTTATGGAGGTAGAGTGAGTGTGTGTGGTAGAAGATGATGGTGATGCTGAGAGTGTGAGGGGGTCAGAGTGACCATGATGGAGTGAGTGTGAAGGGGTTAGGGTGACGGTGATTGAGTGAGTGTGAAGGGATCAGTGTTACATGGGTGGAGTGAGTGTGAGGGGTTAAAGATGATGGTGATGCTGAGAGTGTGAGGGGTCAGGGTGAGGTTGATGGAGTGTGTGTGAGGGGGTCAGTGTGACGGTGATGGTGTGAGTGTGAGGGGGTCAGTATGACTGTGATGGAGTGAGAGTGAGTTGGTAAGAGTGACAGTGATGGTGTGAGTGGGTCAGGGTAACGGTGTTGGTGAGAGTTTGAGTGGATCAGGGCGATGGTGATGGAGTGAGTGTGAGAGTGTCAGTTTTATGTTGATGGAGTTAGTGTGAGGGGTCAGTTTGACTGTGATGGACTGAGTGTGAGCGTTCAGTGTGATGGTGATGGAGTGAGTGTGAGGGATTCAGGATGATGGTGATGGTGAGAGCTTGAGTGGTTCAGGGTGACGTTGATGGAGTGAGTGTGACGGGGTCAGTGTGACTGTGAAAGAGTGTGTGTGAGGGGGTCGGCGTGATGATTATGGAGAGACTGTGAGTGATTCAGCGTGGCCATGATGAAGTGAGTGTGAGATGTTCAGGGTGACATTTATGGAGTGAGTGTGAGTTCTCAGGTTGACCATGATGGAGTGAGTGTGAAGGAATTAGTGTGACGTTGAAGGAGTGAGTGTGAGAGGATCAGTGTGACGGAGATGGAGTGAGTGTGAGGGGACCAGGATGATGGTGATGCTGTGAATGTGAGGGGTTCAGGGTGACGGTGATGGTGTGTGTGAGAGGGGACTGGGTGATGGAGTGAGTGTGAGGGGATTAGAGTAATGGTGATTGAGTGAATGTGAGCGGTCAGTGTGACGATGATTCAGTGAGTGTGAGAGGTTCAGGGTGACGGTGATGGAGTGACTGTGAGGGGGTCAGTTTGACTGTGATGGACTGAGTGTGAGCGTTCAGTGTGATGGTGATGGAGTGAGTGTGAGGGATTCAGGATGATGGTGATGGTGAGAGCTTGAGTGGTTCAGGGTGACGTTGATGGAGTGAGTGTGACGGGGTCAGTGTGACTGTGAAAGAGTGTGTGTGAGGGGGTCGGCGTGATGATTATGGAGAGACTGTGAGTGATTCAGCGTGGCCATGATGAAGTGAGTGTGAGGTGTTCAGGGTGACGTTTATGGAGTGAGTGTGAGTTCTCAGGTTGACCATGATGGAGTGAGTGTCAAGGAAATAGTGTGACGTTGAAGGAGTGAGTCTGAGAGGATCAGTGTGACGGAGATGGAGTGAGTGTGAGGGGACTGGGTGATGGAGTGAGTGTGAGGGGATTAGAGTAATGGTGATTGAGTGAATGTGAGGGGTCAGTGTGACGATGATTCAGTGAGTGTGAGAGGTTCAGGGTGACGGTGATGGAGTGAGTGAGAGGGGACTGGGTGATGGAGTGAGTGTGAGGGGATTAGAGTAATGGTGATTGAGTGAATGTGAGGGGTCAGTGTGACGATGATTCAGTGAGTGTGAGAGGTTCAGGGTGACGGTGATGGAGTGACTGTGAGGGGGTCAGTTTGACAGTGTTGGACTGAGTGTGAGGGGTTCAGTGTGACCATGATGGAGTGAGTGTGAAGGGGTTAGGGTGATGGTTATGGAGTGAGTGTGAGGGGATCAGTGGGATGGAGATGGAGAGGGTGTGAGGGGTTTAGGATGATAGTGATGCTGTGAGTGTGAGGGGATCAGGGTGACTTTGATGGCGTGAGTGTGAGTGGGTCAGTGTGACAGTGATGGTGTGAGTGTGAGGGTGTCAGTTTGACTGTGATGGAGTGAGCGTGAGGGGGTCAGCATGACGGTGATGGAGTGAGCGTGAGTGGGTCAGGGTGACAGTGATGGTGTGAGTGTGAGGGTGTCAGGGTGATTGTCATGGAGTGAGTGTGAGGGGTCAGGGTGAGGGTGATGGTGTGAGTGTTAGGGGGTCAGGGTGACAGTGATTGAGTGAGTGTGAGGGGGTCGGTTTGACTGCGATTGAGTGACCGTGATTTAGTCAGGATGACGGTGTTGGTGAGAGTCTGAGTCGATCAGGGTGACGGTGATGGAGTGAGTGTGAGACAGTCAGTGTGATTGTGATGAAGTGAGTGTGAGGGGGTCAGGGTGACGGTGATGGTGTGATTGTGAGGGGGTCAGGGTAATGGTGTTGGTGTCATTGTGTTGGGTGAAGGTGACGGTGATGGAGTGAGTGTGAGGTGGTCAGCGAGACGGTCATGGACTGAGTGTGAGGGGTTCAGTGTGATGGTGATGGAGTTAGTGTGAGTGGTTCAGGATGATGATGATGGTGTGAGCGTGAGTGGTTCAGGGTGACATTGAGGGAGTGAGGTTGAGGGGGTCAGTGGGACAGTGATGGAGTGAGTGTGAGCGGACTGGTTGACAGAGTGAATGTGAGGGGATCAGCGTGATGGTGATGGAGCGAGTGTGAGGGGGTCAGTGTGACTGTGATGGAGTGAGTGTGAGGGTCAGTGTGACGATGATTCAGTAAGTGTGAGGGGTCCCGTTTGATGTTGATGGATTTTGAGTGAGGGGGTCAGTTTCACTGTGATGGACTGAATGTGAGGTGTTCAGTGTGATGGTGATGGAGTGCGTGTGAGGGGTTCAGGATGATGGTGATGGTGTGAGCGATGAAAGTGATAGAGTGTGTTTGAGAGTGTCAGTGTAGTTCAGGATGACGTTGATGGAGAAGTGTGAGGGGGTCAGTGTGACTGTGATAGAGTGACTGTGAGGGGTTCAGTGTGACGGTTATGCAGTGAGTGTGAGTGACTCAGTGTGACCATAATGGAGTGAGTGTGACGGGTTCGGGGTGACGGAGATGGAGTGAGTGTGAGGGGATCAGTGTTACGGAGGTGGAGTGAGTGTGAGGGTGTCAGGATGATGGTGATGCTGTGAGTGTGAAGTGGTCAGTATGACTGTGATGGACTGAGTATGAGGGGGTCAGTGTGAACATAATGGAGTAAGCGTGAGTGGGTCAAGGTGACAGTGATGTAGTGAGAGTGAGAGGGTCATTGTGACGGTGCTGGCGTGAGTGTGAGGGGTTCAGTGTGACTGTGATGGAGTAAGTCTGAGGGGGTCAGTTTGACTGTGATGGAGTGAGTGTGAGGGGGTCAGGATGATGGTGATGGTGTGAGCATGAGTGGTTCAGGGTGACGTTGATGGAGTGAGTGTGAGGGGGTCAGCGTGACGGTTATGGAGAGACTGTGAGTGATTCAGTGTAACCATGATGGAGGGAGTGTGAGGTGTTCAGGGTGACGGTTATGAAGTGAGCGTGAGGTGTTCAGGTTGACCATGATGGAGTGAGTGTGAATGGGGTTAAGGTGACGGTGAAGGAGTGAGTGTGAGGGGATCAGTGTGACGGAGATGGAGTGAGTATGAGGGTATCAGGATGATGGTGATGCTGTGAATGTGAGGGGGTCAGTGTGATGGTGATGGTGTGAGTGAGAGGGGACTGGGTGATGGAGTGAGTGTGAGGGGATCAGGGTGATGGTGATGGAGTGAATGAGAGGGGTCAGTGTGACGATGATTCAGTGAGTGTGAGGGGTTCAGGGTGATGGTGGATGGAGTGAGTGTCAGGGGGTAAGTTGGACTGTGATGGACTGAGTGTGAGGGATTTCGTGTGACCATGATGGAGTGAGTGTGAAGGGGTTAGGGTGACAGTTATGGAGTGAGTATGAGGGGATCAGTAGAACGGAGATGGAGAGGGTGTGAGGGGTTCAGGATGATGGTGATGCTGTGAGAGTGAGGGGATCAGGGTGACGTTGATGGCGTGAGTGTGAGGGGGTCAGTGTGATGGTGACGGTGTGAGTGTGAGGGGAATGGGTGATGAAGTGAGTGTGAGAGAATCAGGGTGACGGAAATGGAATGAATGTGAGGGGTTCAGGGTGATGGTGCTGATGTGAGTGTGAGGGGGTCAGGGTGGCGTTGATGGAGTGAGGTGAATGGGTCAGTTTGACTGTGATGGACTGATTGTGAGGGGTTCAGTGTGACGGTGATGGAGTTAGTGTGAGGGGTTCAGGATGATGTTGAGGGAGTGAGGTTGAGGGGGTCAGTGTGACGGTGATGGAGCGAGTGTGAGGGGATCAGGATGATGGTGATGGAGCGAGTGTGAGGGGGTCAGTGTGACTGCGATGGAGTGAGTGGGAGGGTCAGTGTGACGATGATTCAGTGAATGTGAGGGGTTCCACGTGATGGTGATGGATTTAGTGTGAGTGGGTCAGTTTGACTGTGATGGACTGAGTGTGAGGTGTTCAGTGTGATGGAGATGGAGTGCGTGTTAGGGGTTCAGAATGATAGTGATGGTGTGAGCGTGAGTAGTTCAGGGTGCCGTTGATGGAGAAGTGTGAGGGGGGTCAGTGTGACTGTGATAGAGTGACTGTGAGGGGGTCAGTGTGACGGTTATGCAGTGAGTGTGAGTGACTCCGTGTGACCATGATAGAGTGAGTGTGAGGGGTTCGGGGTGACGGTGATGGAGTGAGTGTGAGGGGTTCAGGGTGATGGTGCTGATGTGAGTTTGAGGGGGTCAGGGTAACGATGTTCATGTGAGTGTGAGGAGGTCAGGGTGACGGTGATGGAGTGACAGTGATGTAGTCAGGAGAACGGTGTTGGTGAGACTGTGAGTGGATCAGGGTGACGGTGATGGAGTGAGTGTGAGAGTGTCAGTGATATGTTGATTGAGTGAGTGTGAGGGGGTCAGTTTGACTGTCATGGACTGAGAGTGAGGGGTTCAGTGTGATGGTGTTGCTGTGAGTGTGAGGGGTCAGGTTGACGGTGATGGTTTGAGCGTAAGTGGTTCAGGGTGATGTTGATGGAGTGAGTGTGAGGGGGTGAGTGTGACTGTGATAGAGTGAGTGTGAGGGGGTCAGCGTGACGGTTATGGAGAGACTGTGAGTGATTCAGTGTGACCATGACGGAGTGAGTGTGAGGTGTTCAGAGTGACGGTTATGGAGTGAGTGTGAGGTGTTCAGGTTGACGTTTATGGAGTGAGTGTGAATGGGGTTAGGGTGACGGTAAAGGAGTGAGTGTGAGGGGATCAGTGTGACAGAGATGGAGTGGGTATGAGGGGATCAGGATGATGGTGATGCTGTGAATGTGAGAAGTTCAGGGTGACGTTGATGCAGTGAGTGTGAGGGGGTCAGTGTGACGGTGATTGTGTGAGTGAGAGGGGACTAGGTAATGGAGTGAGTGTGAGGGGATCAGGGTGATGGTGATGGAGTGAATGTGAGGGGTCAGTGATATGATGATTCAGTGAGTGTGAGGGGTTCAGGGTGATGGTGATGGAGTGAGTGTCAGGGGGTCAGTTTGACTTTGATGGACTGAGTGTGAGGGTTTCGTGTGACCATGATGGAGTGAGTGTGAAGGGGTTAGGGTGACAGTTATGGAGTGAGTGTGAGGGGGTCATTGGAACGGAGATGGAGAGTGTGTGAGGGGTTCAGGATGATGGTGATGCTGTGAGAGAGAGGGGATCAGGGTGATTTTGATGGCGTGAGTGTGAGGGGGTCAGTGTGATGGTGACGGTGTGAGTGTGAGGGGAATGGGTGATGGAGTGAGTGTGAGAGGATCAGGGTGACCGTGATGGAGCGAGTGCGAGGGCGTCCGTATGACTGTGATGGAGTGAATGTGAGGGTCAGTGTGACGATGATTCAGTGAGTGTGAGGGGTTGAGCGTGATGGTGGTGGATTTAGTGTGAGGGGGTCAGTTTGACTGTGATGGACTGAGTGTGAGCGGTTCAGGATGATGGTAATCGTGTGAGCGTGAATGGTTCATGGTGACGTTGATGGTGAAGTGTGAGGGGGTCAGTGTGACAGTGATAGAGTGAGTGAGAGGGGGTCAGCATGACGGTTATGGAGTGAGTGTGAGTGACTCAGTGTGACCATCATAGAGTGAGTGTGAGGGGTTCTGGGTGATGGTTATGGAGTGATTGTGAGGTTTTCAGGATGACCATGATGGAGTGAGTGTGAAGAGGTTAGGGTGACGGTGATGGAGTGAGTGTGAGTGGATCAGTGTGACGCAGATGGATTGAGTGTGAGTGGTTCAGGATGATGGTTGTGCTGTGAGTGTGAGGGGGTCAGGTTGACGTTGATGGAGTGAGTGTGAGGGGATCAGTGTGACGGTAATAGTGTCAGTGTGAGGGGACTGGGTGATGGAGTGAGTGTGAGGGTATCAGGGTGATGGTGTTGGACTGAGTGTGAGGTGGTCAGTTTGACTGCGATGGTCTGAGTGTGAGGGGTTCTGTGTGTCGGTGATGGAGTGAGTGTGAGGGGTTCAGGGTGACGTGGATGGAGTGAGTGTGAGAGCGTCAGGGTGACGGTAATGGAGTGAGTGTGAGGGGATAGGGTGATGGAGTGAGTGTGAGGAGGTCAGTGTGATGGTGATGGAGTGAATGTGAGGGGGTGAGTGTGACTGTGATAGATTGAGTGTGAGGGGGTCAGTGTGACATAGATGGAGTGAGTGTGATGGGTTCACGGTAATGGTGATGCTGTGAGTGTGAGGTGGACAGCGTGACGGTGATGGACTGAGTGTGAGGGGGTCAGGGTGACGGTGATGTAGTGAGTGTGAGGAGTTCAGGGTGACCGTGATGGAGTGAGTGTGAGTAGGTCAGTTTGATTGTGATGGTATGAGTGAGTGTGAGGGGATCAGTGTGATGGTGATGGAGTGAATGTGAGGGGGTGAGTGTGACTATGATAGATTAAGTGTGAGGGGGTCAGTGTGACATAGATCGAGTGAGTGTGATGGGTTCACGGTAATGGTGATGCTGTGAGTGTGAGGGGGACAGGGTGATGGTGATGGAGTGAGTGTGAGGGGGTCAGGGTGTCGGTGGTGGAGTGAGTGTGAGGGCGTCGGTGTGACATTGATAGAGTAAGTGTGAGAGGATCAGTGCGATGGTGATGGAGTGAGTGTGAGGTGGTCAGTTTGACTGTGATGGAGTTAGTGTGAGGGGGTCAGTGTGACTGTGATAGAGTGAGTGTGAGCGGGTCAGTATGACGGTGATGGAGTGAGTGTGAGGGGTTCAGGGTGACAGTTATGGAGTGAGTGTGAGGAGTTCAGGGTGACCGTTATGGAGTGAGTGTGAGGAGGTCAGTTTGACTGTGATGGAGTGAATGTGAGGGTGTTAGTGTGTCTGTGATAGAGTGAGTTGAGAGGGTCAGTGTGACGTAGATGGAGTGAGTGTGAGGGGTTCAAGGTAATGGTGATGCTGTGAGTGTGAGGGTTTCAGGGTGAGGGTGATTGAGTGAGTGTGAGGAGGTCAGTTTGACTGTGATGGTGTGAGTGTGAGGGGACTGGGTGATGGATTGAGTGTCAGGGGATCAGTGTGATGGTGATGCTGTGATTGTGAGCGGGTCAAGGTAGCGGTGATGCAGTGAATATGAGGGGATCAGTGTGATGGTTATGGAGTGAGTGTGAGGAGGTCAGTGTGACTGTGGTTTAAACGATTTGAGGGGATCCGGTTGACTGTGATGTCGTGAGTGTGAGATTGAGTGTGAGGAGATCAGTTTGACTGTGATGGTGTGAGTGTGAGGGGACTGGGTGATGGAGTGAGTGTGAGGGGATCAGTGTGATGGTGATGGAGTGAGTGTGAAGAGGTCAGTGTGACTGTGGTTTAAGTGAATTGAGGGGATCCGGTTGAATGTGAAGTAGTGAGTGTGAGAGTGTCAGTGTGATTGTGATGGAATGAGTGTGAGGGGTTCAGTGTGACGGTGATGGACTGAGTTTGACGGGTTCAATATGATGGTGATGCTGTGAGTGTGAGGGCGTCAGTGTGACGTTGATGCAGTGAGTGTGAGGGGGTCAGCGTGACGGTGATGGAGTGTGTGTGAGGCGTTCAGGGTGAAGGTTATGGAGTGAGTGTGAGGGGCTGAGGGTGACAGGGACTGAGTGAGTGCGAGGGGATCAGTGTGACGGAGATGGAGTGAGTGTGAGGGGACAGGATGAGAGGGTGAGAGAGTGAGTGTGAGGAGATCAGTGTGATGGTGATGCTGTAAGTGTGAGGGTGTCAAGGTGGTGGTGATGGAGTGAGTGTGAGTGAATCAGAGTGATGGTGATGGAGTCAGTGTGAGGGGACAGGGTGATAGAGTGAGTGTGAGGGGATCAGTGTGATGGTGATGCTGTGAGTGTGAGGAGGTCAGTGTGACTGTGGTGTAAGCTACTTGAGGGGTTCCGGTTGACTGTGATGTAGTGAGTGTGAGAGGGCCAGTGTGATTGTGATGGAATGAGTGCGAGGGGTTCAGTGTGAGGGTGATGGACTGATTTTGACAGGTTCAGTGTGATGGTGATGCTGTGAATGTGAGGGGGCCAGGGTGATGTTGATGCAGTAAGTGCGAGGGGGTCATTGTGACGGTGATGGTGTGAGTGTAAGGAGGTCAGGGTGACAGTGACGGATTGAGAGTGTGAGGGTCAGTGTGACGGTGATGGACTGAGTGTGGGGGGCTCAGGGTGATGGTGCTGCGGTGAGTGTGAGGGGTTCAGAATGAAGGTGATGGTGTGAGCGTGAGTGGTTCAGGGTGTGAGGGGAAGGGAGATGGAGTGAGTGTGTGGGGATCACGGTTAAAGTAATGGAGTGAATGTGAAGGGGTCAGTTTGACTGTGATGGACTGATTGTGAGGGGGTCAGTGTGATGGTGATGGAGTGAGTGTGAGGGGTCAGGGTGAGGGTGATGGAGTGAGTGTGAGAGGGTCAGGATGACAGTGATGGAGTGAGCGTGAGTGGGTCAGGGTGATGGTGAGGGTGTGAGTGTGAGCGGGTCAGGGTAACGGAGTTGGTGTGAGTGTGAGTGGGTCAGGGTGACGGTGATGGAGTGAGTGTGAGAGTGTCAGTGTGATGGTGATGGAGTGAGTGCGAGGGGTTCAGGGTGATGGTGCTGCTGTGAGTGTGAGGGGATCAGGGTGACGGTGATGGACATAGTGTGAGTGGGTCACGGTGACGTTGATGGAGTGAGTGTGAGGGGGTCAGTATGACGGTGATGGAGTGAGTGTGAGGGGTTCAGAATGGAGGTGATGGTGTGAGCGTGAGTGGTTCAGGGTGTCGTTGATGGAGAAGTGTGAGGGGGTCAGTGTGACGGTGATGGAGTGAGTGTGAGGGGAAGAGGAGATGGAGTGAGTGTGTGGGGATCACGGTTAAAGTAATGGAGTGAATGTGAAGGGGTCAGTTTGACTGTGATGGACTGATTGTGAGGGGGTCAGTGTGATGGTGATGGAGTGAGTGTGAGGGGGTCAGTGTGACGGTGATGGAGTGAATGTGAGGGGGCAGTGTGACTGTGATGGACTGAGTGTGTGGGGTTCAGGGTGATGGTGCTTCTGTGAGTGTGAGGGGGTCAGGGTGACGGTGATGGAGTGAGTGTGAGTGGGTCAGGTTGACGTTGATGGAGTGAGTGTGAGGGGGTCAGTGTGACGGTGATGGAGTGAGTGTGAGCTTTTTAGAATGAAGGTGATGTTGTGAGGGTGAGTGGTTCAGGGTGACTTTGATGGAGAAGTGTGAGGGGGTCAGTGTGACGATGATGGAGTGAGTGGACGGGGTGATGGAGTGTGTGTGAGGGGATCTCGGTTAATGTGATGGAGTGAGTGTGAGGGGATCAAGGAGATGGTGATGGAGTGAGTGTGTGAGGGTCAGGATGACAGTGATGGAGTGAGCGTGTGTACGTCAGGGTGATGGTGAGGGTGTGAGTGTGAGCGGGTCAGGGTAATGGAGTTGGTGTGAGTGTGAGTGGGTCAGGGTGCCGGTGAAGGAGTGAGTGTGAGAGTGTCAGTGTGATGGTGATGGAGTGAGAATGAGGGGTTCAGGGTGATGGTGCTGCTGTGAGTGTGAGGGGGTCAGGGTGACGGTGATGGAGTGACTGTGAGTGGGTCACGGTGACGTTGATGGAGTGAGTGTGAGGGGGTCAGTATGAAGGTGATGGTGTGAGCGTGAGTGGTTCAGGGTGTCGTTGATGGAGAAGTGTGAGCGGGTCAGTGTGACGGTGATGGAGTGAGTGTGAGGGGAAGGGGAGATGGAGTGAGTGTGTGGGGATCACGGTTAAAGTAATGGAGTGAATATGAAGGGGTCAGTTTGACTGTGATGGACTGATTGTGAGGGGGTCAGTGTGATGGTGATGGAGTGAGTGTGAGGGGGTCAGTGTGACGGTGTTGGAGTGAACGTGAGGGGGCAGTGTGACGGTGATGGAGTGAGTGTGAGTGGGTCAGGTTGACGTTGATGGAGTGAGTGTGAGGGGGTCAGTGTGACGGTGATGGAGTGAGTGTGAGCTTTTCAGAATGAAGGTGATGTTGTGAGGGTGAGTGGTTCAGGGTGACTTTGCTGGAGAAGTGTGAGGTGGTCAGTGTGATGGTGATGGAGTGAGTGTGAGGGGATCTCGGTTAATGTGATGGAGTGAGTGTGAGGGGATCAAGGAGATGGTGATGGAGTGAGTGTGTGAGGGTCAGGATGACAGTGATGGAGTGAGCGTGAGTGGGTCAGGGTGATGGTGAGGGTGTGAGTGTGAGCGGGTCAGGGTAACGGAGTTGGTGTGAGTGTGAGTGGGTCAGGGTGACGGTGATGGAGTGAGTGTGAGAGTGTCAGTGTGATGGTGATGGAGTGAGTGTGAGGTGGTCAGGGTGACTGTGATGGAGTGAGTGTGAGGGGCATGGTGCTGGTGATGCTGTGAGTGTAAGGGGGTCAGGGTGACAATGATGGAGTGAGTGTGAGCGGGTCAGCATGACGGTGATGGAGTGAGCGTGATGTAGTCATGAGGACGATGTTGGTGAGAGTGTGAGTGGATCAGGGTGACGGTGATGGAGTGAATGTGAGGGGGTCAGGTTGATGGTGATGGTGTGAGTGTGAGGGGGTCAGGGTAACGGTGTTGGTCTGAGTGTGAGGGGGTCAGGGTGACGGTGATGGAGTGAGTGTGAGAGTGTCAGTGTGATGGTGATGGAGTGAGTGTGAGGGGGTCAGGGTGATGGTGATGGAGTGAGCGTGAGTGGGTCAGGGTGACGGTGATGGTGTGAGCGTGAGGGGCTCAGGGTAACTGTGTTGGTCTGAGTGTGAGGGGGTCAGGGTGACGGTGATGGAGTGAGTGTGAGGGTCTCAGGTGAGAGTGATGGAGTGAGTGTGAGGGAGTCAGTGTGATGGTGATGGAGTGAGTGTGAGGGGTTCAGTGTGACGGTGATGGACTGACTGTAAGGGCTTCAGGGTGATGGTGATGCTGTGACTGTGAGGGGGTCAGGGTGACCGTGATGGAATGAGTGTGAGGGGGTCAGTTTGACTGTGATGGAGTGAGTGTGAGGGGGTCAGCATGACGGTGATGAACTGGGCGTGAGTGGGTCAGGGTGACGGTGATGGTGTGTGTGTGAGGGGGTCAGCGTAACAGTGTTAATGTGAGTGTGAGGGTTGTCAGCGTGACGGTGGTGGAGTTACTGTGATTTAGTCAGGATAACGGTGTTGGTGAGAGTGTGAGTGGATCAGGGTGACGGTGATGTTGTGATTGTGAGGGGGTCAGCGTAACAGTGTTAATGTGAGTGTGAGGGTTGTCAGCGTGACGGTGGTGGAGTTACTGTGATTTAGTCAGGATAACGGTGTTGGTGAGAGTGTGAGTGGATAAAGGTGGTGGTGATGGAGTGAGTGTGAGAGTGTCAGTGTGATGGTGATGGATGGATGTGAGGCGGTCAGGGTGATAGTGTTGGAGTGAGCGTGAGTGGGTCAGGGTGATGGCGATGGTGTGAGTGTGAGGGGCTCAGGGTTATGGTTTTGGTGTCATTGTGAGTGGGTCTGCGTGACGGTGATGGAGTGAGTCTGAGGGTGTCAGGGTGACAGTGATGGAGTGAGAGTGAGAGGGTCACTGTGACGGTGATGGACTGTATTTGAGGGGTTCAGGGTAATGGTGCTGCTGTGGGTGTGAGGGGGTCTGGGTGACAGTGATGGAGTGAGTGTGAGAAGTCAGGTTGACTGGGATGGACTGATTTTGAGGGGTTCTGGATTAGTGGTGCTTGAAGAGCACAGCTGTTCAGGCAGCATCCAAGTAGCTTCGAAATCAACGTTCCGGGCAAAAGCCCTTCATCAGGAATAAAGGATGAAGGGCGTTTGGCTGAGACGTCGATTTTGAAGCTACTTGGATGCTGCCTGAACTGCTGTGCTCTTCCAGCACCACAAATCGAGAATCTGGTTTCCAGCATATGCAGTCATTGTTTTTACCTGATTGTGAGGGGTTCAGCGTGATGGTGATGGAGTGAGTGTGAGGGGATCAGGGTGATGGCGATGGAGCGAATGTGAGGGGTTCAGTTTGACTATGATGGTGTGAATGTGAGGGTCAGTGTGACAATGATTCAGTGAGTGTGAGGAGTTCAGCGTGATGGTGATGGAGTGAGTGTGAGGGGGTCAGTTTGACTGTGATGGACTGAGTGTGAGGGGTTCAGGATGATGGTGATGGTGTGAGCGTGAGTGGTTCAGTGTGACGTTGATGGAGAAGTGTGTGGGGGTCAGTGTGACTGTGATAGAGTGAGTGTGACGGGGCAGCGTGACAGATATGGAGTAAGTGTGAGGTGTTCATTGTGACCGTGATGGAGTGAGTGTGAAGGGGTTAGGGTGACGGTGATGGAGTGAGGGTGAGTGACTCAGTGTGTCCATGATGGAGTGAGTGTGAGGGGTTAAGGTGACGGTTATGGAGTGAGTGTGAGGTGTTCAGGGTGACCGTGATGGAGTGAGTATGAAGGGATTCGGGTGATGATTATGGAGTGAGTGTGAGGGGATCAATGTGACGGAGATGGAGAGGGTGTGAGGGGTTCAGGATGATGGTGATGCTGTGGGTGTGAGGGGGTCAGGGTGACATTGATGGAGTGAGTGTGAGGGGGTCAGTGTGACGGTGATGGTGTGAGTGTGAGGGGACTGGGTGATTGAATGAGTGTGAGTGCTTCAGTGTGAACGGGATGGAGTGAGTGTGAGGGGAAAGGGTGATTGACTGAGTGTGAGGGGTTCAGTGAGACGGTGATGGAGTGAGTGTGAGGGGTTCAGGATGATGGTGACGATGTGAGCGTGAGTGCTTTAGTTTGACCGTGATGGTGTGAGTGTGAGGGGACAGGGTGTTGGAGTGAGTGTGAGGCGATCAGTGTGATGGTGATGGAGTGAGTGTGAGGTGGTCAGTGTGAATGTGATGGAGTGAGTGTGAGGGGGTCAGTGTGACTGTGATAGAGTGAGTGTGAGGGGATCACTGTGATGCTGATGGAGTGAGTGTGAGGAGGTCAGTTTGACTGTGATGGAGTGAATGTGAGGGGGTTAATGTGACTGTGATAAAGTGAGTGTGATGGGGTCAGTGTGACGTAGATGGAGTGAGTGTGAGGGGTTCAGGGTGAAAGTTATGAAGTGAGTGTGAGGTGTTCAGGGTGACTGTGATGGAATTAGAGTGAGGGGGTTAGGGTGACAGTGACGGAGTGAGTGTGAGGGGATAAGTGTGACAGAGATGGAGTGAGTGTGAGGGGTTCAAGGTTACTTTGATGGAGTGAGTGTGAGGGGGCCAGTGTGATGGCGATGGAGTGACTGCGATGGGACTCTATGATGGAGTGAGTGTAAGGGGTTCAGGGTGATGGTGATGGTGTGAGTGTGAGGGTTTCAGGTTGACAGTGGTGGAGTGAGTGTATGTGGGTCAGTGTGACCGTGATGGAGTGAGTTTGACGGTGTCAGGGCGATGGTGATGGAGTGAGTGTGAGTGGATCAATGTGACAGTGATGGAGTAAGTGTGAGGTGTTCAGGGTGACACTGATAGAGTAAGTGTGAGGGAGTCACGGTGACAGTGAAGGAGGGAGAGTGAGGGGGTCAGTGTGACGTTGCTGGAGTAAGTGTGAGAGGATCAGGTGACGATAATGGTGTGAGTGTGAGGGATCAGGGTGAATGTGCTGGACTGAGTCTGAGAGGGTCAGGGTGACGGTGACGGTGTGAGTGTGAGAGGGTCAGGTTGACTGTGATGGAGTGAGTGAGAGGTGGTCATGGTGACAGTCATGGAGTCAGTGTGATGGGGCCAGCGTGATGATGATGGAGCGATTGTGAGAGGGTCACGGTAATGGTGTGGAGTGAGTATGATGGGATCAGTGTGACGTTGATTGAATGAGTGTAAGGGGATCAGTGTGACGGAGATGAAGTGAGTGTGAGGAGATCAGTGTGATGGTGATTGAATGAGTGTAAGGGGATCAGTGTGATGGAGATGGAGTGAGTGTGAGCGGGTCAGGGGGACATCAATGGAATAAGTGTGAGGTGATCAGGTTGACTGTGATGGACTGAGTGTGAGTTAGTCAGGATGAGGATGATGGAGTGAGTGTGAGAGGGTGAGGGTGACACTGATGGAGTGAGTGTAAGGGGATCAGTGTGCCAGAGATGGATTTAGTGTGATTGGGTCAGGGTAATGGTGATGGAGTGAGTGTGAGCGCGTCAGGGTGGCGGTGATAAGTGAGTGTGATGGGAGTCAGGGTGACCGTGATGGAGTGAGTGTGAGGGTTTCAGTGTTATGGGGAAGGAATGAGTGTGAGGGAATCAGGTTGACTGTGATGGAGTGAGTGTGAGAGGGTCAGTGTGACCGTGATGGAATGACTGTGAAGGGGTCAGGTTGAGGGTGTTGGAGTGAGTGTGAGAGGGTCAGGATGACGGTGATGGAGTGAGTGTGAGAGGGTCAGAGTGACTCTGATGGAGTGAGTGTGAGAGGGTCAAGGTGACGGTCATGCAGTGAGTTTGAGGGGTTCAGGGTGATGGTGATGGAGTGAGTGTGAGGGGTTCAGGATGATGCTGAAGGTGTGAGAGTGTGTGGTTCAGGGTGACGTTGATGGAGTGAGTGTGGGGGGTCAGTGTGCCGGTGATGGAGTGAGTGTGAGGGGTTCACAAGGAAGGTGATGGTTTGAGTGTGAGTGGTTCAGGATGACCTTGATGGAGAAGTGTGAGGGGGTCAGTGTGACGGTGATGGAGTGAGTGTGAGGGGATCAGGGTTATGGTGATGGAGTGAGTGTGTGGGGGTCGGTGTGACTGTGATGGAGTGAGTGGAAGGGGGAGAGTGTGACTGTGATAGAGTGAGTGTGAGGGGGTCAGCGTGACGGTTATGGAGTGAGTGTGAGGGGGTCAGTGTGACCATGATGGAGTGAATGTGAGGGGTTCAGGGTGACGGTTATGGAGTGAGTGTGAGGGGTTCAAAAGGAAGGTGATGGTTTGAGTGTGAGTGGTTCAGGATGACCTTGATGGAGAAGTGTGAGGGGGTCAGTGTGACGGTGATGGAGTGAGTGTGTGGGGATCAGGGTTATGATGATGGAGTGAGTGTGTGGGGGTCGGTGTGACTGTGATGGAGTGAGTGGAAGGGGGACAGTGTGACTGTGATAGAGTGAGTGTGAGGGGGTCAGCGTGACGATTATGGAGTGAGTGTGATGGGGTCAGTGTGACCATGATGGAGTGAATGTGAGGTGTTCAGGGTGACTGTGATGGAGTGAGAGTGAGGGCGTTAGGGTGATGGTGATGGAGTGAGTGTTAGGGGATCAGTGTTATGGAGAAGGAATAAGTGTGGGGATCAGGTTGACTGTGATGGTGTGAGTGTGAGAGGGTCAGGTGACGGTGATGGTGTGACTGTGAGGTAGTCAGGGTGACAGTGACGGAGTGCGTGTGAGAGAGTCAGGCTGACTGTGCTGGAGTGTGTATGAGAGAGTCAGGGTGACGGTGATGGTGTGAGTGTGAGGGGAGCAGGTTGACTGTGATGGTGTGAGTGTGAGAGGGTCAGGTCACAGTGATAGTATGACTGTGAAGGAGTTAGGGTAACAGTGACGGTGTGAGTGTGAGGGGTTCAGGGTGACTCTGATGAAGTGAGTGTGAGAGGGTCAGGCTGACCATGGTGGAGCGAGTGTCAGAGGGTCAGGGTGATGGTGATGGAGTGAGTGTGAGTGGGCAGTTTGACGGTGATGGACTGAGTGTGAGGGGTTCAGTGTGATGGTGATGGAGTGAATGAGGGGTTATGTTTGATGATGAAGGTGTGAGCATGAGTGGTTCAGGGTGACGTTGATGGAGTGAGTGTGAGGGCGTCAGTGTGCCTGTGATGGAGTGAGTGTGAGGGGTTCACAATGAAGGTGATGGTGTGAGCGTGAGTGGTTCAGGGTGACCTTGATGTAGAAGTGTGAGGGGGTCTGTGTGACAGTGATGGAGTGAGTGTGAGAGGATCAGGGTGATGGTGATGGAGTGAGTGTGAGTGGGTCAGTGTGACTGATGGAGTGAGTGGCAGGGGGACAGTGTGACTGTGATAGAGTGAGTTCGAGGGGTTCAGGGTGATGGTGATGGAGTGAGTGTGAGGGGTTCAGGATGATGCTGAAGGTGTGAGAGTGTGTGGTTCAGGGTGACGTTGATGGAGTGAGTGTGGGGGGTCAGTGTGCCGGTGATGGAGTGAGTGTGAGGGGTTCACAAGGAAGGTGATGGTTTGAGTGTGAGTGGTTCAGGATGACCTTGATGGAGAAGTGTGAGGGGGTCAGTGTGACGGTGATGGAGTGAGTGTGAGGGGATCAGGGTTATGGTGATGGAGTGAGTGTGAGGGGGTCGGTGTGACTGTGATGGAGTGAGTGGAAGGGGGAGGGTGTGACTGTGATAGAGTGAGTGTGAGGGGGTCAGCGTGACGGTTATGGAGTGAGTGTGAGGGGGTCCGTGTGACCATGATGGAGTGAATGTGAGGGGTTCAAGGTGACGGTTATGGAGTGAGTGTGAGGTGTTCAGGGTGACTGTGATGGAGTGAGAGTGAGGGCGTTAGGGTGATGGTGATGGAGTGAGTGTTAGGGGATCAGTGTTATGGAGAAGGAATAAGTGTGTGGATCAGGTTGACTCTGATGGTGTGAGTGTGAGAGGGTCAGGTGACGGTGATGGTGTGACTGTGAGGTAGTCAGGGTGACAGTGACGGAGTGCGTGTGAGAGAGTCAGGCTGACTGTGCTGGAGTGTGTATGAGAGAGTCAGGGTGACGGTGATGGTGTGAGTGTGAGGGGAGCAGGTTGACTGTGATGGTGTGAGTGTGAGAGGGTCAGGTCACAGTGATGGTATGACTGTGAAGGAGTTAGGGTAACAGTGATGGTGTGAGTGTGAGGGGTTCAGGGTGACTCTGATGAAGTGAGTGTGAGAGGGTCAGGCTGACCATGGTGGAGCGAGTGTCAGAGGGTCAGGGTGACTGTGATGGAGTGAGTGTAAGAGGTTCAGGGTGATGGTGATGGAGTGAGTGTGAGGGGGCAGTTTGACGGTGATGGACTGAGTGTGAGGGGTTCAGCGTGATGGTGATGGAGTGAATGAGGGGTTATGTTTGATGATGAAGGTGTGAGCATGAGTGGTTCAGGGTGACGTTGATGGAGTGAGTGTGAGGGCGTCAGTGTGCCTGTGATGGAGTGAGTGTGAGGGGTTCACAATGAAGGTGATGGTGTGAGCGTGAGTGATTCAGGGTGACCTTGATGTAGAAGTGTGAGGGGGTCTGTGTGACAGTGATGGAGTGAGTGTGAGAGGATCAGGGTGATGGTGATGGAGTGAGTGTGAGTGGGTCAGTGTGACTGATGGAGTGAGTGGCAGGGGGACAGTGTGACTGTGATAGAGTGAGTGTGAGGGGGTCAGCGTGACTGTTATGGAGTGAGTGTGAGGGACTCAGTGTGACCATGATGGAGTGAGTGTGAGGGGTTCAGGGTGACGGTTATGGAGGGAGTTAGAGGTGTTAAGGGTGACTGTGATGGAGTGAGAGTGAGGGGGTTAGGGTGAGGTTAAGGAGTGAGTGTTAGGGGATCAGTGTTATGGAGAAGGAATAAGTGTGAGGGGATCAGCTTGACTGTGATGGTGTGAGTGTGAGGGGGTCAGGTTGACGGTGATGGAGTGAGTGTGAGGGGGTCAGGGTGACTGTGATGGAGTGATCGTGAGGGGGTCAGGGTGAGGGTGTTGGAGTGAGTGTGAGAGGGTCAGGAGAAGGTGATGGTGTGAGTGTGAGGGTGTCAGGGTGACGGTGACGGAGTAAGTGTGAGGGGGTCAGGGTGACCGTGTTGGAGTGAGCGTGAGTGGGTCATGCTGACCGTGCTGGAGTGAGTGTGAGAGGGTCAGGGTGAGGGTGACCGTGTGAGTGTGACCATGATGGAGTGAGTGTGAGTGTGTCAGTGTTATGGAGAAGGTATGAGTGCAAGGGGATCAGTTTGACTGTGATGGAGTGACTGTGAGGTGGTCATTCTGATGGTGATGGAATGAGCATGAGGGGGTCATGGTGATGGTGACGGAGTGAGTGTGAGGGGATCAGTGTTATGGAAAAGGAATGAGTGTCAGGGAATCACGTTGACTGTGATGGAGGGAGTGTGAGGGGGTCAGGTTGACTGTGATGGAGTGAGTGTGAGGGGATCAGGTTGACAGTGATGGAGTGAGTGTGCGGGGGTCAGGGCGACTGTTATGGAGTGAGTGTGAGGGGTTCCGTGTGACTGTGATGGAGTGAGTGTTAGGGAATCAGGTTGAAGGTAATGGAGAGAGTGTGGGTTCAGGGTGACAATGATGGAGTGAGTGTGTCGGGGTCAGGGTGACAATGATGGAGTGATTGTTAGAGGGTCAGGGCAATGTTGATGGACTGTGTGTGAGGGGGTCATGGTGACGGTGACTGGGTGTGTGTGAGGGGGTCACAGTGATGGTGACGGAGTGAGTGTGAGGGGATCAGTGTTATGGACAAGGAATGAGTGTGAGGGGATCAGGGTGAGGGTGATGGAGTGAGTGTAAGGGGTTCAGGTGACGATGATGGTGTGAGTGTGAGGGGGTCAGGGTTACAGTGATGGAGTGAGTGTGAGAGGGGCAGGCTGACCATGCTGGATCGAGTGTGAGAGGGTCAGGGTGAGGGTGACGGCGGGAGTATGAAGGGGTCAGGGTGACCGTGCTGGAGTGAATGTGAGAGGGTCACGCTGACCGTGCTGGAGTGAGTTTGAGAGAATTAGAGTGACGGTGACGGTGTAAGTTTGAGGGGGTCAGGGTGACCGTGATGGAGTGTGTGTGAAGGTGTCAGTGTTATGGAGATCGAAAGAGACCGAGGGGGTCTGGTTGACTGTGATGGAGTGAGTGTGAGGGGGTCAGGTTGATGGTGATGGAGTGACTGAGAGGGAGTCATTCTGACGATGATGGAGTGAGCATGAGGGGGTCACGGTGATGGTGACGGAGTGAGTGTGAGGGGATCAGTGTTATGGACAAGGAATGAGTGTGAGGGGAAAACGTTGACTTTGATGGGGTGAGCGTGATATGGTCAGGTTGACTGTGATGGTGTGAGTGTGAGAGGGTCAGGTGATGGTGATGGTGTGAGTGTGAGGGGGTCAGGGTTACAGTGATGGAGTGAGTGTGAGAGGGTCAGGCTGACCATGCTGGAGCGAGTGTGAGAGGGTCAGGGTGACGGCAACGGTGTGAGTGTGAGGGGATCAGTGTGAGGGTGATGGTGTGAGTGTGAGGGGGTCAGAGTTACAGTGATGGAGTGAGTGTGAGAGGGGCAGGCTGACCATGCTGGATCGATTGTGAGAGGGTCAGGGTGACGGTGACGGTGTGAGTGTGAGGGGTTCAGGGTGACGGTGATGGAGTGAGTGTGAGGGGTTCAGGGCGATGTGATGGAGAGAGCGTGAGGAGTCAGGTTGACTGTGATGGAGTGAGTGAGAGTTGGTCATGGTTACAGTGATGGAGTGAGTGCGACCGGGCCAGCGTGACGATGATGGAGCGATTGTGAGAGGGTCAATGCAATGGTGATGGAGTGAGTGTGAGGGGATCAGTGTGACGGTGATTGAATGAGTGTAAGTGAATCAGTGTGACGGAGATGGAGTGAGTGTGATGGGGTCAGTGTGACTATGATGGAGTGTGTGTGAGGGGGTCAGGCTGACCGTGATGCAGTGAGTGAGAGGTCGTCAGGGTGACAGTGATGGAGTGAGTGTGTCTGGGTCAGGATGACGATGATGGAGTGAGTGTGAGAGGGTCAGGGTAACGGTGATGGAGTGTGTGTGAGGCTGTCATGGTGACGTTGGCTGGGTGAGTGTGAGGGGGTGATTGTGACGGTGATAAAGGGAGCGGGAAGGGGTCAGTGTGACAGTGACGGAGTGAGTGTGAGGAGATCAGTGTTATGGAGATGGAATGAGTGTGAGGGGATCAGGTTGTCTGTGATGGAGTGATTGTGAGGGGGTCAGGTTGACGGTGATGTAGAAAGTGTGAGTTTGTATGGGTGACGGTGATGGAGTCAGTGTGAGGGGTCAGGCTGAGGGTGATGGAGTGAGTGTGAGGGGGTCACGGTGACAAGAAGATAGTGATGCACCAAGTGTGAGTGTGTCAGGGTGTTAGTGACGCAGTATGTGTGAGGGGGCTGAGGGTAAGATTAGATTAGATTACTTACAGTGTGGAAACAGGCCCTTCGGCCCAACAAGTCCACACCGCCCCGCCGAAGCGTAACCCACCCATACCCCTACATCTGCATCTACATCTACATCTTACCCCTTACCTAACACTACGGGCAATTTAGCATGGCCAATTCACCTGACCTGCACATCTTTGGACTGTGGGAGGAAACCGGAGCACCCGGAGGAAACCCACGCAGACACGGGGAGAACGTGCAAACTCCACACAGTTAGTCGCCTGAGGCGGGAATTGAACCCGGGTCTCCAGTGCTGCGAGGCAGCAGTGCTAACCACTGTGCCACCGTGCCGCCCACTGATGGAGTATGTGTGAGGGGGTCATGGTGATGTTGACTGGGTGAGTGTGTGGGGATCAGTGTTATGGAAAAGGAATGAGTGTCAGGGAATCACGTTGACTGTGATGGAGGGAGTGTGAGGGGGTCAGGTTGACTGTGATGGAGTGAGTGTGAGGGGATCAGGTTGACGGTGATGGAGTGAGTGTGCGGGGGTCAGGTTGACTGTGATGGAGTGAGTGTTAGGGAATCAGGTTGAAGGTGATGGAGAGAGTGTGGGTTCAGGGTGACAATGCTGGAGTGAGTGTGTCGGGGTCAGGGTGACAATGATGGAGTGATTGTTAGAGGGTCAGGGTAATGTTGATGGACTGTGTGTGAGGGGGTCATGGTGACGGTGACTGGGTGTGTGTGAGGGGGTCACAGTGATGGTGACGGAGTGAGTGTGAGGGGATCAGTGTTATGGACAAGGAATGAGTGAGAGGGGATCAGGGTGAGGGTGATGGAGTGAGTGTAAGGGGGTCAGGTGACGATGATGGTGTGATTGTGAGGGGGTCAGGGTTACAGTGATGGAGTGAGTGTGAGAGGGGCAGGCTGACCATGCTGGATCGATTGTGAGAGGGTCAGGGTGAGGATGACGGAGGGAGTATGAGGGGGTCAGGGTGACCGTGCTGGAGTGAGTGTGAGAGGGTCACGCTGACCGTGCTGGAGTGAGTTTGAGAGAATTAGAGTGACGGTGACGGTGTAAGTTTGAGGGGGTCAGGGTGACCGTGATGGAGTGTGTGTGAAGGTGTCAGTGTTATGGAGAAGGAAAGAGACCGAGGGGGTCAGGTTGACTGTGATGGAGTGAGTGTGAGGGGGTCAGGTTGATGGTGATGGAGTGACTGAGAGGGAGTCATTCTGACGATGATGGAGTGAGCATGAGGAGGTCACGTTGATGGTGACGGAGTGAGTGTGAGGGGATCAGTGTTATGGACAAGGAATGAGTGTGAGGGGATCACGTTGACTTTGATGGAGTGAGTGTGAGAGGGTCAGGTGATGGTGATGGTGTGAGTGTGAGAGGGTCAGGCTGACCATGCTGGAGGGAGTGTGAGAGGGTCAGGGTGACGGCGACGGTGTGAGTGTGAGGGGATCAGTGTGAGGGTGATGGTGTGAGTGTGAGGGGGTCAGGGTTACAGTGATGGAGTGAATGTGAGAGGGGCAGGCTGACCACGCAGGATCGAGTGTGAGAGGGTCAGGGTGACGGTGACGGTGTGAGTGTGAGGGTTTCAGGGTGACGGTGATGGAGTGAGTGTGAGGGGTTCAGGACGATGTGATGGAGAGAGTGTGAGGAGTCAGGTTGACTGTGATGGAGTGAGTGAGAGTTGGTCATGGTTACAGCGATGGAGTGAGTGCGACCGGGCCAGCGTGACGATGATGGAGCGATTGTGAGAGGGTCAATGCAATGGTGATGGAATGAGTGTGAGGGGATCAGTGTGACGGTGATTGAATGAGTGTAAGTGAATCAGAGTGACGGAGATGGAGTGAGTGTGATGGGGTCAGTGTGACTATGATGGAGTGTGTGTGAGGGGGTCAGGCTAACCGTGATGCAGTGAGTGAGAGGTCGTCATGGTGACAGTGATGGAGTGAGTGTGTCTGAGTCAGGATGACGATGACGGAGTGTCAGAGGGTCAGGGTAACGGTGATGGAGTGTGTGAGAGGCGGTCATGGTTACGGTGGCTGGGTGAGTGTGAGGGGGTAATAATTACGGTGATGAAGGGAGCGGGAAGGGGTCAGTGTGACAGTGACGGAGTGAGTGTGAGGAGATCAGTGTTATGGAGATGGAATGAGTGTGAGGGGATCAGGTTGTCTGTGATGGAGTGATTGTGAGGAGGTCAGGTTGACAGTGATGGAGAGAGTGTGAGTTTGTATGGGTGACGGTGATGGAGTCAGTGTGAGGGGTCAGGCTGAGGGTGATGGAGTGAGTGTGAGGGGGTCACGGTGACAAGGAGATAGTGACGCAGCAAGAGTGAGTGTGTCAGGGTGTTAGTGACGCAGTATGTGTGAGGGGGCTAAGGGTAAGAGTGATGGAGTATGTGTGAGGGGGTCATGGTGACGGTGACTGGGTGAGTGTTAGCGGGTCAGTCTGACCATGAAGGAGTTAGTGTGCGGAGGTCAGGGTGATGGTGATGGAGTGAGTGTGATGGGGTTGGCGTGACTGTGATGGAGTGAGTGTAAGGGGGTCAGTGAGACGTTAATGGATCGAGTGTGAGGGGGTCAATGTGAACTTGATGGAGTGAGTGTGAGGTTGTCCGGGTGACGGTGATGGAGTCAGTGTGATGGGTCAGACTGAGGGTGATGGAGTGAGTTTGAGGGGGTCACTGTAACAAGGAGATAGTGACGCAGGAAGTGTGAGTGTGTCAGACTGATAGTGACGCAGGAAGTGTGAGGGGTGTCATGGAGATAGTGACGCAGTAAGTTTGAGGGGGTGAGGATGACAGTGACACACTGTGTGTGAGGGGGGTCAGGGGTGACAGTGACGCAGTCAGCGTGAGGGGATCGGGTGATAGTAACACAGTAAGTAAGAAGTGGTCAGGGGTGACAGTGACACAGTAAGTGTGAGAGATCAGTGTGATAGTGACACAGTACGATTGAGCGTGTCAGGGTGACAGTGACGCAGTCATTGTGAGGGGTTCAGGGTGATAGTGACACAGTCAGTGTGAGGGGGTCAGGGGTCACAGTGACAAAGTAAGTGAGCGTGTCAGGGTGAGAGTGACACAGTAAGTGTGAGGTGTCAGGGTGACAGTGATGCAGTAAGTGTGAGAGGGTCAGTGTGATAATGACACAGCGTGAGGGATCCGGGTTATAGCAACGAGGTAAGTGTGAGTGGTCAGGGTGATAGTGACACAGAGAGGTGGCAGGGTGATAGTGACGCAGTAGTTGTGAGTGGGTCAGGATGATAGTGATGCAGTAAGAGTGAGGGCATCAGTATGATAGTGACGCATTAAGTGTGAAGGGTCAGGCTGATAGTGGCACAGAAAGTGTGGGGGAGGGTCAGGGTGACAGTGACGCAGTCAGTGTGAGGGGTCAGAGTGATAGTGACACAGTAAGTGTGAGGGGTCAGGGTGACAGTGACACAGAAAGTTTGAGGGGTTCAGGGTGTCAGTGGCGCAGTCAGTGTGAGGGTGTCAGGATGACAGTGACGCAGTAAGTGTGAGAGGGTCGGGGTGACAGTGACGCAGTCAGTGTGAGGGGGTCAAGGGTGATAGTGGCACAGAAAGTGTGGGGGAGGGTCAGGGTGACATTGACGCAGTAAGTGTGAGGGGTCAGGGTGATAGTGAAACAGTAGGTGTGAGGGATCAGGGTGACAGTGACACAGTAAGTTTGAGGGGTTCAGGGTGTCAGTGACGCAGTCAGTGTGAGGGTGTCAGGATGACAGTGACGCAGTAAGTGTGGGGGAGGGTCGGCGTGAAGTGACGCAGTCAGTGTGAGGGGATCAGGGTGATAGTGAAGCAGTAACTGTGAGGGGGTCAGGGTGACAGTGATGCAGTCTGTGAGGGAATCAGGGTGGGAGTGACACAGTAAAAGTGATGGGGTCAGGGTGTCAGTGATGCAGTCAGTGTGAGAGGGTCCGGTGTGACAGTGACGCAGTCACTGTGAAGGGTTCAGGGTGGTAGTGATGCATTAAGTGTGAAGGGGTCAGGGTGATAGTGGCGCAGTAAGTGTGGTGGGGCTGGGTGATAGTGACGCAGTCAGCGTGAGGGGATAGGGTGACAGCGACACAGTAAGTGTGATGTGTTAGGGTGATAGTGAGACAGTAAGAGTGAGGGGGATCAGGGTGATAATGACACAGTCAGTGTGAGGGGGTCAGATTGACAGTGACGCAGTCAATGTAATGGTTCAGTGTGATAGTGACACAGTAAGTGTGAGGGTGTCAGGGTGGCAGTGACGCAGTGAGTGTGAGGGGTCAGGGTGACAGTGACACAGTCAGTGTGACGGTGTTAGTGTGTCAGTGACACAGTCAGTGTGAGAGGATAAGGATGACATTGACGCAGTAACTGTGAAGGGGTCAGGTTGATAGTGGCACAGTAAGTTTTTTGGGGGCAGGTTGATAGTGACACAGTAAGAGTCAGGGGGTTCAGGGTGATTGTGAGGCAGTCAGTGTGCCGGAATCAGAGAGGTAGTGACGTGGTAATTTTGGGGGTCAGGGTGATAGTGACACAGGAAGTGTGAGGTGTCAGGATGACAGTGACACATTAAGCGTGAGAGGGTCAGTGTGATAATGACACAGCGTGAGGGATCCGGGCTATAGCAACGCGGTAAGTGTGAGGGGTCAGGGTGATAGGGACACAGAGAGGTGGCAGGGTGATAGTGACGCAGTAGTTGTGAGTGGGTCAGGATGAGAGTGATGCAGTTAGAGTGAGGGGTTCAGAGTGATAGTGACGCAGTAAGTGTGAGGGGTCAGGGTGATAGGGACACAGAGAGGTGGCAGGGTGATAGTGACGCAGTAGTTGTGAGTGGGTCAGGATGAGAGTGATGCAGTTAGAGTGAGGGGTTCAGAGTGATAGTGACGCAGTAAGTGTGAGGGGTCAGGGTGATAGTGACACAATAAGTGTGTGGGTGTCACGGTGATAGTGAAGCAGGACGTTTGAGAGGGTCAGGGTGATAGTGATGCAGTCAGTGGGAGGGGGGTCAGGGTGACAGTGACGCAGTCAGTGTGAGGGGGTCAGGGTGACTGTTATGGAGTGAGTGTGAGGGGTTCCGTGTGACTGTGATGGAGTGAGTGTGAGGGAATCAGGTTGAAGGTGATGGAGAGAGTGTGGGTTCAGGGTGACAATGCTGGAGTGAGTGTGTCGGGGTCAGGGTGACAATGATGGAGTGATTGTTAGAGGGTCAGGGTAATGTTGATGGACTGTGTGTGAGGGGGTCATGGTGACGGTGACTGGGTGTGTGTGAGCGGGTCACAGTGATGGTGACGGAGTGAGTGTGAGGGGATCAGTGTTATGGACAAGGAATGAGTGAGAGGGGATCAGGGTGAGGGTGATGGAGTGAGTGTAAGGGGGTCAGGTGACGATGATGGTGTGAGTGTGAGGGGGTCAGGGTTACAGTGGTGGAGTGAGTGTGAGAGGGTCAGTGTGACGGTGACGGTGCGAGTGTGAGAGGGTCAGGGTGACGGTGACGGTCTGAGTGTGAGGGGTTCAGGGCGATGTGATGGAGAGAGCGTGTGGAGTCAGGTTGACTGTGATGGTGTGAGTGAGAATTGGTTATGGTTACAGTGATGGAGTGAGTGCGACCGGGCCAGCGTGACGATGATGGAGCGATTGTGAGAGGGTCAGGGTGACGGTGACGGTGTGAGTGTGAGGGGATCAGTGTGAGGGTGATGGTGTGAGTGTGAGGGGGTCAGGGTTACAGTGATGGAGCGAGTGTGAGAGGTTCAGTGTGACGGTGACGGTGTGAGTGTGAGAGGGTCAGGGTGACGGTGACGGTGTGAGTGTGAGGGGTTCAGGGTGACGGTGATGGAGTGAGTGTGAGGGGTTCAGGGCGATGTGATGGAGAGAGCGTGAGGAGTCAGGTTGACTGTGATGGAGTGAGTGAGAGTTGGTCATGGTTACAGTGATGGAGTGAGTGCGACCGGGCCAGCGTGACGATGATGGAGCGATTGTGAGAGGGTCAATGCAATGGTGATGGAGTGAGTGTGAGGGGATCAGTGTGACGGTGATTGAATGAGTGTAAGTGAATCAGTGTGACGGAGATGGAGTGAGTGTGATGGGGTCAGTGTGACTATGATGGAGTGTGTGTGAGGGGGTCAGGCTGACCGTGATGCAGTGAGTGAGAGGTCGTCAGGGTGACAGTGATGGAGTGAGTGTGTCTGGGTCAGGATGACGATGATGGAGTGAGTGTGAGAGGGTCAGGGTAACGGTGATGGAGTGTATGTGAGCCTGTCATGGTGACGGTGGCTGGGTGAGTGTGAGGGGGTGATTGTGACGGTGATAAAGGGAGCGGGAAGGGGTCAGTGTGACAGTGACGGAGTGAGTGTGAGGAGATCAGTGTTATGGAGATGGAATGAGTGTGAGGGGACCAGGTTGTCTGTGATGGAGTGATTGTGAGGTGGTCAGGTTGACGGTGATGGAGGGAGTGTGAGTTTGTATGTTTGATGGTGATGGAGTCAGTGTGAGGGGTCAGGCTGAGGGTGATGGAGTGAGTGTGAGGGGGTCAATGTGACAAGGAGATAGTGACGCAGCAAGTGTGAGTGTGTCAGGGTGTTAGTGACGCAGTATGTGTAAGGGGGCTCAGGGTAAGAGTGATGGAGTATGTGTGAGGGGGTCATGGTGACGGTGACTGGGTGAATGTGAGCGGGTCAGTGTGACCATGAAGGAGTTAGTGTGCGGAGGTCAGGGTGATGGTGATGGAGTGAGTGTGATGGGGTTGGCGTGACATTGATGGAGTGAGTGTGAGGGAGTCACTGTGACAGTGATGGAGTGAGTGCAAGGGGGTCAGTGAGACGGTGATGGATCGAGTGTGAGGGGTTCAGTGTGAACATGATGGAGGTAGTGTGAGGTTGTCCGGGTGACGGTGATGGAGTCAGTGTGATGGGTCAGGCTGAGGGTGATGGAGTGAGTTTGAGGGGGTCACTGTAACAAGGAGATAGTGACGCAGGAAGCGTGAGTGTGTCAGACTGATAGTGACGCAGGAAGTGTAAGGGGTGTCATGGAGATAGTGACGCAGTAAGTTTGAGGGGGTGAGGATGACAGTGACACACTGTGTGTGAGGGGGTCAGGGGTGACAGTGACGCAGTCAGCCTGAGGGGATCGGGTGATAGTAACACAGTAAGTAAGAAGTGGTCAGGGGTGACAGTGACACAGTAAGTGAGAGAGATCAGTGTGATAGTGACACAGTACGATTGAGCATGTCAGGGTGACAGTGACGCAGTCATTGTGAGGGGTTCAGGGTGATAGTGACACAGTCAGTGTGAGGGGGTCAGGGGTCACAGTGACAAAGTAAGTGAGCGTGATAGGGTGATAGTGACACATGTAAGTGTGAGATTTCAGGGTGACAATGATGCAGTAAGTGTGAGAGGGTCAGTGTGATAATGACACAGCGTGAGGAATCCGGGTTAAAGCAACGAGCTAAGTGTGAGGGGTCAGGGTGATAGTGACACAGAGAGGTGGCAGGGTGATAGTGACGCAGTAGTTGTGAGTGGGTCAGGATGATAGTGCTGCAGTAAGAGTGAGGGCATCAGTATGATAGTGACGCATTAAGTGTGAAGGGTCAGGCTGTTAGTGGCACAGAAAGTGTGGGGGAGGGTCAGGGTGACAGTGACGCAGTCAGTGTGAGGGATCAGGGTGATAGTGACACAGTAAGTGTGAGGGGTCAGGGTGACAGTGACACAGTAAGTTTGAGGGGTTCAGGGTGTCAGTGACGCAGTCAGTGTGAGGGTGTCAGGATGACAGTGACGCAGTAAGTGTGAGAGGGTCGGGGTGACAGTGACGCAGTCAGTGTGAGGGGGTCAAGGGTGATAGTGGCACAGAAAGTGTGGGGGAGGGTCAGGATGACAGTGACGCAGTCAGTGTGAGGGGTCAGGGTGATAGTGAAACAGTAGGTGTGAGGGATCAGGGTGACAGTGACACAGTAAGTTTGAGGGGTTCAGGGTGTCAGTGACGCAGTCAGTGTGAGGGTGTCAGGATGACAGTGACGCAGTAAGTGTGGGGGAGGGTCGGCGTGACAGTGACGCAGTCAGTGTGAGGGGATCAGGGTGATAGTGAAGCAGTAACTGTGAGGGGGTCAGGGTGACAGTGATGCAGTCTGTGAGGGGATCAGGGTGGGAGTGACACAGTAAAAGTGATGGGGTCAGGGTGTCAGTGATGCAGTCAGTGTGAGAGGGTCCAGTGTGACAGTGACGCAGTCACTGTGAGGGGTTCAGGGTGGTAGTGACGCATTAAGTGTGAAGGGGTCAGGGTGATAGTGGCGCAGTAAGTGTGGTGGGGCAGGGTGATAGTGACGCAGTCAGCGTGAGGGGATAGGGTGACAGCGACACAGTAAGTGTGAGGTGTTAGGGTGATGGTGAGACAGTAAGAGTGAGGGGGATCAGGGTGATAATGACACAGTCAGTGTGAGGGGGTCAGATTGACAGTGACGCTGTCAATGTAAGGGTTCAGTGTGATAGTGACACAGTAAGTGTGAGGGTGTCAGGGTGGCAGTGACGCAGTGAGTGTGAGGGGTCAGGGTGACAGTGACACAGTCAGTGTGACGGTGTTAGAGTGTCAGTGACACAGTCAGTGTGAGAGGATAAGGATGACATTGACGCAGTAACTGTGAAGGGGTCAGGTTGATAGTGGCACAGTAAAGTTTTTGGGGGCAGGGTGATAGTGACACAGTAAGAGTGAGGGGGTTCAGGGTGATCGTGAGGCAGTCAGTGTGCCGGAATCAGAGAGGTAGTGACGTGGTAATTCTGGGGGTCAGGGTGATAGTGACACAGGAAGTGTGAGGTGTCAGGATGACAGTGACACATTAAGCGAGAGAGGGTCAGTGTGATAATGACACAGCGTGAGGGATCCGGGCTATAGCAACGCGGTAAGTGTGAGGGGTCAGGGTGATAGGGACACAGAGAGGTGGCAGGGTGATAGTGACGCAGTAGTTGTGAGTGGGTCAGGATGAGAGTGATGCAGTAAGAGTGAGGGGTTCAGAGTGATAGTGACGCAGTAAGTGTGAGGGGTCAGGGTGATAGTGACACAATAAGTGTGTGGGTGTCACGGTGATAGTGAAGCAGGACGTTTGAGAGGGTCAGGATGATAGTGATGCAGTCAGTGTGAGGGGGTCAGGGTGACAGTGACGCAGTCAGTGTGAGGGGGTCAGGGTGACTGTTATGGAGTGAGTGTGAGGGGATCCGTGTGACTGTGATGGAGTGAGTGTTATGGAATCAGGTTGAAGGTGATGGAGAGAGTGTGGGTTCAGGGTGACAATGATGGAGTGAGTGTGTCGGGGTCAGGGTGACAATGATGGAGTGATTGTTAGAGGGTCAGGGTAATGTTGATGGACTGTGTGTGAGGGGGTCATGGTGACGGTGACTTGGTGTGTGTGAGCGGGTCACAGTGATGGTGACGGAGTGAGTGTGAGGGGATCAGTGTTATGGACAAGGAATGAGTGAGAGGGGATCATGGTGAGGGTGATGGAGTGAGTGGAAGGGGGTCAGGTGACGATGATGGTGTGAGTGTGAGGGGGTCAGGGTTACAGTGATGGAGTGAGTGTGAGAGGGGCAGGCTGACCATGCTGGATCGAGTGTGAGAGGGTCAGGGTGAGGGTGACGGAGGGAGTATGAGGGGGTCAGGGTGACCGTGCTGGAGTGAATGTGAGAGGGTCACGCTGACCGTGCTGGAGTGAGTTTGAGAGAATTAGAGTGACGGTGACGGTGTAAGTTTGAGGGGGTCAGGGTGACCGTGATGGAGTGTGTGTGAAGGTGTCAGTGTTATGGAGATCGAAAGAGACCGAGGGGGTCTGGTTGACTGTGATGGAGTGCGTGTGAGGGGGTCAGGTTGATGGTGATGGAGTGACTGAGAGGGAGTCATTCTGACGATGATGGAGTGAGCATGAGGGGGTCACGGTGATGGTGACGAAGTGAGTGTGAGGCCATCAGTGTAATGGACAAGGAATGAGTGTGAGGGGATCACGTTGACTTTGATGGAGTGAGTGTGATGGGGTCAGGTTGACTGTGATGGTGTGAGTGTGAGGGGGTCAGTTTGACGGTGATGGAGTGAGTGTGAGAGGGTCAGGTGATGCTGATGGTGTGAGTGTGATGGGGTCAGGTTTTCAGTGATGGAGTGAGTGTGAGAGGGTCAGGCTGACCATGCTAGAGCGAGTGTGAGAGGGTCAGGGTGACGGTGACGGTGTGAGTGTGAGGGGATCAGTGTGAGGGTGATGGTGTGAGTGTGAGGGGGTCAGGGTTACAGTGATGGAGCGAGTGTGAGAGGGTCAGTGTGACGGTGATGGTGTGAGTGTGAGAAGGTCAGGGTGACGGTGACGGTGTGAGTGTGAGGGGTTCAGGGTGACGGTGATGGTGCGAGTAGAGGGGTTCAGGGCAATGTGATGGAGAGAGCGTGAGGAGTGAGGTTGACTGTGATGGAGTGAGTGAGAGTTGGTCATGGTTACAGTGATGGAGTGAGTGCGACCGTGCCAGCGTGACGATGATGGAGCGATTGTGAGAGGGTCAATGCAATGGTGATGGAGTGAGTGTGAGGGGATCAGTGTGACGATGATTGAATGAGTGTAAGTGAATCAGTGTGACGGAGATGGAGTGAGTGTGATGGGGTCAGTGTGACTATGATGGAGTGTGTGTGAGGGGGTCAGGCTGACCGTGATGCAGTGAATGAGAGGTCGTCAGGGTGACAGTGATGGAGTGAGTGTGTCTGGGTCAGGATGACGATGATGGAGTGAGTGTGAGAGGGTCAGGGTAACGGTGATGGAGTGTGTTTGAGGCTGTCATGGTGACGGTGGCTGGGTGAGTGTGAGGGGGTGATTGTGACGGTGATGAAGGGAGCGGGAAGGGGTCAGTGTGACAGTGACGGAGTGAGTGTGAGGAGATCAGTGTTATGGAGATGGAATGAGTGTGAGGGGATCAGGTTGTCTGTGATGGAGTGATTGTGAGGGGGTCAGGTTGACGGTGATGGAGAGAGTGTGAGTTTGTATGGGTGACGGTGATGGAGTCAGTGTGAGGGGTCTGGCTGAGGGTGATGGAGTGAGTGTGAGGGGGTCACTGTGACAAGGAGATAGTGATGCAGCAAGTGTGAGTGTGTCAGGGTGTTAGTGACGCAGTATGTGTGAGGGGGCTCAGGGTAAGAGTGATGGAGTATGTGTGAGGGGGTCATGGTGACGGTGACTGGGTGAGTGTGAGCAGGTCAGTGTGACCATGAAGGAGTTAGTGTGCGGAGGTCAGGGTGATGGTGATGGAGTGAGTGTGATGGGGTTGGCGTGACATTGATGGAGTGAGTGTGAGGGAGTCACTGTGACAGTGATGGAGTGAGTGCAAGGGGGTCAGTGAGACGGTGATGGATCGAGTGTGAGGGGTTCAGTGTGAACATGATGGAGGTAGTGTGAGGTTGTCCGGGTGACGGTGATGGAGTCAGTGTGATGGGTCAGGCTGAGGGTGATGGAGTGAGTTTGAGGGGGTCACTGTAACAAGGAGATAGTGACGCAGGAAGCGTGAGTGTGTCAGACTGATAGTGACGCAGGAAGTGTAAGGGGTGTCATGGAGATAGTGACGCAGTAAGTTTGAGGGGGTGAGGATGACAGTGACACACTGTGTGTGAGGGGGTCAGGGGTGACAGTGACACAGTCAGCCTGAGGGGATCGGGTGATAGTAACACAGTAAGTAAGAAGTGGTCAGGGGTGACAGTGACACAGTAAGTGAGAGAGATCAGTGTGATAGTGACACAGTACGATTGAGCATGTCAGGGTGACAGTGACGCAGTCATTGTGAGGGGTTCAGGGTGATAGTGACACAGTCAGTGTGAGGGGGTCAGGGGTCACAGTGACAAAGTAAGTGAGCGTGATAGGGTGATAGTGACACATGTAAGTGTGAGATTTCAGGGTGACAATGATGCAGTAAGTGTGAGAGGGTCAGTGTGATAATGACACAGCGTGAGGAATCCGGGTTAAAGCAACGAGCTAAGTGTGAGGGGTCAGGGTGATAGTGACACAGAGAGGTGGCAGGGTGATAGTGACGCAGTAGTTGTGAGTGGGTCAGGATGATAGTGCTGCAGTAAGAGTGAGGGCATCAGTATGATAGTGACGCATTAAGTGTGAAGGGTCAGGCTGTTAGTGGCACAGAAAGTGTGGGGGAGGGTCAGGGTGACAGTGACGCAGTCAGTGTGAGGGATCAGGGTGATAGTGACACAGTAAGTGTGAGGGGTCAGGGTGACAGTGACACAGTAAGTTTGAGGGGTTCAGGGTGTCAGTGACGCAGTCAGTGTGAGGGTGTCAGGATGACAGTGACGCAGTAAGTGTGAGAGTGTCGGGGTGACAGTGACGCAGTCAGTGTGAGGGGGTCAAGGGTGATAGTGGCACAGAAAGTGTGGGGGAGGGTCAGGATGACAGTGACGCAGTCAGTGTGAGGGGTCAGGGTGATAGTGAAACAGTAGGTGTGAGGGATCAGGGTGACAGTGACACAGTAAGTTTGAGGGGTTCAGGGTGTCAGTGACGCAGTCAGTGTGAGGGTGTCAGGATGACAGTGACGCAGTAAGTGTGGGGGAGGGTCGGCGTGACAGTGACGCAGTCAGTGTGAGGGGATCAGGGTGATAGTGAAGCAGTAACTGTGAGGGGGTCAGGGTGACAGTGATGCAGTCTGTGAGGGGATCAGGGTGGGAGTGACACAGTAAAAGTGATGGGGTCAGGGTGTCAGTGATGCAGTCAGTGTGAGAGGGTCCAGTGTGACAGTGACGCAGTCACTGTGAGGGGTTCAGGGTGGTAGTGACGCATTAAGTGTGAAGGGGTCAGGGTGATAGTGGCGCAGTAAGTGTGGTGGGGCAGGGTGATAGTGACGCAGTCAGCGTGAGGGGATAGGGTGACAGCGACACAGTAAGTGTGAGGTGTTAGGGTGATGGTGAGACAGTAAGAGTGAGGGGGATCAGGGTGATAATGACACAGTCAGTGTGAGGGGGTCAGATTGACAGTGACGCTGTCAATGTAAGGGTTCAGTGTGATAGTGACACAGTAAGTGTGAGGGTGTCAGGGTGGCAGTGACGCAGTGAGTGTGAGGGGTCAGGGTGACAGTGACACAGTCAGTGTGACGGTGTTAGAGTGTCAGTGACACAGTCAGTGTGAGAGGATAAGGATGACATTGACGCAGTAACTGTGAAGGGGTCAGGTTGATAGTGGCACAGTAAAGTTTTTGGGGGCAGGGTGATAGTGACACAGTAAGAGTGAGGGGGTTCAGGGTGATCGTGAGGCAGTCAGTGTGCCGGAATCAGAGAGGTAGTGACGTGGTAATTCTGGGGGTCAGGGTGATAGTGACACAGGAAGTGTGAGGTGTCAGGATGACAGTGACACATTAAGCGAGAGAGGGTCAGTGTGATAATGACACAGCGTGAGGGATCCGGGCTATAGCAACGCGGTAAGTGTGAGGGGTCAGGGTGATAGGGACACAGAGAGGTGGCAGGGTGATAGTGACGCAGTAGTTGTGAGTGGGTCAGGATGAGAGTGATGCAGTAAGAGTGAGGGGTTCAGAGTGATAGTGACGCAGTAAGTGTGAGGGGTCAGGGTGATAGTGACACAATAAGTGTGTGGGTGTCACGGTGATAGTGAAGCAGGACGTTTGAGAGGGTCAGGATGATAGTGATGCAGTCAGTGTGAGGGGGTCAGGGTGACAGTGACGCAGTCAGTGTGAGGGGGTCAGGGTGACTGTTATGGAGTGAGTGTGAGGGGATCCGTGTGACTGTGATGGAGTGAGTGTTATGGAATCAGGTTGAAGGTGATGGAGAGAGTGTGGGTTCAGGGTGACAATGATGGAGTGAGTGTGTCGGGGTCAGGGTGACAATGATGGAGTGATTGTTAGAGGGTCAGGGTAATGTTGATGGACTGTGTGTGAGGGGGTCATGGTGACGGTGACTTGGTGTGTGTGAGCGGGTCACAGTGATGGTGACGGAGTGAGTGTGAGGGGATCAGTGTTATGGACAAGGAATGAGTGAGAGGGGATCATGGTGAGGGTGATGGAGTGAGTGGAAGGGGGTCAGGTGACGATGATGGTGTGAGTGTGAGGGGGTCAGGGTTACAGTGATGGAGTGAGTGTGAGAGGGGCAGGCTGACCATGCTGGATCGAGTGTGAGAGGGTCAGGGTGAGGGTGACGGAGGGAGTATGAGGGGGTCAGGGTGACCGTGCTGGAGTGAATGTGAGAGGGTCACGCTGACCGTGCTGGAGTGAGTTTGAGAGAATTAGAGTGACGGTGACGGTGTAAGTTTGAGGGGGTCAGGGTGACCGTGATGGAGTGTGTGTGAAGGTGTCAGTGTTATGGAGATCGAAAGAGACCGAGGGGGTCTGGTTGACTGTGATGGAGTGCGTGTGAGGGGGTCAGGTTGATGGTGATGGAGTGACTGAGAGGGAGTCATTCTGACGATGATGGAGTGAGCATGAGGGGGTCACGGTGATGGTGACGAAGTGAGTGTGAGGCCATCAGTGTAATGGACAAGGAATGAGTGTGAGGGGATCACGTTGACTTTGATGGAGTGAGTGTGATGGGGTCAGGTTGACTGTGATGGTGTGAGTGTGAGGGGGTCAGTTTGACGGTGATGGAGTGAGTGTGAGAGGGTCAGGTGATGCTGATGGTGTGAGTGTGATGGGGTCAGGTTTTCAGTGATGGAGTGAGTGTGAGAGGGTCAGGCTGACCATGCTAGAGCGAGTGTGAGAGGGTCAGGGTGACGGTGACGGTGTGAGTGTGAGGGGATCAGTGTGAGGGTGATGGTGTGAGTGTGAGGGGGTCAGGGTTACAGTGATGGAGCGAGTGTGAGAGGGTCAGTGTGACGGTGATGGTGTGAGTGTGAGAAGGTCAGGGTGACGGTGACGGTGTGAGTGTGAGGGGTTCAGGGTGACGGTGATGGTGCGAGTAGAGGGGTTCAGGGCAATGTGATGGAGAGAGCGTGAGGAGTGAGGTTGACTGTGATGGAGTGAGTGAGAGTTGGTCATGGTTACAGTGATGGAGTGAGTGCGACCGTGCCAGCGTGACGATGATGGAGCGATTGTGAGAGGGTCAATGCAATGGTGATGGAGTGAGTGTGAGGGGATCAGTGTGACGATGATTGAATGAGTGTAAGTGAATCAGTGTGACGGAGATGGAGTGAGTGTGATGGGGTCAGTGTGACTATGATGGAGTGTGTGTGAGGGGGTCAGGCTGACCGTGATGCAGTGAATGAGAGGTCGTCAGGGTGACAGTGATGGAGTGAGTGTGTCTGGGTCAGGATGACGATGATGGAGTGAGTGTGAGAGGGTCAGGGTAACGGTGATGGAGTGTGTTTGAGGCTGTCATGGTGACGGTGGCTGGGTGAGTGTGAGGGGGTGATTGTGACGGTGATGAAGGGAGCGGGAAGGGGTCAGTGTGACAGTGACGGAGTGAGTGTGAGGAGATCAGTGTTATGGAGATGGAATGAGTGTGAGGGGATCAGGTTGTCTGTGATGGAGTGATTGTGAGGGGGTCAGGTTGACGGTGATGGAGAGAGTGTGAGTTTGTATGGGTGACGGTGATGGAGTCAGTGTGATGGGTCAGGCTGAGGGTGATGGAGTGAGTTTGAGGGGGTCACTGTAACAAGGAGATAGTGACGCAGGAAGCGTGAGTGTGTCAGACTGATAGTGACGCAGGAAGTGTAAGGGGTGTCATGGAGATAGTGACGCAGTAAGTTTGAGGGGGTGAGGATGACAGTGACACACTGTGTGTGAGGGGGTCAGGGGTGACAGTGACGCAGTCAGCCTGAGGGGATCGGGTGATAGTAACACAGTAAGTAAGAAGTGGTCAGGGGTGACAGTGACACAGTAAGTGAGAGAGATCAGTGTGATAGTGACACAGTACGATTGAGCATGTCAGGGTGACAGTGACGCAGTCATTGTGAGGGGTTCAGGGTGATAGTGACACAGTCAGTGTGAGGGGGTCAGGGGTCACAGTGACAAAGTAAGTGAGCGTGATAGGGTGATAGTGACACATGTAAGTGTGAGATTTCAGGGTGACAATGATGCAGTAAGTGTGAGAGGGTCAGTGTGATAATGACACAGCGTGAGGAATCCGGGTTAAAGCAACGAGCTAAGTGTGAGGGGTCAGGGTGATAGTGACACAGAGAGGTGGCAGGGTGATAGTGACGCAGTAGTTGTGAGTGGGTCAGGATGATAGTGCTGCAGTAAGAGTGAGGGCATCAGTATGATAGTGACGCATTAAGTGTGAAGGGTCAGGCTGTTAGTGGCACAGAAAGTGTGGGGGAGGGTCAGGGTGACAGTGACGCAGTCAGTGTGAGGGATCAGGGTGATAGTGACACAGTAAGTGTGAGGGGTCAGGGTGACAGTGACACAGTAAGTTTGAGGGGTTCAGGGTGTCAGTGACGCAGTCAGTGTGAGGGTGTCAGGATGACAGTGACGCAGTAAGTGTGAGAGGGTCGGGGTGACAGTGACGCAGTCAGTGTGAGGGGGTCAAGGGTGATAGTGGCACAGAAAGTGTGGGGGAGGGTCAGGATGACAGTGACGCAGTCAGTGTGAGGGGTCAGGGTGATAGTGAAACAGTAGGTGTGAGGGATCAGGGTGACAGTGACACAGTAAGTTTGAGGGGTTCAGGGTGTCAGTGACGCAGTCAGTGTGAGGGTGTCAGGATGACAGTGACGCAGTAAGTGTGGGGGAGGGTCGGCGTGACAGTGACGCAGTCAGTGTGAGGGGATCAGGGTGATAGTGAAGCAGTAACTGTGAGGGGGTCAGGGTGACAGTGATGCAGTCTGTGAGGGGATCAGGGTGGGAGTGACACAGTAAAAGTGATGGGGTCAGGGTGTCAGTGATGCAGTCAGTGTGAGAGGGTCCAGTGTGACAGTGACGCAGTCACTGTGAGGGGTTCAGGGTGGTAGTGACGCATTAAGTGTGAAGGGGTCAGGGTGATAGTGGCGCAGTAAGTGTGGTGGGGCAGGGTGATAGTGACGCAGTCAGCGTGAGGGGATAGGGTGACAGCGACACAGTAAGTGTGAGGTGTTAGGGTGATGGTGAGACAGTAAGAGTGAGGGGGATCAGGGTGATAATGACACAGTCAGTGTGAGGGGGTCAGATTGACAGTGACGCTGTCAATGTAAGGGTTCAGTGTGATAGTGACACAGTAAGTGTGAGGGTGTCAGGGTGGCAGTGACGCAGTGAGTGTGAGGGGTCAGGGTGACAGTGACACAGTCAGTGTGACGGTGTTAGAGTGTCAGTGACACAGTCAGTGTGAGAGGATAAGGATGACATTGACGCAGTAACTGTGAAGGGGTCAGGTTGATAGTGGCACAGTAAAGTTTTTGGGGGCAGGGTGATAGTGACACAGTAAGAGTGAGGGGGTTCAGGGTGATCGTGAGGCAGTCAGTGTGCCGGAATCAGAGAGGTAGTGACGTGGTAATTCTGGGGGTCAGGGTGATAGTGACACAGGAAGTGTGAGGTGTCAGGATGACAGTGACACATTAAGCGAGAGAGGGTCAGTGTGATAATGACACAGCGTGAGGGATCCGGGCTATAGCAACGCGGTAAGTGTGAGGGGTCAGGGTGATAGGGACACAGAGAGGTGGCAGGGTGATAGTGACGCAGTAGTTGTGAGTGGGTCAGGATGAGAGTGATGCAGTAAGAGTGAGGGGTTCAGAGTGATAGTGACGCAGTAAGTGTGAGGGGTCAGGGTGATAGTGACACAATAAGTGTGTGGGTGTCACGGTGATAGTGAAGCAGGACGTTTGAGAGGGTCAGGATGATAGTGATGCAGTCAGTGTGAGGGGGTCAGGGTGACAGTGACGCAGTCAGTGTGAGGGGGTCAGGGTGACTGTTATGGAGTGAGTGTGAGGGGATCCGTGTGACTGTGATGGAGTGAGTGTTATGGAATCAGGTTGAAGGTGATGGAGAGAGTGTGGGTTCAGGGTGACAATGATGGAGTGAGTGTGTCGGGGTCAGGGTGACAATGATGGAGTGATTGTTAGAGGGTCAGGGTAATGTTGATGGACTGTGTGTGAGGGGGTCATGGTGACGGTGACTTGGTGTGTGTGAGCGGGTCACAGTGATGGTGACGGAGTGAGTGTGAGGGGATCAGTGTTATGGACAAGGAATGAGTGAGAGGGGATCATGGTGAGGGTGATGGAGTGAGTGGAAGGGGGTCAGGTGACGATGATGGTGTGAGTGTGAGGGGGTCAGGGTTACAGTGATGGAGTGAGTGTGAGAGGGGCAGGCTGACCATGCTGGATCGAGTGTGAGAGGGTCAGGGTGAGGGTGACGGAGGGAGTATGAGGGGGTCAGGGTGACCGTGCTGGAGTGAATGTGAGAGGGTCACGCTGACCGTGCTGGAGTGAGTTTGAGAGAATTAGAGTGACGGTGACGGTGTAAGTTTGAGGGGGTCAGGGTGACCGTGATGGAGTGTGTGTGAAGGTGTCAGTGTTATGGAGATCGAAAGAGACCGAGGGGGTCTGGTTGACTGTGATGGAGTGCGTGTGAGGGGGTCAGGTTGATGGTGATGGAGTGACTGAGAGGGAGTCATTCTGACGATGATGGAGTGAGCATGAGGGGGTCACGGTGATGGTGACGAAGTGAGTGTGAGGCCATCAGTGTAATGGACAAGGAATGAGTGTGAGGGGATCACGTTGACTTTGATGGAGTGAGTGTGATGGGGTCAGGTTGACTGTGATGGTGTGAGTGTGAGGGGGTCAGTTTGACGGTGATGGAGTGAGTGTGAGAGGGTCAGGTGATGCTGATGGTGTGAGTGTGATGGGGTCAGGTTTTCAGTGATGGAGTGAGTGTGAGAGGGTCAGGCTGACCATGCTAGAGCGAGTGTGAGAGGGTCAGGGTGACGGTGACGGTGTGAGTGTGAGGGGATCAGTGTGAGGGTGATGGTGTGAGTGTGAGGGGGTCAGGGTTACAGTGATGGAGCGAGTGTGAGAGGGTCAGTGTGACGGTGATGGTGTGAGTGTGAGAAGGTCAGGGTGACGGTGACGGTGTGAGTGTGAGGGGTTCAGGGTGACGGTGATGGTGCGAGTAGAGGGGTTCAGGGCAATGTGATGGAGAGAGCGTGAGGAGTGAGGTTGACTGTGATGGAGTGAGTGAGAGTTGGTCATGGTTACAGTGATGGAGTGAGTGCGACCGTGCCAGCGTGACGATGATGGAGCGATTGTGAGAGGGTCAATGCAATGGTGATGGAGTGAGTGTGAGGGGATCAGTGTGACGATGATTGAATGAGTGTAAGTGAATCAGTGTGACGGAGATGGAGTGAGTGTGATGGGGTCAGTGTGACTATGATGGAGTGTGTGTGAGGGGGTCAGGCTGACCGTGATGCAGTGAATGAGAGGTCGTCAGGGTGACAGTGATGGAGTGAGTGTGTCTGGGTCAGGATGACGATGATGGAGTGAGTGTGAGAGGGTCAGGGTAACGGTGATGGAGTGTGTTTGAGGCTGTCATGGTGACGGTGGCTGGGTGAGTGTGAGGGGGTGATTGTGACGGTGATGAAGGGAGCGGGAAGGGGTCAGTGTGACAGTGACGGAGTGAGTGTGAGGAGATCAGTGTTATGGAGATGGAATGAGTGTGAGGGGATCAGGTTGTCTGTGATGGAGTGATTGTGAGGGGGTCAGGTTGACGGTGATGGAGAGAGTGTGAGTTTGTATGGGTGACGGTGATGGAGTCAGTGTGAGGGGTCTGGCTGAGGGTGATGGAGTGAGTGTGAGGGGGTCACTGTGACAAGGAGATAGTGATGCAGCAAGTGTGAGTGTGTCAGGGTGTTAGTGACGCTGTATGTGTGAGGGGGCTCAGGGTAAGAGTGATGGAGTATGTGTGAGGGGGTCATGGTGACGGTGACTGGGTGAGTGTGAGCAGGTCAGTGTGACCATGAAGGAGTTAGTGTGCGGAGGTCAGGGTGATGGTGATGGAGTGAGTGTGATGGGGTTGGCGTGACATTGATGGAGTGAGTGTGAGGGAGTCACTGTGACAGTGATGGAGTGAGTGTAAGGGGGTCAGTGAGACGGTGATGGAGCGAGTGTGAGGGGGTCAGTGTGAACTTGATGGAGTGAGTGTGAGGTTGTCCGGGTGACGGTGATGGAGTCAGTGTGATGGGTCAGGCTGAGGGTGATGGAGTGAGTGTGAGGGGCTCACTGTAACAAGGAGATAGTGATGCAGGAAGTGTGAGTGTGTCAGACTGATAGTGACGCAGGAAGTGTGAGGGGTGGCATGGAGATAGTGACGCAGTAAGTTTGAGGGGGTGAGGATGACAGTGACACACTGTGTGTGAGGGGGTCAGGGGTAACAGTGACGCAGTCAGCGTGAGGGGATCGGGTGATAGTAACACAGTAAGTGAGAAGTGGTCAGCGGTGACAGTGACACAGTAAGTGTGAGAGATCAGTGTGATAGTGACACAGTAAGATTGAGCGTGTCAGGGTAACAGTGACGCAGTCATTGTGAGGGGTTCAGGGTGATAGTGACACAGTCAGTGTGAGGGGGTCAGGGGTCACAGTGACAAAGTAAGTGAGCATGTCAGGGTGATAGTGACACAGTAAGTGTGAGGTGTCAGAGTGACAGTGATGCAGTAAGTGTGAGAGGGTCAGTGTGATAATGACACAGCGTGAGGGATCCGGGTTATAGCAACGAGGTAAGTGTGAGTGGTCAGGATGATAGTGACACAGAGAGGTGGCAGGGTGATAGTGACGCAGTAGTTGTGAGTGGGTCAGGATGATAGTGATGCAGTAAGAGTGAGGGCATCAGTATGATAGTGACGCATTAATTGTGAAGGGTCAGGGTGATAGTGGCACAGAAAGTGTGGGGGAGGGTCAGGATGACAGTGACGCAGTCAGTGTGAGGGGTCAGGGTGATAGTGACACAGTAAGTGTGAGGGGTCAGGGTGACAGTGACACAGTAAGTTTGAGGGGTTCAGGGTGTCAGTGACGCAGTCAGTGTGAGGGTGTCAGGATGACAGTGACGCAGTAAGTGTGAGAGGGTCGGCGTGACAGTGACGCAGTCAGCGTTAAGGGGGTCAGAGTGATAGTGGCACAGAAAGTGTGGGGGAGGGTCAGGGTGACAGTGACGCAGTCAGTGTGAGGGGTCAGTGTGATAGTGACGCAGTCAGCGTGCGGGGATAGGGTGACAGCAACACAGTAAGTGTGAGGTGTCAGGGTGATAGTGAGACAGTAAGAGTGAGGGGGGTCAGGGTGATAGTGACGCAGTCAGCGTGAGGGGATAGGGTGACAGCGACACAGTAAGTGTGAGGTGTCAGGGTGATAGTGAGACAGTAAGAGTGAGGGGGATCAGGGTGATCATGACACAGTCAGTCTGAGGGGGTCAGAGTGACAGTGACGCAGTCAGTGTAAGCGTTCAGTGTGATAGTGACACAGTAAGTGTGAGGGTGTCAGGGTGGCAGTGACGCGGTGAGTGTGAGAGGGTCAGGGTGACAGTGACACAGTCAGTGTGAGGGTGTTAGAGTGTCAGTGACACAGTCAGTGTGAGAGGATAAGGATGACATTGACGCAGTAACTGTGAAGGGTTCAGGTTGATAGTGGCACAGTAAGTTTTTTGGGGGCAGGGTGATAGTGACACAGTAAGAGTGAGGGGGTTAGGGTGATCGTGAGGCAGTCAGTGTGCCGGAATCAGAGAGGTAGTGACGTGGTAATTCTGGGGGTCAGGGTGATAGTGACACAATAAGTGTGATGTGTCAGGGTGACAGTAGCGCAGTAAGTGTGAGGGAGTCAGGGTGATCGTGACGCAGCGTGAGGGATCAGGGTCATAGTAATGCGGTAAGTGTGATGGATCAGGGTGATAGTGACACTGTAAGCGTGTGGGGGTCACGATGATAGTGAAACAGTAACCGTGAAGTGGTAAGGGTGATAGTGACGAAGTCAATGTGTGGGGGTCAGGATGACAGTGACGCAGAAAGTGTGAAAGGGTCGAGGGTGACACTGACGCAGTCAGTGTGAGGAGGTCAGGGTGATAGTGACGCATTAAGTGTGAGGGGTCTCAGGGTGACAGTGTACGCAGTCAGTGTGAGGGAGTCAGGGTCGCAGTGACAAAGTAACTGTGAAGGGGTCAGGGTGACAGTAACGCAGTCAGTGTGAGGGGGCAGGGTAATAGTGAGACAGTCAGGGTGTCAGCGTGATAGTGATTCAAGAAATGTGAGGTGGTCAGGTTGATAGTGACGCACTAAGTGTGAGGGGTTCAGGTTGGTAGTGACACAGTAAGCATGTGGGGTCACGCTGATAGTGAAGCAGTATATTTGAGGGGGTCAGGGTGATAGTAACATAGTCAATGTGAGGGGGTCAGGGTGAGAGTGACGCAGTCAGTGTGAGAGGGTCAGGGGTGACAGTGACACACTCAGTGTGAGGGAGTCAGGAAGACACTGACGCAGTAAGTGTGAGAGGGTCAGGGGTGACAGTGACCCAGTCAGTGTGAGGGGATCGGGGTGACAGTGACAAATTAATGTGTGATGGGGTCAGAGTGACAGTGACACAGTCAGTGTTAGGGGTCAGGCTGATAGTGGCACAGTAAGTGTGAGGGGGTCAGGCTGACAGTGATGCAGAAAGTGTGAGGGGGTCAGGGTGACAGTGATGCAGTCAGTGTGTGGGGTCAGGGTGATAGTGACACAGTAAGTGTGAGGGGTCAGGGTGTCAGTGACGCAGTCAGTGTGAGGGGTTCAGGGTGACAGTAACGCAGTCAGTGTGAGGGGGCTGGGTGATAGTGACACAGTAAGTGTGAGGGTGTCAGGGTAATAGAGAAGCAGTAAGTGTGATGGGGCTCAGGTTGACAGTGTACGCAGTCAGTGTGAGCGGGTCAGGGTGGAAGTGACAAAGTAACTGTGAAGGGGTCAGGGTTACAGTGATGCAGTCAGTGTGAGGGGAGCAGGGTGATAGGGAGGCAGTGAGAGGGCAGGGTGATAGTGATGCAGCAGGTGTGAGGTTGGCAGGGTGATAGTGATGCAATAAGTGTGAGGTGGTCAGGTTGATAGTGACGCAGTAAGTGTGAGGAGTCAGGGTGACAGTGACACTCTAAGCATGTTGGGGTCACGGAGATATTGAATCAGTATGTTTGAGGGGGTCAGGGTGATCGTGACATAGTCAGTGTGAGAGGGTCAGGGGTGACAGTGACACAGGCAGTGGGAGGGGGTCAGGGTGATAGTGACGCATTAAGTGTGATGGGGCTCAGGGTGACAGTGTACGCAGTCAGTGTAAGGGGGTCAGGGTGACAGTGACGCAGTAATTGTGAGAGGGTCAGGGGTGACAGTGATGCAGTAAGTATGAGGAGGCTCAGGGTGACAGTGTATGCAATCAGTGTTACGGGGTCAGGGTGACAGTGACACAGTAACTGTGAGGGGGCAGGGTGACAGTGATGCAGTCAGTGTGAGGGTGTTAGGGTGTCAGTGATGCAGTCAGTGTGAGGGGGTCAAGGTGTCTATTGTCTATTGTCTGTTGTCTAAGTTTGAGGGGGTCAGGGCGAGAGAGACGCAATAAGTGTGAGGGGATCAGGGTGACAGTTATGCAGTAAGAGTAAGGAGGTCAGGGTGATAGTGATGCAGTAAGTGGCAAGTGGTCAGAGAGATAGTGACATGGTAATTCTGAGGGGTCAGGGGTGACAGTGACACACTCAGTGTGAGGGAGTCAGGAAGACACTGACGCAGTAAGTGTGAGAGGGTCAGGGGTGACAGTGACCCAGTCAGTGTGAGGGGATCGGGGTGACAGTGACAAATTAATGTGTGATGGGGTCAGAGTGACAGTGACACAGTCAGTGTTAGGGGTCAGGCTGATAGTGGCACAGTAAGTGTGAGGGGGTCAGGCTGACAGTGATGCAGAAAGTGTGAGGGGGTCAGGGTGACAGTGATGCAGTCAGTGTGTGGGGTCAGGGTGATAGTGACACAGTAAGTGTGAGGGGTCAGGGTGTCAGTGACGCAGTCAGTGTGAGGGGTTCAGGGTGACAGTAACGCAGTCAGTGTGAGGGGGCTGGGTGATAGTGACACAGTAAGTGTGAGGGTGTCAGGGTAATAGAGAAGCAGTAAGTGTGATGGGGCTCAGGTTGACAGTGTACGCAGTCAGTGTGAGCGGGTCAGGGTGGAAGTGACAAAGTAACTGTGAAGGGGTCAGGGTGATAGTGATGCAGTCAGTGTGAGGGGATCAGGGTGACAGTTATGCAGTAAGAGTAAGGAGGTCAGGGTGATAGTGATGCAGTAAGTGGCAAGTGGTCAGAGAGATAGCGACATGGTAATTCTGAGGGGTCCGGGTGATAGTGACACAGTAAGTGTGAGGGGGCTCAGGGTGACAGTCGACACTGTCAGTGTGAAGGGGTCAGCATGATAGTGACGCTGTAAGTGAAGGGCTTTAGGGTGATAGTGACACAATATGTGTGAGGGTGTCAGGGTGATAGTGACGCAATAAATGTGAGGGGGTCTGTGTGATAGTGACGACAGTAAGTGTGAGGGGGTCAGAATGACAGTGACACAGTCTGTGTGAGGGGTCAGAGTGATAGTGACACAGTAAGTGTGAGGGGTCAGGGTGACAGTGACGCAGTAATTCTGAGGGGGTCAGGGTGACAGTGACACAGACAGTGTGAGGGTGTTAGGGTGTCAGTGATGCAGTCAGTGTGAGGGGGTCAAGGTGTCAGATACGCAGTCACTGTGAGGGGGTCAGGGTGACAGTGAGACAGTAAGCGTGTGAGGTTCAAGTTGATATTGAAGCAGTAAGTGTGTGGGGGTCAGGGAGATAGTGAAGCAGTAAATGTGAGAGGGCCATCATGGTGACAGTGTACGTAGTCACTGTGAGGGGGTCAGGGTGACAGTGACACAGTAACTGTGAGGGGGTCAGGTTGACAGCGACACAGTAAGTGTGAGGCGGTCAGGGTGACAAGGATACAGAAAGTGTGAGGGGGTCAAGGTGATAGTGACGCAGTAGGTGTGAGGGGATCAGGGTGACAGTGATGCAGTAAGTGTAAAGGGGTCAGGTTGATAGTGATGCATTAATGGGAGGCGGTCAGGGTGATAGTAATGCAGTAAGTGTGAGGGGCTCAGAGAGATAGTGACTTGGCAATTCTGAGGGGTCAGGGTCGTAGTGACATAGTAACTGTAAGGGGGTCTGGGTGACAGTGACACAGTATGTGTGGGGGATCTGGGTGACGGTGACGCAGTTAGTGTGAGGGATCAGGGGTATAGCGCAGTAAGTGTGAGTGTGTCTGGGTGATAGCGACGCAGTAAGTGTGAGGGGTCAGGCTGATAGTGAAACAGTAAGTGTGAGGGGTCAGGGTGATAGTGACACAGTAAGTGTGTGCAGGTCAGGGGGATTGTGAAGCAGTAAGTGTGAGCAGGTCAGGGTGATAATGACACAGTAAGTGTGAGGGGGTCAGGGTGACAGTGACACAGACAGTGTGAGGGGGTTCGGCTCATATTGACGCAATAAGTGTGAGCAGGTCAGGGTGATACTGATGGAATAATTGTGAAGTGTCAGGGTGACAGTGATGCAGTAAGTGTGAGTGGGTGACGGTGCCAGTGACGCAGTAGGTGTGAGGGGTTCAGGTGATAGTGATGCAGTAAGTGTGAGGGGGTGTCGGTGACAGTGACGCAGTAGGTGTGAGGGGGTCAGGGTAATCATGTCGCAGTTAGTGTGAGGGGGTGTCGGTGACAGTCACACAGTCATTGCGAGGGGCTATGGCTCGTAGTAACGCAGCAATGTAAGGGTGTCAGGTTTATAGTGAAGGGGATCAAGGTGGTAGTGACAGATTAATTGTGTGGTTTTCAGTGTGACAGTAATGCAGTTAGTATAAAGGGGTCTGGATGACAGTGACACAGTAACTGTGAGGGTGTCACGATGACTGACGCAATAAGTGTGAGGGTGTCACAGTGACAGCGACGCAGTAAGTGTGGGAGGTCAGGGTGACAGTCATGCAGTAAGTATGAGGGGGTCAGGGTGATCGTGACGCAGTTATTGTGTGTGTGTCAGGGTGACAGTGACACAGTAACTGTGATGGGGCCACGGTGATAGTGACACAGGAAGTGTGAGGAGGTAAGGGTGACCGTGACGCAGTAAGTCTGAGAGGGAGAGGCTGGAAGTGACACAGTAAGTAAATTGGTTTTAGGGTGTGGTGATGCAGTAAGTGTGAGGGGGTCACGGTGACAGTGACACAGTTATTGTGTGGGTGTCATGATGACAGTGACACAGTAAATATTATGGGTCAGGCTGACAGTGATGCAGTAAGTGTGAGGGGTAAAGGTGACAGTGACACAGTAAGTGGGAGAGAGAGTGGCTGGTAGTGAAACAGTAACTGTGATGGTGTTACGTTGATCGTGACACAGTAAGTGTGAGGGTTAAAGGTGATAGTGACGCAGAAAGTGTGAGGAGGTCTGGCTGATATTGACGCAGTAAGTGTGAGGGGGTCAGGCTGCTAATAACACAGCGACTGTGATGGTGTTAGGTTGATCATGACGCAGTAAGTTTGAGTGGGGGTCAGTCTATAGTGACGCAGTAAGTGTGAGGGGTTCAGGGTGATAGTGACGCAGTGTGAGGTGTCAGGGTTATAGCGATGCAGTATGTGTGAGGTGTCAGGCTGATAGTGATGCAGTTAATGTGAGGGCGTAATGTTGAACATGATGCAGGAAGTGTGTGGGGTCAGTCTGATAGCGATGCAGTGAGTGTGAGTGGTCAGTCTATAGTGATGCAGTAAGAGTGGGGGGTCAGGGTGACAGTAACACAGTAATTGTGCGAGACAGGCTGGCAGTGACACAGTAAGTGTGAGGGGGTCAGGCTGATAGTAACACAGTCAGTGTGGGGGCGTTAGGGTGATAATGTCGAAGGAAGTGAGAGGGGGTCAGAGTGATAGTGACACCGTAACTGTGTGGGGGTCAGGGTGACAGCGATGCAGTAAGTGTGACGGGGTCAGGGTGATAGTGATGCAGCAAGTGTGACGGGGTCAGGGTGATAGTGATGCAGCAAGTGTGACGGGGTCAAGGTGATAGTGACGCAGCAAGTGTGAGGATTTCAGGGTAATAGTGACACCGTAAGTGTGAGGGGCGCAGGATGATAGTGACGCAGTAAGTGTGAGGAATCAGGGTGACCGTTACGGAGTCAGTGTGGGGGGTCAGAATGATAGTGATGCAGTAAGTGTGAGGGGTCAGAATGACAGTGATGCAGTAAGAGTGAGAGAGAGAGGCTGGCAGTGACGCAGTAAGTTTGAGTGGGTCAGGCTGATGGTGACGCAGTAAGTGTGAAGGGGTCAGGATGGTTATGATACAGTAACTGTGATGGTGTTAGGTCGATCATCACACAGTAGGTTTGAGTGGGGGTCAGTCTGTATTGAAGCAGTAAGGGTGAGGGGTTCAGGGTGAAACTGATGCAATAAGTGTGAGGGGGTCAGGCAGATAGTAACACAATAAGTATCGGGATATAAAGGTGATAGTGACGCAGTGTAGGGGCTTTATGATGATCGTGATGCAGTAAGTGTGAGGGGTCAGACCGACAGTGATACAGTAAGTGTGAGGGAGAGAGGCTGGTAGTGACACAGTAACCGTGATGGTGTTAGGTTGATCGTGACACTGTAAATGTGGGGGTAATGGTGATAGTGACGCAGAAAGTGTGAGGGGGTCAGGCTGAGAGTGAAACAGTAAATGTGAGGGGTCAGTCTATAGTGACTCAGTAAGTGTGAGGGGATCAGTGTGACACTGATGCAGTAAGTATGGGGTGTCAATTTGTCAGTGAAGCTGCAAGTGTGAGGGGGTCAGGGTGATTGCGACAGACTAAATCTGAGGGGTCAGGGTGATAGTGACGCAATCATGTAAGGGGGTCAGGGTGACACTGACAGAGTACATGTGAGGGGTCAGGGTGACAGTGATGCAGTAATTGTGAGGGGATCAGGCTGATAGTTACACATAAGTGTGAGGGGACCAGGCTGCTAATGACACAGTAACTGTGATGGTGTTAGGTTGATCATGACGCAGTAAGCGTGAGTGGGGGTCAGTCTATAGTGAGGCAGTAAGTGTGAGGGGTTCAGGGTGACACTGATTCAGTAAGTGTGACAGGGTCAGGCTGATAGTGATGCAAAAAGTGTCGGGGTGTAAGGGTGATAGTGACGCAGTCAGTGTGGGGCGTTATGGGGATAGTGATGCAGTAAGTGTGAGGGGTCAGACTGACAGTAATTCTGAGGGGGCAGGGTGAAAGTGACGCATTGTGAGGGGTCAGATTGTAAGTGACGCAGTAGGTGTGAGGGGAAAGGCTGGTAGTGACACAGTAACTGATGCTGTGATGGCATTAGGTTAATCATGACGAAGTAAGTGTGAGGGTGTCCGGGTGATAGTGACACAGTCTAAGGTGTCAGGGTTATAGTGACGCAGTAAGTGTGAGGGGTCAGGCTGATAGTGATGCAGTAAGTGTGAGTGTTATGTCTATAGTGATGCAGGAACAGTTAGGGGGTCAGGGTGACAGTAACACAGTAATTGTGAGAGAGAGGCTGGCAGTGACACAGTAAGTGTGAGGGGGTCAGGCTGATAGTAACACAGCCAGTGTGGGGGTGTTGGGGTGGTAGTGTCGAAGTAAGTGTGAGGGGGTCAGAGTGATAGCGACGCAGTAACAGTGTGGGTGTCAGGGTGACAGCGATCCAGTAAGTGTGGCGGGGTCAGGGTGATAGTGATGCAGTAAGTGTGACAGGGTCAGGATGACAGCGATGCAGTAAGTGTGAGGGTGTCAGGGTGATAGTGACGCAGCAACTGTGAGGGGGTCAGCATGATAGTAACGCAGTAACTGTGTGGGGTTCAGGGTGATAGTGACGCAGTAAGTATGATGGTTTCAGGGTGATAGTGACGCAGTAAGTGTGAGGTGCTCAGGGTGATGGTGACGCAGTAAGTGTGAGGGATCAGGGTGACAGATACGGAATCAGTGTGAGGGCATCAGGGTGATAGTGACGCAGTAAGTGTGAGGGATCAGGGTGACAGATACGGAATCAGTGTGAGGGCGTCAGGGTGATAGTGTTGCAGTAAGTATGATGGGGTCAGAATGACAGTGATGCAGTAAGTGTGAGAGAAAGAGGCTGGCAGTGACACAGTAAGTTTGAGGTGGTCAGGATGGTAATGACACAGTAACTGTGATGGAGTTAGGTTGATCATGACACAGTAAGTGTGAGTGGAGGTCAGTCTATAGTGATGCAATAAGTGTGAGGGGTTCAGGGTGACACTGACGCAGTAAGTGTGAGGGGGTCAGACAGATAGTAACGTAATAAGTGTCGGGATGTAAGGGTGATAGTGACGCAGTCAGTGTAGGGGCGTTATGATGATAGTGATGCAGTAAATGTGAGGGGTCAGACCGACAGTGACGCAGTAATTCCGAGGGGGTCAGGGTGAAAGTGATGCACTAAGTGTGAGGGGTCAGACGGGCAGTGATGCAGTAAGTGTGAGGGAGAGAGGCTGGTAGTGACACAATAACTGTGATGGTGTTAGGTTGATCGTGACACAGTAAGTGTGGGGGTAATGGTGATAGTGACGCAGAAAGTGTGATGGGGACAGGCTAATAGTGATGTAGTAAATGTAAGAGGTCACTCTATAGAGCCTCAGTAAGTGTGAGGGTGTCAGGGTGACAATGACGCAGTAAGTGTGAGGAGTCAGTCTATAGTGACTCATTAAGTGTGAGGGGATCAGGGTGACACTGACACAGTAAGTATGAGGGGGTCAGTTTTTCAGTGTAGCAGCAAGTGTGAGAGGGTAAGGGTGATAGTGACGGACTAAATGTGAGGGATCAGGGTGACGGTGACGCAGTTATGTAAGGGGGTCAAGGTGACACTGACAGACGACATGTGAGGGGTCAGGCCGACAGTGATGCAGTAAGTGTGTGGGGGGGTCAGGGTGATAGTGACAGACTAAATGTGAGGGATCACATTGTCAGTGACGCAGTAAGTGTGAGAGGGAGACGCTGGGAGTGACACAGTAAGTGGGTTAGGTTTCAGGGGGACACTGTTGCAGTAATTGTGAGGGGGAGAGGCTGGTAGTGACACATAAGTGTTAGATGGTCAAGGTGGCACTAATGCACTAAGTGTGAGGGATCAGACTGACAGTGATGCAGTAAGTGTGAGGGAGCGGGTTTGGTAGTGACATAGTAACTGTGATGGTGTTAGGTTGATCGTGACACAGTAAGTGTGAGGGGTAAAAGTGATAGTGATGCAGAAAGTGTGAGGAGGCCAGGCTGATAGTGACGCAGTAAGTGTGAATGTGTCAGGCTGGTAATTACACTATAACTGTAATGGTGTTAGGTTGATCATGACGTAGTAAGTGTGAGTGGGGGTCAGTCTACAATGACGCAGTAAGTGTGAGGGGTTCAGGGTGACACTGACGCAGTAAGTGTTAGGGGGTCAGGCTGATAGTGACGCAATATGTGTCGGGTTGTAAGGGTGATATTGACGCAGTCAGTGTGGGGGCGATATGGTGACATTGACGCAGTAAGTGTGAGGGGGTCTGGCACATAATAATGTAGCAATGTACGGGAGTCAGGCTGATAGTGAAGGGGATCAAGGTAATAGTGACAGTTAAGTGTGTGAGGTGGTCAGGGTGATAGTGGCGCAGTAAGGGTGAGGGGGTCTGGGTGTCAGTGACACAGTAAGTGTGAGAGGGAGAGGCTGGTAGTGAAACAGTAAGTACGATGAGGTCACGGTGACAGTGACGCAGTAATTGTGTGGGTGTCAGGGTGACAGTAACTGTGAGGGCGTCAAGGTGATAGTGACGCAGTATGTGTGAGAGGGAAATTTTGATAGTGACACAGTAAGTACTTTGGGGTCAGGGTGGCAGTGACGCAGTAAGTGTGAGGGGGTCACGGTGACAGTGACACCGTAAGTGTGAGAGGGAGAGGCTGCGAGTGACACAGTAAGTACGATGAGGTCAGGGTGGCAGTGACGCAGTTAGTGGTAGCGGGGCAGGGTGACAGTCACGTGGCAAGTGTGAGTGGGTCAGGGTGATAGTAACGCAGTAATTGTGAGGAGGTTAGGGTGTTAGTGATGAAGTAAGTGTGAGGGAGTCAGGGTGATAGCGACGCAGTAATTGTGAGGAGATTAGGGTGATAGAGATGCAGGAAGTTTGAGGGGGACAGGTGATAGCGACGCAGTAAGTGTGAGGGGGCCAGGGTGATAGTGACGCAGTAAGTGTGAGGGGGTCAGGGTGATAGTGGCCCAGTAAGTGTGAGGGGGTCAGGGTAATAGTCACAGACTATATGTGAGGCGTCAGGGTGAAAGTGATGCAGTAAATGTGAGGGGGTCAGGGTGATACTGACAGACTACATGTGAGGGGTCAGACTGACAGTGATGCAGTAAGTGTGAGAGGGTCAGGGTGATAGTGACAGACGAAATGTGAGTGGTCAGATTGTCAGTGACGCAGTAAGTGTGAGAGGGAGGGGCTGGTAATGAGAAAGTAAGTACGATGAGGTCACGGTGACAGTGACACAGTTATTGTGTGGGTGTCAGGGTGACAGTGACACAGTAACTGATTGCGTCAATGTGACAGTGACGCAGTATGCGTGAGAGGGAAACTTTGATAGTGACGCAATAAGTATTATGTGGTCAGGGTGGGAGTGATGCAGTAAGTGTGAAGGGGTCACGGAGACCGTGATGCAGTTATTGTGTGGGTGTCAAGGTGACAGTGACACAGTAAATGTGAGGGGGTCACGGTGACAGTGACACCGTAAGTGTGAGAGGACGAGGCTGCTAGTAGCACAGTAAGTACGATGAGGTCAGGGTGGCAGTGACACAGTTAGTGAGAGTGGGGCAGGGTGACAGTCATGTAGCAAGTGTGAGGGGGTCAGGGAGATAGTTACGCAGTAATTGTGAGGAAGTTAGTGTGATAGTAATGCAGGAAGTGTGAGGAGGTCAGGGTGATAGCGACACAGTAAATGTGAGGGGGTCAGGGGAAAAGTGACGCAGTAAGTGTGAGGGGGTCAGGGTGGTAGTGGCCCAGTAAGTGTGAGGGGCTCAGTGTGATACTGACAGACTACATGTGAGGCGTCAGGGTGTCAGTGATGTAGTAATTGTGAAGGGGTCAGGGTGATAGTGACAGACTAAATTTGAGGGGTCAGGGTGACAGTGACGCAGCAATGTTAGGGGGTCAGGGTAATACTGACAGACTAATTGTGAGGGGTCAGGGTGACAGTGACACAGTCGTGTAAGAGGGTCAGGGTGATACTGACAGACTACATGTGAGGGGTCAGGCTGACAGTGATGCAGTAAGTGTGAGGGGGTCAGGGTGATAGTGACAGACTAAATGTGAGGGGTCAGATTGTCAGTGACGCAGTAAGTGTGAGAGGGAGACGCTGGTAGTGACACAGTAAGTGAGTTAGGTTTCAGGGTGACACTGTTGCAGTAATTGTGAGGGGGAGAGGCTGGTGGGGACACAGTAAGTGTAAGCTGGTCAGGGTGACACTAATGCACTAAGTGTGCGGGATCAGACTGACAGTGATGCAGTAAGTGTGAGGGAGAGCGGTTGGTAGTGACACAGTAACTGTGATGGTGTTAGGTTGATTGTGACACAGTAAGTGTGAGGGGTAAAAGTGATAGTGATGCAGAAAGTGTGAGGAGGCCAGGCTGATAGTGACACAGTAAGTGTAAATGTGTCAGGCCGGTAATGACACAGTAACTGTATTGGTTTTAGGTTGATCATGTCGCAGTAAGTGTGAGTGGGGGTCAGTCTACAATGACGCAGTAAGTGTGAGGGTTTCAGGGTGACACTGACGCAGTAAGTGTTAGAGGGTCAGGCTGATAGTGATGCAATAAGTGTCGAGGTGTAAGGGAAATAGTGACGCAGTAAGTGTGGGGGCGATATGGTGACAGTGACGCAGTAAGTGTGAGGGGCCTGGCTCATAGTGATGCAGCAATGTACGGGAGTCAGGCTGATAGTGAAGGGGATCAAGGTGATTGTGACAGTTAAGTGTGTGAGGCGGTCAGGATGATAGTGGTGCAGTAAGGGTGAAGGGGGTCAGGGTGACAGTGCCACAGTAAGTGTGAGAGGGAGAGGCTGGTAGTGAGACAGTAAGTATGATGAGGTCACGGTGACAGTGACGCAGTTATTGTGTGGGTGTCAGGGTGACAGTGACACAGAAACTGTGAGGGCGTCAAGGTGATAGTGATGCAGTATGTGTGAGAGGGAAACTTTGTTTGTGACGCAGTAAGTATTTTGGGGTCAGGGTGGCAGTGACGCTGTAATTGTGAGGGGTTCACGGTGACAGTGATGCAATAAGTGTGAGGGGGTCAGTGTGATTGTGGCCCAGTAAGTGTGAGGGGGTCAGGATGACAGTGACACCGAAAGTGTGAGAGGAAGAGGCTGCTAGTGGAACAGTAAGTACGATGAGGTCAGGGTGGCAGTGACGCAGTTGGTTTGAGCGGTGCAGGGTGACAGTCACGTAGTAAGTGCAAGGGGGTCAGTGTGATAGTGACGCACTAATTGTGAGGAGGTTAGGGTGATAGTGATGCAGTAAGTGTGAGGGGGTCAGGGAGATAGAGATGAAGTAAGTGTGAGGGGGTCAGGGTGATAATGGCGCCGTAAGGGTGAGGAGGTCAGGGTGACAGTGACACAGTAAGTGTGAGAGGGAGAGGCTGGTAGTGAGACAGTAAGTACGAGGAGATCACGGTGAGAGTGACTCGGTTATTGTGTGGGTGTCAGAGTGACAGTGACACAGTAACTGTGAGGGCGTCAATGTGATATTGATGCAGTATGCGTGAGAGGGAAACCTTGATAGTGATGCAGGAAGTATTATGGGGTCAGGGTGGCTGTAACGCTGTAAGTGTGAGGGGGTCACGGTGACAGTGACACCGTAAGTGTGAGACGGAGAGGCTGCTAGTGACACAGTAAATATGATGACATCAGGGTGGCAGTGACGCAGTTAGTGTGAGCGGGGCAGGGTGACAGTCACGTAGCAAGTGCGAGGGGGTCTGGGTGATAGTGATGCAGTAATTGTGAGGAGGTTAGGGTGATAGTGATGCAGTAAGTGTGAGGGTGTCAGGGTGATAGTGACGCAGTAAGTGTGAGGGGGTCAGGGTGATAGTGACGCAGTAAGTGTGAGGGGGTCAGGGTGATAGTGGCACAGTAAGTGTGAGGGGGTCAGGGTGATAGTGACGCAGTAAGTGTGAGGGGGTCACGGTGATACTGACAGAATACATATGAGGGGTCACAATGAGAGTGATGCAGTAACTGTGAGGGGGTTAGGTTGATAGTGACGCAGAAATTATGAATGGTTCAAGGTGATAGTGACTGAGTAAGTGTGAGGGGGTCAGTGTGACAGTGATGCAGTGACTGTGAAGGGGTTAGTGTGATGGTGACGCAGTAAATGTGATGGAGTCAGGGTGATAGTGGCACTGTAAGTGTGAGGGGGTCAGGGTGATAGTGACACAGTAAGTGTAAAGGGGTAGGATGATAGTGATGTAGTAATTGTGAGGGGGCCAGGATGATAGTGGCCCAGTAAGTGTGAGGGGGTCAGGGTGATAGTGACACAGTAAGCTTGCGGGGCTCAGGGTGATAGTGACCCAGTAAGTGTGAGGGGGGTTATGGTGACAGTAACACAGTAAGTGTGAGGGGATCAGGGTGATAGTGGCCCAATAACTATGAGGGGCTCAGTGTGATAGTGACGCAGTAAGTATGAGGGAGTCAGGGTGATAGTGATACAGTAAGTGTGCGGGGGTCATGGTGATAGTCACGCAGTAAGTGAGAGGGGGTCAGGGAGATACTGATGCAGTAAGTGTGAGGGTGTCAGTTTGATAGTGACACAGTAAGGGTGAGGGGGTCAGGGTGACAGTGGCCCAAAAAGTGTGAGGGCTCTGGGTGATAGTGACGCAGCAAGTGTGAGGGGGTCAGGGTGATTGTGACGCATTATGTTTGAGGGGATCAGTGTGGTAGCAGCCCAGTAAGTGTGAGGGGGTCAGGGTGTAAGTGACACAGGAAGTGTGAGCAGGCCAGGGTGACATTGATGCAGTAACTGTGAGGCGGTCAGGGTGATATTGACGCAGTCAATGTAAGGGGGTCAGGGCGATAGTGACACAATAATTGTGAGGGCGTCAGGCTAACAGTGATGCAGTAACTGTGAGGGGCTCAGAGTGATAGTGATGCAGTAATTGTGAGGGGGTTAGGGCAATAGTGACACAGTAAGTATGAGGGGGTCAGGGTGATAGTGTCCCAGTAAGTGTGAGGGGGTGATAATGGCCCAGTAAGTGTGATGGGGTCAGGATGATAGTGACACAGTAAGTGTGAGGGGATCAGGGTGACATTGATGCAGTAAATGTGAGGGGGTCAGGGTGATACTGACGCAATAAGTGTGAGGGGGTCAGGGTGATAGTGACGCAGCAAGTGTGAGGGGGTTAGGGCGATATTGACACAGGAATTGTGAGGGGGTCAGGGTGATAGTAGCCCAGTAATTGTAAGGGGCCAGGATGACAGTGATGTGGTATGTATGAGGTGGTCTGATTCATATTGACGCATTATGTGTGAGGGCAAGAGGCTGGTAGTGATGCAGTTATAGTGTGGGTGTCAGGGTGACAGTGACACAGTAAGTGTAAGAAGGAGAGGCTGCTAGTCACACAGTAAGTACAATGAGTCCAGGTTTCCAGTGACGCAGTTAGGGTGAGGGCGTCAGTGTGAGAGTGATGAAGTAAGCGTGTGGGGGACAGGGTGATCGTGACACAGTAAGTGTGAGGGGTTCAGGGTGACAGTGATGCCGTAACTGTGAGGGGTTTGGGTGATAGTGACGTAGTAAGTGTGAGAGGAAGAGGCTGATAGTGATGCAGTGAGTGTGAGGGTATCAGGGTGATAGGGGCCCTGTAAGTTAGAGGGGGTCAGGGTGACAGTAACACAGTAAATTTGAGGGGTGCAGGGTGACAGTGATGCAGTAAGTGTGAGAGGAAGAGGCTGATAGTGATGCAGTGAGTGTGAGGGTATCAGGGTGATAGGGGCCCTGTAAGTTAGAGGGGGTCAGGGTGACAGTAACACAGTAAATTTGAGGGGTGCAGGGTGACAGTGATGCAGTAAGTGTGAGGGTGTTAGGGTGATAGTGATGCAGTAACTGTGAGCATGTCAGGGTGATAGTAACGCAGTAAGTGTGAGGGGGTTAGGGCGATAGTGACACAGTAAGTGTGAGGGGTTCAGGTTGACAGTGATGCAGTAAGTGTTAGGGGACAGGGTGGTAGTGATGCAGTAACTGTGAGGGGGTCAGTGTGATAGTGATGCAGTAAATGTGAGGGGTTCAGGGTGATAGTGGCCCAGTAAGTGTGAGGACTCAGGGTGATAGTGACACAGTAAATGTGAGGGGGTCAGGGTGATAGTGGCCGAGTAATTGTGAGGGCTCAGGGTGATAGTGACGCAGTAAGTGTGAGGTGATCTGGGTGATAGTGACGCAGTATGTTTGAGGTGGTCAGGGTGATAGTGACGCTGTAAGTGTGAGGCGGTTATGGTGATAGTGATACAGTAAATGTGAGCGGGTCAGGGTGATAGTGGCCCAGTAAGTGTGAGGGGATCAGGGTGATAGTGACACAGTAAGTGTGAGGTGGTCAGGGTGATCATGACGCAGTACCCGTGAGGGGGTCAGGGTGATAGTGACGCAAAGGTGTGAGGGGGTCAGGTTGGTGATGCAGTAAGTGTGAGGGTAAGAGGCTGGTAGTGATGCAGTAACTGTGAGGGGGTCAGGGCCGAAATGACGAAGTAAGCGTGTGGTGGACAGGGTGATAGTGATGCAGTAAGTGTGAGGGGATCTGGGTGGTCGTGACTAAGTAAGCGTGTGGGGGCCACGGTGATAGTTTTCAGCAAGTGTGAGGGGGTTAGGGTGATAGTGACGCAGTAAGTATGAGTGTGTCCGGGTGGCAGTGATGCAGTAATTGTGAGGGGGTCAGGGTGGACGTAAGGAAGTAAGTGTGAGGGGGTCAGGGTGATAGTGGCCCAATATGTGTGAGGGGGTCAGGGTGATAGTGGCCCAGTATTTGTGAGGGGGTCAGGGTGATCGTGACAAAGAAAGTGTGAGGGTGTCTGGGTGACAGTGATGCAGTAAGTGTGAGGGGTCTGGAAAATGATGCAGTAAGTGTGAGGGTAAGAGGCTGGTAGTGATGCATTAATCGTGAGGGGCAGGCTGATAGTGTCGCAGTTAGTGTGAGGGGGTCTGGGTAGTGATGTAGTAAGTGTGAGGGTAAGAGGCTGGTAGTGATGCAGTAATTTTGAAGGGGTCAGGGTGGTAGTCACGAAGTAAGCGTTTGGGGGACAGGGTGATAGTGACGCAATAAGTGTGAGGGGTTCAGGGAGGTAGTGACGAAGTAAGCGTGTGGGAGCCAGGGTGATAGATATGCAGTAAGTGTGAGGGGATCAGGTTGATAATGATGCAGTAAGTGTGAGGGTGTTCGGGTGACAGTGATGCAGTAATTGTGAGGGGGTCAGGGTGGACGTGAGGAAGGAAGTGTTTTGGGGAACAGGGTGATAGTGATGCGGTAAGTGTGAGGGGATCAGGGAGGTAGTGACGAAGTAAGTGTGAGGGTGTCAGGGTGACAGTGATGCAGAAAGTGTGAGGGGGTCTGGGTAGTGATGCAGTAAGTGTGAGAGGCAGAGGCTGGTAGTGACGAAGTAAGCGTGTGGCAGACAAGGTGATAGTGACACAGTAAGTGCGAGGGTGTCAGTGTGACAGTGACGAAGTAAGTGTGAGGGAGTCTGGGTGATAGTGATGCAGTTAAGTGTGAGGGGCAGAAGCTGGTAGTGACACAGTAATTGTGTGGGGTCAGAGTGCCAGTGATGAAGTAAACGTGTGGGGGACAGGGTGACAGTGATGCAGTAAGTGTGACGGGGTCAGGGTGATAGTGACGCAGTAATTGTGAGGGGTCAGGGTGATAGTGATGAGGTAAGTGTGTGGGGGACGGGGGATAGTGACGCAGTAAGAGTGAGGGTGTCAGGGTGACTGTGATGCAGTAACTGTGAAGGGGTCAGGTTGATAATGACACAGTAATTGTGAGGGGATCAGGGTGATAGTGATACAGTAAGTGTAAAGGGGACCGGGTGACAGTGACACAGAAACTGTGAGGGGGTCAGGGTGATAGTGACATAGTAAGTGTGAGAGGGTCAGGGTGATAGTGATGCAGTAAGTGTGAGGGGGTCTGGGTGACAGTGATGCAGTAACTGTGAGTGGGTCAGGGTGATAGTGACGCAGTAAGTGTGAGTGGATCAGGGGGATAGTGGTCCAGTAAGTGTGAGGGCTCAAGGTGATAGTGATGCAGTAAGTGTGAGGGGATTAGGACGATAGTGACACAGTAATTGTGAGGGGGTCCGATTGATAGTGAGGGCATCAGCGTGATAGTGACACAGTAAGTGTGAGGAGTCAGGGTGATAGTGGCCCAGTAAGTGTGAGGGGGTCAGCGTGATAGTGATGAAGTAATTGTGAAGGGGTCAGGGTGACAGTGACGCAATAAGTGTGAGGGTGTCTGGGTGATCGTGACGCAGTAATTTTGAGAGGAAGAGGCTGGTAGTGATGCAGTAATTGTGAGGGGTCAGGGTGGTAGTAATGAAGTAAGCGTGTGGGGGACAGGGGGATAGTGTCGCAGTAAGTGTGAGGGGTCAGGGTGATGTAATGCAGTAAGTGTGAGGGGGTCAGGGTGATAGTGACACAGTGAGTGCAGCGGTTTTAGGGTGATAGTGACGCAGTCAGTGTGGGTGTGTAAGGGTGATAGTGACGTAGTAATTGTGAGGGTGTCAGGATGATATTGATGCAGTAAGTGTGAGGGTTTTACACTTAAACCCAGCTCCTGAACTCTGGCCGCAGTGCACTCCCCTTCCCTGAGGACCAGGACTTAAGGCTGAGTCAGTCCCTCTCCAGCTCAGCTTCTCCAACACAAAGACACACAACAAAATCTTTCACTCTGCTGCTCGGCACGATTTCATGAATATTTTTACTGTTTCCAATTGGAAGTGATGAGTACAGTCAGTGGAATGGGGCCTTTTCTCACTGGCCCCTGGGTTGTGAGAAACATTGAAATGTGTCCCTGTAACCCCCTGTGGGATAAGGATGGAAAAGCCAGCGCTACCCTCAGTCTGTTACCATAGCGACAGTCTTCTCCATCGCTGAAACACTGAACTGAAATGAGAAAATCCCGGATGGTGTGATTAATGAGGGAATTTGTTGGATGGATGGAGTTGGGTGAAGGGATATTTCAGCACATTCTTCAGCTGCTGCCTGAACTTAGTCTGGATCACGGCATAAATCGCGGTGTTTGTGCAGCAACTGAGGAGCTGCAGCATGAAGCCCAATTACTGCACAAAGTCATCGAGATACAGAGGGGGATCCACTATAGCAATCATCCGGCTCCATATAGAATACAGCAATAACATTGACCATAACAGGATGAAATTGGCCGAGATCACAAACAGTAAAATGATGGATTTTTTTTGGTTTCTCATTTCTGTGTCAGACTGAGCGTCCCCATTGGTGTGAGCGCGGAGTCTCCTGCGGGCTCTGCTGGTCACTAAGATGTCTCTGACGGTGAGAACATTGAGCAGCAGAATCAGGAAAAATGGGACACACGGGATTAGAATCTGTTGGAGGAATTCGATTGTGACCCAGACACTGGAGAATCGAACAGCGTCTGTTAGATCACAAAACTAGGGGGTGTTCATCAACCAATTCCGAGCAGAGAGCACAAAATACCAGGAAATGTTCTTTAAACAGTTCAGCACAGTCACTGCTCCCAGAACCACAGCCGCCGTTTTCTCACTGCAATATTTACTTTTCAACTTCTGACGACAAATGGCCAAAAACCGATCAAAGGTGAAAGTGATGGTGAACCAGACAGAGCAGTCAGTGGCTGCATAAAGCAGGACGGCATGGATATTACACACGCGGACGGAGTACTCCAGGAAATAAAACTGTTCTGGATAAACAATGGGAATGTGTCTCAGTATCAGGTCGAAGATAATGACCAGGAGATCCGCCGCTGCCATGGCCCCCAGGTAACGTCTGACACATGGAGACAATCCACAATCTTTATAAAGCAGGACGTAGATGGTTACTACATTAACTGTGAGGAAGGAAAACAAACCCATTATCCATCAGCCTGGAGGCAAAGGGACCCGTTTGATCGGGGACCCAGTGAGATTTTCAAATGTGTCCCTGTATTCAGGGATTTATTAAAATAATTGGAGCTGGATTAAGAACTGGGAAGGTCTGAATTGTTGGCAAAAATGGAACATAAACCACAAGAAACCCTCCCTCCCCAAACACACAGAGACACATCCATAAGGACAGATGGTTTCTCGAACATTCCCACATACTCGATCACTCGAGAGCAGACACAGGTCACTCCTTCTCAGTTCCTAATACGGAGGGTGGAAACGTTGCTGTCCTGAAGGATTCTCTCCCAGTTTCCTGAAGACAAACGGAGTTTGGGAATTTCTGTATTTTGGTCTAAATTGTGGTCGATCCTGTGTCGTGAAGAAATGTAAACGCAGGGAAAACGTATTCACCCCTTAAACTGCCTGAAGGGCCTTCGGAACAGTGTCCCCTTCTCCCTGGAACGGGATCTCTTCCCTCGGGGTCTTATCATTTGTTCAATTCACTGACGTCCGGCCGTTCAAAACAATGTCAGGGACAGAACTTTCCGGGGAATGTCAGTTAAAGAATGTTGGGGACTGAACGTTCCAGGGAATGTCATTTATAGAATGTCAGGGACAGAACGTTCTGGGGAATGTCAGGGACAGAACGTTATGGGCAACTCCTTGACCTGTCCATCACTTCCAGCCCCCCCACCCCGCCACACCCCCGTATCCACCCCACCAACATGGTGTACTGTGCCTGGACACACTATAACATTAATGGGATGAGAGACAGAGGGTCCATTCACACGAATGGGAACTAAAGGCATCGCCAGATCAGCAGAAATGGTTAGATATACGACATTCTCTATCCACCTCACAGAACCAGACCAAGAGACCATACACCCAGAGAAGAATCGGTTCACCGTGGAACACTGTGCAGACCAAGCCAGTGTACTGCTCAGTACAAACCAGCAATATGTCCAAATTCATCCATTGCACTGGTCAATACAATCCAGCAATCTGTCCAGAGTGGAACACTGCACACATCAGATCATGGCATTGATCTATAAACTCAGACCATATATCTGTCCAGCACGGGGAGCTGTGCAGACCTATGCAGTGCATTGATCAATAAACTCGGACTAGGTACCTGTCCAGCACCGGGAGATGTGCAGACCTATGCAGTGATCACACATGAATTAATCTGTAACCCAGGAGCAGTTACCCTCCCAGCATGTAGGACTGTGAACACCACCCCAGAGCATTGATATGTAAACCAGGAGCAGTTACCCTCCCAGCATGTAGGACTGTGTACACCACCTCAGTGCATTGATCTGTAAACCAAGAGCAGTTACCCTCCCAGCATGTTGGACTGTGTACACCACCCCAGAGATTGATCTGTAAACCAGGATCAGTTTCTCCGCCAGCATTTCGGACTGTGTACCCCGCCCCAGTGCATTGATCTGTAAACGAGGAGCAGTTACCCTCCCAGCATGTAGAACTGTGTACCCCACCCCAGTGCATTGATCTGTAAACCAGGAGCAGTTACCCTCTCAGCATGTAGGACTGTGTACACCACCCCAGGGCCTTGATCTGTAAACCAGTAGCAGTTATCCTCCCAGTATGTTGGACTGTGTACACCACCCCAGGGCCTTGATCTGTAAACCAGTAGCAGTTATCCTCCCAGTATGTTGGACTGTGTACACCATCCCAGTGTATTGCTCAGTAACACTGTGTTAGATCACTGCCCAGTGTAGGGAAACTTACTGCCCATGCTGAAAGTGACAGGATGTGCAGCTCCCATCCATTTACAGCTCCATATCTCCATTGTGCCATGACAGGGGGGGGGGGGTGCTGTGGGTGTGAACATCACTGCCACAGAGAGATGGCGGAAGAATCAGTTTGAATATCACCATATGAGAGGGGTTTGGGGTACAGACAGAGAGGGTGAGACTGAGACACAGTGTCATGGAAGGATGTGATCCCAGGTTTCAGAATGCTGAAATGTCGGCACTTCGATAGCATCCTGTAACATGAGCTTGTCTTCCAAGGAAATATGGGAAAAAGGGATATTGGTGTGATGTCAGAAGAGCATTTGTTCTGCATCTTTGTAACTGAAATTAGTTTCAACAGAATCGATGACTCGTTGAGCAGATTCTAACAATACTTTATCGTTGTTTGATTTTCGCTGAGTGTGACAGAGCGATTGTCCTCACGAGGCCGAGCTCGTTTTCTGATGCTATCGTATCGAACTCACCTCATTAACTACCCACCCCTCCCGTAGTGTCCCTCTCATTCAATGCCAGCCCGATTCTCCCACCCATCATGGCTGGAGGTATTCAACATAGCCCGGATGCCCCTGGATATTCTGTGATCCCTGCCACTGGTGCCATCTTTAAAAGGCCAATGAGCACACGCTTGAGCTTTCTCACTTTGGAGCTGCCCTGCACAGTTTACCCCGAACATAGCAGACAAGGAGAAATTAGGGTGTAGGTTTGCTTGCTGAGCTGTAGGTTTGATACCAGACGTTTCATTACCTGGTTAGGTAACATCATAAGTGGCGACCTCCAAGTGAAGCGAAGCTGTTGTCTCCTGCTTTCTATTGATATCTTTCTCCTGGATGGGGTTCCTGGGGTTTGTGGTGATGTCATTTCCTGTTCGTTTTCTGAGGGGTTGATAGATGGCATTTGATATATGTATTTGTTTATGGTGCTGTGGTTGGTGTGCCAGGCCTCTAGGAATTCTCTGGCATGTCTTTGCTTAGCCTGTCCCAGGATAGATGTGTTGTTCCAGTCGAATTGGTGTTTTTTTTATCCATGTGTAGGGCTACGAGGGAGAGAGGGTCATGTGTTTTTGTGGCTAGCTGGTGTTCGTGTATCCTGGTGGCTAACTTTCTTCTTATTTGTCCTACATAGTGTTTATGGCAGTCCTTGCATGGAATTTTATAGATGAAGTTGCCCTGATGCCATCATCCTTTTGTGTTGAGATGGTACAAATGGAATCCCCACGGTCTCGGTGGGCAGGAGGATCGGCTCACAATACATCGTCACCACCACCTCCCTCCTACAACACGTAGACTCCATCCTACACATCCTCCTGTAAACAGCTCAAATATTGAAACTAATCTGTGATAATTACTACTCTTCCCACTTGTCTTGACATCTTCAACAATCCATGCTCATATACACGCAGGGCCCTCTATTCCTGCAGCCCATCTATAACAGTTTGGTTTGTGTCAAACTTACTTTAATTGTCGTTCTTTCCAAAGTGCATCACCTCACACTGTTCTGCATTGATCCTGTCTGCCATACAACTGAATCCAACATCACCATGTCACTATCCTGTTAGAGTTCCACACTGTCCTCCATAGGCTTTAAAATTCTTCCAGATTTGTTGCCATGTGTAAACATTGAGATTGTTATAGCATCACAGTCCCCATGAAATAACTGAAATCCTGACACACAAGTGCGAGCAAATGAAATACTGATATATTCCCATGGGCGGAGTCGAATAATGAAATGTTGTCAACAGATCAACAAAACCCCTGACACACACCAGACACAGTGAATGAAATATGGACAAACCATGGAGCAAGAGAAGTCCGGATCTGCTCTGCTCATCATCATTGACATCATGGTATTAATGTTATGAAGTTGAAAGTGTGTACTGTACCTTTAAGAGAGTGTGAATGCTATTCTGAACTGAGAGCTTACAAGCACCTGTGTATATGACAGGATGGCAGACTCAGAGTGCCAAGGACAATTGAAAATATGTCACATTTGGCTGTGAATTAGATTAATGAGATAGTTGCTTTTGGACAACAATTCGAATTCCACCAATCAGTTTAAATTATACCACAGGATACTAAAACCAAATCAAGTTCGAGTTTATTGGTTTTCAAGAAATGATCAGATGTTGTGGATATTAAGAATGCAGGTATTTTAAAAATTGCAAACAGAGCAAATGCCATCAACACAGATCCCAGAAACTGGAAAACAATCTCTATCAAAGGTACCTTTTCATATGAAACACATTCACATTAAACAGAAAGAAGATAACCCAGGGAGATCCACGGCCGAAAGAAAACACCAAAAACAACAGCTGCTGAGTGTTTTTGAAATTAAGTTGTTGTAAATTTAATAAGTGTCTTATTGAAATAGTATACTGAGTTTTAGTGGGTAATACGCAGTTAAGAGATTGGGGGTCTCAGAGTTGTGAATAGTTGATATAAAATGTTCATTATCAGAGTTAGAAAATAAATTGATGTTTTTATTTAACAGTGGAATTTGGGAGTTCTCTGTCACTAATATTTTAACATTTTGTTTATGTTTAGTTTAAATTACCAGATGAGCTCAATGCCGTGTCTTAACAATTTATGTGTGTGTATCTGTGTGTCTTTGTGGGGGCAGGTCTGGCAGTCTCTGTGGTGCTTAAAGTGAGGCAATGTCACCCCCTGCTGGCCTCCCCACGCCACTGCACAGGCATTGGCAGAGGGTGAAAACCAACAGGGAATCATTCAGAGAAGGGGAGGGAGATGGCAGCTGCTCACAGCAACATCCAAACTGTTGTCTTATCCATGTACTGATCTAAATGTCCTTTAAATGTTGTAACTGTCCCTGCTCTCACCACTTCCTCTAGAAGTTCCTTCCACACCCAAGCCAGATTCTGTCTAAAATATTTACGTCTCATGACTTTTGTTAATCTTTTTCCTCACACCTTAAAGTATCCCTCAGTTCTGAATCTCCAACTCTAGGGAAAACACATCAGCCCTTCAGCTTATCTGTACCTTTCATTATTTTATAAACCTCTGTAAAGTTGCCCGTTAATCTCAAACTCTCCAGTGAAAAGGTCCCAGCCTACCTAACCTCTCCTTTTGGTTCAATCCCTCCATTCCCAGCAACATCAAGTTAATCTCTTCTGAACCCTCAACAGTTTAATAATATCAAGGTCAATAATATCAAAGTGAATAGTCAAGGTATTTTCTTAGGCTAAGGGGAGTCCTCCTAGAGGACATAGGCTTACGGTGAGAGGGGAACATTTAAAAGTTACCTAAGGGGCAGACTTTTCACCCAGAGGGTGGTGTGCCTATGGAATGAGTGGGCAGGATGACCAGACTGGACACAGTATTCCAGAAGAGGTCACACCAATGTTCCTGTACAACCACAACATTAACGTTCCAATTCCAATACTCAAAGATCTAACCAATGAAGACACGTGCGCTAAATACCTTCTTAATCACACTATCTATATGAGATGCAAATTTTAAATAATTATGCCTGACGGCCTAGCTCTCTGTTCTGCAAAATTACCAAAGGCCATGCTTTTAATTGTATGGATCCTGCTCTTGTTTGATTTACCAAATCCATTACATCGCATTAATCCAAACTAAACTCCATCTGCCACCCCGAGCCCAGTGTGTGACATTATGGCCACGTCATCGTCCTCTTTCAATATTAAAATACCCATCCCTCTCCGGGAGTCCTGCACACTCTGGCCTTGATTTTCCCAAAGACCCTGAGCTTGGTTTGCCTTGTGTGGTTAGGGGGAGGAGGGACAGATTGCAGACACAGTCAGTGGGGAGGAGAGGCTGGACAGTAATCAGCGGTTTGGTATAATTTCATGGTTTTAGGAAGAGGGCAGACACACGTGAGAGTTGGGTTATACTGATCGGTGTTTTGGGGACCAGAAAGTATGCTCTTTCTCCGTCTCTCGTGTTCAGTAATAAATATCCATTTGAGACCCTTCACTGGGCAGAGTGTGTCTGCAGGATTTCTTTCCTTAATATTGCAGACAACAGATAATAGCGATTAAAGACGTTCACAGTTAATTTCGATGGCACAGCATGTATACTCAATGTCCTACAGTTGAGACAAATATCTTGCATTTGTTTAATAATACAAAATGTTTTGTGTATTCAGTAATGGAAACCTGATTATAACAAATCCACACCGAGCTGAAAGTGGGCACTAAGCTATGACCCAAAATCTGGGTATGGTAGTGTAGTGGGTAGTATCCCTGTCTCTGAGCCAGAGTTCTGGATTTGATTCAAATTCCTGAAATTGTGTGGTAGTGTTTCTAGCTCTGGACTATAAGGCCTGGATTCAAGTCCTGCCTGTTGCAGAGGTATGTCACAGCATGTCAGAGCAGGCTGATGAACAAACACAGAGGAGAATAATGTTACAGCTTTATGGGTATTGCAGAGTGATGTAGTGTCCCTACCTCCGGGCACGAAGGTCTAGTTGTAAATCCCCAAAAAGTGTCTCATGATGCATCTGAACAAACTGATTAAAAAGGATTTAGAATTGTAACTTGATGGAGAAGGAAGAGGTGTCCGTATTGAACTTCAGAATTTAGTCCCAGCATGACTGAAAGCACAGGTATTCGTGTTGATTGAAGTCACATTTCGCAGCAGTAAGGGTTTATAAATTCAGAATGGTCATGGATAGGGTGAGTAGTCAGGTTTTTTCCCAGGTTAGGGGTGTCCAAAACTAGAGGGAATTGAGTAAAGTGAGAGGGGAAAGGTTTTGATGAGCCCTAGGCGCACCATTTCACGCAGAGGGTGTAGTGCGTTTGAATGAGCTGCCAGAGGAAGTGGTGAAGGCTGGTACAACGACAATATGCAAAAGGCATCTGGATGCTGACAAACCTGGCGAGCGTTTAGTGCAATTTCTGCATTTCTTTAAATAAATGCATCCATTTTAACACAGGTATTCTGAATAAATTAAACATTTTATTTCTTAATGACGCAGGGCCATGTAAACATATTTCAAATCAGCCGAGACCATTTTCTGCTAAGGGTATGGCTCTGTGTATGACAGCAGCAATGATGCACCTACATGGAACAGGGAATGTGATGGAGACATAGTTTGGATAATGTACAAGCAGATCTCACATGATCCTGTTTGGGAGAGAATGATATTACTGTGTGAAAACACAGAGAGGGAGAAAATGTAATCTGCCCGAGAAGGAATAGCCTATTACACTCTCTCTCCTTCATTGTTCCTCATCACAGCAATGTGTGCGAGCTAAAAAAAACTCTACAGTTATCGTTACCATTCTTAATTTTATAGAATCCCTGCAGTGTTGAAACAGGCCTTTCAGTCCAACAAGTCTATACCAACCTTTCCAAACCATTCCCCTATATTTACCTCTGACTAATGCAACTAATCTAGAAACCCCTGAACACAACATACAATTTAGAATGACCAATCCACCGAACCTACACAGTTTGAGCTGCGGTAGGAAACTGGATCACCCATTAGATGCTCACACAGGAAAGTAGAGAATGTGCAAACTCCACACAAACAGTCACCCAAGGCTGGAATCGACCCCAAGTCCCTGGTGCTGTGAGGCAGCAGTGCTAACCACCGTGGTACTCTTTGGGTGATCCCTCAACAGAATCCATTGGAATCTCCTCACTGCCTAAAGCAAAGGGAATTCAGCCAAATCCAAACTCTCCCAAGATGAAATCCCATTGCTAGCAGCTGTGTGAGTACAATATCTTCAGAAGCAGAATAACGTTTTGGACAACCTCGCAACTTTTCCTTTTGTCATGAGTGTGTGTGTGTGTGTGTGTGTGTGTGTGTGTGTAGAAAGGGAAATATTGATTATTTATTTGGAACACCCAAACACATTGCCATTCATCTTTCCACCATAGTTTGAATAACACTGCTCTTGATCATAAACGTGTTGTTTTAGCAGATTAAAGAAACTAGCCAGACTTGTTCCTAAAACTGACACTGACCCAGTCTGAGAACGATATCATCGGCCACATCACCTGCTTAAAATTGCCAGGTGAGCAGTGGAAGAGTGGGACTAGAAAAGAAAACAGTGACCCAGAAAGCCAGGGAACTGTAGACCGGTGAGTCTGATGTCAGTGGTGGGTAAGTTGTTGGAGGGGATTCTGAGGGATAGCACTTTTAAACATTTGGGAAGGCAAGGGCTAATCGAGGTAGAGAACGTGGCTTTCTGCATGGGAAATCATGTCTCATTAATTTAGTTGAGTTTTTTGAAGAGGTGACAAAGAAGATTGATGAAGGCAGATTAGTAGACATTATCAATATGGATTTCAACAAGGTGTTCATTTAAAGAACAAAGAGCAAAGAAAATTTACACCGCAGGAACAGGCATTTTGCCCTCCAAGCCTGAACCGATCCAAATGTACTGTCTAAATCTGTCGCTCTATTCCTAAGCATCTGTCTCCCTCTGCTCCTAACCTACTCATGCATCTGTCCAGATGCATCGTAAATGAATCTGCCGTGCCTGCCTCTACCACCTCTGCTGGCAACGCGTTCCAAACGCCCACCACCCTCTGTGTGAAGTACTTACCGCGTGTATCCCCCTTAAACATCCCAGCTCTCACTTTTAAAGATTGATCTCGCGTTATTGAATCCTTCACCCTGGGAAAAAGCTTGTCTGTATCCACATTGTCTATACCCTTCATGATTTTGTAAATCTCAATCATATCCCCCCTCAATCTCCTATTTTTCTAGTGAAAATAAACCTAACCTACTCAACTTCTCTTCATAGCTAGTATTTCATTCTGATTGGTAGACAGTTTAGTAAGTTTCAGTCACATGGGATACAGAAGAAACTAGTCACAATTGGCTCGAAGGGAGAGGGGTATTTTTCAGACTGGAGGCTTGTGAGCAGCAGTGTGCTGCAAGAATCAGTACTGAGTTCACAGCATTTCATCATTTATGGAAAAGATTTGGATGTGAATATCGGGGCCATAGTTAGTAAGTTTATAGATTACATTAGAAAGTGGTATAGTAGATTATCTCAGAGTACGAGACCACAATGAAATCGGACAAAGTGGCAAGGAGTGACAGTTGAGTTTTAAGTTAGATAAATACGAAGTTTTGCATTTTGAGAAGGCAACTTAGGGCAGAAAAAATCCACTTAAAAGCTAAGGTCCTCGGGCGTGCTATGGAACAAAGGGACTTAGAGCTGCAGGTACATTGTTCCTTGAAAGTGATGTCACAGGTGGACAGAGTGGTGCGGAACACATTTGGCACATTTGCCTTAATCAGTCAGAGCAATGAGTATAGGTGTTGTGGTGGCATGTTGCATCTGCACAGGATGTTGGTGAAAAAACTTTAAGAATACTGTGTACAATTCGGTTTTCTGCAGAAATGACTTACACAGATATTCCAGGTCTGGAGGCTTGAGCTTTAGGGAGAGGCTGATTAGGTTGAGGTGTTTCCCTCTGGAGTGTCAGAGGTTGAGGGGTGACATTATAGAGGTTTATAAAATCATTAGAAGCATGGATATTCTGACAGCCACGCTCTGCTCCCCAGGATAGGGGAGTCCAGAACAAGAGGGCATAGGTTGAAGACGGTAGGGCGAATGATTTAGAAGAGACCTGAAGATAAATGTTTCACACAGAGAGTGGTGTGTGTACAGAAAGTTCTGTCAGAGGAAGTGCTGAAGGCGGTTACAATCGCACATTTAAAAAGTATCTGAAAGAGGAGGGATATTGGCCAAATGCTGGCAAATGGGACTGGATCAGATTTGATATCTGATCGGAGTGAACAGATTGGACTAATGGGTCTATTTCCGTTCTGAATGACTCTCTGATTCTACAAGAAGGATGATGAAAAATTCTGAAAGGACCTTTCAAGTGGGAATTCTCTTCACTGGAAGTTTAATGTGCCTCTATGTTCGCATTGATTGAAAGCTGCATTAGTTAAATATTTGACAGAGAAGTAAGTCACGGATAATGGATTCAAACAGGTAAGAGGAGCTGAGACCCCAATCTGATCAGCCACAATCTTAGTTCCTCGTGGAGAAGGCTCAAAGTGTCTAATGACCAACTCCTGTTCCTCAGACCCATGTTTCTGCGTTTCATTCAGCCCCTCAACCTGCTAGACAGGAATAGTTGGAGGTTACCTACTCCTCAAACCTGGTGCACAGAAACAGAGGAGCCTATTCAGCCTCTCAAGACTGTCACACATGCATGGAAGTGATTTGGCAAATGCAATTGTAAAATCCAGGCACTGTTATGAAAGAGGCCCCTCATCTCTCTTCACAGAGCTTCCCCTCTTTGCAACTTGTGCTTCATTTGTTGGTCATGTTGTAGACCCAGATTCACTGAGAATATAGCCCACATACCTCAACAAGCAATGGCTCACAAAATTGTCTGGTTTCCCTGACTGCAATATATAATAACAGGACATCCATGATAATAACACACACTAACTTTCCAATAACAGTATGTGAGAACATCAAAAACAGGAACAGGTCGTTCACCCCCAAGACTGCCTTGCCCTTCACTAAGATCATGACTTACCTGCTCTTTGTCTCAAATCCTCTTTCAGAACCAATTCTTCATTTCCCTCGACTCTTTGACAAATCAATATCCATCTACCTCCTCTTCAAATACTTTTAGTTATCTAGCTCTCTGAACACTCTTGAGAAGAGAAATCCTGACATTCAATACCTCCTGTTTGAAGAAAACACTTGCTGCTCCTATTTCATGGCCTTTTGATATTAACAAAAGGTGTTGACATAAGGGTTCAGGTAAAAATGACTGGCCCCGATATCAAGGCGGTGATAGACTTCTGTTGAAATCAAGAAGCTTAACAAAACTGGACTTAATGGGAATCAAAGTAAACTCTCCAGTGTTTGGAGTCAAAAATGGTACAAAGGAGAATGTTCATCATCTCAGTCCTGGGTCACCTCTGTGATTCACCCTCAGGGCAGCTTCCTCTTCATAAACATCTTCAGCTGCTTTATCAATGTCTCCGCGCCCCCACCTCCCCACCATAAGATCAGAAGTGGGGATGGTCACTGAAAATCCCACAATGTGCCGAGTATTTTGTCCTCCGTCAGCTCTTGAAGTGGTCTGTGTCCATGTGCAGCAAGACCCAGACACCACTCAGGCTTGTTCAGTTAAAGTGTTTACAACATTCACGTAACAGCACTGCCTGGCACTGCACCTTGCCACAGTAAAACAAGAGTTCATTCAGTACCTCATACTGGTTTCACAGGAATAAGTGGAAGTCATTCAGCCCATTGAAACTATTGGTGAAGAACAGGAACAGCCCATTCAGTGCCTCCAGCATATTACTCAAGAAGAGGAGTCTAGTGTGATGGACCACACCAGAGCCCGTCGAAAATATTTGAAGGCGGTAGCCTAAAATCAAATGTTTTCTTATTTTAAAGGAAATGTAAATTGTCTTTTCTGGATGCAATGTGACTGGTCAAACTACTCAGTGTGAAGCAAAACACCATTTACTTAAACACGAAAGATGAAATGAAACCAAGAAAGGCCAATTTAGAATAACTCAATTCTATTGGACAATTTAACAGAATAATAGATCTCGGCACGATTACGAATGAACTGTTCCAATATAGGAAAATCGCAGAAACACAGCCCCTGGCAGAAAGGAATATTCAGACACAGATTGTCACAAACATTTCTCCAATCCAGGAATTAAAAACAGCATCAAGAGACAATTCAGAGAGAGTAGCAGCCTGGAGACATTCACTGAAGCTTCCAACTCTGTAGAGACCCCAATAATTTCTGATGTTGCTGAGAAACCAAAACCCAGAGATCCTAATCTGTGCGAGCTGGCCACACCCACTCAGGCTGCATCAGAATGAACCCAAGGCCTCCCTAGCTCTTTACTCAATTGGTCTGAAGTAGCCAGCTTTGTGACAATCGTTCAATCTCTCTCTTAAAAAAATCTAATACAAAATAACTTTTAAAGCTGCAGCACCATCACACTTGTCAGCATATCGAACTGTTAAACAGGAACCAGGGGTAACCCAGTCAGGCCCTTGGCCCTGTCCAATTGGACGAGGTAGAAGCCAGTAAGTCCGTTGAGTCATTGACACAGCAATAGGATGAGGCCAGACAGCCCCTAGAGTCACTTCCACAGGAACAATGGGAGACCATTCAGCCCCTTGAGCCACTTATACATGAACAGTAGGAGGACATTCCCTTCAATGCACTTTCACAGGAACAGAATGAGATAATTGATGCTGATTCCTGATGAACAGCTTATGCCCGAAACATTAATTCTCCTGCTCCTCGGATGCTGCGTGACCTGCTGTGCTTCTCCAGCAATCCATTCTCTACTCTGATCTCCAGAATCGGCAGTTCTCACTGTCTCCTAATTGATGCTCTAACATGATGAACAAGTGGAGCAGAAGGTACACAGACATGCTTTTCATGATACACACGTGGTACTTTAACGTGGTTTTCTCACGGTGAGGAGGGAAGCCATATGTCTTGTGTGAAGTCTCAAGAAGGCATATTTCATCTCCGAGAAATCAGCCTCGTGTTCTCTATGTAGGGCGGAAGCTGTTGGGAAAAGCTACCTGTTTCAGATGGAAGGTATTGTGTCTGCTGTTGGGGATTTTGAGCAACATGACGTTCAGTACAGGTTCACACGCCGACTGCACAATAACATGGGAATAGTTAATTTAGGCATAACAATTATTAGGAAAGTCACATTAGACTGATGAATGGGCTCTCTAAGTTCAACTAATGCTGATTTTGTGCATGTTGATATTGTCTAGTGCACGTCCTGTTCAGTGTAACCTGTATGCCTTACTCTGTCCAAGTCTATTTCCACCCTATGATCTGCCTGGCCATGCGTACTATGATCTGCCTGCACTGCTCATACATAAAGTGTTTCCCTGTACCGGGGTACACGTGACAATAAATCAAACCAATCAATCCTGGTTAAAGTATGCAATATCTCACCCTATCAATGTCTCTTTTGGAAATAAGTGATCGCTGCCACTCCTTGTGTTTCAGCTTCGCCATTTCTTCGTCTGTCACAGCTCTACAGATTAAACACTCAGCTTCTTCACTCTATCCTCATGTTACCATCATCCGTGTCTGTGGTAAGGAGATCATTCCTAACAAAGGAGATCAAATCTGCAGAGACTGCCCCAATTGATCTCTCAGGAAGGGTCTACAACAGCAGGAAGATGGCTTTACTTATGTACTCGTATCATCTTACAATGAAGTACAGCACACCATTGTCTGCACCCATTACTTCCACAGGGTTTGATTCGGAGCAGTCAGCATTGACTTGTGAGTGGGTGATTAAGCTTCCCAAATTTGTTAGAGTTATTTGATTAAGTGAGCAAGAAGGTTGACGAGGGCAGAGCGGTAAACAGTCTCTACGGATTTCAGTAATGCCTTTGATTAGTTTCCACATGGCAGGATGCTCTGTAAAGTTATATCACGTGGAGTGATGGGGAAACAAGCTAACTAGATACACAGTTGGATTGATGGTAGGAATCAGAGAGTTTTGTGGAAGGATGATGTCAGGCTGGAGGTTGGGTCCATTGCTGTTTGTTATCTATGATTTGGTTGAGAATGCACCAGGCATGGTTAGTAAGTTTGCAGGTGACACTAAAATAACTGTTAGCGTGATCAGTGTGGAAGTTTATCAGAAATTGCAGCAGGACATTAATCAGGTGGGGAAGTAGGCTGAGAAATGGCAAATGGAATTTAATATAGATGTGTGAGGTCTTGCATTTTGGAAATTCAAATCAAGGTAGGAGTTTCATGGTGAATCTCACAGCCTTATGGGGTGTAGTGGGAAGAGGACCTTGGCGTTCAGGTGCACGGTTCCCTGAGAGTGGAGTGACAGGTAGACACGGCAGTGAAAAAGGCATTTGGCACACTGGCCATCGTCAGACAGGACATTGTGTATAGAAGTTGGGAATTTATGTTGCAGTTACACAGGACTTTGGTAAGGCCGCATTTTGAGTATTGTGATCAGTTTTGTCACCTTTGTTATCGGGAGGATGTTATGAAATTAGAAAGAGTGCAGAAGATATTTACAAGGACGTTGCCAGGAACCAATGGTCTGAGTTATAGGGAGAGGTTGGACAAGCTAGGACCTTTTCTTTAGAGTGTACGAGACTAAGGGGGGACCTGAAAGAGCTGTACAAGATCATGAGGGATATGGATAGGGTGAATTCTCTCAGTCTTTTCCAAAGTTTAGAGAATCGAGGATGAGACGGGATCAGTTTAAGGTTAGAGGGGAAGGAATAACAGGGAACCTGAGGCACCACTTCTTTACACAGAGGCTGGTACGTGGATGAGCTGCCAGCAGATGTGGCTGAGGGGGTACATTAACAACATTTCAAAAGCATTTGGATAAATATGTGGATAGCAAAGGACTAGTAGGATATGGGCCAATTGCAGGGAAATGGGGTTAGCGTGGATGGACATTTACAAGGTAGAGTCGAACCCCTCTGTTAATTAAAACCAAACACCCAGAAAAGATCGCCTCAACTTGTAATCTGTTAAAATATGAGTGACACAGATCTCCTACAATCCACTGTTTAAACAAACATTAGTAAGTTAATTTCTTAACATTAATAGTGAACACTAAACAACAACTATTCACAAATCCAAGCCCCATTTGTCTTAGCTACTTACTATCTGACTCCAAGTCTGTAAAAATATGCTGTTCCAACAACCCACATATTAAACATTTCAAGATCACACAGTCTCCATCATCCCCGCTGTGTTCACTCTTACAGCTGCTGATCTCCCTGTTTTGTTTTGTTTACTGCAAGTAGGTTTGACATGAACCAGTATCTTTGACAGAAAGTGTTTGAGATGGCCAGTTAGCACTTCTGCTCGAGAGCAGTTACACTGCTGTTGGATCTCCCTCTAATGTTCAAAATGCTGGGTTTATATACAATAATTCTTATAATTTGATTGCTTCCCAGTAATCTAAACAATAATATTCAAATTCCGTTGGCTTCTGTTATCCTGAGCGTTATTTAAACTCATTGATTGCATTTGAAATGCTGTCAAAACAGCAACCAAAATTCAGGTATCCAATTCCCAGCTAATTGTTACATTTGTAACAGTCTAATCTTTAGCTAGCATCTGTGGTTGTACTTTCTATTCAGCAAGACTCGTTCTGTCTTAAAGAGAACAGACATGCTTTCAGTTTCATAACATCTCCCTCCTTCAGGAAAAGAAAAATGAACCAACAGAATGAAAAGATGGCTTCATTTCTTTTCCTCTAATTCTTAATCCCATTTTTATGAAATATAAAAGTATTAATCTCAGTTATACCATTCATATTATTTCTGCACACATATATAACACGTAAGTCAAATTTTATCGACACTTCTTCCTTTAAATTGACGATAACACAACTGCTAGAACATTTTTACGACCCACAGCATACCCATTTTGTCAGTTTAAAGTCGGTAACATAAGACTCCAATGAAATAGTCTCATATTTTGGTCTTTAAATATCCAAAAGAAATACGAGAGGATTGTTGTTGTTGTCCAGAACTGTCTCCGACAACTTGTTGGTCATGTAAACATTACAATACTCTCAGGCCAGTACGAAACTCACTCATTATTTTTCAGTAATGGAGGTGTTGTATTTATTTCTGGTGGAAATTGAGCTTTTTCGACAAGTAGACCATTGGCCAATCAATTCTATCATTATCTTTCTGCATCAATACATCTCCGGCCCTTATGTCCCTAGCATCAGACACAATTTTCAAAGGGTTTCAAAATATCTGGTGCAGATAAAACTGGTGCGGTGATTAAACCTGCTTTAAAATTCTCAAATGCCTCCTGGCATTGTTCTGTCCACCACAAATCTGTGTTCTGCTTTAGTAAATCCAGCAGTGGTGCCAATATGCTGCTGACGTTTGGAACAAACTTCCTATAGAATCCACTCAGTTCGAAAAACCGAAGCACCCCTTTCTTCGAGAATGGTCGTGGAAATTCCACAAAGCCCTTCGTCTTTGAGTTCTATCGAATCAACCTCCCCTGTCCAATGTAATGTCTCAAGAACATCACCTCTGCCTTCGCGAATTCTGTTTTCTTTAAGATTTTTACCAAGTTTGCTTCTTGTAATCGTTCAACATGCTCTGTTACCTGTAACATGGGTGCATTCAATCACTTGCTAAAGTTCACTACATCATATAGATGAACTGCACAATTTGTTCATTTGGCCGCAACTCTGTTCCTCAGTCTTAAATGTGGCTGGAGTATTATTCATTCACATGACATACTCAATAACGTTTTTGTCATATCTGGATTCTTTACCAGATAGTTTAATTGACTAAACGTTGTTTTAATTTGAAAGGGGCCACTAAACCTAGCATTGAAGGGATTTCCTACCACTGCTGACAATACTAATACATCATCCCCACCTGCTTTACTCTATGCCATGCCCACTTCAGGATCTGTTGAGCTAACTCACCTACTCCATTTAATTTCTCCCTCATCTCACATACATAATCCAAGTGTTAGTTTTCCAACTTCAGTCCTGTCATTTTTATTTAATAAATTTCAAAGGACCTCTCACTTCATGTACGAATATTAACTCAAAGGAAGTAAATGCATTACATTTTATTTATTTACCTTTATTCTAATCATTTGGCCAATCCTGACAGTACACTGTTAGCATGGTCTTCAGTGTCTGATGCTAACTTTTCAAGGCTCCCTGGGATTCGGGATGGCGCGCACATGATTTGAATTGCTGTATGCCTAGGCTATCCATGACTTCCTTAAACAGCTGAGTGGAAAAATGAGAGCCTTGGTCTGACTGAATCTATCTGGGTAGGCAACAGTGAGATAAGAAAGCTACCAAACCCTCCACCTCCCGTTTTGCCTTCACACTCCGTAATGGAATTGCCTCTGGAAATCTGGGAGACACATACATTAAGGACAGCAAATATTGGTTTCCACTTTTATTTTGGAAAGGGGAGCTACACAATTAACCATAACCCACGTGAAAGTTTCTTCGAATGCAGTAATTGGCAACAAAGGTGCTGGTTTTATGACTGCCTGAGACTTACCTACCATTTGGCATGTATGATATGTACAACAAAAATTAACCACGTCCTTGTGCAATCCAGGCCATTAGAAATGCTTCTGCCCTTAGCATGATTCTTCTGTACACTGAGGTGACCAGCTGCAGTTAATTCGTGTGCTATCTGTAACACAGTATGCTTCCGGTCGCACGATCTAGTGCTCTTTGGCCCATTTCCCTTCTGAACGAACCTACCACTTCTCTCCACGTTCAGTTATTTTTCTGCATCATTTCATCAAACATGGTGTCAGTTAACTGAACATCAACTCCTTTGTCTTTTTCTTTTGTTTTTCCTTCCTGTTGTAACGTATAACAGTGGGATCTTGTTAGCACATAGTGTGGAACAATTCCTGCATATACTTTTTTTAACTTCTCAGTTCCCTAGTTTTCATTTGACTTCTCCACCACAAGGGGTGTCTCTCCCACCTTGAATCCTGCTGAACCATTCCCAAGAATAAACCGTATTCTTGGAACTCACAGTCTGTCACTCACTCTCACTTTTACTTCCCCAATCTTGATTTGGCACTCCAACCTGATATTTCTGTCCGCCAAACTTAATTTCTGTCCCCATTCCACAAATTATCACGCTCTTGAGTAACATGTCAGAAAGAGTGAAAATACTTTCGTCCCTTACTATTAGGGGCTGAGAGAAAGTGAGGACTGCAGATGTCGGAGATCCGAGTTCAAAACTGTGGAGCTGGAAAAGTACAGCAGGTCAGGCAGTATCCGGCAGGCAGGAGACTTGACGTTTCAGGCACAAGTCCTTCATCAGGAAAATGGGGGGGTAAGGGAGGGTGAAGGCTGAGAAATAAATAGAATGGTGTGGGTGGAGCTAGGTGGAGGGTAGCTTGGATGGTGATAGGTATATGCAGGAGGGGTGTGGTAGTGATAGGAGGGTGAAGTGGATAGGTGGTAGGACAGCTGGACATCTCAAACTATACAGCATCAACATCGACTTCACCAATTAAATAATCTCCCCTCCCCCAACCTCATCCCAGAACCAACCGTTCAAATTAGCACCGCCGTCTTGAACTGTCTTAATTGTACATCGTTCTTCCCACCTATCGACTCCACCCTCCAGCCCGACATATCACTATCACTCCCACCTACATCTTCCTACAGCCTTCCCAGTGATCCTCCAGCCAGCACAGCTCCTGCCCTCCTATTTATCTTTCAGCCCCCTTGTTCCCAAGCCACATTCCTGATGATGGGTTTATGCCTGATTTGTCGATTGTCCTACTCTTCAGATGTTGCCTGATCTGTTGTGCTTTTCGGGCGCATCTCTTCTCAACTATTAGAGACTGAGCAGATCTCGTAACTCACAATTTTTTTATTTCTTGTCCTTCCCCTCCACCCCCACCCAACCTCCCCCCCCCCGCCCCCGCTCTTTCTGAGTAAATTTTATCCACAGAGGGAAATTCTTTACAGATCAGGTACTAACTCCATAACTAACCCTTGCCTCGGTTGTTGACTCTCCTGCAGATCCTCGGCTCCACTTAGGGTCTCCTTTACCAGTTTCACTAATGCCATTGGTTTAGCCTCTTTTACCACATCTTTTCCCAAATGGTCATCCTTCAATGCCCAGCACTGTGTGTTCCAGCTTACTGCAGGGAAAACACCTTTTTTTCTCAGTGCCATTCTTAAACCATTGGCACTGTAATTTTATGCGTTCCACTCCCTTATAGTGAGAACTCCTGAGTACTTTCACCTCCTTTCCACCCCCCTGGACTTCTTTTTTCACCTGTGGAAAACTATTGTCAGTATGCTGTACTGTTCATTTTGTGGTGTAGGATCACACCTTCTCGCTATTTCTATCCCTCACCGGATTAAAATCCTCCCAGCAGCTAAATTTCATCTCATGCATCAATGCATATTTGTTGTGGGTCTGTTCGCCGAGCTGGGAATTTGTCTTGCAAACGTTTCGTCCCCTGTCTAGGTGACATCCTCAGTGCTTGGGAGCCTCCTGTGAAACGGTTCTGTGCTGTTTCCTCCGGCATTTATATTGGCCTGTCTCTGCCACTTCCGGTTGTCAGTTCCAGCTGTCCGCTGTAGTGGCCGGCATATTGGGTCCAGGTCGATGTGTTTGATGATAGAGTCTGTGGATCAAAAAGCGCAGCAAGTCAGGCAGCATCCAAGGAGCAGGAGAATCGAAGTTTCAGGCATAAGCATTCTTACTGAAGAAGGGTTTATGCCCGAAACGTCGATACTCCTACTCCTTGTTGTTGTTCTGTTCGCCGAGCTGGGAATTTCTGTTGCAGACGTTTCGTCCCCTGTCTCGGTGACATCCTCAGCGCTTGGGAGCCCCTGTGAAGCGCTTCTGTGATCTTTCCTCCGGCATTTGTATCGCGACACTACAAAGAATAAACATGAAAATAACTTAGTGTAGATAGGATCTAAAACAGACACATAAGCCCAGATTTTAGATAACACTAATGAAAAGTGAACACTCACAAAGACATTACAAGATAAGCAGAGGCAGCAACGAATTGGCATATTAGCATGATGATGCTTACACAATGTGAAAAGACCAAACTTTAGGTACACAAACACATGAGCACACCAGCAGTAAAGGAACAGGAATATGTTTATTCACGCACAGACTCCAACATGGGCAAGAGTGAAGTAAGAGACTCTCATAACCACATACACAAACATTAAAGGAAAACCAAACACACCAAGCAGTAGATCAAATAAATTAAGGGACACATGTACAAAAACTTATTCCTAAATATACAGATCCTACAAAAAAAAATGAAGCAATGTCCTGACTGTGATGTCACTTATATTCACGATTTGCCAAGCAATTGGTCACCAATACATAAAGCTGAGAATCACGTTTGAACTTTTATTCAGTGATGGCCACAATTTTCAACTAAACTGCTGTTACAGCCTAAATTTAAAATATAATGATATAATTAAAATAATCATACGTAATAAGCATTCCTCAAATAATACTATCCTTATATAATGGATTAAAAGAAAAAAAATTAAAATGTTCTGACATGGACAATGAAGAAAGAACATGTGCTGTTAGTATTTGTAATTTCTTGTTGAGAGTCAATAATGCACTAATAGATACAGATAAGCGTCACACTTGAGAAATACCAGACTGCTTTATGAAGATGTCATGGTCTCTAATTACATGACTTGGATGCAAATAGATCGATCTGGATCAATAAACAATCTAAATGCGTTCTCTCTGCTTTATATTCAGATTCAATTGATCGCACTTGGATTGAAGAATATGAGGATGATAACAGCAACATCTAGACAACTGCTTCCACATTCATCACCTTGTTCTTCCTGAGTATTTTCTACAGCGCTGCCGTCACTCTGGTGAAGGTGAGGATAATCACATCTTTCTCACGCCAAGCAGCCCAATATGTTTTGTGAAATCTCTAAGTATGCCATTGAATAAAAAATAAATCTGAAAGTCCCTGATTATAAACAAATGCGTCATTGTTTTATCTCTCTTTTCCAGGTTAAGTGAATGAATTGTGGAACGTCTTGATTTTCCTGATCTGCTTATCAAGGTCTCTGAATTCCCAATCTACAATCTGTCCTGTTGCTGACTCTAACAGTGAGATTACTTCAGTTTATCAGCGTGTAACTACGACAATTATTGATGGATTTTCCTTTTTTACTCTGATATCGTTGAGACGATTGTGGTTGGAAGAATTTGTAACTTCCAAGTTCTTTGACGCCCATTTGTTTTGTTTTTATTTGTTCCTTATTCAGAATGGTTGCCGACCCTTTATGATGAGCCTTTGTATTTCCTTTCTTGTGACAGAAAATTCCCAGCTCACAGCGCATGTCTTCTCGTCTCAATGCGGCATTCACTTCTGTTAACTTTTACATCAACCTTTTGGATAAAAAATGCTTTCTGGAAAGGTTAATAAATCTGGAATGAATATGCACTAACCTTAAGTTTGCTTAATTCTTTCTTCAAGGCCAGTCAGTAATAATACATTTTCCCACATCTTACTCCTTTCCCAGCCAAATACTTTTACTTGTTCTGTTTGGTTGTGTTTCATCCAGTCATTTAGTTTAATGCTGCGCTACCATGCAGCCCACTAATTTAAATGCACCTTTCACGTGATATGCCTGATGGAACACTCCAAAGGCAGAATGATTGGAGAACATTTCCTCTTATGCACAAAGTGTCACGGCCTCGCGTCACATAATGATAATTTTATAGGCTTCAGCAGAAGCCTATAAAAGGCAGGCAACGAAGTTTGAAAGTTTAGTCTACACTGTCTAACCTAAATGTACTCCCAATGTCGGGACAGGCTGGGTTAGTAATGCATAAACCGCCACCTAAGCGCCCAACGAAACATTCATCATCCAAAAATGTCAACGTTCAGTCAGGTATTCAGACACAACACGTGAACAATCCAAGGGCGGATTCTCAGAACTGGAGTTTTTCTCACACATAAATCTCATGGAGCACAATTCCTGGGATCGATTTGACACACCACACCTGTCAAATCCCAGGGAATGAGACTGAGATCTATCTGATACAGGGATATTCCAGAACAGCAACCCTCAAAAATAATAAATCAGAGGTCGATGTTGATCTGACAAGGCAGAGCTCATGAGTTCTTGAAATATTCAGCCATTGGGATCTATTTGACGCGAGACGGAATTGAGAACCAATCATAGCAACTGTTCACAGAGTCTGGAAACTATCAGCAGAGGAGAACAATCCCAATTTCTCAGAGTTGGTGAGGTTCATCATCCTGGGAATAGTGTTGTGAATCAGTCACATAAGCAATCTCATAACCTTGCTTTTTTTCAAAAATGTGGCACCTGAAACTGGATGCAATTTTGCAAGGTTTGTGAAGGTTTGTACTGGATGCAATATTCCAGGTAGGACAAGCGACTGTTTTATTATAAATAAGTGCTTTGCATTTGTTCTCAACAGCGTACTTGAAGTATAGTTTATTTGCTCTTCTGTCCACGTGTCATGGTACATTCCCTGATTTGTTCACATATACACGGAGGATCCTCTGCTCCTGCGCCCCTTTGGGTTTACACTCTTACTATTGTATGTTCCTTTGAGTTCATCACCAAACAAAGAAGCTCATCACACCTCCCTGAGACTGAGATCTATCTGACACACCGATATTGATGAATAACAATCCTCCAAAAATATAAATGACAGGTTGATTTCGATCAGAGAAGTCAAAGATCAGAAGCTCTGGAAACCCTGTTGTTTTCCATGTCCTTTCCTACAACCCCTCTGTCACCTTGATGCTCTTAGCTGTTCTTCCAATATCCTAACATATTACCTTAAATTGCTATCAATATATTTCTGTAATTTTGCATTTTCGACCAAAGCACAGGTTGAACCAACAAGGACTCCAAACACTGAACTCTGAGAACGTACGCGATAAGGCAATCTACATTCTGAAATGGCAAACACCAGTAAACAAATGGTTGACAAGTACACACTGGTAGGTGAGATGAACTTGAACTAATCAAAATAAAAGAAAAATACTCTGAAGATACAGCGGTGTAGGCAAGACCTGAGCATCAAGAATGGAGTTCATTTTTAAAAAAAATTATTGTTTATATCCAGAATTTTCCTTCCACGCAATGTCCCTTTTTATTTCCCATCACCAAGGCACCCATAGTAGCTTTATTTTCAGCTACTAACCATCACCAGTACATTGAATAATTTATGTTCAAAGTCCCTCAAGAAGAACACACACTATCAAAGTTAAGGCAGAAGTCGGAAGAGCTAGAAGGAGATTGGAGTCAAATTTTCTTGTGGTGAAATATTACTGCTGTTCTAACAAAAGGTATTTCGGAGGGATTGTGGTTGAAGCTATGTGGTTGGAATCCAGAAATAAGAAGAGCATGATTACTTTGATGCGATTATAATAGTCCCCCCAGTAGTCAGAGTGAAATTGAGTAACAAATATGTTGAGAGATCTCATTTATACACAAGAATAGTAGAATTGTAATAATAGCAAAATTAACCTTCCAAACATAAAGTGGGGCAGCCATGGTCTTAAGAGCTTGGATGGTGAGGAATTTGTTAAGTGTTGAAGAAAATTTTCTTCATTAATATCCAGATGTAAGTACCACAGATGGAGCAACTCTGACCTACTTTTTTGAAATAAGACAAAGGCACGTGACTGAATGGTAAATAGGGGAGCGGTTTGGGGCCAGGGGTCATAATTCGATTGGCATTATATATAAGTTAAAGTTTTTAATCGGACGAGGGCAAATTTTGATAGTATGAGACAAAACCTTTCAAGGTTTGATTAGAGTAGACTGTTTGCAGCTCAAGGGACGGCCGGCAAGAGTGAAGCTTTCAGAAGTGAGGTATCAATAGTTCAGAGGCGTGACGTTCCTGTTAGTGTGAAGGTAAGGCTGGTAAGAGGAGGGAACACTGGAGGAAGAAAGATATTGAGGCTCGGGTTCAGAATAAGAACAAATCATATATTAGACATAGATAAATGAGATCAAGTGAATCTCAAAGAGTATATTAGGTGCAGGGACATTCTGAAGAGGGAAATGAGGAGGGCAACAAAGGAAAATGAGATAGCCTTAGGAGATAATTTTAAAAATAATCAAAGAGATTCTACTCGTACATTAAGAGCAAAGAATTAGAGTTTAAGAGATGTCCAACATGGAATCACACCTTTCGGCCTCACTCACCCATGCTGAGCAGATATCCTAAACTAATCTAGTCCCATTTGGCAGTACTTGGCCCATATCCTTCTCAACCCTTCCTATTCATATACACATTCAGATGTCTTTTAAATATTGAAATTGTACCAGCCTCTCCCACTTCCTCTGGCAGTTCATTCTATACACACGCCATCCTCTGCATGAAAAAGTTACTCCTAAGGTAATTTGAACTTTTCCCCTCTCATTCTAAACCTATACTCATGAGTATAGATTTAGATGAGACTTCACCCACCCCAGGGAAAAGACCTTGTCTATTCACCGTATCCGTGCCTCTGATTATTTTATAAACATTTATAAAGTCACCCCTCAGCCTCCAACGCTCCAGAGAAATCAGCCCCAGCATATTCAGCCTCACCCAATATAACTCTACATGACTGTGAATATGTATACGCCTAGAGGGATGGCTTCGTAAATCATGTTACATTTTATATAAATTCTTAACCATTTTATACAACGACATCAAAATTAGACATGACCTCAGAAATGTGGAATGGACACAGCTATTTGAAGGGAAGTCCACATTTGAGATGTGGGAGTCTTTTAAATATAGGTTAAAGATAGTGCAGCATAGGCATGTCCCGTTGAAGGCAAAGGATAAGAAGGACAAGATTCGTGAGCAGTGGATGACAGGAGAAATTGTACGACTAGCCAAGAGGAAAAGGTAAGTATACATAAGGCCTCGGCAGCTAAGAACAGAACGGGCCCTGGAAGAATATTGGAAGAGGAGGACAAGTCTTAAACGAGGGATCAAGCGGGCTTAAAAGGGTTATGAAATAGCTTGAGCGAGCAGAATTAAGGAGAATCCCAAAGCATTTTATTCTTATATAAGAAGCAAGAGGGTAACTAGAGAAAGGATTGGTCCACTAAAGGATAACGAAAAAAGGATGTGTGTCGAATCATGAGAGAATGGGTGAGATTCTGAATGATTACTTTGCATCAGTGCTCACTGAGGAGTGGAACATGATTAATGTTGAGATTAGAGATAGAAGTTTGATTAGTCTGGATCACATGGACATTAGTAGCGAAGATGTGTTCGGTAGGCTAGAGGTTATTAAGGTGGACAAATCCAGGGACCGGATGGGATCTGTCCCAGTTTGCTGAGGGAGGCGAGAGAGGAAGTAGCTGGGGCCCTGACAGATATCTTTGTGGAATCCTTAAATACAGGAGAGGTGCCGGATGACTGGAGCATAGCTCATGTTGTCCCCCTGAACAAGAAGGGTTGTAGACTTATTTTGGCTAACCAAAGACCAGTGGGCCCAACGTCAGTGGTAGGAAAGTTGCTCGAGAAAGTACTGAGGGAAAGGATCTACTTATATGTAGAAAAAAATGGGGTTATCAGTGATAGGCAAAAATGGCTTTGAGCAGGCGAGACTGTGCCTTACCAACTTAATTGAGTTCTTCGAGGAAGTGAGCAAGTTGGCAGATGAAGGAAGGGCTGTTGATGTCATATACATGGACTTTAGTAAGGCATTTGATAAGGCTCCCCATGGTAGGCTAATGGTGCGCAGGCTGTTCTAGCTTGGTGGATAAAGAACTGGTTGAGAAACAGGAGACAGAGAGTAGGAGTTGAAGGGAGTTTCTCGAAATGGAGAAAGGTGACCAGTGGTGTTCCACAGGGGTCAGTGTTGGGGGCCACTGTTGTTAGCACTATTGCCTGGTATGGAATGTGCTAGCTATGAAGAAAGGTTGAGTAGGTTAGGTTTATTTCCATTAGGAAAAAGGAGATTGGGGGGGGGGGGGGGTCTGATTGAGGATTACAAAATCATGAAGAGCATAGACAGGGTGGATAGAAACAAGCTTTTTCCCAGGCTGAGGGATTCAATAACAAGAGGGTTTCAAGGTGAGAGGTGGAAAGTTTAAGGGGGATACACATGGCAATTGCTTCACACAGAGGGTGGTCGGCGTTTGGAACGCGTTGTCAACAGAGGTGGTAGATGCAGGCACGGTGGATTCATTTAAGATGCATTCAGACAGATGCAGTAGATGGGGAGCAGAGGGATACAGATGCATAGGAATTAACCGACATGTTCAGACAGTACAATTGGATCGGTTCAGGCTTGGAGGGATGAAGGACCTGTTCCTGGGCAGTAAATTTCCTTTGTTCTTTTTTGTTAACATATACTTTCCTTTTCATGTTGTGTTTGTTAATTGGTGCGAGGTTGGGAAGTGCTTTTGGCAAAAAGGACCGGAATGTCCTTGGTCACACGTCACGAACAGAATTCATGCAGGGCATCCATTATTCAGGACAAGAAATGAAATTACAGCCTTCATTACAAAATAAGTCATGTGTATGAGTTGTGGAGTGTTATTGAGGCTATTGTGGACAGACTTTCTCTCCTTTATAAAGCAATGATCTCCTTGTCACAGAGGAAGTGCAAAGCTGTTTTATCAGAATAATCTCTGGGATGATGGTAACATGAAGTGAATGTGAAGGATATGGATGTTTAATTTGTAGCACGGTGAGAGAATATGAGTTGACTGCATTGAAACTTGAAGAGTGTGGACGAACATATATTATGTCCAGAGAAAGACATTGATGGCATAAGAAATTACATTCTGCCGATGATTCGTGTTTCTTGGTAGTTTTGTGTACTTCTGTGAAGCTCCTATGTCGGTTGAGGGAGACCTTCAGGTTCTGAATGAAATCTCCTTGCCTCAATGTGCAGTTGGTGTGTAACCCTGCACTGAAAGTCACATTGTTCCCAAAGCTGCAATGCCTAACTCCTGAAAATGTTAGTTGTTCCCAACAGCTTCTGACCTCCATAGGGAATATCTTCCTTCCTTCTTGGAGATGTCTTCCCTTATCACCCTCAACAAACCATATTGATATATCCATTGTGTAACATTAGCAATGTAGCCAGGAGGAACGTCCATAGAGCAGTCTATCCGTGCAGTCTCTGTTTCATTGGTTTGTCTTGTTTGGTCGTAGATACCATCCTCCTATTTCTGTACAAGAGGCTTGAGCAACTGAATGGCCACCTCCTGATGTCATGGGAGACGCTTAAGAACGTGACTGGGAACACCGTGGTTCCTGTTTAGCAGCTCATGTGTTTGACTGGGCTCTTTATCTTCCTGTGTAATAGTCAGGAGAGAATGAATGGGCTATCCCTATTCCTATCCAATATCATTGATGGGTGGAATGACCTCATATACCTGTGAAGTGAGCTTGATTACCTGAATGTGCACCTCCCTTTACTGTGGTAATGCACAGTGTCCAGCAGCGCTCCTACAAGAATGTTACCAACACTCTCACAGCATAAGCCTGAATGCTGGCCAGGTCTTACTGCACATGGACACAGACGGCTTCAGGAGCTGAGGGGGACAAGTTGTTCTGATAATTGTGTGATCTTTAGTCACCATGTCCACTTCTCAGCTTCGGCTGTGGGGTAAAGCACTGAGGGGCGACTGGGGGTGCTTATGCTGTGGATCTCCTGCAGCGATGTCCCGAGGCTGAGGTGGTACATGTTGAAGAACCACAACCATATTCTTTGTGCAGAATCACTCCAACCAGTGGGGAAGTTACACCGATTTCGCTTAAGTTCCATTTTCTTTAGGTGCCTTGATACCATCCTCAGTTAGACACGGCCTTGTTTTCAGGGCCAGTCACTCTTACCTGGTTTTTATATATTTTGTTGATGTCAACAGGTCACGGTGTATGCATGTGGTGGGTTTCCTTCTCACAAAGGGGAGTGACTGTCAGGACGTCTCTATTCCACAGAGGAAGGGGAGACAGATCATTGAGATAGTTGGAAGACAGGGATGGATGGATGTTTGACACGGCAGACACTCCAGGAATTGGGGCTCAGAGCAGATCAGCCACGATCTTATTGAAGGGATAGGCAGGCTGTATGGGGCTAAATGACGTTCTCCTGCTTCTAATGTTCTGGCATTCTGCTGTTGGAAGGTTCATCGTTGTTATTTTCCTTATTTTCTGTGAAGGAATGTTGCATTCAAAGAGACCAGAGGATTTTGTGAGCAATATCTGGGTATGGTATGGGGCCATTATTCACTGTGACTCTCGGTCTGCAACATGACAAATAAATGGAGCCAGGGGAACTTCTGTAAGAGAGAGGAGGGGGCTTTTTCACTGCACCACCCACTCTTTTTCACAAGAACGTTTTCCAATCCACAACAAATCATGGTTGACTGCAGTCAGGGGCTGAATGGTCTCCTCTGTTTCTGTGTACCAGGTAGTAAGAGCATGTGGTCTGCAACTGCTCCTGTGTAGCACCATTGAGGAGCTGAATGGAATGGGGTGAAGTGGGTCTGAGGAATAGGAAAGAGTCACTGCCCCACTAGGCACTAAGCCGATTGCTTATCAGATTGTGGTCTCAGCCCCACGTTCCTATCTGCAGTTCATTGTCCTTGAACCACTTTCCCGTCAAATATTTAACTAACACACCTTTGAATAAATGCAAACACACAGGTACCACAAACCTGTGGGGCAGAGAATTCCCACTCAAATGGCCTTTTGAAAATTTCTCCTTACCCCTGTTCCTACCGAGGTTAGAGAGTCATTGTTTCTTTTTCTCGTCCCACTTCTCCAGACGTCACGACAAATTATCAGTGTAACTAAGTGTGTCATATGGTAAATGATATCCGTCTCAGACTGGGTCAGGTTCAATGCTAGAACAAGTCAGACAGTTTTCTTAAATTAATAAAAATAGCTAATCTAAAACCAAATCAAAGTTACAAGAAATACGATTGATACATAAATGATATACAGTTTGGACATTGACAATATGGACATCAACATTTATTTTTCTATACATCTGAGACACAGAAACATGCACACAAAGAAACACAGACGCAAACACATCTGAAGGCAAACGGAAAAAATTGAAACTCTGCAGAATATTAATTCGAAACAGCTTTATGCAAATAACAGTTAATTTCATGACAAAAGCAAAATTGAAAATGTTTCAATTGTTATTCTGCCTCTGAAGTTATTCGGCCTCACAAAAGCTGCTAGCACTGGGGTTTCTTCCAGTTGCATTTGGATGAATTCCCGTTTCTACAGGCAGTGGAGAGATTCCAATGAATCCTCAACAGGAACCCTCCTGGAGTGGTAAAGATGGCTGATTGTTTTGCAGCTCTCATATGTTACTGTAGAGAAGTACAAGTAGAGATGGAGCAATGGCCGTTTGTTTCTATGATATGTTGCATTTTCTCCCTCTCTGATCTGAAACATACAATAATGTGACCCGAGCATCAACCTGGACTATATCAGGTCTGGTTGAACATTTCCCTGATTGCATGACTCCATCCCTGTTATCTGCTCCATTTTGGAATGATTTGTAATTTATAATTTGAAGGTAAGTTTATATGTGTCTGCATAATTTTTGTACAATAAATTTATGTCTTTATAGTACCTGTGTTAAAATTAATATGTTGTTTTCTAAAAGTGAATCCTCAGTTTTATTCTCTCATCCTTTAGCTATCCCACAATAAACTCTCGCCGCGTTCTTATATGGTTCAATATAAACATCTCTCGTTCTCAGGCCTGACGTGCGCTGACTTTGTCCATGCCACGAGGGGTATGGATACAGGAAAAAGCCAAGCTTATTTTCCAAGGCCGGAGGAGTCCAAACCAGAGGATCTTGTTTTAAGGTGAGAGGGGAAAGATTAAGAAGATACCTGAGGGGTAACATTTTTACACAAAGGGTAGTGCGTATATGGAATGACCTGGTAGCGAAAGTGGTGGAGGCTGGTACACTTACAACAATTAAGAGACAATGGATGGGCATATGAATAGGAAGGGTTTAGATGATTATGGGTCTAATGTTGGCAAATGATACTACATGAGATTGGAATATCTGGTCGGTGCAGATAAGCTGGACTGAATGGTCTGTTTCCACGCTATATGACACTATGATTCCATCAGGCCTTCATTCCAGCAAAGAGTAAAGTGAAACATTAGTGAAAAACTTCTAATACAATTGCATTTTCTTCTTTCAGTTTAGGGGTTCATTACGACATACAATATATCCGATGTCATCTCAGCATTGTCATGGACAATGCAGTAAAACATTCCAATGATTTGCATGAACCAGCATCATTCGATACACTTTCCTAATCACTTGTTGAATTTGCTGACGAGATTTTTGTGGCTCATGTACCGGGACATACAAATCCCAGTGTACCACTAAGTTCATTGATGTTTCTCCATTTAAGTAGGTTACTGTTATTTAATCTGTTCAACACAATACTGACTTCCCTTATATACTTTATAATATTTTGTGCTGAAGTTTTCCTCAAAAACTTCCCCTGTCTGTATCACATTGCAGACTCTCCATGTCCAGTTAAATGACTATCTTGGTGAATGAGCTAATTGAGCTCGAGGGCAATCAGTCCTCTCATCCAAGTCATTGGTATAGATAGTAAATCGTTGCTAATATCACATTGATCCCTGAGGTTCTCCACTAAGTTACAACTTTACAACCTGAAAATAAACATTTATCCCAAATGTTTATTCCCTGATAGTTAACCGGGTTTCTCCTTTGCTGGGCAGCAGGCTAGAAAGGTAGGATGACCTCATTCTACGCTGTGTAATGTACTTAGTGGGCTGAAATACTTTAATATACTCTTGTGTAAATCCTTAGAGGGCAGAATGGTCTCCTCCTGTCTCATTACAACGATGCTGACTGGCTGAATAGGATCTTCCTTTATCTCTATGACATTACTGAGTGCTTGAGAGAACAACACATGGGTTAGGAGCAACAGCTGGCCATTCAGCCCCTCGCACCTGCTGCACGATTCAGAATGTGCATTGTTGATGTGATTGTAACTAAAAATCCCTTTCCTGTCTGTTCCTAATAAACATGGATTATCTTGTTCATCAAAGATCTATGGAACTCTACCTTGAGTGTTTTCAGTAACGCAGTCTTCACTGCTCCTTGGGCACGAGAACACCACAGATCACAAAACCCTTAAGAGAAACGAACATCCTTGTCTCAGTCAGAAATGAGAATGCCCTTATGCTAAAAATGTGTTCCCCTGAAACCAAACCCCCCTCTTTTGATATATAAGGTGACGCCAATTAGAAACAGATATCGACCACTCAGCCCCTCAAACCTGTCCACATTCCCATTAACTCTCCTAAATCAAATTCTTACCAAATTCATTCTTCACTGACCTCGTGGAAAGACAATTCCAGACACCAAAAGATCATATGAGTAATGAACACTGGAGCAGAATTCGGCCATTCAGCCCATCTGGTCTGCCATGACATTTGATCACGGTTAAAATATTTCTGAATTCCGTTCGCCTGCCTTCTCCGACTGAGCGTTGATAACTAATTAATAAAAAAATGTATATATCTCTGTATTAAAGACAGTGTGTGCCTGTATGTGGCACACTGACCCTTGAAAGGGTAACCCACTCAGACCCGTTCAAATGCTATCCTACGTTTACCCCTGACTAATGCCCCTAACCTACACATCCCTGTGCACGATGGACAATTAGCATGTCCAATTCACCTAAAATCCACGTCGTTGGACTGTGGGTGGAAACCAGAGCACCCAGTGGAAACCAAGCAGACACGGGGAGAATGTGAAATTCCACACAGGGTTGATCGAGCCCAGGTGCCTGGCGCCGTGAGGCAGCAGTGCAAACCACTGAGTTTTATGATTAGATTCATACAATGCTACCCTCTGCCTACTCCCCACGCCACTGCATGAGTTGGACAGTTTTTGACTGAGAAGATTGCAAATCCTTTGCTGTGAATCTCTCAAATGACACGTTCGTTTGATTTTTCAAATAATATCTTTGGAAGCGCAGAGCAGTTTTGTCTGATACTAAGCGATATTGTTCCTGCGTCATTACCAACACTACTGGGCCTTTTTTGGAGGACTGTTCAATACGTTTTCACGTAATTTTTAAGTATTGCAAGTCACAGAATGAGAAATCAATTAATGTTATCTCCTGACAAAATGGTTCAGTCGAAGGTGAGCATTTCTAATCTGACAAGCCTAATTTTACTTGCAACCCTCCATCTACCAGCATTGTGTGTGAGTGTGTGTGTGTGTGTGTGTGTGGTGGCGGGAGGGCGGGGGCGGGCAGGGAGGTGTGTGTGTTTATGGTTCTGTCGGTTTGGATGGTGCTGTGAGCTGTTGCCCTCTCACCCACCCAGACTGAATCCTCGAAGGTTGTAACCCTCGACCACCATCACTGCAGTAGGGTGTGGTGGCCAGCAAAGAGAGAGATTATGTCATTTTAAGCACCACAGAGACTTCCAGACCTAAAACCAAACGCAGATACTCACAGAGAAAAATACAGACACACACGTAAAGGGGGTGGGGGAAGATGGATATTAACCACTCCACCACCCGGCATGGCCCTTGCTATCCTACTCCGAGCTGTTTCTCCTGGAATAGGAGACGGGAAAGGGTTCAGTGAGGGTGGGAGAGGGTGACACTGCTGTTAATGCTGGTGTGGGTGGGCGATGGAGATGGTGACGTGTCCAGAGAGCGTCAGTCAACAGTGTTGTATCCAGGCAGTGCTATTAGTGAAGGAGATATAGTGGAGCGGAAAGAGAGAGAAAGAGAAGGTGCTGCATGCAGCAGTGAGAGTGGTGGAGTATAAGCCTTGGTCGGGGGTAGGTGCTAATACAGATATACAGTACTGAGAGAGTAGAGAAAATGCGGTGAACTTATCCTGACAGAGTGGGGAAGGTTGTTGATGCTTGTCCTGTATTGCTGGACATTTCTTAAGACCGCAAATACTGCACTGAGCTCAGACCATGCTTGGTGGGTCTGGTGGTGTGCCCCCCTGTGTGAAGAGAATTTCCCCCTATGTACTAGCTCATCCACTACGACCTCCGTGACCCGTCTACAAACTGTGGTATAATTTCCGCTTATCTGCCATGTTCAGGATTAACTGTGCAGGGCAGCTCCAACATGAGAAAGCTCAACCATGTGTCCATTGGCCTTTTAAAGATGGCACCAATGCCAGGCGTCACGGAGTATTGGGGGCATCTGGGCGATGGCGAGTACCTCCAACCATGATGGATGGGAGAATCGGGCTGGCATTGAATGAGAGGGGCATCATGGGGCGGGGTGGGTAGCTAATGTGGTGAGTTTGATTGGATAGCACCAGGAAACTAGCTCGGCCTCTTGCAGACAATTCCACTGTCCCACTCAATGAAAATGTTACTCAGATAAATTTTTGTTAGATTCAGCCCAATGAGTCGAAGACTCAGCTGAGTCCAATCCCAGTTAAAATGCTGCAGCAGCTTGATCAATGGTCGCCATTACAGAGAAGGAGCAAAACTTCATCTTACCTTGGGATATAAGGCAGTGGGGAGGGTGTGGTTGCGATATCAATGGGGGAGCACTTTATGGCAAGTCATCATAATTCTATTAGTTTTAAAATGGAGATGGAAAAGGATGAACCAGGTCTAAAACTTAAAGGTGTAAATTGTTGAAAAGCCAATTATGATTATATTAATCAAGAATTTTCCAAAGTCGATTGGGACATATATTCGCAGAGAAAGGGGTCAGTTGAGCAGTGAGAAGCCTTCATATATGAGATCTCAGGAGTACAGAGACAGTATGTCCCTTTTAGGATGAAGGGGAAGGCTGGTACGGGTAAGGAATGCTGGAAGATTGGAGAGATTGAGGTTCTGGTCACGGATAAGAGGGAAGCATATGTCAGGTATAGACAGCAGGAATTGAGGGTTTTTTAAATGCATTCACTGGATGAAGGCGTCCCTGGCTAGGAAAGCATCAATTATACATTCCTAATTGCCCAGAGAGCAGTTAACAGTCAACCACATTGCTGTGGGTCTGGAGACACATGTAGGCCACAGCAGGTAAACATGGCAGTTTGTTTCCTTAAAGGGTGTCAGTGAACCAGATGGATTTTTCCGACAATCAGGATGGTCATCATTCGCCTCTTAATTCCAGATTTAAAGTGAATCAATAGAAGAATCTGAAGGCAGCAAGAGTATACTTAAGAGGGAAATTGGGAGCATAAAAAAGGGGACAAGTGATAGCTTTGGCTTCTACAAATACGTCAAGGACTAAAGAGTAACTGTGGAAAGAATAGTACATCCTTCAACATCAGCAAGGCTGCCCATATGCAGAACCACAGGAAATGGGGGAGATACTGAACGAATATTTTGTATCAGCATTTACTGTGGAGGAGGATATGGAAACGAGAGAACACAGCCAACATTTGTATTGCACCTTTCAATTTGATACGTAACTCTCATGAATGTTTGCTTCTCCTTGCTGTTTCTAAGATCACCACAACAGATTATGTGATATCTGAGTGACCTGAGCTCTGGCGAGGTTAATGGTAGATTCGGGTGAGATGTTTGGCGAGGCATATCTCAACATGAATATTATCTCACCACATCTTATCCGTTCTTCTCAAGCGGCATTGTAAGATTTTTTCCAGATCTCCCATTACGCTGGTGCAGTCGAGAAGGACAATGATCTTTCAGCAATGCTGTGTATTCCCCAGAGAGCTGAGACTGCTCTAACCTGGGTGGGAATCTTATAGCAGGCTGGTAAAGTGCTGCTGCTGCTGTACAGGATCTTCGTGAGATCACATCTGGAGTCGCGTGTACAGATGTAATCTCCTCACTGAGGAAAGTATATTGTACATAAAAAAAGATTGCTCCCTCAACTGACTTCTGCAACAAAGGTGTTAATCATCGAATCTCTCCAGAGTGGAAGCAGACCATTTGACGCATCGACCAACACACTGATCCTCCGAGGATCATTCCATCCAACCACCAACAGCCACCCCACCCAATGTTTATAACCTGTCATTTTCCATGACTGATGCGCCTAGCTTCCACATCCCCGGATATTATGGGTAATTTAGCTTGGCCAATCCACCTAACCTGCATATCTTGGGAATGTGGGAGGAAACTGGAGACTGAAATTGAACTAGGATCGCAGGTGCAGTGAGACAGCAGTTGTAACCACTGAGCTACCTAGTGTGGGCAGCAAAACGTGCCTGCATATTTCAGCCCTTGATAAGTGGCATTTGAGCAAGGAGATTCCATAAGTCCCCAAAACTGTGATTGAACGACAGGCGGAGGACATTGAGATCTTGTACGGCTTGGTCAGGAACAGGAGCAGGACATGAAAGCCCATTGAGACTATAATGTATGAATATCAGGAGGACATTCCGCCCAGCGAGTGTATAAAGCAAGAACAGAATGAGTCCAATCAGCCACACATGCCTCTTACACAGCAATTGGAACAGATCTTTTACAGCCTTGTGCCCGATACACAGGAATTGTGAAAGGGAACATAATGGTTATAGAAAGAGAAGAACTTCGAATGACCAGCTTCACTCGGGAATGATAAATGGCGAGAAAATTATTGGGATTGAAGTCAAATTGTTAGGATGCATTATGACAGAATTAATAACAGGAGATTTCCATAGTCAAGCCACAATCCAGCACAGTCAACATAGTTTTATGAAGGATAAATCATGTTTGAATGGTTTGACTAGCTTTCTTTAAAAAAAACTTAACAAGCAAGGTGGATAATGGGGATTCTATAGATGAATTATATCTGGACTTCCAGACATCAGTGCGTAACATGTTGCAAAAGATTAATATGCAAGACAAGAACACATGGGTTTTGGAACAATTTACTTGCTAGGGGAGAGGATTAGCTAACCAGTAAAAGTCATGATATGGAGCCGTTTGATTTGGACTGGGTTGGACAAGGTCAAAAATGATATAAAACCCATTAGAGTTCAATGGGTTTATTTGTAAACACAAGGTTTCATTGTGCTGCTCCTTCACCTCCTCAAATACTACAGCTCACCGTCTTTGTAATATCTTCCAGTATCTGCAACCCTCTTGATTTTTGTAACCCACTCCAGAACAGCACTCCACATCTCTGTGTAACTGATGGGAATGCTGTAAACCTGCCTTCACAGTCCTCAGTAACTCTCTGAACTTCTGCAGCCCTACAACTCTCAGTATCTCTGGCTCCTCCAATCCCTACACTTCTCCCTGGCTGTGTGAACTGATCCAGCCCCTTCACTCTCCCTATCTCACTCACTTCTGCAGCTCCAACTGTTGCCTCTGTCACTGTAATTCGAGCACCAAGAATCCTCCCAGTCTCTATAAACTCGTGCAGCTCCAACTACCACCCCTATCTGTGTACTCTCCAGTCCCTCCAATCCTCCCTTTCTCTCTAAACTCCTGTAGCTCCAAATACCACCCCATCTGTCTACTCTCCAGTGCCTATAACACTCCCTTTCTCTAAAACCTTCTGTAGCTCCAACTACTACTGTGTAATCTCTAGTCCCTATATTCCTCCCGATCTCTGTAAATCCTTCAGAACTGATAATCCTGTAACTCCACTTGACATCTTTCAGCCCAACAACCACCTGATCTCTAACCACCAACAGTGATCTCAAACCACCGAACTCTGTAACATCCTCCAGTCTCTACAGTCCAGCTTTTCTGTTAACTTCTCTAGTAACTGTGTTCCCCTTCATCTCCAGTTACAGATTCTTGCTCAGTGAAACAATGTCTCGGTGCCGAATCTGTCAGAACACAAGAATCTTTGGTGTATCAATAAATTTGCCTCATTTTCTAAATGTTAACAATTGCAAGTTCAACCTTCTCCACCTCTTCTCATAAATATCCATCCATTTTGAAGACCAGCCTGGTGAACCTTCTCTGGGCTGCCTCCAATGCAAGGGCATTTTCCCTCCAGATAGGGCAGCAAACCTGTTCACAGTATTCTCAGTGTGGGCTGACAGGAGTCCTCTATATTTATGACAAGCCTTCCCTATTTTTATTCTCCATTCCCTTTGAAATCAATGCCAGCATTCCATTTACATTCTCTATGTCCTGCTGACCCTGTATGCTACCTTTCTGAGATTTATACACCAGGATTCCCACGTTACACCATAGAGTAGCTTTCTGCAGTTGATCTGAAACCAAGAGATGACAGCAATAATCACGAAAGTGCTGGAATGTATGTTAAACGATATGCCAGAAATACTAACTGCACACTTAGAAACCTATGGAATAAGTGCAGTCCGTAAGACCACCATGTATAGGGGTAAAATTAGACCATTCAATCCATCAGGTCTATTCCACTATTCGATTGTGTATGTTTCTCAAACCCATTCTCTCACTCCTTGTAACCCTTGATCTCCTTATTCACCCAGAATCTGCTTATCTCTAAGTAAGATACACTGAATCACTTCGCATCCACAGCCCCATGAGGCAGTGAGTTCCACAGATCCAGCACCCTCTGGCTGAATAAATTCCTCCACATCTCTGTTCTAAAGGGTATTCCCTTCACTCTGAAGCTGTGCCCTTGGCGCCGAGTCTCTCCTGCTCGTGGAAACATCTTGTCCCCGTCCACTCCATCCAGGGCCCTCAGTATTCTGTAAGTTTGAATGAGATTCTGCCGCCGCCTCTGAAACTTCATCAAGTGAAGACCCAGAGACTTCACCTACTCCTCATATGACACGAATTTCATCCCTGAAATCTTTCTTGGAAACCCATTTGTCATACCCCTTCACATCCTTTGTTCAGACTCTGAATGAATAACGTGTTGAGTGTAGTCCCAACACTGACCCCTGCGGAGCTCCCCCCATCACCCGATCCCATCGTGAAAAAGACCCCTTCCTTCACACTCTCTGCCTTATGCCAACCAGACAAATCCTCTCTCCATGTTCAACAAGTTGTTGTGAAACAGAAATTTCATTTCACACACACTGCTGGATTTATTTTTCTGTCTGGCTGTCAACAGCAGAGTCTCACCATTACCTTCCCATCTGTAATTCCCTGGAGAAGGTGGTGGGGAGCTGCCTTCCTGACCCATTGCAGTCCTTTGGGTGTAGGGACAGACTCAGTGCTGGGAGGATGGAGCGTGCCTTGGAGGGCACCCTGGAAATGTTGGTGTTCCTCTGCACCTGGAGTTCCTCTCCTTCCAGGGTATAATGGTTCTGGGTTTGTAAAGTGCTGTTGAAAGGGCCTTCCTGAGTGACCTCAGTGCTACTTGTAGATCTTTTATTCCTTCATTCATTGGTGAACATGAGCTTTGTTGGCTGGACCAGCATTTATTATTGATTTGGAGTTGTCCCTGAGAAAGTGGTGGTGAGCTGCCTTCCTGAGCCACTGCACCAGCCGTTTGAACTGGTGTTATCCATGTAACCTCCAGCAGGCGCTACAACACTCCTCATGTCTCTAATGCACACAGACAATGCAGCTCTCCCTTTTATATCTGACATCCTCCCCGACTTATAACTCTTATAGTTCCTCACACTATCGCACCTCTTCCATTCCCATCTGTGTTAGAGGTCACTAAAATTTCTTTATTCTTGTTTAAATTTCTGATCACCTAAAATCTCTCCCTTTTAAAATTTGTAACCCCTTCAGTTTCTGTAACTCTCCATATAGCTGTAATCAATGACAGCACAGGTTCCCTTCCTTAAATCTCTATAATTACGATGGTTGCGTGTGGTAAATTGGAACTTTTCATCCTCCTTATCCATCTCGAGACTTCCAGCCCCCACAATCCCACTATTTGGAACGCTCCCATTCTCTGCACCTCCTCATGTCCTGAGGGTCCTTGAACACTACCAGTGCTCCAAAAATTCTCTTCCCCTCATGTACTGCTAGTCTTCTAATTCGGTAATATCCAACAGTATCCAGTACCATACAACACTTGCTGGCTCTCAATTTGTATTTGTTGAAGTCTACACATCTCTGTAAGCAGCACAGAAAAAACACTTTGACTCTACATAGCTCCGTCATGAACAAGCTACTATCTCTATTTCCTTCGCCTTCTTCAGTGTCTGCAACTCTCACTGTATCTTCCAATGACCTGCTTTCGATACTGTAGGTCTGCCTAGCTCCCCAGATAACCTGCTGCATCCCATATAGCTCGCTCAATCACTCTAACACCCTCTGCTCTGTCTAATCCTCCTCTTTCCCACTGTCTTCCAGGCACAACCGCGATTCTGTAAGGCAGCAGTGCGGAATGGGATGTTGTAAATCTTCGATGAGGCTGAGGCCTATCATTACCTGGGAGTCACAACGGGAGAGAACCTGAGAGAGAGCAGCGCAAAGCGAGAGAATATTGATCAGTAGCGAGGATCGAGGTCGACTAGGACTTGGAGTTGGAGAAGCAGCAGAGCAGGAGGCTCGAAATCAGCACCGAGTCACAGAGGGAGTGACCGTGTGACAGAGCAACTTGGAGCAGGAGCATGAGGCTCACTCACACCTGGGAGTTACAGAGGCAGCGAAGTGGGAGGATATAAATCAGCACTGAGGATCATGGCCTTATCGTGCCTGGGAGTCACAGAGACGGTGACTCTGTGAGGGAGCAGGGTGGAGTGAGAGCTGGAAGATTACACGTACCTGGGAGTGACAGAGACGGTGACCCTGTGAGGGAGCAGAGTGGAGTGGGAGCTGGGGGATTACACGTCCCTGGGAGTCACAGAGACGGTGACCCTGTGAGGGAGCAGAGTGGAGTGGGAGCTGGAAGATTACACGTACCTGGGAGTTACAGAGACGGTGACCCTGTGAGGGAGCAGAGTGGAGTGGGAGCTGGAGGATTACACATACCTGGGAGTCACAGAGACGGTGACCGTATGAGGGAGCGGAGTGGAGTGGGAGCTGGAGGATTACACATACCTGGGAGTTACAGAGACGGTGACCCTGTGAGGGAGCAGAGTGGACTGGGAGCTGGAGGATTACACTTACCTGGGAGTTACAGAGACGGTGACCCTGTGAGGGAGCAGAGTGGACTGGGAGCTGGAGGATTACACGTACCTGGGAGTCACAGAGATAACTTTCTGCTGCTGGGACCTGCCTGCACTGAGTTTTGAAGAAGTACAAGAGCCTTCACAGAAAAGGCTGTAAATTCATTGGCAGATAATACATCGTTATTAGGGACTGTCAGTAAATTGATAGAAGTTAGCAAATTTATTTTTTCAACTTCTGAAATAAGGGTTGAACTCAGGAAATAAGAGGGAGAAGTGAAATTCTGAGCCAATATATACATTACCCTCAGTAAGCCACAGTTGAATAAGGGAGTTAATCATGTTGTTTTTTCCCTGATGTTAATTTAATTGTAAGTAATTAATTAAGTTACTCTCGACAGGTTGCATTTTAAGACATGACAGGACATGTTTGTTCGATGGAAAATATGTTCTGTAATGTTGTGAAGTCATAGCCCCTGCTCGTGTCCGAGATGAACACTGGGTCTTGGAGCTCAGATAGTAACTGGAGACTCTATAAGACATCTGTGATGCTGAGAGTTAGGGGGATCGCTCACACAGAGCAGATCACCCTGCAGACATGACAGCCAAGAAGAAGAAAGGGAATAGGGGACTAGACAATCGAATAGAAACATTCAGGGAATGGAAGAATATCCTGATATCTCCCTCCCAATTCAGTTTCCTGGTTTGGAAGCTGATGAAGGTGCGGGCTGTTCAGGGGAAGGCAGTCAGAGCCATGTCTGCGGCACCACAAGCAGGCTGACTGTGCAGGAGGGGAGGGAAAAGGAAGGAGGATCAAGAGGCACAGGGGAGTCAGGAAATTGAAGAAGGTGTCAGTGTTTCTGTAATTCCAGGATAGTGGGGTTAAGAATATAACGGTGTCTGCAGGACATTCGTCTGGGGGACAGTGAGCAGTCAAATGTCATGTCCCTTTTGGTAGGAATGACCTGGGTAGGAAGGGTGAAGCGGTCTGGGAATCAGAATTTAGGGAGCTAGGTGGATGGTTAGCAAGCGGGACCTGAAAATGTCGCAATCTCTTGGTTACTGCCAGTGCCGTGTCCAAGTGAGAACAGAACTTGGAGTTTTAGGTAGATGAGAGTGTGACTGGAACGATGGTGCAGCAGGAAGTGCTTCGGTTTCCTGGGACATTGGGACTGGTTCTGGGGAAGGCAGCAGCTGTACAAGCTGGATGGGCTAACGTGACAGAACGGGGACTGAGTTCCTTGTGCGATGTTTGGGAGGGATTGAAAATAACTTGGCGGGTGCATAGGATCCAAAAAGGAATCGTAGAGGAGACTACCAGGATTCTCAAAATAATGGGAGATACAGTTGGTACTAATTTACAACAACAAATTTATCAGTGGAAGATGGAGTAAGAAAGAAAGCCTTAATCTGAGGTTCTCTGCATAGACATGAATACTCGGAGTTTGGAGAGTTCCAGATGCAGATTGGTGTGTGGAAATCTGATGGACTGATCACCGAGAGCTGGCTCAAGGAATGGCAGGACTGTGTGTGAAATATTGCTGAGTATCAGGGATTCTGAAATTATAGAAGGGAAGGGAAAGGATGAAGGTGGAAGTATTGGTTTTGATTAGCATTAGTTAAGGCACCCAAGAGAAAGAGCCTACTCACTTACTCGGGACACCTCGCTACCTTTCCCGTAGCTGTACCAGCTGTTACAAATAATTCCACCCCTCTTAGTACTATTTGATAATTCTCACTGTTCGGAAGGAACCAACCCACACAAGAGCAGAAAGAGCCAGGAGGGATAGGGGGTTCCCCAACATTCAGCTCCTCACTCTATCACAGGGAAGGATCCTGACCCTAACAACCATGAGAGGCTGACTGACTGTGTCCAAGCTCGCTGACTGGGATCTGAGACTCCCCCTGACTCACTGTGCTGGGCACCGTGACTGAATGTGGACAATGATATCAGGCTTCCTCGTTTTGTGTCTGTGCTAAACACCATGACAATACAGCAGGCGGTTGTGCCTCGTAGCTCGAGCTGAGGGGAAACACTGCTGAGGGCAGTGTAAGGCAAGGCAATCATTCTGTGAGCATTCAAGTCAGTTCAAAGTGAGTGTGTACAATCATCGAATGAGCACCCCAGACGGACAGGCCATGAGCTGGGTGTGTCCCTGAGCACAGTGTCCTTGCGGCAGCATTGAGTGCGTACAAACACGGAGTGATCATCCCAGAGGGACAGGCCATGAGCTGGGTGTGTCCCTGAGCATAATGTCCTTGCAGCAGCATTGCAATGAGAGTTGTGAGTGCACCCTGAGCTGCAGCACTGAAGTACAAATGTATACTGTCAGTGGGTCGGAGATGTGCTGGGATGGCATGGTGAGGATGGCATGTGACATGTGCCAGCATTGGTGGGTGTGGAGGACATGCAGCTTCTGTCTGTGCAGTGTCCCCCGAGACGTTGGTGTCCAAGATAGAAGGCTGTAGGAACGAGGGGCAAGATGGAGTCACCAGTTACCAGCTCTGACTTTCTCGTCCAATTCTCCATATTGAGTTTCCCTACTGTGGGAGGGAGGGAGGGTATGAAGCTGTAAGTTGTTGAGGAGAGATCCACTGAATGTGACTGTTGATCATCAGTAATCATTCAGTCAACATCTTCCCACTCCCGGGCTCAAATCTTGTTTTAGAGATCAGTCCAGTACAGGAACAGGCCCTTCATCCCAGTAAGCCCGCACTGACACATGATGCTTTTCTAAAGTTAAAAAGAAAGTCTTTGCTCCGACACCCTCTATCATTCTGTTTCCTACTTACTCATATTTGTGCCAAGATCCTTCTTCAACCTTGCTATATTAGCTTCTTCTCCTCTATCAGTGCATTCCAGGCACTTGCACATTCTGTCTGGAACAGCAAAAATAAACCTTGCCGATCATATCTCCCGAACTTTCTCCCTTTTACCAATTGACTGGGAAAAAGCCTCTAACTGTCCTTCTCTCTATGTCTCTGATAATTTTGTAAATATCTATCAGGTAGCCCCATAGCCAATGATTCCCAGGTGCACACAAATCACGTTTATTCAATTTCTCCTTCTGGCTAATACCCTCCAAACCAGACAACATCCTGGTAAACCTTTTCCATACCCTCTCCAACACTTCCACATTGTTCTCCTGGTGTGGCAACCAGTACTGTACACAATATTCTAAATGTACCCGAACTAAGTTTCTCTACAGCTGCAATATGACCTGCTAATTTTCATACTGCATGCTCCGATGCCTGTCTGCAAGTTTGCTGTCAGTTTTCTTGATCACCCTCTCCACCCGTGTTATCACTTTCAGGGAACTGTGGAGCTGTACACCTAGATCCTTTCGGATGTTGATGCAGCCAGTAGTTTTTCCATCCAGTTTATACTTCACTGCTGCATTAGACATTCTAAAACACATCACGTCACAACTGTCCAAATAAAGTTACATCTGTGTTTTCACTGTCCAAGTCTGCAGCTGACCTATATCCTGCTGTATTCTCTGGCAATCATCCACACAATCTGCAACTCCGCCAATCTATTTACAGATCTCCAGTCACAAAAACACTGTTCCACCACTACTCTGCCTTCTATGACCAAGCAGTTCTCTATCCATCTTACTAACTGACCGCTGATCCCACTTCACTTCACCTTCTGCATGAGTCTGCCATAAGGAACCATATCCAAGGCCTTGCTAAGGTCCAATCGGTCAACATCCAGCCCCACGCCCTCATCAATCAATTCTGTCACTTCCTCAAAATAATCAATCAAGTTTGTGAAACAGGATATTCCCCACACAACTGTGTTGCCTGTTGCTAGTAAGTCAATATTAGCGTACTGTTGGAGCTGCACTCATTCAGACAAGTGATTATTCCATCATATTCCTGACTTGAACCTTGGAGGTTAGATTAGATTCCCTACTGTGTGGATACAGGTCTTTCAGCCCAACCAGTTCACACCAACCCTCCGAAGAGTAACCCACCCAAACACATTCCCCTGCCCTATATTTACCCTGACTAATGCACCTAACACTATGGGCAATTTAACATGGCCAATTCACCTGAACTGCACATCTTTGAACTGTGAGAGGAAACCGGAGCACCCGGAGGAAACCTATGCAAGCACTGGAGGGAATGTGCAAACTCCACACAGACAGTCACCGAGGCCGGAATTGAACCTCGGATTTTGGTGCTGTGAGGCAGCAGAGCTAAGCACTGAGCTCTTGATAGTTCCTGTACAGTGGGAGGTATATTGGGCCATGATGGTTCCTGTACAGTGGGAGTTATGACGGACCGTGATGGTTACTGTACAGTGGGAGGTATGTCCGACCGTGATGGTTACTGTACAGTGGGAGGTATGTCGGGGTGTGATGGTTACTGTACAGTGGGAGGTATGTCGGGGTGTGATGGTTACTGTACAGTGGGAGGTATGTCGGGGCATGATGGTTACTGTACAGTGGGAGGTATGTCGGGGCGTGATGGTTACTGTACAGTGGGAGGTATGTCGGACCGTGATGGTTACTGTACAGTGGGAGGTATGTCGGAGTGTGATGGTTACTGTACAGTGGGAGGTATGTCGGGGTGTGATGGTTACTGTACAGTGGGAGGTATGTCGGGGCGTGATGGTTACTGTACAGTGGGAGGTATGTCGGGGCATGATGGTTACTGTACAGTGGGAGGTATGTCGGGGCGTGATGGTTACTGTACAGTGGGAGGTATGTCGGGTGTGAGGTTGCAGACTGAGTTGTACAGAGTATGATTCTGCTGCTGCAGAAGGCCCATTGCACCTCATAGATGCATCATCATTTGTTGCTCAATCTGTTTAACGCCTGTCCCAGTAGAAACCCATATCATGGTGAGGTGGGTCTGCAAAATGTAAAGGTGGCCCTTGCTCCCCATAAGGACTGTGCAGTGCCCATTCTTACCTGTATATGAAATGTAGAAGTGTATCTGCATCAGGCAGATCGGTGATGATTTGGTCAATGATATGTTTCCCTTTTACTGATTCCCCCATAACCTGTCGCAGAGCAGTCTAGCAGCTACAGGATCCAGCATCAATGCTGAGCACTGTATTGACTATATGCCAAGAACTTTCCCCTCAGCCTGGCTATGTCCTGTTAGTGGGACAGAACCTACCAGAGAGGATGGTGAAGTTGCCAGTGACATAGTCCTGTTCACAGAATCCTGCTTTACAGGCAATATCTGACTGTTTTTTGATTAGTTTGTGGGAAACATACAACAGGTCACTTTTTACATTTTGTGTAATGAAGTTTTAATATCACTTTGTTTCTTACATATTTTAAAATAACCCAAACATCAATATTTTTCAATTGAAAACAATTGAAGTGAACAATAATTGAAATACCAGAGCGCACACCTAAATATTACACTATTCAGTGACTGTAGTAAACAGCCGATTCATGTTCAGATCAGTGAACACACCATCTTGCAGGCAGCAAAGCTGTTGGAAATGACTTTGAGGAAAAGCCTGAATTCAGACACAGTGTCACTGGCCCTCACCATGACCTCCAAAATACTGACCATCTCCAAAATCTGTCCAGAGAGCTTCCAAACTGGAACTGGGCAGTTACTCACGCAATAGACTGGTTAGAGACATACCTGAACAACGGGGAGAGGTGTGTGGGGCAGACTGGTCAATGGACGAGCACATGGCACAGTTCAACATTTGTAACAATGATCTGTAAACAACCATGTCTTGCAAGTATAACGCTTCTGGTATGGCACCTAAACTCTGTAATTCTGCACCTTGGACCTGATCCTGAATGAAGGTGTTATAAAGGTGATGGGCTCCTGCAGCACATGGCATCTTACATTGAATCCCTCATAAACCATATCCAGTGTATGTTAGTCCCACAATGTCAGTATCCAAACAGAATTGTACAGCTCCATTGATAGCCGGCATCATCCCAGACCAACGTTCTTGTGTGTGACTTGAGCTGGAAATCTCTGTGTAAATGTTTGCAGCATTGTTTTAACCGTTAGCAGCAAACTCTCTTTACTGAAGGTCTGACATCCTTTCATAATACCAACTTTATAATAACAACAATATGATGAAAACAGAGCCCAACTGACAGTAAGGAACATTGAAATGATGAGTCTCATTCCCGCATCCAAGACCAAATTATGATTAAGTACAAGAAATTTGAAAATATACATTTATTTTCCCTTTTATTAACATTGTGAACTCATTGTCGACTCTCCTGCTCCTCAGTGTCTACATGAATGGCTGTGTTATTTTTTCAGAACCACCCTTTTTGACTCTGATCTCCAGCACCTGCAGTCCTCATTTTCTCCCTGCTAATATTCACGCATAATCATTCTCATGGCAACAATATCACTGTGTGTTTAAACATGTTACAGTCAGATCTGGGTACATTTTGAATTGCTTCTGTCTATCTCAGAGCTCAGTAATGTGAGATGTGAATGTCAGTGTCTGTGTGATGCTCGGTATGTAGGTCATGCCTCTGAGAGACTGACAGATTGTTTAAAACAGCACATCCCTTCAGCTGTTTAAAACAAACAGCTTACTGCCTAGACACTAACAGCCTGAGCTCACAAAACCCAAAGCACAGTGTCCAACATTGGGCAGGTCTGGACAATATTTTCATTTCATTTATTCATGGAATATGATTGGGCCAGTATTTATTGTCCATCCCTTGTTGCCCTTGAGAAGGTGAGGGTGTGTTGCCACATTGAACCACTGCAGTCAATGTGCTGTAATTAGACTTACAATACTTTGAGGATCTGACTAATAACGTTGATGAGGGTCGAGCTGTGGATGCGGTGTATATGGACTTCAGCAAGGCATTTGATAAGGTTCCCCATGGTAGGCTCAATCAGAAGGTCAGGAGGAATGGGAAATGGGGAACCTAGCTGTCTGGATACAGAATTAGCTGGCCAACAGAAGACAGCGAGTGGTAGTAGAAGGAATATATTCTGCCTGGAAGTGAGTGGGTTTTCCACAGGGCTCTGTCCTTGGGCCTCTACTGTTTGTAATTTTTATTAAAGACTTGGGTGAGGGGATTGAAGAATGGGTCAGCAAGATTGCAGATGACACAAAGGTTACAGGTGTTGTTCACAGTATAGAGGGCTGTTGTAGGCTGCAGCAGGACATTAACAGGATGCAGAGATGGGCTGAGAGGTGGTATATGGACCTCAACCTGGATAAATGTGAGGTGATGCATTTTGGAAGTTCGAATTTGAAAGCTGAGTACAGGATTAAGGATAGGATTCTTGGCAGTGTGGAGGAACAGAGGGATCTTGCTCTGCAGGTACATAGATCCCTTAAAATGGCCACCCAAGTGGACAGGTTGTTCAGAAAGCACATGGTGTTTTGGCTTTCATTAACGGGGGATTGAGTTCAAGAGTCGTGAGATCTTGTTGCAGCTCTATAAAACTTTGGTTAGACCGCACTTGGAATATTGCTTCCAGTTCTGGTCGCCCTATTATAGGAAAGATGCGGATGTTTTGGAGAGGGTTCAGAGGAGGTTTACCAGGATGCTGCCTGGACTGGAGGGCTTATCTTATGAAGAGAGGTCGACTGAGCTCGGACTCCTTTCATTGGAGAAAAGCAGGAGGAGAGGGGACCTAATTGAGGTATACAAGATAATGAGAGGCATAGATAGAGTCGATAGCCAGAGACTATTTCAAAGGGCAGAAATGGCTAATACGAGGGGTCATAGTTTTCAGCTGGTTGGAGGAAAGTATAGAGGGGATGTCAGAGGCGGGTTCGTTACACAGGGATTTGTGAGAGCATGGAATGCGTTGCCAACAGTAGTTGTAGAAGCAAGGTCATTGGCGACATTTAAGAGACTGCTGGACATGCATATGGTCACAGAAATTTGAGGGTGCATACATGAGGATCCGTGGTCGGCACAACATCGTGGGCTGAAGGGCCTGTTCTGTGCTGTACTGTTCTATGTTCTAATACCATTAGCGGGGGGACCTATAAATAGTGATACTGAAGGAATGGCAATATACTTCCCAAACAGGATGGTGGTTGGCTTGGAATGGAAAGCGAATATGCTGATAATCCCATGTGTCTGTTTCCCTTGTCCTTCTTGACGGTCATGGTTTCAGAGGTACGTTGTAAGGAGCCTTGATAAGTTTCTGCAGAGCACCGTGTAGATGGCAGGTATTGATGCTCCTGAGTCTCAGTGGATGAGGGGTGAAGCTGCATTCACAGGGAAAATGGGGAGGGGGCGGGTATTTCATCGCACACAAATTCAATGTGTGTCTTATAGATGGTGTACAGGCTTTTGGAAATCATGAGGTATGTTATTTCTGCAGGATTCCTAGCCCCTGAGATATTCTTGGAGCCAATTAATTTATATGCGTCCAAGTGTGACGCTGAAAAAGCACAACAGGTCAGGCAGCATCTGAGGTACAGGAGAGTCGACGTTTTAGCATAAGGCCTTTACAGGACTGGGTAATGAAAGTATACGGTCAGTCCAGTTCTGGTTAACGGTAATCCGTGGGATATTAGTCGCTGGGAGTTCAGTGATGGTGGTGACATTGAACGTTAGAGGATATGATTCCATTTTCAATTATTAGAGGTAGTTGTTGTCTGTCATGTGTGCAATGGGAATGGGACTTGTCACTGTTAAACACAAACCTTCATATTTCCAGGGCCTTGTTGCATTTGGATAAGGATTGCTTCAGTATCAGAGTAAATCATTAATAGTGGTGAATATTGTCCAGTCATTGGCAAACAATCCCAGATGTGACTTCACTTGAGTCGGGATGGTCATTTATGAAGCAGCTGATAATTATTGGGCCTAGGGCAGAGAGCGCTTTTACAGCTCACTGATGCTGTCCCTCTCTCTGAGCTCGGAAGCTGGCTTCTAGTTCAACTTGCTCCAAAGGTGTTTCGCAACATATCTGAACGGAATAATATTACAATAGCTACCACATGGAGCTGAGTGATGACTTGGTTAGATGGACAGCTGGTTTGTAATGCAGATTAATACTAACAGTGTGGGTTCAATTCCTGCACTGACTGAGGTATATGATAAGGGCTGTCCTACTCAAGCTCTCCCTCACTTGAGGCATGATGACTGTCCAGTTAATCTACCGCTAGTCGTCTCTGTCTAACGAGAGAGCAGCCCAATCATCCTGTCGGGGTATGGTGCCTTACCTTTCCATTTCTGATCTGCAGGCTTACCCAGAAACCCCTCCCTTGGGGAACTGTGGCAGATCTGAGATGGTTGCTCTCCACCAACCCCAGCCACCTTCCTTTGTACCAGGTATAACTTCTGCCAATGCAGACGATTCCTATTTGATCCAGGTTTGCCGTTAATCCTGGATACGACATTTGGTCAAATGCAGTTATGATCATGTTAAAAGTGAAGTCACTGTCACCTCACCTCTCGAATTCAGCTGTGTGTTTTCTTGTTGTAAATCGTTTAGCTGAAGACTGCCATCTGGAGGAGACTAAAGTTGATCCTCCCATCGATATTTCTGTCTAAACATTGTTGTGAAAGTTTCAGCCTTAGCTTTCTTGTTATTGTGCTGGGCTCTTCAATCTTTGAGGAAGGTGGTCTTTGTGGATCCTCCTCCTCCGGTGAGTTGTGTGATTGTCCACCACCACTCACCCAGACTGTATAGGAGAGGATTGCAGAGATGAGTCCTGATTCATTGGATAGATCTGTGTATCATTTTCTATTTATACCATGTGGTGAGTAAGTGGCCCAATTTAGTAACTTCATCTCATTCTGAGGTGTATTTGGTGCTACTATAGGCAGACCCTCCATTATTCTCCATTTAATAAGGCTGTATCCCTGGCTTGATGGTCAGGATAAAGTGGAGCATACACCAGGCAGTGATAGTGAAACTTATGCTGGAGGACAATTCTGCTGCTGTTGGTAATGACCCGAACTGCCTCACATAGGCCAGTGCAAAGTTCCAAAATCTGTTGGAAATCTGCCCTGTTTAGCACAGTGATGGTGTCACATATACACAGGGGGTCTTCACGATGTAAAAGTGGAACTTTGTCTCCAGAAATACTGTGTGCGGTAATTTGCCGTTCCCAATACGGTCATCGAACAATGTGTCTGCAGCCGGTAGGTTGGTGAGGATGAAGTCAAGGATGTTTCTCCCTATCAGTCATTCCCCCCGACTCGGTGCAGACGCAGTGAAGCAGTTATGTCCTTTTGGACGCGACCATCTCTATCAGCAACGCTGCTGCTGAGCCCCTCTTGATGTTGGTTTTGAAATGGCCCACCCAGTAAACATTCTCCAGCTCTGTCACTCTCTCAGTGCTTCCACCAAGTGGTGTTCAATGTAGAGGGACACTGATCCACCAGCTGAGGAGGGGGGTCAGCAGGAGGTTTCCGTGTCAGTGTTTGATCTGTCACCGTGAGGCTGAGGGAGGGGGGTCAGCAGGAGGTTTCTGTGTCAGTGTTTGATCTGACACCGTGAGGCTGAGGGAGGGGGGGGTCAGCAGGAGGTTTCCGTGTCAGTGTTTTATCTGACACCGTGAGGCTGAGGGAGGGGAGTCAGCAGGAGGTTTCCGTGTCAGTGTTTGTCTGACACCGTGAGGCTGAGGGAGGGGAGTCAGCAGGAGGTTTCTGTGTCAGTGTTTGATCAGACACCGTGAGGCTGAGGGAGGGGAGTCAGCAGGAGGTTTCTGTGTCAGTGTTTGATCTGACACCGTGAGGCTGAGGGAGGGGGTCAGCAGGAGGTTTCCGAGTCAGTGTTTGATCTGACACCGTCTGGTTTTGTTATGTCACATTGTTGCTTGAGCAGTCTGTAGGACACCTCTTCCAAATCTAGCCCTTTCCCCCAGATATTAGGAAGGAGGGGTTTCCAGGGTCTGCAAGTCTTTTTATTTGTGTCACTGTCAACCGAATTGCCTGTCCTGTGCTGTAAGACATTGACTCTATTCCTCTTGTGATTGGACACTCCAAGGTCTCACTCCTTCAGTTCCTCCCAGTGCCTTCTCTACTCCAAAGATTACTATAATATTTTCTCTATTAAGATATTGATCAATTCCATTTTTAAACTATGTACGTGTATGTCTGTATCTTTCTTTGTCATCTTCTCCAGCCGCTACATCCATCTGTGTCTCAGTATCCCTCCATATCTCCACAATTTTTATCTCATACTCCAGACTCATCTACGACTGCAAATTCTGCCAGCCCCTACATTCTTACCTATCTCTATACCTTCCAGATGCTATACATCTCCCTACATCATGTGATTGAATTTAAAAATATCTCACTAACCTGTTATAGCATGCACAGGCCACGCTATCTCTTGGCCATCTCCAGCCTTGCTTTCCTTTTCCTGTAACATCTCCAGCTTTGCTTCCCTATCTCTAATATCTTCAGCCTTGCATTCCTAGACACCTCAGTGAATTGGTTATACATCTGCTCCTGTATTTTCCTCTTTCTGGGGCTATATAAAATATCCCCAGCAGTATGTTCTGTCAACATTTTGATCCTAACCTTGGCCGATAAACCCTCACTTGAAGACTCTTCCAAGATATTGTCCTTCCTTACCGCTGTAACTGGCTCCTTAATTAATAATACAACACCACCTCCTCTTCAACACCTTCTCCTCTCCTGCCCATATTTTACAGTATAACTGAACATTGAGTTGTTGACCCTGACCTCCCTCAAACAATGTCACACCTCCACATGTCAACTCATTCCTTTACCACATCAGTCTGTCTGGTAATACTGCCAGCATTAACATAAGCTGGAACATTACACTTGGAATACTCTATACCTTGGAGTTCTTCAGTCATTCACTATTTCGTATAAGGCTGCTCAAACCATGAACCAAAATTTTAACTCTGGCACTGAATGTTGAACTGTAATTTCTTTTTTTTTAAAAAAAACGTATTCATTAAGTGCAACTCTCCAGAACCGAGCAGTCAGCTCCACACACAATGAGTTTTTGATGGTTAATTCCCCACTCAGTGTACAGAGGGGACAGCTGCAGTAATGTAGAAAGTGAGGACTGCAGTTGATAGAGATCAGAGTCGAAAAGTGTGGAGCTGGAAAAGCACAGCAGGTCAGGCGGCATCCGAGGAGCAAGCGTGTTGATGTTTTAGGCATAAGCCCTTCATCAGGAAGGCTTTGGTGCATTCCTTCTTTTTTTCATTCTGTGATTCACAGGACGTTGGGAACCGTACTTACTCAGGCAGGCAGCACTGTATGTAGTATTGAAATGGAAAGCAGTGAATCAGTTGGTTGGACATGGAATAGAAAAGTTGAAGGGAAGTACAGACTGATTGAAGTACAAATATAAGGATAGGTAAATGACCCGGGTCAGATAGGGTACACCTGAGGTTATTCCAGGAAGTGATGAGAGAGATTGGTGTGCCTTTGGTGATAACCTCTGCGTCCTCATTGTCCACTGGAGAATTGCCAGATGATTGACGGATGGCAAATGTTATTCCCTTCTCCAGGAAAGGTAATAGGGATAACCATGGGAATGACAGAACAGTCATCTTATATCGGTGGTGAGCAAAGTATTAGAGATGATTCTGAGAGGCAGGATTTACAATTACTTAGAAAACAATAGTTTGATTAGAGGTAGTCAGCATGGCTTTGTCAGCAGCAGGTCATCCCTCAGAAACCTTATTGAATTCTTTGAAGATGTGAAAAAACACGTTGATGATGGTTGACCAGTAGATGTGGTGAACAAGAATGTTAGCAAGGCATTTGATAAGGTTCCCCATTGTAGGCGCATTCAGAAGATAAGGAGGCATGGAACACAGGGAAGTTTGACTGTCTGGATATGGATTTGGCAGGCCCATAGAAGACAGAGAGTGGTAGCAGATGGAAAGTATTCAGCCTGGAGCTCAGTGACCAGTGATGTTCCATAGGGATTGGCTCTGTGACCTGTGCAATTTGTGATTTTCTCGATGACTTTCATGAGGTAGTGGAATGGTGGGTTAATAAGTTTGCCGATGACATGAAGGTTGGTGGAGTTGTGGATAATATGGAGGGTTGGTATAGGTTACACGAGGACATTGACAGGATGCAGAGCTGGGCTGATAAGTAGCAGATACAGTTCGACCTTAAAAATTGTGAAGCGATTTATTTTGGAAGGTTGTATTTGCACACACAATGCAGGGTTAAAGGCTGAATTCATGGCAGTGTGGAGTGACGAGGGATATTGGGGTCCATGTCCATAGATCCCACAAAGTTGCCACCCAAGTTTGCAGGGTTGTTAAGAAGGCATCTCGTGTGTTGGCTTTCATTAACAGGGGTATTGAGTTTAAGAGCAGTGAGGTTAATGCTTAACTCTATAAATCTGTGGTCCAACCACACTTAGAATATTGTGTTAAGTTCTGGTTGGTTCATAGAACATAGAACAGTACAGCACTGAACAGGCCCTTCAGCCCACGATGTTGTGCCGACCATTGATCCTCATGTATGCACCCTCAAATTTCTGTGACCATATGCATGTCCAACAGTCTCTTAAATGTCCCCAATGACCTTGCTTCCACAACCGCTGCTGGCAACGCATTCCATGCTCTCACAATTCTGTGTCAAGAACCCGCCTCTGACATCCCCTCTATACTTTCCTCCAACCAGCTTAAAATTATGACACCTCGTGTTAGCCATTACTGCCCTGGAAAATAGTCTCTGGCTATCGACTCTATCTATGCCTCCCATTATCTTGCATACCTCAATTAGGTCCCCTCTCCTCCTCCATTTCTCCAATGAAAAAGGTCCGCGCTCATCCACCTCTCTTCATAAGATAAGTGCTCCAGTCCAGGCAGCATCCTGATAAATCTCCTCTGAACCCTCTCCAAAGCATGCATATCTTTCCTATAATAGGGCGACCAGAACTGGATGCAGTATACCAAGTGCAGTCTTACCTAAGTTTTATAAAGCTGCAACAAGATCTCACGGCTCTTAAACTCAATCCCCCCGTTAATGAAAGCCAAAACACCATATGCTTTCTTAACAAACCTGTCCACTTGGGTGGCCATTTTAAGGGATCTATGTACCTGCACACCAAGATCCCTCTGTTCCCTCACACTGCCAGGAATCCTATCATTAATCCTGTACTCAGCTTTCATATTTGACCTTCCAAAATGCATCACCTCGCATTTATCCAGGTTGAACTCCATCTGCCACCTCTCAGCCCATCTCTGCATCCTGTCAATGTCCAGCTGCAGCCTACAACAGCCCTCTATACGGTAAACGACACCTCCAACCTTTGTATCGTCTGCAAACTTGCTGACCGATCCATCAATCCTCTCATCCAAATCATTAATAAAAATTACAAACAGTAGAGGCCCAAGGACAGAGCCCTGTGGAACAGTACTCACCACAGACGTCCAGGCAGAATATTTATCTTCTACTATGACTCGCTGTCTTCTGTTGGACGGCCAATTCTGTATCCAGACAGCTATGTTCCCCTGAATCCCATTCCTCCTGACCTTCTGAATGAGCCTAGCATGGGGAACCTTATCAAAGGCCTTGCTAAAGTCCATAATCACCACATCCACAGCTCGACCTTCATCAACTTTTCTAGTCACATCCTCAAAGAACTCGATAAGGTTTGTGAGGCATGACCTGCCCCTCACAAAGCCGCGTTGGCTGCATTTAATCAAGCCACGCCCTTCCAGGTGGTCTTAAATCCTCGCCCTCAGAATCCTTTCTAACACGTTGAAGACGACAGACGTGAGACTGACTGGTCTGTAATTGCCGGGAATTTCCCTATTTCCTTTCGTGAAGAGAGGAATTACATTTGCCTCTCTCCAGTCCTCAGGTATGACTCCAGTGGAGAGCGAGGATGCAAAGATCTTCGCAAGTGGTGAAACAATCACATTTCTCGCTTCCCAAAGCAGCCGAGGGCAAATCATTCCGGGTCTGGCGACTTGTCAATCTTAATGTTTGACAAAAGTTTCAGCACATCAGCTTCCTCTATCTCTATCCATTACAGCATGCACACCTGCTCTTCAAATGTTTCATTCATTACAACGTTTGTTTCTTTCATAAAGACAGAAGCAAAAAACTCATTTAGTGCTTCCCCTACCTCCTCAGACGCCACACACATGTTCCCTATGCTATCCCTGATCGGCCCTACTCTTTCTTTGACCATTCTCTTATTCCTCACATAAGTGTAAAATGCCTTTGTGTTCTCCATAGTCCGTTCTGCCAAGCCTTTCTCGTGCCCCCTCCTGGCTCTCCTCAGACCATATTTGAGCTCCTTCCTCGCCTGCCTGTAATCCTCTAGAACTGAGCTTCACCCTCGCTTCCTCCACCTTATGTAAGCTACCTTCTTCCTTTTGACGCGAAGCTCCACCGGTCTCATCATCCAAGGTTCCTTTATCTTACCCTGTCTTGCCTGTCTTAGAGGAACATGTTTATTCATTATTGCAACAACTGCTCCTTAAACAGTCTCCACATGTCTATAGTGCCTTTACCATGGAACAATTGCTCCCAGTCCATCCTTCCTAACTCATCTCTAATTGCATCATTCTTTCCTCTTCCCCAATTAAATATCCTCCCATTTTGCCTAATCTTCTCCTTCTCCATAGCTATGTAGAATGTGAAGCGGTTGTGGCCTCTATCATGAAAATGCTCTCCCACCATAAGATCTGATACTGCCCCGGCTCGTTTCCGAGCACCAAGTCCAGAATGGCCTCTCTCCTCGTCGGCCTGTCAACGTACTGAGTTAGGAAACCCTCCTGAACACGCCTTACAAAAACAGCTCCATTCAAATCTTCTGCTCGAAGGAGGTTCCAATCAATATTGGGAAAGTTAAAGTCACCCATTACAACAACCCTACTACGTCCACACTTTTCCAAAATCTGCCGACCTATGCTTTCTTCAATCTCCCTGCTGCTATTGGCGAGCGTGTAGTAAACCCCTAACGAGGTGACTGGTCCCTTGCTGTTCCTAATTTCCACCCATACTGACTCGGTCGGCAGCTCTTTCTCAACAATGGTAACTTCTGGAGCAGTGATGCGCTCTCCAATTAGTAGTGCTACACCCCCTCTTCTTTTCCCCCCTCCTTATTCTTTTTAAATGCCTTCCTGATATATGTACTCACTCCATTCCTTCCCGGCTGCCCCTCTGGTCCTCGTCACTTCCTCCACTGCTCCCACTCCTTCTGTGAAAGAGAAAACAACGCTGCCCGCTATTGGTAAGTAATTTTTTAAAAACTGCCTTACCTTAGCTGCAGTCTTTCGGGTTCGTCTTTCCTAAAGTGCTGCTCGCACTTACTTGTGGAAGTCACAGAGAGTGTGCAGAGCATATCTACCAGGATGCTGCCAGGACTGGAGGACATGTCTTAGGAAGAAAGGTTGAGAGAGCTAGGGCTTTTCTCACTGGAGCGAAGAAGGATGAGAGGTGACTTGACAGAGATGTACAAGATGTTGAGAGACTTAGAGTGAATAGCCAGAGCCTTTTCTCAGGGTAGAATTGGCTATCAACAAGGGGCATAACTTTAAAGTGATTGGAGGAAGGTTTAGAGGAGATGCCAGAGGTAGGTTCTTTATTCAGAGAGTGGTGGGTGGGCGGAATGCACCGCCAGCGGTGGTAGTAGAGTCAGATACATTAGAGATAGTTAAGAATACTCTTGGATAGGAACATGGAAGTTAGTACATTGAAGGGTATATAGGTTAGTCTGATCTAAGAGTAGGATAAAAGGCCAGCAAAACATTGAGGGCTGAAGGGCCTTTCCAGTGCTGTACTGTTCTGTGATCCAAGTTTCACTCAGTTTGTGGATTCTCATTAATTGGTGATTGTTTGAGGGAGTGAGGTGTGCAAGGGAGTGAGGTGTGCAAGGGAGTGAGCTGTGTGAGGTCAGGAAGCTGGGGTGGGCCATTAGACCAAGACTTCCAGTTTTGGTGTGCATTGTTACATTCACCTAAATGCCAGCACAATATGTGTGGTTACCTAGACCAGACAAAATCCATCAAGTTCTGTTATTAAAATTATTCTTGGCTTGCCGTTTGCTCCTGGTTTCTTCAGAAGCATTCTGTTGTGTGTCCTATCAATTAGTACCAGACCATCCACAAACATGAACAATTTTATTTTGGTACTGGTGAATATGAAGGTACATTTATTGGATATAGTTTCAGAGGGTTCACTGTGAGACACAAGATGCTGCAATAGACTGTCAATTGTGAACGTTTACACCCAGTGTCTGGTCCAGGGGGCAGATGTATGGACTCTGGGGGACATGCAAGATGTCATCACCATAAGTAACTTGTGCGTTGTGATTCTGACACTCCATGTCCATACATCTGCTCCATGGGCCAGGCTCTGACTGAAGATGAATTTGTTACAGCTGATTCCTGGTCAGCCATTGGTATCTAATTTAGACAGCATTGATACCTACACCGAGAGCAGTGATCGCCTGTTGGTATCTTTGCTCCTGCTCAAGGCGGATCCTAAATGATTCTCTGTGAGGAAATGTTTGAATAACTGCCCTGATCCAGGATGGAAACTCTCTGGGCAGATTCAGAGGCAGACCAGTGTCTCACTCAGTGCCACAGGCAGCTGTGAGGTCCAGGAGCACTGTACCTGAATTCACCCTTTTGGAATCCACTTTTAATGTCGGTCATGATGCAAAGTGATGGGTTTACTGACCTGAACAATGATCAGGAGTTTGCCATGTTTGTGAATTGGGCAATAATATGATATGAGCTACAATTATTCAACTGAACAATAACTGCATCATCTCTGAAAACAATAAAATTAATTTTATTTGATGGAATTAAAATATAAACACCGAACAACGTTTTATGATACAAAAGTAAAGAATTACATTTTGTTTTGTACTGAAGAAGAATATGTTGTCTGACTATTAGGGTGATAACAATTTCACATTGAATCTCAGTATTCAAATGCATACATTGTCGCTCTATCGTTTACAAAATGACTGACCTCTGACTGATTGCACATTCAGAGTGAGCAAATGATTGAACAATCAAATAGAATTATAACTCTTACACATTTAAATATAACCAATCGATTTAATTTCTCACCTGAAATGTGTGAGCTTCAGTTATTTGCCAACAATTCTATTAGTTTTAAAATAATGATGGAAAAGGATAGACTAGATCTAAAAGTTGAAGTTCTAAATTGGAGAAAGGCCAATTTTGATGGTATTAGGCAATATCTTTCAAAAGCGCATGGCGGCAAATGTTCGCAGGTAAGTGGACGGCTAGAAAATGGGAAGTCTTCAGAAATTAGATAGCCGGAGTCCAGAGACAGTATATTCTTGTTAGGGTAAAAGGAAAGGCTGGTAGGTATAGAGAGTGCTGAATGACTAATGAAATTGAGGGTCTGGTTAAGAAAAAGAAGGAAGCATATGACAGGTACAGGCAGGATAGATCGAGTGAATCCTTAGAGGAGTAGAAAGGCAGGAGGAGTATACCAAAGAGGGAAATCAGGAAGGCAAAAAGGGGACATGAGATAGCTTTGACAAATAGAGTTAAGGAGAATCCAAAAGGATTTTACAAATACATTGAGAACAAAAGGGTAAATAGGGAGAGAACAGAGCCCTCAAAGATCAGCAAGGTGCTTTGTGTGGAGCCGCAGGAGATGGGAGAGATAGTAAACGAGTATTTTGTATCAGTGTTTACTCAGGACAAGGACATGGGAGATGTAGATATACAGAGAAATAGATAGTGACGTCTTGAAATATGTCCATATTACAGAGGAAGAAGTGCTGGATGTCTTGAAATGCATAAAGGTGGAAAAATCCCCAGGACCTGATAGATCAGGTGAAACTTGAAAGGGTTCAGGAAAGATTTACATGCATGTTGCCAAGGTTGGAGGGTTTGAGCGACAGCTGGAGGTTGAACAGGCTGGGGCTGTTTTCCCTGGAACGTTGGAGACTCGGGGTAACTTTATAGAGGTTTATAAAATCATGAGGGACCATGGATCGGGTAAATTGACAAGGTATTTTCCCTGGCGTGGTGAAGCCCACAACTAGAGGGCATAGTTTTCGGTTGGGAAGGGAAAAATATAAAAGAGATGTAAGGGGCAACCTTTTCACTCAGAGGGTTGTACGTGTGTGGAATGAGCTGCCAGAGGAAGTGGTGGCAGTTAGTACAATTGCAACATTTAGATGGCGTCTGGATGGGTATATGAATAGAAAGTGTTTAGAGGGATATGGGCTGAGTCCTGGCAGGTGGGACTAGATTGGGTTGGGATATTTGGTCGGCATGGACAAGTTGGACCGAAGGGCCTGTTTCCATGCTGTACATCTCTTTGACGCTGTGACTTTAATTTAGAAACGGCAATAATTTGACATGCACTATCAAATAAATAAATCGTTTACATTATTAAATTGTAGCATACAATAAGTTGAAAACTTGCTATTTTCAGAATGAATGATAAAGAAAAAAGAACATTCCAACACAGGAACAGACCCTTCGGCCCTCCTAGCCTGTGCTGATCCAGATCCTCCTATTTTCTAAACCTGCACCTATTTTCTAAGGGTCTGTATCCCTCTGCTCCCTCCCCATTCATGCTTCTGTCTAAATACATCTTAGATAACGCTATTGCTCCTGCCCCTACCACCTCAGATGGCCACACGTTCCAGGATGCCACCACCCTATGCGTAAAGATCTTCCCCCTCTCACTTTGAACTCATGACCTCGAGTAATTGAGTTCCACAATCTGGGGAAAAAGCTTCTTCCTATCCATCGTGTATATATCTGTCTTGATTTTGTCGACCTCAACCTTCGACTTGGTAATGAAAATAGTCCTAATCTACTCAATCTTTCTTTCTTCATCTTTGTAGGCGACACGGTGGCACAGTGGTTAGCACTGCTGTCTTACAGCGCCAGAGACCCGAGATCAATTCCCCCCTCAGGCGACTGACTGTGTGGAGTTTGCACATTTTCCCCGTGTCTGCGTGGGTTTCCTCCCACAGTCCAAAAATGTGCAGGTCAGATGAATTGGCCATGCTAAACTGCTCATAGTGTTAGGTTAGGGGTATGGGTGGGTTGTGCTTCGGCAGGTCGGTGTGGACTTGTTGGGACGAAGGGCCTGTTTCCACACTGTAAGTAATCTAAATCTATATACAGCATTCCAAATGCAGCCAAAACAAAGTCCTATGTAACTGTAACATGACTTGCCAGCGCATGTACTCAACACCTCATCCAATGAAGGAAAGCATACCATATGCCACCTTGACCACTTTGCTGACCTGTGTTGGCATCTTCAGGAAACAATGGACCCGAACACCCAGATCTCACAGTAAGTCAATTTTCCTCAGGAGTTTTCTGTTTTCTGTGTTGTTCACTCTTGAACTGGATCTTTCAAAATTCGTCACCTTGCATTTGCCCAGATTGAACTCCATCTGCTATTTCTGTGCCTATCTATAATCTGCTGTATTCTCTGACAGTTCCTTCACTATATGCTACTCCAACAATCTTGGTGTAATCTGCAAACTTGCCAATCAGGCAACCAACACCTTCTTCCAAATCATTGATATGTATCACAAACAACAGTGGTCCCAGTACGGATCGCTGTTGCACACCACTGGTCACAGGTCTCCATTTTGAGACATCCCCTTCCACTACTCCTCTCTGTCTCCTGTTGGCCAGCCAGTTCTCTATCCATCTAGATAGAACACTCTGGACCCCATGCGACTTCACCGTCTCCATCAGCCGACCGTGGGGAACCTAATAAAACACCTTACTCAAGCCCCTCAGTATTTTCTCCAGCAGCTTCCCTACCACCGATGTCAGGCTCGCTGGTCTACAATTACCTGGATTATCCCCGCTATCCTTCTTAAACAAGGGGACAATATTAGCAATTCTCCAGTCCTCCGGGACCTCACCCCTGTTAAATCATCCTGCAAAGATATATGTTAAAGACACAGTTATTTCCACACTCACATCCTTCAGTAACCTGTGGTTGATCCCATCCAGACTTGGGGGCTTGTCTAACTTAATACCTTTCAGAGTCTCCAAAACTTCCTCCCTCTTTATGTCGACTGGACCCAGAGAACTCAGAAATCTATTCTAAACTCAACATCCGTCAACATCTCCTTGGTGAATACAGATGCAAAGTACTCCCTAAGAATCTCTTCTATTTTCTCTGACTCCACGCATAACTTTCTTCCTTTGTCCTTGTGTGGGCCAAACATTTCTCTAGTTACCCTCTTGCTCCTTATATATGAAAATAAGTCTTTGGGATTTTCCATAACCCTGTTTACTAAAGCTATCTCATGACCACTTTTAGCCCTTTTAAATCCTCGATATTTACTGGGAAATGTGGCTAGTGAAAAGAAAATAAACATTTGTTCATGTGAGTGGGAACTCAGACCTTCTCAAAGTGTTTTGTGCCAAAAATAATTTGAAATTCGTCTCAGTGCAAATAAATGCAAGAGAAGAAACCTCTTGGGAAGAGTGCTTTTCAGCCACTATTCCCCCCAAAGTACTTCTAAGGTAGAAAAGAGTGAGGGTTTGTAACAAGGGCACAACAGTAACTATGGGTGGTTTGAACATGCAAATTGGCTCAATTAATCAACTTGACAGTGATATTCTTGAATAAAGATTCAGAGAGTGTATGAGAGATTATTTCTGAGAGCAGGCCATCATGGAAACAACCGGAGAATGGGGCTCAGTGGTTAGCTCAGCAACAGGGACCCAGGTTCGATTCCAGCCTCGGGGGACTGTCTGCGTGTAGTTTGCACGTTTTCCCGCTGTCTGCGTAGGTTTCCTCCCACAGTCTGAAGATGTGCAGGTCAGGTGAATTGGCCATGCTAAATTGCCCATAGAGTGATGTACGTAACTCAGAGGGGACTGGGTGGGTTAATTTTCAGAGGGTTGGTATGGACTTGTTGGGCCGAAGAACCTGTTTCCAAAATGTCGGGCATCTAATCTTATTTAGAGTTGTTATTATGTAACAAGGGAGGATGGGTGGATGAGCTTTGCCTTGGAAGGAATAACCACAACATGCTGGAGCTTCACATTCAGATTGAAAGAGTGAAGACTCAGTCATAAATGACAGTTTCAGTGTTAGGCAATGATAATTATACAGACTGAAGGAGGGAATTGGCTGTGGTGGTCTGGGGGAAGAAAAGAACAGTCAAAGGAGGAGAGCTGAAGAAATTTGGCAAACAATTAGGGAGATACTAAAGACCAAAGAAGAATTGCATTATGGAAAACAAATCATCCATATCTTGATGAGGAAGTCAAGGATAATATGAAGACAACTCCCAGCGCATATCATACTTCACACGTTAGTCACACTGTGGTGGTTTGGGCAAGTCAGTGGCCTCGTGGTGTTATAATTGAATTCTTATGTGATAAAATCAGATAATGTTCTGGTGACCTGGGTCCAAATCCTGCCACAGCAAGTGGCGGAGCTCGAATTCAAATCTGGAATTAAGAGACTGATGTTGGTTATGAATCGATTGCCACGAAAAACTTACCTGGTTCACTGATGTCCTTTAGGGAAGGAAACTGCCATCCTTACCATAGACTCACCACTCTCAGACTGAAGACATTTCTCCTTATCTCCGTTCTAAAGGTTTTCTCTTGACTCTCGGGCTATATCTTTGAGTGCTTTCTCTCCGAACAGTGGAAGCATCTTCCCAACGTCTACTCTGACCAGGCAACCAGTATTCTGTATGCTTCGATTAGAGCACCCTTCATCCTTATACACTCCAGCGAGTATAGACCCAGAGACCTCATATGTTTAGCTTTTTATTCCTAGGACCATTCTTATGAAGCTCCTCTGAACACGCTCCGGGGTGCTACATCCTTTCTGAGTTATGTGGCCCAAAACTGTACATAATACACCAAATGTGGGCTGACCAGAGTCTTATAGAGCCGCGGAAATCCACCCATTCAAGTCATCACAAAAGAAATGTCATCACTGTATTTGCCTTTCTGACCAGATTGATCACCTGAAATAATAATCTTACAATGGAAAATAATAAATTTACCATGGAGTTACAAATATGCACAACGATTAAAGCATGCTGGGAAGTAGAACCCATCCTTGACCAAACTCTCTGTGCTCTTCCACATGCTGCAGAATCCAGACAGATGGAGCTACCCACAGATGGTTTGCAAACAAACCTGACAGCTCCAGACCCTGTAATACCAACCTGAAGTTGGACCTGAATGGGACAATGGAAATTCGCCCTTTGGGCCATCAATGTGACAACCCCAGGTTGGTTCTGATTGATCAGGGTAAATGAACCTGATCATTTCATTGGCAGATCCTACATACTCTCCCAAAAGCTGTGAAGACTTGGAAGGATAAGAATCACCATAAAGCCCCTCGGAGAGTGGTAACTCGAGAATAACCACTGAAAGAGAAGACACCAACAAGGCAATCAGAAGAACAAGAGGACTTCACCACGTGGAATCCGGTCAACTTCTGGTGGGGTGGTATGTGATCATCCACGCTTAAGTTAAACCATAGGATAGACTGTAGTGTTTTTCATTACGTTATAATACGTTTTATTGTTCTAACATTAATTGCGTTAATAAACAAATATCATTGTTTATAAGAGTTGACTCAGTTCTTTTGCTGAACATAAGACTTCAAACACACTGTGTGGCAGATAGAGCACCTTCTTAGCTACTGACACAACCTGCACATTTATCTTGAGATAATCCTGACTGGAACTCGCAACACTCTGCAATTCAGACTTCTGAATTTTCTCCCCAGCTATAAAATAGTCCATGCCTCTCCTCTTCCTACTAAAGTGCATAACCTCGCACTTTCCCAAGTGCACTCCATCTGCCACGTCTTTGTCCACTCTCCGACCATGAATAAACCCTTCTGCAGCCTCCCTGCCATCTCAATGATACCTGTCCCTCTATCTACCTTTGCATCATCTAAAATCCTCGCTGGATTGCCCTCAGTTACTTAATCTAGATTGTTAACGTACAAAGTAAAAAGTTGTAGTTCCCTTGCGAAACACCAGTTGTCATTGACTGCTATCCTGAGAAGGACCCTTTTATTCCCACTCTCTATCTTCTGCCAGACAGCCAAGCTTCTGTACACACTAGTATCTTATCTCTGATACCATGGGCACTTACTCAGCAGCCTCCTGTGAAGCACCTTGTTAACGTCCAGACACATAGTATCCATTAGCTCTCCTTGATCTAACCTGCCTGTTACATCCTCAAAGTGTTCTAACAGATTCATGAGCATGACCTCCCCTTGATGAAACCATACTGACTTCGCCCTACTTAATTATTCACAAATCTCATCCTTCACAGTGGATTCCAGGAAGTTACCCACGATTGAGGTTAGGTTGATCAGTTTGTAATTTTCTGCCTGTTGCCTTATTCCCTTTTAAACAGGGTGTCAGGGAGATCCAAGATGATGGCGACCCAGCAGGTCTGAGTCTACAGAGCTCTGCCCAAGACCCAGGCAAAGTGGGGTACCCATTCTCACCTCACCTGTTAAATAGTTTTCGCCCTGCAGCTTTGCCATTTAGCAGTTTGATGCTTTTTAAAATGTCCAAAGACAAAGGGTCTCGCAGTTCACAACAGAGAGGGACCCCTCCCCCCACCCTGTAGCAAGACAGATGTCTGCGGCTGTCCTGGGGGACTCACCTGCAGGGGTGAGCCTGATCTTGGAGCTTGTTAAACTCCGAGAGAAGTTGCTGCGTCCATTGAAGAGACCCAGTCCAGGTGGGAGTCGATCTCGATCATGCTGCAGAAACATGACGGAGAGATCGAGAAACTCGGGCAGCATGTCGGAGGTACAGAGCAATGGACCACGGCCTCCGAGACCACTGCTGAGGTATCCATGAGTCAGGTCTAGGCTCTGGAACATCGAGTCCCGACCATAGAGGCACATATTGACGACCTCGAAAATTGAGGTCATCGGAAAAGTATTCGGTTGCTGGGCCTTCCCGAATGGGAGGCGGAAGGCCAGCTTGTTGATTTCCTGGAGCAATGGCTCCCACAGCTGCTGTAACTGGAGTCAGAGCTGGGTCAGGTGTGGGTTGAACGCTCCCACCGGGTTGCTGTGCGCCGGCCCGGGTCGGACCAGCGCCCCCGCCCAGTCCTAGTTCAACTTCAACATTACAGGGAAAAACAGATGCTGCTCGAGGCCTCCAGAGTCTTGGGGAAGGATTCGCATGCCATGATATAAAGGGGTCCAGGATAATGTTCTTCCAGGACTTCACTCCAGCTGTGGTCTGCAAGAACAAGGCATTTGATGAGGCGAAGAAGCATCTGAGGGATTTAAATATTCAGTACTCTTTTCGCTGCAGTCATGGAGGATCTGTATATAACGTTGGATCACCGGAAAAAATAAAATAATTCCTGGCTTCTCTCAAATAGACTGCGGTACTTGAATTATATTGATAATGACTGTATTTTGCCCACCCCTTTGTTTTTTCCTCTTCCTTTCTTCCTCTTTCTCTTCTCCATCTTTCCTTGGTGAGGGGGTGTGGGCTGGGGGTCCCCTTCCTTATCCTTTCTATGGACTCTTATCTAGAGCTCGTGCTGTTTATTTGATTATTAGGGGACGTTTCTGAGTGTTATTTTTATTTGGTTGCGGATTACGTGCTGGGATTGTAATTTTGTAATTTTATATATTTTCATCTTGTGTTGTTTTGCTAAGTGTATCTTGGTGATGGGGGGGGGGGTTTAGCTCGCACATTTTTAACGTCTGCTTTATAAGATATTGGAATTTATTTGCTCTACTTTGTAATACCTGGGCCGAGGACATGATTCTGGCTGGGAGATGTTATGGCGGGATTATTGGAAGCTAGTATTGCCTCCTGTGAACAAGGGGGAAGTCTCCTTTTAATTATTTTTGATGTTATTTGTTTTTTGGAGTAGTTCTTAGTTGTTTTGGTATCGCTGTTTAAAGAGTGTTTTTATGTGTGAATCGTTGTTGGTTTTTATTCAATGTCTTTTGGGTGGGGTTCTTCCTCCTGGCAGGTCTCGGGCTTGCTTGGACGATCATGGCTAGTCATTCGTTTAGGTGGTGCACTGGGAATGTCGAGGAGAGCCACTCACTAATCAAAAGGAAAAAGATATTATCAAGTCTTAAAAATAGAAAGGGTGGATGTAGCCTTTCTACAGGAGACGCATTTACTTTCTCAGGAGCATTTAAGGCTGAAATAGGGTGGATTTGGCCAGGTGTTCTTTTCATCTTTCATCTCAAAAAGTAGGGGAGTAGCCATTCTTATTCAGATGAGTCTTCCCTTCCAAATGCTGAGCCAATAAAAGATGAGTCTGGATGGTATATATTAATTAAAACTCTGAATAAATGGAGAGGAATTTGAGATTTTGAATCTCTGTTGCCCCCCCGGAGCACCCTTTTAAATTTGTGATGGAAGTGTTCTGTAAGTTGATGGCTCCCGAGGTGCACCACACAATTATAGGGGGGGATTGTAATTGTATCATCAACCCAGGGCTGGACAGAATATCTAAGATCTCTGCGGGCATATCTATGAGACCTAGGCAGTTGGCGGATCTGAATAGGGAGTTGGGGCTGGTGGAGGTGTGGCGGTGTCTTCACCCGGAGGCTAGAGACTTTACTTTTTATTCTAACCTTCACAAGTGACATACCGGAATCGATATGCTTCTGTCCCCTCAATCCTTTTGAACTCAATATTGTTTTGTGAAGTAGGTAATATTTCTGACCCTGCCGCAGTATATATGGAGGTTAAGAACAGTGATGTTGAGATAGCTTCCCGACATGGGGTATAGACCATTTCTTATTGAAGGATAGTAAGTTCATAAAATATTTCTGGCAGGAATTTAAAACCTTCTGGGATATCAACTCCAACACGGCCAGTAACCCTTCGGTGATTTGGGAGACTGCTCAGGCATATGTGTGAAGTTTGATTATCTCATATTCTGTGATCCGGAAAAGACAAAAGGGAGAACAGTGTCTGCTCGAGGCTCGCCTGAAGGCGGGTGAGACAGCGTACGTTGACAGACCCTCCATTACTGAACTACAGCGGGTCACAGCACTTAGGGCAACTTTACCACACTTGAATACCACACTTACTCAAACAGCATTTAGGGAGCTATTACTTGCGAAGCAGAGATTGTTTGAATACGGTGACAAGCCTGGCAGATATCTTGCATACCTTGCCAGAAAGAAAAAGGCTCCCCAAGTCATTACGTCTATTAGAATGAGTGATGGTACCCTGACTTGTGATCGTAAAAAGATCAATGCAGTCTTTAGAAAGTTCTATTTCGAATTGTATAGATCACAGGACTGTGAGGATAGAACGAGGAAGATAGAGTCTTCTTTTAAACTCTAGCCCTCCTGGGCCTAACCACGGAGCAGGTATTGTTCTTGAATGCCCCCCCTGGCAACCCAGGAAGCACAGGAGGAGGTGAAGCAGCTCCAGAGTGGCAAAGCCCCCGGACCAGATGGATTCCAGGCTGAGTGCTATAAAGAATTGATTGGGGAATTGTTTGGGCCACTTATAAACATGCTTAATTATTCACATAGTCAGGGCTGTCTGCCGCCTTCTCTGAGAGAAGCAAATGTTTCAATCATTCTTAAGATGGGAAAGGCCCCAGATGACTGCTCTTCGTATCGACGTATATCCTTGTTGAGTGTGGATTTTAAAGTTCTCTCAAAAATGTTGCCATTAAGACTGGAGAGGGTTTTACCATTCGTTATAAAAGAGGACCAGATGGGGTTTATAAAGGGTCGCAGATCAACTAATAACATTGGAAGAGCCTTATATATGGTACAAGCCTGCCAGCAGGTAGCGATACTGGGATTAGTTTTCTCCCGAGAGGCAGAGAAGGCATTCGATTGGGTAGAATGGCCATATCTCTTTTATACACTGGAACGGTTTGGTGTTGGAGAGGTCTTTACTAAAGCAGCGGTGATCACCAACAATTCAAGTTCAGATAGCTTTGGCGTTGGCCAAGGTTGTCGTCAGGAATGCCCTCTCTCACCATTATTATTTATGCTACTGATTGAGCCGTTGGCGGAAGCTATACGAGCTGACCATAATATAATGGCTCCACAGGTTGGATCGGTTAAGCACAAAATTACTCTCTCTGCGGATGATGTCCTCCTTTTCTTAAATGATCCATTGAATTCTGTGCCCCGCTTAATTCAAGTGGTTAACTTACTTGGCCTGTTCTCAGGTTATAAACTCAATTCTGTGAAATCATAGGCCACGCCACTGGGAGGTCTTGCCAGTATATTTAATTTTCCAGAGGGATCCTGTTTCCGTTTTCAGTGGTCACTGGGGGGCTTTCTTTACTTTGGTATTTTTAATACTCCGCCATTTGGTCGGCTGTATAAAGTCAATTATACGCATTTATTGGAGAAAATAAGATAGGACCTTCAATGCTGGGAAGATCTCCCAATATCCTGGCTTTGGTCAACATGAATATCCTACCTGGCCTTTTATATGCTATGAGAATGCTCCCCTTGATGTTGCCGAGACAGGCGCTGCGTAAGCTTTATGGTTTGCTTGGCTCTTTTATTTGGAGTCATAGACGGCCCCTTGTTAAATTAGAAAAGCTGCAGCTTCCACAAGTAAGGGGTAGGCTGGATTTTCCGGATTTTAGTAGGTACCAATTGAGCTCTCTGTTATTCTACATTGCTGATTGGGTCAATCTGGTTAGATACTGAGGCCTCCCAAGCAAAATATCCCTTCATCAATCGACTATTTATGGACAGGTTGAGAGTTATTACAATCATTGTAAAAATCCTATTGTATTAAATACAAACAAAGCCTGGAGGATAATGCAACAGCATGAGGGCAACCTATAAAATCTTATACTGCTATAGTCGGAATGTTGAGATTCCAGCCAGGGCTGACTAATGCTGGATTCAGAACGTCCAACGGTATCTCCTATTTGGGAAACCTTTTTAATGGGGAGGTCATGATGTCCTTCAAACCGCTGCGTTAGAAATTTGGGTGGCCTAGCAAAGATCTTTTTCAATATTTTCAAATACGAGACTTTATACAAAACATTGATAATTAATCCATATCAATCTGATAGGGAAAGTCGAGTGCTTCGGCGGATGCATCCACCCGCGGTCAGTACCCTCTACCACTAACTAGTTAATATGGTATCAGAGGACATGGAACGGTTATATAATGGTCAAGAGTTGGGGATGGAAATATCTTTAGAGATGTGGGAGGACTTCTGGGAAAACGCCAGGAGGATCCATATCTGTAACAGAACCCAGGCTATCCAATTGAAGATACTTCATAGCGCTCACATGGCATCTGAGCGACTTGCAAAGTTCAAGGCAGGAGCACTTCCAATATGTCCTATGTGCAAACTAAGAATTGGTACTTCCACGCATTGTCTGTGGACATGCCGTAAGATCCGCATGTATTGGGACAGAATAGTGAATGTCTTGGCAAAGATTTTGGATTCGGAGATTGGGTTGGAACCCAGTGCGTCTACTTTTGGGCTCCCCAAATTTCCCCTCTTTGGATGTCTACGGGAGGATATTATTCATTATTATTTCCATTTGTCCGTGGGAAAAGCATTTCAGTGAATTCGATATGTGAAAGTCCCCCAAGACTTTCAAATTGTCACAGGATAGTCATGGAATATCTCCCCCTTAATTTCCTTACGAATTTGGTGCACCAAAAGACGGAATTATTTTATAGAACATGGCAGTCCGTTTTGAACTACATTGACACAGATATATCGGCCACATTGTTCAGAGCCTTTGCTTTGCCGTGGGGATGGTTCTGGCTGGTTCAGGGGCCCCTGGGAGGAGGAATCCTGTATCAATATAGATTCTGTTAAGACTTACTATAAAAATAAAAAAAATGTATCTAGTTATTTATTTACTTCTTTATTTTCTTTTCTCCTTTTGTTTTATTGTTTGTATTGTAGGATATCCTATTTTATGGTTTGCTAGTTTGGAGAATAGATTAGTAGTTTTTTTTTAAAATTCTATATTGGGGTTGTTATTATATTGTAAAGCAGAATACACTAGTTTGTACTATTTTGTAATTTTGTAAAAAAAAAATCGAAATCTTTTTTTCATAAAAATATCTATTTAAAAAAAGTGTCACGTTCACAATTTTTTCGTCTGCTGGGACCCTCCCTGATTCCAAAGATTTCTGGAAGATCCCCATTAATGTCTCCATCCAGCTTATTTACCCATTTAGTTTTTCGAGCAACTTCTCCTAATCAGCTCTGCCTCCTCACTCTCTTGAATTTTTGGGATATTATTCATGTCTTCCACCATGAAAGCTGACGTGAAATAATTATTCAGTTTCTCATCTATTATTTGTTCCACACTACTATCTTATCAGCGTCATTTTCCAGTGCCCCAATATCCACTTCTGCTTCTCTTTTTTGCCCTTTATATATCTAAAGTGACTCTTACAGCCGTCCTTTATATCACTGGATAGCTTACCCTTGTATTTCATCGTCTTTGTCCTTATTTCTTATTTTGTTGCCCTCTGTTCCACTTTGTAAGCTTCCTAATCCTCTGGTTTCCCACTGCTATTTGCCATGTTATCTGCTTTCTCTTATGCTTAAGCTTAAGCTTCCTTATCAAGTCTGCCTTACTGCACAACACTAAATCTAGTATTGCCCGTTCCATTGTTGCCTGCACGACAAGCTGCTCCAAAAAGCCATATTGTAGATATTTCAAAAATTCCTTTCCTTTCAAATTACTACCACTAATTTTCTCAGTCCCCCAATCACTGTAACTTTGCCTCTCTTCCATATCTTTTCTATCTCCTGGTCTATCATGCGCCCCAGCTCCTGACTACGATTCAAAGGCCTATACATTACTCCAACTATGGGTTTCCACCTTTGCGGTTCCTCAAAGCTACCCACACAAATTCCACACCATCTGATCCTACTTTGAGTAATGGGAACTGGGTGATGGGACTTTAGCTTTGCATCAAACTTTTAGCATAGACATGGAGTAAAAATATTTCATTGTCAATTACTTTGAAATGTCGCCACAGTGTGTTTCTTTGGCCAAATATTCTGTCTGCATTAGGGAAGAATACAAACTTTTGAAACTGTTCGAGAAGGAAGATATGAAGAGGAAGATATGAAGAGGACACCTTAAGAAGATTAAGGTGGGCCAAGTGAACAGGCAAATATTGGTGTATGGAACATAGTAGAAAAATGTGTCTATGCTGAAAGATATTTGTGGGTTGAATGGAAAGTAGGGTATTATTTCAGTGGAGACATTGGCTTGAGGCACAGAGGAACCGGGCACCTCGGTTACAAAATAAAAACTTTCGTGTACATCAAATTTTTATTGAGGAAAAATAGACGTTGAAACTTCCTGAAACAGAATACATTTAAAAGTGGGGACGATTTTGTGCAGATTTATAATGTGATGTAACCACACCAAGAGAGTGATGACCACAATGATATGAAATGCAATCCAGAGAAGGTTCACTCAGCTGACTCCTGGGAGGAGCGTTTATTTATGGGGGACATCTTGAACTGACTGGCCCTGGATCTGCTGGAGTTTACGCGAACAATATGTGATCTTGTTTAACCCCAGAATATTCCAAGTAGTCTTTTCAAGTTGAATTCTAAAACAATGTTTCAGTTTGTGTCAGAGATTACCATGAGTGCATGGGTTGTAAAGCTGAAGAATATCTCAGTGAAGAAGATGGTGATTTGGTGTAATCATCTCAAAGTATTGTGCCTTTGTGGAATTCCATTCCTAGAGAGCGATGGCGGATAAGACATTGAATATTCCTTAGGCAAAGGCAGGCAGATTCTTGACTAAGAATGACGCACTAATGTTTTAAGAGCAAAGGAGGAATGCCTGATTGAGGCCACAGTCAGATCATCCACGATCTTATCGCATGATGAAGCTGTTTTGATTCCTTACTCCTGATGCTAGTTTCTGCATTTCTGTTGTCTTTAAATACTGAAAAATTCTGACAAAATTCTTATGAACATGAAAACTCTCCTTTCAGATAATTGGGCACAGCTTTCCAAATGTGACTTTTGAAGAGTACGGGAAAAGCACTCAGGAAAGGTTCATGATGTTGTAGAGAGGTCAGGAGCATAGGACAAAGGGAAAGCTTGCCTTGAAACTGCTTTAAAAATCAGATTTTGTCGAATGGATAACTTTAATACTTCAGATTCCTTTCAGTTGTTCTTGTGAGGTGCGTTTCATTACCAAGGCCAGCTTTCTGTTGCTGTGTTTAATTTCTATTCAGAATATGGTGATAAACTCCAGGGATTCTAGTGCTGCAGGAACACCAACAGATATGTTACAAACAGAGAAAAGGGTTCTGAACAATTTGATAGTGAAGAGATAATGATCTAACTGCATATCCTATGTGCCCTTCGAGATTGTATTCCTCATTACTTGATACTCACAAGCTATGGAAATAGTGAGACTACATTCTCTGTTTCCAACAATTAAAGTGATAGAGTCATACAGCATGCAAACAGGCCTTTCAGCCCAGGACAACTATGCCAGCCAGAAAACACCAAACTACATTATTCCCAGTTACCTGAAGATCTATACCCTACTATTCCCTGGCAGTTTGTGTTTAAATGCTGCGTTACCGTGTATCTGTGACCTGAGATTTTTTGTTCTTTCAATATATGCACGAAATGCTTTCACGGAAATAGATCATACAACTTCAAAGACAGCGACCAACACATCAGATCAACAAAACGTCCTCATTGTTTAATAATTATTAGAAAATCGGATTGTCTTCTTCGTTCATTTGGGATTTACATGGTGCTAGACCAGCAATAATTTGTCCTTGAGAAGTTCCAGTCCAGTTGGTGTTGGTCCATCCAAGTGGCTGGTGGGATGGAGTACCAGCATTGCATCTCATGTGCTGGTTTAGCTGGGAGTAAATATTACTGCTGGTGGATGGAGTGTTACACAAGCTGTCTTGCTGTGATGAACAGCTCGCAGGAAAACGGACTCTTTATCAATATGAATATATGAGAAGGAATTTACTATTCTTCAGAGAAATAACAACCTTACACGAGAAGTCTATATAATAATGAAAGGAAGCCTATTTCTATGTCATTGGTGTCCTTAAAATAATGTTGTCAAGCAGTTGGAATAATGTTGGTGCTGTCGTTGAATGACTCTTCACTGAACATGTGTGGAATCCTAGATGTTCTTCGAGATGACTGGCGTGTCCTAAGTTGAGTAAGTGCTGATACTCCATGGGATAATGCTGGTTTATAATCTCGCCACTTACTGAGCACAGTTCAATGGAACAAACCAACAAGTCTAATTGGCTGCTGCTTCAGAATATATCAGAGCTTTCGTGGCTGCTACCACATGGAATCATGTTATAAAGACAAGGCCCATCGTGCCTACATCATCCAGTGCTGATACAACTGCTTTATAAAGTTTGTGAGGTTATCACAAACCTTATCCACCCTCTCAGGCAATCTGGGTTCAAAACAGATTCAACTAATCCTCTCTTAGTGTCTTATCTTTTAAATAAACGTGTTCTCCCTTATTTTTATACCTTTGACAAAGGGGAACAAGCTGCTGTCTGTTCACTCTGCTCATACCTTTTACGTTCTTATTCACATGGGTTTAAACTAGTATGGCAGGCGGGTGGGAACCTGAGCTGTGTACCGGAGGTGAGAGTTGATGCAGGTGAGGCAATAGCAAGAGGTAGACCAGCTAGTGGGAAGGATTTTCCTGGGAAGGAACGAAGGGATCAGTTAAAGTGTGTTTGCTTTAACGCAAGGAGTATCAGGAATAAAAGTGATGAACTTAGAGCATGGATCAGTATCTGGTGCTATGATGTTGTGGTCATAACAGACACATGGATTTCTCAGGGGCAGGAATGGTTGCTGGATGTTCCAGGGTTTAGACCATTTAAAAAGAATGGGGGAGGGGGGGAGAAGAGGAGGGGGTGTAGCACTACTAAACAGAGAGGGTATCACAGCTACAGAAGCTTCCATTTTCGAGGAAGATCTGCCTAGCCAAATCAGTATGGGAGGAAATTAGGAACAGCAAGGGTGCAGTCACTTCGTTAGGGGTTTACTACACGCCCCCCCCCCCCCCCCCCAATAGCAGCAGGGCGATTGAATAAAGCATAGGTCGGCAGATTTTGGAAAAGTGTGAATGTAGTAGGGTTGTTGTAATGGGTGACTTTAACTTTCCTAATATTGATTGGAACCTCCTTCGAAAAGAAGATTTGAATGAAGTCATTTTTGTATGGTGTGTTCAGGAGGGTTTCCTAACTCAGTACGTTGACAGGCCAACGAGGAGAGAGGCCATTCTCGACTTGGTGCTCGGAAGCGAGCCGGGCAGGTATCAGATCTTGTGGTAGGAGAGCATTTTGGTGAGAGTGACCACAACTGCCTCACATTCTACATAGCTATGGAGAAGGAGAGGATTAGGCAAAATAGGAGGATAGTTAATTGGGGAAGAGAAAAGAATGATGCAATTAGACATGAGTTAGGAAGGATGGACTGGGAGCAATTGTTCCATGGTACAGGCACTAGAGACATGTGGAGACTGTTTAAGGAACAGTTGTTGCGAGTGATGAGTAAATATGTCCCTCTGAGACTGGCAAGAAGTGGTAAGATAAAGGAACCTTGGATGACGAGAGCCTTGGAGATTCTCGTCAAAAGGAAAAAGGTAGCTGTGATGTTCTCTCCATTTAAGTAGGTTACTGTTATTTTATCTGTCCTGAGCACTGCCTTCCCTTAGCCCTTGTTATACTGTTTTGTGCCAAAGCTTTGTTCACTAATTTCCCCTGTCGGTATTCCATTGCAGAGTCTCCATATGCTGTTAAATGATTATCGTGGTAAATGAACTAATTGAGTTCCAATCCAATCAGTCACCGCATCCAAGTCATTGGTATAAATTGTCAATTGTTGATAATGTCACACTGATCCCTGAGGCATTCCACCAAGTTGCAACTTTACAACCTGAATATAAACATTTATCCCGAATGTTTATTCCCTGATAGTTTACCAGGTTTCCCCTGTTGCTGGGCAACAGGCTAGAAAGGTTGGATGGCCTCATCCTACACTGTGTAATGTACTTAGTGGGCTGAATGACTTCAATCTGTTACTGTGTAAATCCTTAAAGGGCAGAATGGTCTCCGCCTGTCTCATTATAATGATGTTGACTGGCTGAATGGGATGTTTCTTTACCTCTGTAACATTATTGAGTGGTTGAGAGAACAGCATCTGGACATTCAGCCCCTCGGGCCTGCTGCACCATTCAGAATGTGCATTGCTGATGTGATTGTGACTAAACATCCCCTTCCTGTCAGTTCTTAATAAATATGGATTCTCTTGTTCATCAAAGATCTATGGAACTGAACCTTGCTACTTCGGCATGAGAACATCACAAATCATATAACCCTAAAGAGAAAGGAACATCCCTGTCTCAGTCAGAAATGGGAAGGTCCTTATTCTCAAAATGCGTTCCCCTCAAACGAATCACCACTCTTTTGATATATAAGGAGTCGACCATTAGGAACATATATCGACCATTCAGCCCCTCAAACCTGTCCACATTCTCATTAACTCTCCTAAATCAAATTCTTACCAAATTCAGCCTCCACTGACCTCGTGGAAAGACAATTCCAGGCACCGCAAGATCATATGAGCAATGAACCTTGGAGCAGAATTTGGCCATTCAGCCCATCTTGTCTGCCATGACATTTGATCACGGCTAAAATATTTCTCAACCCCATTCTCCTGCCTTCTTCGACTCACCATTGATAACTTATTAATTAAAACGTATATATCTCTGTATTAAGGACATTGTGTGCCTGTATGTGGGGTTATGTTCGTGTGTTTGTGTGTAAACGTCCATATCTGTGTGCGTATCTCTGTGTGCATATATTTTATGTGTTAGTGTCAGTATCTCAGTTTGTGTGTACCTCTGTCTGCATCTCTGTGTAGAGATGTTTTTGAAGTAAATAGATTGAAATTGGGATCAAAGTCTCCCTCTTCTCTCTCTGTCTGTCCCTGTTGTTCGCAGAGTTCATAGAATTCCTACAGTGTGGAAGCAGGTCCTTCGACCCAATACATCCACACTGACCCTTCGAAGAATAACCCACCCAGACCCGTTGAAATACTCTCCTACGTTTACTCATGACTAATGCCCCTAACCTACACATCCCTGGGCACTGTGGACAATTTAGCATGGCCACTCCACCTAACATCAACATCTTTCGACTGTGGGTGGAAACAGGAGAATCCGGTGGAAACCCTCGCAGACACGGAGAGAATGTGAAACTTCACACAGATAATCCGCCTGAGGGTGGACACGAGCCCGGGTGCCTGGCGCTGTGAGGCAGCAGTGCTAGCCTCTGAGTTTGGTGATTGGATTCATACAATACTACCCTCTGCTGGACTCTCCACACCACTGCATCAATGGCAGAGTTTTTACTCTCTCAGAAGATAACAAATCTTCTGTGAATCTCTCAAATTGCACGGCCGTTTGATTTTCTAATAATATCTTTGCAAGCATAGAGCTGTTTTGTTCGATACTGAGCACTGTTGTTACTGCGTCATTAGCAACACTATTGGGCCTTTTTTAGGACTTTTCAATACTTTCTCAAATAAGTTTTAAGATTGCAACTCACAGAATGAGAAATCAATTCATGGCACCGTCTGACAAAATGGTTCACTTGGAGGTGAGCATTTTCATTCTGACAGGCCCAAGCATATTTGCAACCCTCCATGTACCAGCATTGTGTGTGCGTGTGTGTTTTGAAGGTGCTATCAGGTTGTATCGTGCTATGAGCTCTCTCACTCTCTCCCTCACCCAGACTGAATCCTCGAGGGTTGTCACTCCCTGCCGCTATCGCTGCATACGCTGGGCAGGCCAGCTGAGGGAGAGATTGTTTCATTTTCAACACCACAGAGACGTCAGACCTGCACTTAATTATGGATACTCACAGAGTCAAATACAGACAGACAGGTACGGGTGGTGATGGTGGAGAGATGGATATTGGGCTCTCCACCACCCAGCTTGTCCCTTTCCATCCTATTCCAGGCTGTTTCTCTTGGAATGCGAGAAATGGAGGGAGGGAGTGAAGGTGGGGGTTGGGGTACCTGCTGTTCGTGCTGGTGTGGGTGGGGAGGGAGGTGAGATGGTGATGTGTCCAGAGGTAGTCAGTCCATAGTGTTGTATCCAAACAGTGTTATTAGTGTGGGAGATATAGTGGAGGGGAAAGAGAGAGAGAAGGAAGGTGCTATTTGCAGCAGTGAGAGTAGTGGAACATGAGCCTTGTTCGTGTGTCGGTGCTATAACAGATATACAGTGATTGTGAGGGAGCAGAGAGAACACGGTCATACTTATCCTGACAGAGCAGGGAAGGTTATTGATGCTTGTCCTGTATTGCTGGGCATTTCCTCAGACCGCAGATACTGCACTGAGTTGGGTGGTGAGCTCAGACTATGCTCGGTGGGTCTGGTAATGTGGCCGCCTCTGGGAAGAGAATAATCCTCTTCTGTACTAGCCCATCCACCAGGACCTCCGTGCCCCTGTCGACAAACTGTGGTGTGATTGCCCCTTATCCCTCATTCTCGGGGTAAACCGTGCAGGGCAGCTCCAAACTGAGAAAGCTCAACCGTGTGCCCATTGGACGTTTAAAGGTGGCACCAATGTCAGGGATTATGGAATATCCAGGGGCACCCGGGAAATGGTGAGTACCTCCAGCCATGATGAGAGGGTCACCATGCGGTAGGGTGGGTAGTTAATGAGGTGCATTCAATAAGATAGTTCCAAGAAACGAGCTCAGCCTCGTGCAGACAATCCCTCTGTCACACACAATGAAAATGTCACTGAGACAAATTGTTGTTAGAATCAACCCAATGAGTCGAAGACTCTGCTGACCCCATTCCCAGTAACAACGCTGCATCTGTTTGTCCAATGCTGTTCATCACAGGGAAGGAGCTAAACATCACCTTACCGTTGGGAATAAGGCAGTGGGGAGGGTGTGATTTTGGTATCAGTGTGGGAGCACTTTATGGCAAGCCATCATAATTCTATTAGTTTCAAAATAGAGATGGAAAAGGATGAACCAGGTCTGAAACTTAACGTTGTAAATTGTTGAAAAGACAATTTTTATATTAATCAAGAATTTTCAAAGTCGATTGGGGCAGATATTCGCAGAGGAGGGGGAAGCCTTCAAAAATGAGACATCAGGAGTACAGAGACAGTATGACCCTGTTAGGGTGAAGGGTAAGGCTGGTAGGTGTAAGCAATGGTGGAGAATTGGAGAAGTTGAGGTTCTGGTCACGGAAAAAAGGGAAGGATATGTCAGGTATAGACAGCAGGAATTAAGTTTTGTTTTCTTAATTCATTCATGGGATGAGCGCTCCCTGGCTAGGCAAGCATCTATTACCCATCCCTAATTGCCCAGAGGACAGTTAACAGTAATCCACATTGCTGTGGGTCTGGAGTCTCATGCAGGCCAGACCAGGTAAGGATGGCAGTTGGTTTCCTTAAAAGGTGTCAGTGAACCAGATGGATTTTTCTTATATCGGAATGGACATCATTAACCTCTTAATTCCTGATTTAAAGTGAATCACTAGAAGAGTCTGAAGTCAACAAGAGTATACTTAAGAGAGAAATTGGGAGCACAAAAAGGGGACGTGTGATAGCTTTGGCAAATAGAGTTAAGGAGAATCCAAAGGAATTCTACACATACGTCAAGAACGTCAGCAAGGCTGCCCATGTGCAGAACCACAGGGAATGGCGGAGGTACTGAATGAATATTTTGTATCAGTATTTACTGTGCAGGAGGATATGGAAGCGAGGGAACTTGGGAAATATGTAGTGACATCTTGGAAAGTGTCTGTACTACAGAGAAGCTGCTGGAGGTCTTAAAACATGCAAAGGAAGGAAAATGTCTTGGCTTTTATTCGATGTACGCTATACTCTGTGGGAAGCTAGGGAAGTGATTGCTGAGCCCCGTGCTATCATCAATAGCCACAGGTAAAGTGCTGGCAGACTGGAGGTTGGCTAACGTGCTGCCATTACTTAAAGGATTGAAGAAGGGTAATAAGGAAAAGCCAGTGAACCTGACGTCAGTGGTGGGTAAGTTGTTGGAGAGGATTACAAGGCATTGGATTATCACGCATTTTGAAAGGTACCGACTGATCAGGGATAGTCAACATGGCTTTGAGCAAGCAATATTGTGCCTCACTGACAGAATTTTTTAAAGAAGCGACTAAGAAGATTAATTGAGGTAGAGAGGTGTACATTGTTGATATGGACATCAGTAAGGTGTTGAACAACATTGTGGATGGTCAACTGTTTAACAAGGTTCGGTCATATGAAATATATGGATAACTAGCCATTTGGATACAAAATTGGTTCAAAGGTAGGAGACCGAGGGTGGTGGTAGAGGGTTGCAATATCCTGGCAAAGGTTGCAATGTTCTTCATGCTGTGCAGATAGTCCACTTTATGAAGTAGTCCACAAGCATGGTCTGCTTACCTCTCAATCTTCGCCATTACCTTACCCCAGTTTATGGTGTCTGTGATGATTTGTGAAGCAGATTCAAAATTTGAGGCAATGGACCATTCCAGCTAATCTGGCAATGTCTTTCTTCAATGTATGCATTTTTGTGATTGGGCCCACTGTTGTCTCACTTATCCAGTTATTCCAATCACCCCATCTCCTTATCCACATTTTCACCAAGTTATCAGTTAATTAATTATTTGTTTTTTTTCACTGTATCTTTCCCTGGCCTTGGCTTTTGACTCCCTCGTGTATCGAGTGCTGGCATGGCGAACTTCAGAAACATTAAAATGGTGTGTGCCAGGCTGTTGGTCACTTCCCGATGTGTCCCATGTGGTGCTCCAAGGACAGCGGTGTTCCAGCAGCTCTGACTCACGTGTTTGAAACTTGGTATGTGCCTGATCGCGGAATGCCTCTGTTTGTCTCTCTCAGTTGATTGTGAAGTCAGTAAAATGAGGAATACCCTTAAGTATAATCGTAAAGGACCAGGCATCTAACTTGTAGCTGATGGGCTTGTGACTGACTCCTGTTATTTAAATGTTAGTGGAGCTGCTGGGGGTTGTGCTGTGAGCTGCCTCAGACATTCCGGACAACCTGAGGATTTGGTGACCCAACTCTGAAGGGAACATGGGGACTGTAGTTACAGCATCTGGGTCTGTAACATGAATAACAAATGGAGCAGAGGCTACAGAGAGGGGAAGCTCTGAAACCACGGAGTGAGTGTGTGTGGGGAAAGTGATCAGAGTCTGTGTCTTTTTCTGGACAAGTACACACTCTCACTCTCCCCATTACATACACTAATGCACACTCTCCCTATCTGCCCCTCACACACAATCACACTGCCCCTCTCTCACGTTCCACACACGCACCCCACTCTGTCACACACACGGATGAACACAGACCTTCTCTCTCTCTCCCTCCCGCACAATCCACCTCACTCTCTCTCACATACAGAATGTGTGTCTCTCACTCACCTTCACGCAGACACGCCCTCTCTCACACACATACGCACACGCGCTACTCCTACTTTGTAAATAAAACCAGTCTGACTCCAGGTCAAGACACAGACAGAGTCCAAACACGGCCTCAAGCTTAGAATATATTATCTGACCGCAAGTGTTACTTCATTTACATCGATAGTACCTGAAGGTGTCTCCAGGCAGTGATTTGCATTTTAATCAATCAAACTCGCATTTCCATTCTAACTGATTATGTACTTAAGAGCCATCTTAGGTGTGTTCAATTCATGTGCATAAATTGTACAACCCTTTGATCTTGGCTAAAGATGGCTGGAAGTGAAGACTTTACGGTGGAACCGTTGATGAACAGTGGAAGGCTTTCAAAATAGTTTTTCAACGTTCTCAGCAACAGCATATAACCGTGAAATGGAAGGACAATAGGAAAAGGGTAATCTGCCATGAATGTCTCAGGAAATAATGGAGGCTATCAAATTAAAATAAATGGCATAAATAATGGCAAAGACCAGTGGGAAAGTAGAAGATTGGGAAAACTTTAAATGTCAAAATAATGTCAAAACCGTTAAATTTCAAAATAAAGCAACAAAAAAGTGATCAGGACACATCAGATAGGTTATGAGAGTAAACTACTCAGAATATAGAGACAGATAGCAAAATATTCTATAAAGATACAAAACGAAATGAATGGCTAGGGTAAGCAATTGTCCTTTAGAAGGTGAGAAGTGGGATCCAGTAATGAGATATGAGGAAATGGACAAGGAATTGAAGAGTTATTTAGTTGATCTACACAATGAAGGACACTAATAACACGTCAGTAATTGCCAAAGGCAGGAAGGTAAGTGAGTACCTGGAAACAACCATTCCCAAGAGAGATATTGTTGGGCAAGCTCATGGAGCCAAAGGTAAATAAGTCTCCTGGCCCTGATGGAATGTACCCCAAGGTACTAACAGAGGTGATGAGAGAAATAGCAAATGCACTTGTGGAAATTTTTCTGATTTCACTGGACTCTGATGCAATTCCAGCAAATTGGAAAACAGGAGTCAGACACCACTGTTTAAAAAGGGAGATAGACAAAACATGGGGAATTATAGACCAGTTAGCCGAACATCTGTAGGAGAAAATATTTCAATCTATAATCAAGGAATAAATGGCAATGTATCTTGATAGAAAATGTCCCGTTGGGCAGACACAGTGTTGGTTAATGAAAGGCAGTCCACGAGTAACTAATCTACTGGAATTCTATGAAGACATTACAACTGCAGGGACCCAGTAGGTGTGGTGTACTGAGATTTCCAAAAGACATTCGATGCAGTGACGCCAAAAAGGCTGCTGCATAAGGTGTGGCATTACGGGCAATGTATTAGCATGGAGAGAGGATTGGTTAACTAACATGAAGGAACGAATGGGAATACATGATTGTTCTTCTGGTTGCTGATCAGTGACTAGTGGAGTGCCTCAGGGATCGGTGCTGGGACTGCAATTATTCACAGCTTACATAGATGATTTAGAGTAGGGGACCACGTGTAGTGTCTCAAAGTTTGCAGACGATACTAACATGAGTGGCAGAGTAAAGTGTGCAGAGGATGGTTAAACTTTAAAAAGGGACATAAAGAGTAAAAGTGAGTGGGTCAAGGTCTGGCAGATGGAGTACAATTATAATAAATGTAAAATCATCCATTTTGGTCAGAAAAGTACTAAAGATGACTTTTATTTGAATTGTTTAAAAATGCAGCATCCTCTTGTGCAGAGGGACCTGGGTGTCCTTGTGCATGAATCACAGAAGCTGGTCTGTAGGGGCAACAGGTAATTAACAAGGCAAATTGAATTTTGTCCTTCATTGCAAAAGGGATTGTGTGTAAAAGTAGGGAGGTTATGTTGCAGATTTAAAGGGTGCTGGGGAGACCACACCTGTAGTACGTGCAGTTTTGTTCTCCCCATCTGATAAAGGAAATACTGGCACTACAATGTATGCAGAGGAGGCTTGTTCGGTTGGTTCCAGAGGTGAGGGGTCTGGTTATGAGGAGAGATGAATAGATTGGAATTATACATTGATTGGAATTTGAAAGAATGAGGGAGGAATGAATAGAAACATTTATAATTGTGAAGGGGGTAGGTACGATAGAAATATAAAGGATGTTTCCAGAAGCATGTGAAATTAGATAACAGGGCAAAGCCTCCAAACTATATGGAACAGATTTCGGACTGAATTGAGAAAGAACGTCTTGATCAAGAAGCCTGTGAATCTGTGGAATTCTTGAGGATTTGTCATTGAATGTGTTTGAACTCTTATAGATAATTGTTTGAAGATTAAAGGAATGATGGATTATGGTGAGTGGGCGGGTAAGTGGAGCTGAGGCTATGAAATGATCAGCCATGATCTTATTGAATGGTGGCGCAGGCTTGAAGGGCCCGATGGCCTACTCCTGCTCCTAGTTTGTACGTTCTTATGTAATGGGTCAACATGAAATGGGAATTATATTTGACAAACTGACTGGTCGATGCATACAGAGAAGAAATGGATGCAATGCATTTAGAGTTTCAGAAAGATCTTGATAAAGACTATGGCCGAGTGTGCAAACTCAAATGTTATGGCATTGGGACTAAAATATGAACATGATTTTAGAATAGGAGAACTGACACGAAACAGTGAACAGGAATAAAACGATCTGTTTTGAAGTTGAAGGATCATGGCGTGTCGTAGGGATTAGTGATTGTGACACAGCTATTCTCAATGCATACCAAACATTTAGGTGCGGGAATCAAATGCAATATTTCTCAGTCTGCTGACAGCACGAAATGATGTTGGATTGTTAGTGGGTGAGGAGGATTTTAAAAAATCTCCAAAGTGATTGAGACAAGTGGAGTGAATGGGAAAATACGTGGCAGATGAAGATCAATGGGGGTGGATGTGATGGTGTGTACTTTGATAGGTACAATAGAACAGCAACCTATCATTTGAAAAGGGATTGTATGAAACATGTTGGTCTTTAAAGGGATTTATGTTCTTTCTTTTTTTCCTGTTGCGCAGCCCTCCAAGGTCAGTGCAGGGCAGTGAGTTCTGAACCCAGAAGTCAATACTGGGAAAGGCATTGGCACGCTGACTAGTGTACACAAACCCACCAAGTGGGGAGCTGTGTAACATTTAAAAGGATCTGTATCTCCTTGTACACCAGTCACTGAAAGCAATATTGCAAGAGCAGAAAGCAGGCGGGAAGATAAATGGTGTGTTGACCTTAATTTCTAGGGGATTGACTGACAGGAGTAAGGGTGTCTTACTGCAGCTGTACAGGGCCTTGGTGAGAGCCCATCTTGAACATTGCGCAGTATTGTGTGTAGTTTTGGTCTCCTTACCTAATAAAGGATAAACCTGACATTGAGGGAGTGCAGTGAAGGATGACCAGACTGATCTCTGGAATGACGGGCTTGTTGTGAGAGTAGAGTTTGGGGCGTTTGGGCCTGTATTCCATGGGCTTAAGGAAAATGAGTGGAGATCTCAGTGAAACATATAAAACTCTGACAGCGTGAGACATATTGGAAGATGATAATTCCCCTGCCTGGGACGTCTAAAACAAGAGGCAACAGTATTAGGTACAGGCAGGCTACTCTGCATTGAGATGAGAATAAATGTCTTCACTCAGTGACTTGTGACTCTGGGAATTTCTCTCCCAGATAAACTGTGGAACACAAGGCACTGAATATGAATAAGGATTTCTCGACACGAAAGGGAGCGGGAGGCATCTGGAGTATGGCTGTCACAAGCTCTCAGACGTTAGGAAGGAGGCCTCTGCAGGGTCAACAGGACTGTGTTTCCCATTCCCTTTTCCGATACTGAGGCTGGTGCCGGGAGTTCTGTCAGTTTTATCCTTCCAAACTTCCGAGCAGTTTGATACAATTTCGCGTCCTACTTTGCCATTTTCGAGACCATTGAAACGTTTATCACATGCATGTATGTATAGAGTATCGTTTAGGCCAGACCAGGAATGCATAGAATTCACCAGGCCAGTATTCACTTCCTGAATGTACATTGATGAAGCAAATTGCAGTTTGCAATTGGCATTGATTTCAGCATCATCGTGACTGATACCAGATTTTAGATCTCGATATGTTGTTAATTGCTATTCAATTCCATCAGCTGTCAGAGCATTAGCCTGGTCTGGATTAGTAATCCAGTGATATTTCCACAACAGCACCATCTCCACGTAGGGACCTATTGGAAACCACACTGAGCTGGTTATTGCTGTGCAGTTTGACAGATCTGTCAAAAATAACTTCTACCAGTTTAACTATTATGATGGGACTGAGGGGGTGGAAAATGGTCAGATTGTAATTATTCTCCTCTTCGCGGACTGGACATAGTTGAGGAATTTTCCACATTGCCAAGAAAATGTCAGAATTGGAGCTGGAATGAAACAGCTTCCCCCAGGGACACGGTTGTTGTGCAGCACAAGTCTTCAGTCCTGTTGCAGGAATCGTGTCAGGGCCCTTTGCCCTTGTCATATCTACTGTGTTCAGCTGTTTCTTCATTTCGCTTGAAGCAAATCGAATTGAATGAAGACTGGCATCTGTGATTCTGTGGGCATCATGGCGAGGGTGAGGTGGATCATCCACTCAACACGTCTGGCGGAGTATCTTGCCAAAAATACATCATTATCTTTTACACTGATGTACAGGACTGTTCCATTATTTAGGATGGGGATAATAGTGAACCCTCTCCTCCACGAAATTGTTTAACCGTCCATCACCATTTATGGCTGGATGTGACAGTACTGTTGGTTTGTTGGTGTTGTGATCATTACACCCTCTCTATCAGATGTTATTGCTGCAGTTTGGAATGCAGACAGTCAATTATGGTAGCTTTAACGGGTTGTCATCAGGTTTAGGTACACACAATTGGGACACTGGCACGTTCACCTATACATCACTGAACCATAGATCAACTTGGTTGGAATGGTAGACTGAGGGATTATCCCAGGAAAAACGTTACAGATTGTGCTTGAATTTAATTCTGTTTCTGCTGCTGCTGTCGTCTGCAGAACCACATCAATGTCAGGAATTCTCTATTTCAGAAGGTTTGGAGAGTTAGATCATTTAAAATATCTGCAGATGAGCTTTGACTTGGAAATGAATTGAATGCAATTAAAGACTAGTGATGAAGGAGGAGTGAAAAAGTCATAGACTCTTAGAATCATACAATATACAAACAGACATTTTGGCTCAACTCGTCCATACTCACCTGGTTTTCTAAACTGAATGATTACTATTTTTCTCCTTTAGGCACACATCCCTCCAAACCTTTGGTATTCATGTACACATCCAATTGTCTTTCAAATGTTGTAACTGTACTCCCCAATGCTACTTCCTCTGAAAACTCGCTACCTTTACACACCACGCTCTGTGAGAAACAACTGTCCCTTAGATCTCTTTTAAATGTATTCTCTCTCACCTTAAACCTATCCTGTCTGGTTCTGGACACACCCACCCGGAGGAAATGTTCTTGTCTATTTATCCTATCCATGCCTCTCATGATGTAATAAAGGTCACTTCTCAGCCTCCAACGCAAAAGGAACAAAATCCCAGCCTATCCTTATATCTCAAAACCTCCCATATCCGTCACATCATTTTAAATCCTTTTGTCCCCTTCTCAGTTTATAACATTCTTCCAATACCAGGATAACACCAATTGCTTCAAATGTGGCCTGACCATTCTCTTGTAGAGCCACAACATGATGTGCCAATTCCTCTAATCAATGCACTGACCGATGGAAGTCAGCTTGCCTTAAGCCTTATTCACTGTCCTGAAAATCTGCGACTCCCCTTTCACTGAACTATGTACCTGGACCCTGGATTTCCCTGTTTGGCAACACTCCCCAGTGCGCTACCATTTTCTGAATAAATCCTACACTCGTTTGTCTAACAAAATGCAACATCTCACATTTATCTGCATGAAGATCCATCAGCCAATCCTCAGCCCACTTGTCAAGTAGATCAAGATATCATTGTTCCCTAAGATAGCCTTCTTCACTGTCCACCATAACTCCAATTTTGTGGGTTTCATCTCCAAATTACTATCCACGGTTCCAATGTTCTCATCCAAACCATTTACAACAACAATGAACAACAGCAGCCTGGTCCTTGTGGCACAACGCTGGACACAGGCCTCCAATTGGAACAGTAAATCTCTCCCAGCACCCTCTGTCTCCTACAGTCAAGTCAGTTTTGTATCTAATTGGATAGATGTCCCTGATCTCCTGTGATCTAACTTTATCAAACGGACTTCCATGTGGAACCTTGTTGGGCCTCACTAAGGTCCACGTAGACAACGTATGTTGCTTTACCTTCATCTATCTTCCTGATCACCTCTTCAAAACCTCCAATCTAGTTTGTGAGACATGGATTCCCAGACATAAAGCCGTGCTGAATATCCATAATCAGTCCTTTCCTTTCCAAATGCATGTAAATCCTGCCTCTCAGAATGTCCTACAAACACTTCTCCACCCTTGACATCAAACACACTTGTCTGTAGTTCCCTGGATTTTCTTTGCAGCCAAATTTCAAATAATGTAACAACATTAGCTGTCTTCCTGTCCTCCAGGACATCAACCCTGGCTGTCAATAATACACATAAGAAAGTCAAGAGAACTTCAGATTTCGTAAACCAGAATCTAAGACAGAAATGTGCTGGAAAAGCTCTGCAGGTCCGGCAGCATCTGTGCAGAGAAATCCGAGTTAATGTGTTACAACACGGGGGAAACCTTGCCCCCTCCCCTACCATCTCCACCACCCAGTGCTAATTTAAACTTCAAACACAGAAAAGATTTAACCCATGCTATAACGTGTAAAAATTCAGAAGGCCAATAACCATCCTAAAGGTTAATATTTAAAGCAAAAATTAACATTTTTTTATAAGTCTAACAGGGAATAATTAACTAACAACTTTTTGCAACTCCTTTCTCTGACCTATCTTTTACTTACTCTTCTACAATACTGGTCCGATAATCCCCCCACCCCACCCATCCCCAATTAAGATATACCAAAACATTCAAATTTCAGAACCAGCCAGCTGTCGAATATTCTCTTTGTATCGTCCCCTGTCTTCGCTTCTTCTCCTTAGAGTTTCTGTGTCACAGGTCATTGATAAATATAGGTACATTTCGGAGAGCTATTCTCCGGGCAGTCTGCCGATGTTGGTGGCGTGGCAGTTCTCCCCTAACTGGTCAATTTTCTTTTCAGCTTTCTATCCCAAATCATCGGGTAATTTCCTTTTTTAAATAATATTACCAAATGCCAAATGTAAACTCGATTGCAGTTTAGCTTCATGGGACATAATTTAAATGGATTGATCAAATTTGAATTTATTTTTTGTCTCACAGCAACCCAGGTACTGCAAGCTGCTGGACCACATGTTACATTGTAAATTTTCCAGAACTCACTGTGCTTGGAAATCCTTCAACTCTCTTAAAGGTACAATACCCTTTACACATTTATAACCCCTTCTCTCTCAAAAAAGAACAATCATAATGAAAACACGGTCTCATTTGTTTTTCTATTCTTTCAACACATTACCATAACACACCGATAACCTAAATCTAAGTTCACCTTAACTTCTTCCCCTTTTCCTATATTTAACATTGGATAATTACAAATCTCGCCTAATCTTTATCAGTTAAATCTGTGATAACGCATCTGAGATTACATACTTACGACACGGTACGTGTACGATTTTTAAATTAAAAGTCTGTAACCTAAGACTCCAATGAAATAGTCTTTAAAGCGTTGAAAGAATGTCAGCAGATTGGGGTCCGTGTACACAACCATCTCTAACACACTGTTTGTGAGTACACATTAAAATGTTATAAGGCTAGTGCCAAACTCAATAGTCCTTTCTCAATCGTGGAATATTTTCTCTGGTGAATGTTGAGCTTCTTTGAAAAGGACGATCCCATCTCATCACAGTGCAGCTCCAACTCCTATGTCACTCACACTGACGGCAACTTTGAAATGTTTTCAAGCGTTTGGTGTAGCTGAAACTGATTTGGTGCTCAATATTTCTTTTTAATGGTCGGATGCCTCCTGGCATTGTTCTGTCATCCAATACTTTGTGTTTTTCTTCAGCAAGTCGGTAAACGGTGCTACTACACTGCTGACATTTGGAACAAACTTCCGATAGAATCCGCTGATTGCGAAGGAGCGAAGCACCTTTTTCTTCGAGGTTGGCCGTGGAAATTCCTCGGTTGCTTTTGTCTTTGTGTTCCATGGGATCAACCTTCCATGACAGATATTTTGTCCCTTGAACATCATGTCTGCTTTCACAAATTGTGTTTTGTTTAATTTTATCAGCTGTTTTGTTTCTCGTATTCGTTCAAAAAGCTCTGCCAACTGTACCAAGTGATCTTTCCAGGACTTAGTGAAGATCACGACATCGCCTAAACGGACTGCACAGTTTATTAATCAGGACACAACTCTGTTCGTGAGTCTTTGGAATGTGTTGGGTGTGTTTGTCATTCCAAAGGGCATCACTTTGAATTGATACAGACCATTTGGTGTTACAATTCAGAAATTTATTTCACTGTCTCTGATAAAGGTACCTGCCAGAAACCACGCATTAAATCCAACTTCGTGATGTAACTGACTTGTCCAACTTTCTCGATACAGTCCTCCAATGTCGGTATTGGATGTAAGTCTGATTTTGTAACAGTCTCGATCTTCCAATAATCCAAGCAAAATCATTGAGTCCCATCCCGTTTGGGAACTAAGATGATCGGCGAGCTCCACTCGCTCGGGCTTGGTTCGATGATGTCCTCATTGAGCATAACCTCCACCTCCTTCTGGACCTGTCTGGCTTTGAGGGATAAAGCCGATATGGATTGTTTTATCGGAACAGTACTCTCTACAACAACTTCATATACAATAGTGCCCACCATATGATTCTAACATATCTCCTCATATTGCAATAACAAACCTTTCAACTGTGTTCTATGCTTCTGAGACAGATAGTTTACTAATCTACCCCACTGCTCAAGGACTTCTACGTTTTTGACATATTTTGAGGCACATCAAAATCCACGACATTTGGATTTGATTCCTCACTCTGTGGGGGAGTAAATAGCACCTGTTTCTCCAATTCTTTCTCTCCTCTGCTTTTCAGAAGGGGACCTGCACACTCATTTATAAGTCACATGAAGTGGTCTTCAAATGTGGGAATTGGCAACAGAGGTGCTAGTTTCATTACTGTCGGGAGCCTACCTACCATTTGGCATGAATGACATGTATGCCAAACGTTAACCACATCATTGTGCAGTCCAGGTCAATAAAAATGTTTTTGTCCCTTAGCCCGAGTCTTTCGTACCCCTAGGTGACCTCCTACAGGTAGTTCATATGCTACGTGTAAAACTTCCTATCTCTATGCTACCAGCAACACAATCGGGTGCACCTCAGCACATTTCTCCTCTGCACTAACCTGATGTGGTCTCTTTTTCTGTCTTAAGGTCTATCTTTCAGATAATAGCCCTCATGAATATCCTCTGCCTCCTTTTCAGAGTACACTTGCACATATATATCTTTTATCATCTTGTCTGTCTGTTGCAAGTCCCTAAGCCTATCAGGCCAAAACACCTCTATCTGACCCACTGCCTGTTCAGGTTTTCCCTGCACCATTACGGCAAACAGGGTGTCCGTTAACTGAATCTCAACTCCTTCATCTTTGTCTATAGTTTGTCCTTCGTGCTGTGACTTATAATAGTGGGATATGGTTACTGCACAGCCTGGGAAAATACCAGGATATTTCTGATTTAACACTTCCGTTTCTTTGTCTTCCTTGGGCATCTCCACAACAAGGGATGTCACTCCCAACTTGGACGCTGCTAAACCCTTCCCAAGAACAACCTGCATTCCTGGATGTGCCAGTCTGTCAATCTTTCCCGCTATAACTTCCCCAGTCTCGATTAGGCACTCCAACCTGATCTTACATAGGGAAATGTTAAATTTCTGTCCATCTTTCCCATAAGTTAATGCATACTCGGGTAACAGATCAGAAAGACTGCAAATTCATTCATCTCTTCCTATTATCAACTGGTTAGATCATGTATCTCTCAAAATGATAACTTCTTGCTCTTCTACCCCTGTTATTTCTGAGTAAACTTTACTCACAGACGCAAATTCTTTATCGAGATCAGGTACTAACTCCATACCCAGCCCCTGCCTCGGCTGTGCACTTTCCTGCAGCTCTTCGATCTTGTTGGGGTTTCCTTTAAATCTTTCACTAATGCCACTGGCTTAGCTTTGTTTACCATATCTTTTCTCACAGTCCTTTCCTTAACAATCAGCACTGTGACCATACAATAACCTCCTTATGTCAGTGAAAACACCTTTTCCCAATGCCCTTCTGAAACCACCGGCACTGTAATTTTCTGTGTTCCACTCCATTACAGTGAAAACACCTGAGGCCTTTCACCTCCTTTCCACTCTCTTGGGCAGCTTCTTTAACCTGTGGTAAACTCATATGTTCTCCTCTTTCTTTTATAGTGTAGCATCTCCCCTTCTCCCAAACTCTATCCCTCACAGGACAAAATTCTGGCTGGAAGCTTGTCTTATGCAGCAGCATCTATTCATCTATTAATTCTCCTGCCCTTCTCAATTTCTGAACTTTCTTTTCCTCCACATGAATTATTATCATCTCTGGAAGTGAGGTTTTAAACTCCTCCAGCAGAATAATCTCCCTTAGAGCCTCATAGGTCTTATCTATCTTTAAAGCCTGCACCCATCAATCAAAATGCCTATGTTTAATTCTTTCGAACTGAACATAAGGCTGATCTTGTTCCTTCTTTATGTTTCTGAACTGCTATCTATATGCTTCCAGTACCAATTCGTAAGCACATAAAATATCTTGTTTCACGTCTTCATAATCTCTTGACCCCTCAACTGGCAGGGCAGCAAATACCTCACTAACTGTGACGACCAGCTTAGCCAGAACTACCATTACCCATAAATCCTTTCACCACTCTACCTGCCTAGCCATTTTTAAAAAAGAAATGAAGAAGGCTTCAACATCTTTCTCATCAAAATGTGACAGAATTTTGACATAGTTGTATACATCACTAATGTCCCTTTTACTCTCCAGCCTGTTCACTTGACTTTGCATACTAAATCACAACTTCTCAAGTTCAAATTCAATCTCCCTTTGCTCAACTGAGAACCTTCTCCTCTCTTTTTAATCCCCTGTCTCTCTTCCCTCTTGCTTTCTCTTTCTTCTCTCTCTTTCTCTCTCCCTTTGTTTATCTTTAAAACTACATTTTCTTCAACTGTAATTTAAGTTTTTTTCTAAATATCGTGCACTTGTCTGTTTCTCTGGCACACCTTATTGTTTGAGTAATTTCCTGACAATTTCAACTTTACTCTTGTTCTTGGTTAAACCCAAATCTAAATTCTTTGCTAATTCTAAATATTTGGCCTTTATGTTTCCTATTAAATGCCATCGGCAAAAGTGAGAATCATCTTAAAACCCCAGAATCTTTTTAACATTTTTAAAGAGCCATTTCTCTCACTTTAAAATTAACCAACTATAAGTCACCGAAATTAAACAAAGTGTCTCATCGACTTTTTATTTAAAGCTCTCGGATAATAACTGATTATGATTGATGAAATTATTAAATGAGTTAATGTAAATGATTAAATCTGCTGTGCATTTTCATACCCCAAACCCATTTAACTCTGCCCAAATCTCAGACTAGATCTGTCTAAACTTGTTTTAATCACAGACAAAAGGCCCCAAACTGTTAATCTGAACCAGCCACAAAGGAAAAAGTGCACCTCATGCTGTAATCTGTTAAATTTCGAGAGGCAATGATCCATTTACAGAGGTCACTATTTAAAGTAAAATTAACAATTTTCTAATTTAAGTCCAACAGAGAATATTAAAATGAACAACTATTTAGAACTCGTTTCGTTAAACCTATCTTTTACCTCCCACTCTACAATACTGGTCCGATAAAATAAAACACCATGATTAAGATTTGAAAAAAAATACAATCACGTTTCAAAACCAGTCAGCTTTGTCAATTCTCCTTTGTAGATTTTTCTCTGTAGATTTTTATCTCGGTTGGCTTTGATGTTCTGCTGTGCAAACGTCTTACAGACAGGTACCTTTCAGAAAGCTCTTCAGCTTTGTGGATGCCCTTGGCAGTTCTCTCCCTAAATGTTCAAACTGTCCAGTTTTACACCTCAAAACATTGGATTATTTAATTGATTTGGATGTCATCAAATACATTATATTTCAAACTCCATTGGATTTCAGTGTGTTGGGGCATAGTTAAACTGACCGGCCGAATTTGAATTTGATTTTGTACCATGACAACTCAGACTCACTATTTGTTTCACAGTCAAATGTTACATTTTAACTTTTTTCAGAAGACTGTACACCTCTAAACCTTCATATCAATATCGTTTGTCAGCCCTATGTAGTTTACCATGAATTTGATCACCTAAGTTCACGTAATAGTTTTTTTCAAAATAAGACCCTCTTTCTCTCATCCTTCCTTTGTCTAAACCCTTCTTTCCAGTTATGATTCCAATTGCTTACAATGTTACTGGTATTCTTCGACAAAGTCATACATTGTGTGTGTTTTGTGAATAATCCTCTGTAATTGAAATGAGATGAACGAATGAGATGCAATCACATTCCCATATGAAGAAGTAAATGTGCAACTTTTCCGAGCTTTCTGATTTTAAAAAATGATGCAAAAATCTCCTTTATTCAGGATTGGGAAAGTGAACAAATGGCGTTCACAGACAGAACAGGAGTAATTCAATAAAGCTTTACTGGGATCATTGAATGACTAAATATTTAGTTTTCCCCTGAGATTTTAAATTTAGCTTTGTTTCAAGTCTGAGTTGTGCATGTTTTTGTCAATATGCAAATATCATCGGTGACAAAACCACAAGTTGCTGGTCATGCTCAGTATTTCTGGAAGTATCTGCTGTGAGAAAGCAGATTCAACATAGGGTAACAGAATGGGTCTAGGTTGCTTCCTTTTTGCCAATAGTGTTCAACTATGTGCCGGTTAGGTGCATTAGTCAGGGGCAAATGCAGAGTAATCGAGAAGGGAAATGGGTCAGAGTACGTTACACTTCGGAGGGTCAGCGTGGACGTGCTGTGTGAAATGGCCTGTTTTCCCACTGCAGTGATTCTGTGATTCTATGAATTGTTCGTACAAAGGGCGGTTGGTGCGAGGATCAGGGATGTCTCCGAGCATGTTCTGGGCATACTGAAGGGGGTGGGTTAACAGCCAGCGGTCGTGGTACACATTGATATGAATGATATCCTTAAGAGGAGTGAAAGGTCCAGCAAAGAATGTTTAGGAACCAAGACCTGAGTTTAAAAGCAGGATCTCCATGGTTGTGTGGGAAATAGAACCCACTGAATTCAATAACTTCAGTCTGAGACAAGATCTGAAGCAGCAGTATCGGTTATTATACTCTTGCAAGAGTGGTGCCTATGAGATAGGCACACCGAATTTAACTAGTACACAACTTTTTGTACAATTCATTCCCCTTTTACTCCTCCCCTACTTATTCCATTGCTTCTCCCCTGTTTACATCTCCCACTTCTTTCAACACGGCTGTTTATCTGTTGCCTCATCTGGCCTTGTTCGTGACAAAAATGCATGTCCTGCTTGGCTGTTTCACCACATCCCTCTGTGGTCTATTGTTATATATCCTCCTTGACTGTCATCTGCTTCCTTCTTCGCTAAAGCAACATTTCCTTCCATTCTTTGCCCATACGGATCCTTATGAACTCTTGATTGTGTTTTTTGTTTGTTTTTGCAGAAGCGGGAAACAGATACTTATAGCTGTTTGTACAAGCATATCTCGCTTAACCTACACCCCTCTTCCACTTTCATTTTTCAGCCTTGTGATTGTTGCTGATAACAACATTTATAATTACTCCTCACAATTCCCCCTTTCTATTTTTACATTTAATTGTTGTTTCTGCAATTTTTCCTTTAAGCACCGCCCCCAAAATTCACAAGCATCATTCCTGAGACTTCATCCATCTTGGTCTCACTCATCCCCTCATTATTTAATAGAAGAAAGTCCTTCTGCCTGATTCCCTTTTAGGGGCATCTCTTTCATTAAGGCTGTCTCAATCAATCTTTGGGTGAGCCCTCAAATACAGGGTATGATGCAACAGCCAATGGCTACCAATACCATGGCTACTACTATCAGGGAAGTAAGGATGGAAACCACCATAGCCTTCCATTTTCTAAACAATGATTGAAGCCATCACGTGAGAGATGTGTTTTCTCCTGAATTATCAGCAGTTTCTCTGCTAAGGTAGTCAAAGCCCTTACGGCCCGAGCAATTGAACCATCAGGTGCAGTGTTATTGGGAATGAAGGTAAAACAGCTTCCTCCTAACATCACACACACACACACACACCCTTTTTTCACTAGAATCATATCAAGGGCCATTCTGTTTTCCCATGCCATCCTACTTGTCGCATCAAGCTGTTCTGATATTCCTTTAACAGCATTTCTTGTATAATTTATAAATCGCTGTTGGTTATAGAAAATGTAATTTATCCAATCTACATTTTTATTAACTGTCACCCACCAAAAGAGAGCTGACAAGGGGGATGCTTTTAAGTCTTTCATCTCCAAGGGAATGAACATCAGAGATAGGGAGGTACAGTTCCTATCATTCCATGCAGTCTTATCCTGTTACAGGGCTATCATATGTTTCATGCCCTTCCTGTCTCGCTTCCACCCGAGCGGAAAGGGAACCACCTGGGCCACCTGGTATACCGGAGGCACATGCATAACAATTGCTTTTGTTCAGACGTTTTACAGTATACTTTACCCATTCAATCCAGGCATTTGCATCCCCGTACCCAGTTTCTATTTCAATGGTCTGTTTAAGTCCTTTACCTCTATAATTTTTACTACTTTAAAGTCATCGGGATGGGTGAAAGGTTGTACCTTATTATCCAGTAGTTCTGCCAATTTTCCCTGTCCTACGCTAATTCGTAAACAACAGCCCAAGAAATCATTCCCGTTAGTTTTCATGTAATTGTAACTGATAGGTGCCCCCCCCCCCCCCACCCCCAGGGTTGCTTCGTGCGATGTTTCGTTATCGTTAAGTATATTGGGTTACACTGTATCGGGACAATCAAAAGCTGTTCGGAAGGTGGCCCAGTGTATTGTGACGAGACTATTATACCAAGTACCATCCCCGAGGCCATTCCCATCGGACTTAAGATGTATATCTGAGCTGTGGTACTGTCCCTGATTATGTACATCCCCACAATTTACCAAGCTGCATGCATCGGCATCTATTACTTGCGGGTTAACAGACTCAGGAACCGTTAATAACACATATGACATTGATGTTTGACAAAATCCCAATAATAAGAGAGCTATTATCATAACTCTAAGCATCCCCAGCATTCTAAGATCATGCTGAAGCACCAAATGACTTAAGATACTTAAAACCCTCACTCAATATCCGTTGTATTTGATAAGGGCTACTAAACCTTGCTTGTCAAGGTTCACCTATAACTGGAAGAAATAGTAATACCTTATCCCTGACTGCAAAATTGCACTCTTTAAAAACATTTCCCATCCGCTACCTATTTTATTGCATATTGCAATACTTTTAAATGCTGTCTAGCCAACTCCCCAGCGCTATTAATCGTCCCTTAAGTTTTGAGACCTAGTCCAAATGTGTGGCCTTTGAACTCTGATTTGCTATTTTCTCCTTAATCAATTTTAATGGTCCTCTCACTTAATGCCCCAAACATAATTCCAATGGAATGAATTTGCTCTGTTAATTTTGGGCATTCCTGATAACAAAAACTGCAAATGGAATTCCCTAACATTAATCATCTGGATAATCCCTGGATTATAAGGCCTCAACATGGTCTTTAATGTGTAATGTCACATTTTTAGCACTCCTTGCAATTTTGAATGGTTTGCAGTAGATTTGAATTGCTTAATCCTAAGACATTATCGGGATAAATTAGATGTAAAGTTTGAACCTTGATCCCACTGTATCTTCATTGGTAGTCCGTATCTTTTTTTTAGAAAAGAGTAATTCCTTTCCAATTCTTTTAGCTGTGATACTGCATCTTGGGATGGCCTCTGGAAATCTAGTCGATGCATCCATTAGTGTTAACAAATACTGATGGCCACTTTTTTGTTTGCGGTAGGGAACCTAGCCAATCAATTAAGACACCTGTAAAAGGTTCCTCAAATGCCGGAGTAGTTAAGAAAGTGCAGGTTTTATTATCGCTTGTGTTTTTCCAATTACCTGACATGTATGACGCATCTGGCAAAATTCAACTCCATCCTGTTGCGGTCCAGGCCAGTAAAGTTTCTCTGTATTTGGTCTGTTTTCTTCATAACTCCTAACTGACTTCTAGATGGTAACTCATACACCATTCGCATCACCTCCTTTCTGTAACCCATTGGCAATATGATTTGATGAATCTCTTCCCATTTCTCATCTCCTTGAAAATAGTTAGTCTCGATTTCCTCATTTGGACATCATTTTTAAGGTAATAACACTTAGGGATACATTCAAAATTCCTAACGTATTTGTTTTTTGATGCAACTGCTTTAAACTTTTATCTTCCTGCTGTGACTCAATCAGTTTAGCTGAGCAAAAAATATTTACATGATCACCTATTTGCACCTGTTTTGTCTCAACTTTCTGATGGACCAAAGTATCAGCTCATGCCACTTAAGCTTCCTTATCTTTACGTTTTTGGTATTTTCTATTTCAACTGGTGATATTGGGACTTTATTACCCATAATCAGGAAAGTTTCCAGGATAAGATTCATACATTGATTCAGTTGTCTGCATATCCACTGGCTTTTAAACGAGAGTAGCAGTAATCCAACCACTGAATCAGCTATATTTTCTGCAAGGACAAATTTCATTCCTGGAGCTGAGAGTTTGTCCAGTACCCCTGCCACAATTTCCCCACACTTTTTGGGACACGCTAAGCACACATTACATACTTTTGCACCTTTTGTCTCATGGTGAATTCCCTCTTGCAGTCCCTTTTCTGGAAATAGTCCTTCAGGAGTACATATCTCCTTACCTTTTCACAGTGGATCCTGTGTCTCTTAATATTACACCCTCTTTACCTGCCCTATGTGAATAAAATTTCCCTTTGCAGGTATATTTTCTAAGCAGATCTGGCACTTCCTCCTTAACAAACTTCCAATCAGCTTGTACACTCTGATGCAGCTTTCTAGCTTCCACTGTGCTTTCTGTTACCACTCCGACAAAACTCCCAGACTTTACTTTTTATTCCTGCATTTGTGTTTTTTTTTCTGAACCCACCAAAACAGTGATTTCATGTGTCCTAATTTGGTGCAATGAAAACACCAGAGCTTTTTATCTTATTTGCCTCCTTCACGTATTGCCTTTTTACCCTGTGGTAAGTTCTTCACCGAGATCTATATCTCCCTTTCTATGTGGGGATTTCTCTTTGCCACAATTTCTATCCATCATGGACTGAAATTGATTCTGGAAGCCAGAACAATTTTTATAATCATAATCACTGGTCATAATCATCAGCCTCTTCAGCTGCCAGTTTTGGCTTTATAACTCTATGATCTTCCAAATGAGTGTGCACTATGTGAATGCTTAAACACCTTCAAAGTAATTGTCTCTCGAAGAGCATCGTATGTTTGCTCTCTTTTTAAAGCTCTTATCCATCTATCAAAATTACTTTGTTTGATCCTTTCAAACTCAATATGTGTTCGAACAGGATCCTTCCTTAAATTCCTGAAACGTTGTCTGTAGGCTTTTGGCACAAGCTCACATATATGTTTTCCTCTCCTCATACTCCCCAGATCCCTCCTTTGATAGTGTTGCACATATCTCACTAGCTCTACATACAAGTTTTGTTTGGGTCAACAAAACCTACATGGTCACTGGCCACTGAAATTCTTTAGCCACTTTCCTACTCATCAAATTTAGGCAAGCTGTGAATATACTGAAACTAGTCTTTGGACTACAATGGGATTGCCCATCCTCAGTCTGTTCCTCACTAAGCTTACCTTCAGCCTTCATCCTCATCCTTTAAAGCTGACTTTCCATTCTAAGTGACCATCTCTGACGCTCAAATGCTCCCTCTTTTTCTTTCTCTCCTGCTGAATGCATTATTTTTTTCTCTTTCCTCTGCTAAACCTATTCGTTATCTTTCTTCCTCTTCTGACTTTAGTCGTAGCTCAAACTGCTTCATCTCTGCTTCTAACTCAAGCTGTTTCTTTTGCGATTGAAGTTTAGTCATGCCACAGACCCTGATGGAGTTTCCAGCAAGTTGGAATGCTGAACTACTGCTGCAATAATCTCATCTTTCCTCACATCAGACGGTAGCTTCAACTCACTTTGTCTACTAATTCCCGCTGCTTGGACTTATGTGCATTCTGTAAAACCCACAAGGTCACTTTCCCGACCTCCAAAACAAGCTTGGTTCCTGCAAGAACCATTGTTACCTGAAGCTCTGCTTACTCACCAAATCAACACACGAAATAAGACACAATAACACCCGCCACTCGCTGACTAAATTCTGCAAAGGCCCCCTAATTTGTTGCAGACCAGACCCGACCCCTCAAAACATTTTAATAGGAAATCCGCAACTTAGATTTGCTATTTTTTGAATGTTAGTGTATAGCTGATAGTTCCAGAGTGAATTAGCTGGTCAGACAGCCGATTTTTAAACAAATAACATTTATTTGCCAAATTACTAAATGAAACATAAGGAACCAAAAATAGAATACCTGAATAAGGTAGCGTATCCGAACCTGACAGGCTATCCCGATTTAAGGATGATGTTCCAATTTACTTGCAACAATCCAATAAACAAAACCCCTCAGCACCAAGGGTAAAACTGACACAACTGCTTACAGGTTATAAGGTCAGAAGGTCAGAATGAGGCAGAGAGCGTCCAGTGACCCTGACTCAACAAACCCCCGAACTGATCCAGCCTGACCGGTTGTGGGAGCTGGACAGGTCCTCTTGATTATACAGGCTACTTTTCAAGACTTGAAAGGCTTCTGTATGAGGCATTATCAGTTAGGTATAAACAAAAGGACCCCAACGAACCTTTCAAAATTATGACATATTGGAATCCTTGGTCGTGTAGACCCTCTTTTAAAAAATCAATGACAGCAATACCCTGTAAAAGGACGAGCTTTGTGAGAACATGCCACATTTGGCTTTGGACTGAATTCCAAAATTGTAAGTCTTACAGCTTTGAAGACAATATAATGCATTAAGTTGTTTATTAGTTTTCATAAAACGGTACTCAATCATACTGTGTGTTGAAGATTCAGCAGGGTCACGAGTGGATTGTCCAGACAGATCCACACTTCCTGTATATGGTCAGGGCAAATACATCCACTGAGAATCTGTTGCTTGGCGACTGTACTAGTCGAGGAGAGACTAGCACGGAAACCAAGTCTAGATTGTGATTTTTTTTGTGGATGGTGATGATGGAGCGTTCAGGTGGTTACAGTATTGCAAATGAACAACACAACAGAATTACCTAGCCTGCGATAAGAAAACGTCCATAATTCTCCCTCACAACTAACTTCACGAGAGCAATTGGTGATGGGAAATGTGACCATAGAACATAGAACATTGAAAAATACAGCGCAGTACAGGCCCTTCGGCCCTCGATGTTTCTCCGACCGAAGCCTACCTAACCTACACTAGCCCAATAACCTCCATATGCTTATCCAATGCCCGCTTGAATGACCATAAAGAGGGAGATTCCACCACGGCTACTGACAGGGCATTCCATGAACTCACAACCCGCTGAGTAAAGAATCTACCCCTAACATCTGTCCTATACCAACCTCCCCTTAATTTAAACCTGTGTCCCCTAGTAACAGCTGACTCCATACATGGAAAAAGGTTCTCACTGTTAACCCTATCTAAACCCCTAATCATCTTGTACACCTCTCTCAAATCTCCCCTAAACCTTCTTTTCTCCAATGAGAAAAGTCCCAAGTGCCTCAGCCTTTCCTCATACGATCTTCCTACCATGCCAGGCAACATCCTGGTAAACCTCCTCTGCACCCGTTCCAGTGCCTCCACATCCTTCCTATAGCATGGCGACCAAAACTGTACACAATACTCCAGATAAGGCGACACCAGAGTCTTATACAACTGCAACATGACTTCAGGACTCCGGAACTCAATTCCTCTACCAATAAAGCCCAGTACGCCATAAGCCTTCTTCACAGCACTATTTACCAGGGTGGCAACTTTCAGAGATCTGTATACATGGACATCAAGATCCCTCTGCTCATCCACACTACCAAGTAGCCTACCATTAACCCAGTAATCCATCTTCTTGTTACTCCTACCAAAGTGAATGACTTCACACTTAGCTACATTGAACTCCATTTGCCATCTTTCTGCCCAGCTCTGCAACTTATCTATATCCCGCTGTAACCTGCCACATCCTTCTTCACTGCCCACCACTCCACCGACTATCGTATCATCCGCAAACTTGCTCACCCAGCCTTCAAGCCCTTCCTCCAGATCATTTATAAAAATGACAAACAGCAATGCTTCCGAAACAGATCCTTGTGGAACACCGCTAGTAACTGCACTCCAAGATGAACCTTTACCATCAACTACTACCCTCTGTCTCCTCCCAGCCAGCCAATTCCTAATCCATTAGTCAGCAATGTTAACATTCAATTCAATCCAGTTGTTATCTTGAACTGAATGTCGAATTCTGAAAGAAATTATCTGGATCTGTTTGTGCAGTGACTGTGATTGATGTCAGCCTCCATGGATCCTAATTATGTCACTGGATGGTTTTCCTCTTCTATTTGTACCGGGCGTCTTCCAATGCTTTATCCCATTGTTGCTGCAGATGCATCATCTGCAACACTGACAAGGATCAGCAGTTGCAGAAACAGGGAGAGGAGAGATCAGAATCAGAAAACCACAGACTGGAATATTCCAACAATGGACCAGGATCTAAGAACAGTAGACTGGAATGTTTCAACAACGGATCAGAATCTGAGAACAGCAGACTGGAATGTCGCACCAATGGTTCAGAATCTAAGAAAAATAGACTGGAATGCTGCAACAATGGACAGGAGTTTATCTTTGGGTGTTTTGTTTTTTCCCCGGTATTGGCACATATTACCAGATCGGATATTAAGTGTACTGTGGATTATTCAGGCTGGTTACTATCCCATGCTCGCTATTGTTGGTGTTCCTGGTAAGTCTCCCCATCTCTATCGATTTATTAATCCCATAAGCCATGGTGAACTTCAATGCTATTTCTGTTATCTATTTTTAGTAAAGACTGAAACTATTGTCTTCAGTTTCAAAAGCAAATCCATTCATTCTCCACAAATTTCAGAACCACCCACACTCCCGCCCTCACAAACATCTGAGAACAAGACTGTTCACAATCCCGAAGTACCCATTTGCCCCGAATTGATTTATGTCTTGGTATTCTCTCCATCGCCAAAGCTACCCACTACCAACTCCAGATATCCCCAGACCCCATCTTGACGTCAGTGCGGGTGCTAAATAAACCATTAACTACGCCATGGTAAATCTGAGACTTTATGGTTCCTGTTCTCTTCTAATCGCTCTTTCCGTTACAAATGTTTCCATCAAAATCTTGTTCTTGTCTGTAAAATATATTCATGACAGGGGAACTGTGTCAGAGTAGTACTGTCGGTGGCCACGTAATTCAGTGGTCCAGATATCTCCACTATGGAAGCTGTTTCAAATCTTATCTCAGATGATGACAGAACTTAAATTCAAATGACAGGAACTGGAAATAAAAGTGAATTTTACTGATATAATCCAACCAGCACTTTGTCAAGAAGTTTATCTATGTCACTGTTATCCTTTGGTGAAGAAATCTCACATTATTGCCTGATCTGAATTAAGACTGATATCAGACTCAATACTTTAAGGAATGGCCTCACAGTAAAAGGCATTTAGTGAGGTTCACAAATGCTGTCCTGCCAGAGATGCAGACATCCCATGCAATAACAACATGTAAGGTAGAGGAAAAAAATACAAAGTATGATACTAGAGATCAGAAACAAAAGGAATGAGTAAGTGCTAGAGAAACTGAACAGATTTGGCAGCCTCAGGTCGAGAGAAAAATAGAAGTGAAATTTCGCATCCAATCACCATACATCAGAACTGAATGCAGCTGGGAAACAGTGTGTTTGATGTTGATGACATGGATGGCTGCTGTGAAAGGGAGAAGGAGTGAGTTGAATAGATAGAGAAAGAGAGAGGTAGAGAGAAAGAAACAAAGAGGGATTGTTGATGATCAGCTGGAATGGAAATAAAAATCCAGATGAATCTTATTTATTTTTCTCTTGTTCTCATATTACTGAAATTCATGCCCGTGTCAGGTATATCTCAAAGTCCCCGTTTGAAGTGAGTTATGTCACTTTGCCCCTCTTCCTTGAGTGTGATCATCTTTTTTATTCAGTAATGGGATGCTGGGCCAGTATATAATTCCCTTTCTTCATTGTCCTTGAGAAGGTGTTGGTGAGCTGCCTTCCTGACCCACTGCAGTCTGTGGGCTGTAAGTAGTCAGTGCTGAGGTCCGCCCGCATTCATTTATTTGAGAATTTGTAGTGAGTGACATAACTGAGCGGCTGGCTTCGACATTTCAAACTAAACTGTGTGTTCACCACAGTGCTATGGGCCTGGAGTCACATGTAAATCCGACCGGGTGGAGATGGTAGATTTCCTTCCCTGAAGTGCACTAGTGTGCCAGGTAGGACAAACACAATGTTTTCATTGCTTCATTTGATTCTCAATTCCTGATATTTTATTGAATGCAAAATCTAACATTTGCCGTGGTGGGATTCGAATCCGGGGTCTGAGACATCACCTGCGTCTCTGGGTTAACATTACAGGGATAATACTGTGAGGCCATCACCTCCTTAGTATCTCCAATAATCTCCAATGGCAAACGTGGTGTTGTTGTTGGCATGGCTGTGCTTAAAGCATAGCGTTTTGCAAGGCAACAAAGTGATTTGGCAAAACATATCATCCTTCTCATTTTGTATTTATGAGAAGGCGAGATGATGGGAAGTGCTCTTGGTGAAAAGGAGGTGGATGTCCTCGGCAATGAGCCACTGACAGAATTCATACAGAGCAGTAAGTACTGAGCATCATGTTGTTCACAAAATTGTCAGCAGCGACACTCTGACAGGGTTGGTCATTCTCAAAAGCTTCTGACCTCCATGCAGAAGACTAGACTGTCTTCTCAGAGATGGAAGATGCCTCCTTGAGACATGGCACAAATCATCAGCTGTGCCTCCTTACTATCAGCAAACCACGTTAATGCAACACGCATGAAACATTAGCAATGGAGCCAGAAGGCACAGCATGGAACAGTCTGTTTGTGCATGCTCTGCTTCATTGGTTTGTAAAGTTACAGCATCGATGACATCCTCCTATTTCCGTGTAACAGTTTGGAGGGGCTGAATGGCCTCTTCTGTTCGTGTGTCAGTGTCTCGGGTGGATGAATGTCCTCTTCCTCGTTCCAGGGAAGAGGCTCATTATTGGGTGACCCGTGGTAGCTGCTTACCTGCGTGTTGTGCCGACTAGATTCCTTATATTCCTGTGTAACATTAGACAAACAGGAGGTTGGAAGAAACAGCAAGTCAGGTAGCATCAGGAGGTGAAGAGGTCAACATTTCAAGTATACCCGTTCTTTAGGATTGCGGGTGGGGGTAGGGGGAACTGCAGATAAAGAGGGAAAGGAGTGGTTGGGGTGTGGAGAGCAGAGGGATGGTGAGGTAGGGGATAGGTGGACACAAGTGGTGGGTGCAACGTGGTTGGTCGATGGGAGGGATGAATATAGTTGGGAACTAGAAGGTGGGGTCATTTGGTGGAATGGAAGGGAGGAGGCGGGGCTGGGAAGGTTATTTAAAATTGGAGAACTCAATGTTGAGTCCTCCAGGCTGTAGGCTAACCATGCAGAAGGTAAGATGTTGTTCGTCTAATTTGTGGTCTGACTCACTGTGGCAACAGAGGAAGCCAAGGAGGTCACGTTGGAAAGGAATTGGGAAGGGGAATTGAAATGGGTGGTGACTGGGAGCTCAGGCCAGCCCCTTTGGACCGGGCAGTGATGCTCGGTGAAATGTGCACTTAGTTTACGTTGTTCTCCCCGATGTAGACAAGACCACATCAGGAGAACCTACCGCAGTGAACTAGGTTGAAGGAGAGGCAGGTGAACCTCTGTTTCACCTGGAAGGACTGTTTGGGGCGCTGAATAGAGGTGAGGGAGGTGTGTGCCAGCAGGTGATGTATTTTATTTTTCATCTGCAAGTGTCAGTTGCCCATGGGGATTGACAGGTTTGGTGGGGAGTATGGCACGAAACAAATTTAGTGAAGGGATCAGTCCTTGTGGAAGATGTGCCAGGTAATGGGATCCAAACTAGTTTACTGTATCTGCCATTCCTGATGTGGTCTTCTCTATATCGGGAGATCAAATGCAAACTAAGGGGAATGGTTTGCTGAGCATCTCAGCTGGGCCTGTAAGGGCTGACCTGACCTCCCAGTCACTGCCTATTTCAATTACACCTACCAATCCCATTCCGACATGACATCATTGACCTACTCCATTGCCACAAAGAACCAAAGCACAAATTGGAGGAACAACGCTTCATATTCTACCTGTGTCGCCTACAGCCGGGGGTCTCAACACTGAGTTCTCCAATTCCTAGTAACCTCCCTTCCAATCCCCAGATCTCCTGCTTAGCCCCTCCCCTTTCCATTCCTCTGATCAACCCATCTTCCAACTGTCAACTGGATTCATTCTTCCCATTGGCCAACCTGGTGGTACCCTTTACCTGTGTTCGCCACCACAACACGCCGTCTCCTCCTATTTCCCCACCTCGCCTCATTATCAGTACACACCCTTGCCCCCACCCCCAGACATGAAGGAAGGTTATACCCAAGATGTCGACTTTTTCTCCTGATGCTGCCTGGCTTGTTGTGGTCTTCGAGTTTCCTGAATTCCAACATTTGTAGTTTTTTTAAAAAAATCTCTTCTGGTGTAATAGGTAAGAGAGAGTGAATGCGCTGTGCCTCTACTTATCCAATAGCTTCTATGGGCTGAATGGCATTCTCATATTTCTGTGAAACCAGCTTGAGATGCTGAATGAGCTCCTCATTTTTAGTCCTGTGGAAATGTTCAGGGTCCAGCAGTGCTGTTACATGAATGTTGCCTACACATTAACAGCATGAGCTTGAATGTTGTCCAGGTTTTGCTGTTTTATGCGATCTTTTCTGAGCATCCTCACTTTTGATCGAATGACGGAGAGTAAGACGTTGCTGAAGCGGCTGAAGATGTTTGTGCCGAGGAAGCTACCCTGAGGACCGCCAACAGAGATATCCAGGGACTGAGAGGATTGATCTCCATCAGCCACATGGTGCTCCAAATGGCCCAACAGCTTGGGATATTTACAACTGATTCCAATTAGGTGCAATTTTATTCAGCCTCCTTGACATCTTGTTCAGTCATGTCCTTTCAGGGCCAGTCATTCTGACGCTGTGTTCATATCTTTTGATTTGGAGATGGGTGTTGGACTGGGGTGTACAAAATTAAATATCATGGTATTCAAACAGATGAAAGACTCAACAGACTATCAATTTTTCAATGTTATAATTTCATTTACATCACACTAAAGTTTTGCTCTAAATTCTGTGTGTTACGATTGAGCCCTCCACCATCAACTAATGAAGGAGCGATGCTCCGAAAGCTAGTGTGCTTCCAATTAACCCTGTTGGACTATAACCTGGTGTTGTGAGATTTTTAAGTTCATAGCTTTTGTTCATGTCAACGGCCAAGGTAAATGTGTGGGGACTGTTTCCTTCTCTCAGAGGGTAGTGACTGTTGGGACCTCTCTATCCCAGACAACTACAGCTCTGAATGTTTGAGGGAGCAGGGTGGTGTTAATGAATGTTGACACATCAGGGAGTTAAGGCTACAAAGAATTGGGCATGAAAGAGAAATTGTGGCCAAGAGAGATCAGCCCTGACCTTACTGAAGGAAGGACAGGCTTGACGGGCTATATAGCCTGGTATTATTACAATAAACCCTATAGCCCAGTCACTTTATTGCCTCTTCCATATCCTGTGGTACTTCAAGTAGCTGAATAGGTTGACATTGTTGCTGCATGATCTAAACTGGGTCTAGTTCTATAGATTGGAGGGGCTGATTGGTCTCCTCCTGTAAATGTATATCATGGTCCAGGGGCTGAGAAGCCTCATCCTGTTCTGGTGTAACTGAAATCCATATACACCAGATCGACCACCCTTGGAGAATGTCATCACTGCAGATGCCGGTGATCAGAATTGAGAAGTGTGGCGCTGGAAAAGCTCAGCTGGTCAGCCAGCATCCGAGAAGCAGGAATATCGATGTCTTGAACATTCCTGATGATAGAGTTGTGCCCAAAACGTCGATTCTCCGGCCCCTCGAATGCTACCTGACCTGCTGTGCTTTTCCACCACCACACGTTTAGATGTCAACCGGCCCGCCCTACTCAACCTTCCTGGTCACATCATCAAAGAACAGGCATGAACTTCCACTGACAAAGCCATTCTTACTATTACTAATGAAACCCTGTTTTCCCAATGCATATACATTTTATCCCTCAGAATCTTCTCAATTAATTTACCTAACACAGGTATTAAGCTTACTGGTCTATATTTCCCAGACTTTATTTTTCAGTCCTTCTTGCTTTCCTCCAGTCTTCTGGGATCTCACTTATGGTAACTGATGATCAAAATTATCAGCCAGGGCCCCCGTAAGTTCTTCTCTAGCCCCTGTTCTGAGAAATATTTGTTGAGGACATCGCTCATCTCTTATGGTTCCCAACATACATATCCATTGAGGGGTCCTATTCTCTCTCTAGCTACTGCTTTTCCTTTAATATACTTAAAGCATCTCTTTGGATTCACCCTGATCTTCTCAGGCAAAGTTATCTCATACCCCCTTGTCTCCCTTCTGATTTCCTTTTTCAGTAAACTCCTGTATCCCCTGTACACCTTCAGGGATTCGCTTGATCCCAGCTGCCTCTACCTGAGCCACGCCTCCACATATCTTTTGGTAAAAGCCTAAACATCTCTTGTAATTCAGGGTACATCATTCCTGTAAACTTTCCATTCACACTCACAGGAACATATAGATCGTAAGCTCCCACTTGCTGGAGGTCCCTTTGCTTGCAAACATACTACTCCAATCAACCCCTGCAAACTCCTGCCTTAGTCCATCAAAATTAACCTTGCCCCGATTTAGAACTAGAATCTGTGGACCAATTTCTTCCCTCTCCATAACTATTTTAAAATTAATAGATCTATGGTCACTGGTCCCAAAGTGCACATCTACTGTCACCTCACTCACCTGTCCTGACCTATTTCTTAAGAGTAGGACAAATATTGCTCCTTCCCGATTAGGACCCTCGACATTCTGCTTGGGGAAATTTTCCTGACGCACTTAATTGATTCCATCCCATCAAATCCCTTAATGCTCTGGCAGTGCAAGTCTGTGTTATAAAAAATATTAAAGCCCCCATTATGACAACCAAAATATTCCTGAAAGTCTCCGCAATCTCTCTACATATTTTTGTTCCTGTAATTTCTGTTTACAATTTGGGGGCCTATCGTACAACCCCAATAATGTCACCATCCCCTTTTTATTTCTTAGTTCCACCCATAAAGCCTCATTGGATGATCCATCAGTTATTTTATCTCTGATCACTGCTGCGATACACCCTTTATTCAGAAATGCAACTCCCCTCCTCTCGTTCCACAATCTCTGTTCCTTTGAATGCATTTAACCCTGGTACATTAAGCTGTCAGTCCTATCCAAACCCTCAACCATGTTTCTGTAACAGCTAAACTATCGAGCGCCGATAACCTATCCACACCCTGAATTCATCGGCTTTAACTGTCAGCCCTTTTGCTCTGAAATAAACACAATTTAATCCATCGGCATTTCTTGTTCCCTCTCGTGGTCCAGCCTGATATGGCTCCTCAACGTACTATGTTTGATTACTGTATCTCCATCCAGCCTCTCACTTGCCTCCCTGCTGCTGAGGATTCCACCTCCTGCCAATCTCGTTTAAACGTTCCCCTGTTGTACTAGCAAAACTGACTGCGAAGATATTGATTCCCCCCTCAAGTGGATCTGTCACCAGTCCCTCCTGAACAGGTCAACTCTGTCACAGAAAAGCTCCTAATGGTCTAAAAATATGAATCCCTCCCACCAATTCTTTAGTCATATATTTATCTTGATATCCTCCTACTCTTACCTTCACTAGCTCATGACACTGGAAGTAATCTGGAAATTATCACTACCGAGGTCCTGGTTTTTAACTTTTCTCCTAGTTATCAGTTAATCATTCTATAGAAACACATTCCTATATCTAACCGTGTCATTTGTACCATCGTGCACAATGACTTCTGGCTGCTCACCCGCCCTCTTGAGAACATTCAGCAGCCACTCAGAAACATCCTGGATCCTGAAATCTGAGAGCCAACACAACATCCTAGTTTCCCGTTTGAGGCCACAGAATCTCCGATCTGTGCCCCCTAACAATCAAATCTCCTATCTCTAAGACCCTGTTTACCTTTATCCTTTCCTGCTGCCCCCCAGATCCAGCGCATCCATCTTGGCTACTGCTGCTTTCCCCTGAACAATCATTCCCTGACACCTAGCCCATCTCCCAACATACACAAAATCAGTATCCAGAATGGTATACTTGGTTTTGAGAGGAATAGCCACAGGGGATTCCTGCACTTTCTGCCTACTCCCTTCGCCATTCCTGGTGGTCGCCCAGATACTCTCTGCTTGGAACACGACAGGAAGCAAGGAAAGCCTGTTGGATTAAATTGCTTTTAATTAAATGGAACTGGGCTGACAGGTAACGCAGATGAACTCAGGGCGTGGATCTTTACATGAGACTGGAATATTATAGTCCTTACAGAAACATGGCTAAGGGAGGGACTTGGGTGTGATCACCTCACTAAAGCTTTTATCTATGAAGTGTTCCATATCTCGGATGATCCAGAATGCTCCTGAACAAGGTCTCCCAGGAGCTGCAGCAGGGTGCACTGCCCACACGTGTAGTCATCGGGGATAATGGAAATCTCCCTGAGCTCCCACAAACCGCAGGAGGAACATACAACTGCCCTAACTGCCATCTCCACTGCTGTCAGACTAGCGTTAAAAAAGAGCTTATCTGAGCTTACCTTTACCTTTTGCTGAACTGCTGCTCACCGATTTCTCTGGAACCAAAGCATTACTACCTATTCTGCCACTCACAGTACGTTAATAGACCACTCCACATTTAGGTTTGGTTAGGGTAGGATGGAGACACTACAGTGATGTATTGTTTGGGCCTTAAGCACTCCTAAACACCAGGCCCATGCTTGGACATGGGGGGTGGGGGTGGGGTTGTCTTGCTGAGGTCTTCCTCCTAGTAGTGGTGACTGCGCTGATGCAAATATTCACCCTGACAGCCCATCCGCGTTGGCGCAGTCCTCTGGTTTTTTCGGTCTACTAGTACTGCATTTATGAATTCCTTGTAACTACTGATTGTATTCGAAACTGTGTCTCACTCCGGAGCGAGAGATGTTGATATTCCAGTAAGTACAGTCTATTAAAAAAGGTTTGCCAATGGACATACGAGCGACAGTATGTCCACCCGCTCTCTGACTCTGTGTTTACTTTCAATTAGGGTACATTTATTCTGATAACATTCTATTTCATTTTCCTGCGTTTCCCTGTAACCCTTTCTTAAAAATCTGTGGATCTCAGCCTTGAAGATATTTAGTGACCATTTCTTAACAGCCTTCACAATTTTCTGCAATTGTTTCCCTCCCACTGATGTGAGACTTAGTGGTCTTTCATCCCATGGCTTTTTTTTTCTAGCACTCTGTGTGGAAGTTGAACCTACATTAGATGTTGTTCTGTTTGATCACACCACCTCTGTGGCCAGAGGCAAAACAAAATAAAGCGCGAAATGTAAGAGCCTGTAATCTCCTCCCTCATCTTTCACATCAGTCTAAGAGACAGTTCATCCAGATCTAGAGATTTTCCCACTTTTTATCCTGCATCAACTTCCAATTATTCCTCTGCTTCTGTCCAGGAACTGCTTCTCCAAAGTGAAGACCAATATGCAGTACGTGTTTGACATTCTCATGTTCTATGGACAGTTTGCCTCCTCGGTCCCTAATACTCCCTATTCTTTCTCTTGTTACCCTCTTACCCTTAATAAACCGATAGAATGTCTTTGAATTCTTGATAATATTGCCCATTAATGTTTTTATCACCCCGCTTTTTGCTCTTCTATTTACTTTCTTGAATTTAGCCCAACACGTTCTCTACTCTTCTGGGACCTCCATTGACCTGCTCACTTTATGCGTGCTTTAAGCTTCTCTTTCATTTTTAATTCTGTTCTGAATATTTGTAGACATTCCATACTCTCTGGGCTTGTTTTCCTCATTTTTATCTTTATTGTAACATGTTGTGGTGACACCTTCATCAATTCCATTTTGAGCATGTGATCCCCACCACGCCCACGCTGTTCTGCTAAAGTTTCACCCAGAAGTATTTATACGGTGGCCAGATCCTGTCTTTCTTTTGATAAGATCTGCCTCTATCATCCAAATTATTTTTATTTTTCAAGCCTTTTTTCTTTTGGTCTTTTCCTTAATAAGCTAAAAATGCTTGAGTCATGGTCACTGATCCTGAAATGCTCAGCCAATCCTGCCTGCAACACCTGACTGGCTTCATTCCACAGTGAGGCTCGGCATAGCCCCACCCATTGTTGTATCTGCTACATGTTTATATGAGGAGCTCTCTGGAATAAATGTCAAGACATTTTTGCCCTCTTAAAAATAATTATCGCTGCCCTAATCAATGTTTGTAATTGAAATGCCTGAATATAATGATCCTATTATTGCATTGACACACCTCAGCGAATTGGTTATGTACCTGCCCCTGTATTTTATTTTATCTGGGGGCCTATAATATGTCCCCAGTAGTGTGTCTGTCATTGATTTGAACCTAATTCCAACCCACAAACCGTCATTTGAATGCCCTTCCAAGATATCATCCGTCCTTACTGCAGTCTTTGACTCCATAATTAATAAGGCAACACCACCTTGTCTTTTACCCCTCTCCTCTGCTGTCCATAGTTCTTGTACCACAGAATATCGAGTTGTCAGCTCTGACCTCTCTCAAACGCATCTACGTGATGGCAAAAATATCCACTTCCCCATGTCACCTTGTTCTCTTATCAAATCTGAAGATCTGATAATATTACCAGCATCATGGTAAAGGACATCCAGCCTGGAATATAGCACCTGGAATATTCCGTACCTCGGAGTTCTTCAGCCATTTACTTTTTGTTATCAAGTTGCCTTTTCATGAACTAAAAATGTAACTCTGGGACTGAATGAATAATCGTTGATTTGCAATTTATTGTTAATTAACGTCTTAATCAAATACAACGTTCCAGAACTGAACAGTCAGCTTCAAATAGAATGAATTCCTGCTGATTAATTCCCTGCTCAGTGTGCAGCGGGATCAGCCCTCAGTAATGGAGAAAGTAAGGACTGCAGATGCTGGAGATCAGGGTCGAAAAGTGTGGTGCTGGTAAAGCACAACGAGTCAAGCAGCATCCGAGGAGCAGGAGAGTGAAAGCTTTGGGCATAAGCCCTTCATCAGGATGGCATTGGTGTGTTCAATTTTTTTTTCCATTCCATGATTCGTGGAATATTTGGAATTGTACTTGCTCAGGAGGACAGCACTGTATATAGCCCTGAAATGGAAAGCAGTCAATCAGTGGTTGGACAGGGAGTAGATAAAGTGAGGTGAAGTACAGAATGAGTGAAGTCCAAACAGAAGGATAGATAAGTTCCCTGGACCATACAGGAAGCATTCGAGGTTACCAGAGGAACTGAGGGAAGAGATTGCTGCACCTTTGGCGATGATCTTTGTGTCCCCAGTGTCCAATGAAGTACTGCATGATGATCGGGTGGTGGCAAAAGTTATTCCCTTGCTCAGGAAAGGCAATAGGGATAATCCTGCTAAATACAGGCCAGTCAATCTTACTTCAGTTTTGGGAAAATTATTGGAAAGGATTCTGAGAGACAGAATTTATGATTACTTGGAAAATCATAGTTTGATTAGAGGTCGTCAGCATGGCTTTTTGACGGGCACGTAATGCCTCACACAACTTATTGAATTCTTTCAGGATGGGATCAAACACATTGATGAAAGTAGAGCAGTGGATGTGATGTACATGGATTTCAGCAAGGTTACCATAAAATCGGCTCATTCAGAAAATAAGGAGGCATGGGATACAGGGAAATAGGGAAATCTGTCTGTGTGGATACAAAATTGTCTGGCCTGTAGAAGACTGATGGTGGTAGAACATGGAAAGTTTTCAGCCTGGAGCTTGGTGACCAGTGGCGTTCTTCAGGAATCAGTTCTGGGACTGTTGTTCTTTGTGATTTTTACAAATGACTTGGATGATAAAGTGAAAGGGTGCGTTAGTAAGTTTTACGATGTAACAAAAATGTTGGAGTTATGGAGAGTGTGGAGGGCTGTTGTAGGTTGTAATTGGACATTGACAGGATGCAGAACTGGGCTGGTAAATGACAGATGGAGTTCAACCTGGATAAGTGTGAAGTGACTCATTTTGGAAGGTTGAAATTGAATGCACAATACAGGGTTAAAGGCAGGATTATTGGCTGTGTGGAGGACCATAGGGATGGTGTGTTCCATATCATAGGACGCTCAATGTTGTCACCCAAGCTGATAAGGTTATTAAGATGGATGGTGTTTTCATGAGCCAGGGATTGAGTTTAAGAGCCGCAAGTTTATGCTGCAACGCCAAAAAGGTCTGGTGAGACTGCACCTCGTATATTGTGTTCAGTTCTAGTTGTCGCATGACTGGAAAGACATTGATGCGTTGGAGAGGATGCCGGGGAGATTTACCAGGATGCTGCCTGGACTGGAGGGCATGTCTTACAAAGAAAAGATGAGGGAGCTAGGGCTTTCTCCTTGGAGCAATAAAGAATGAGAGGTGACATGATAGAGGTGTATAAAATGATGAGAGGCATTGGTAGAATGGGTTGCCAGAGACTTTCTCGCAGGGTGGAAATGGCTATCTCGAGTGAGCATAATTTTAAGGTGATCGGAAGAAGGTTTGAGGAGATGTCAGAGGTAGGTTCTTTACACAGAGAGTGGTGTGTTCTTGGAATGCACTGCCAGCAGCGTTAGTAGAGTCGCCTGCATTAGGGGATATTTAAGTGAGTATTGGATAGGCACATGAAGGGTATGTCAGTTATTCTGATCTTCGAGTAGGATAAAAGTTCAGCAGGACGTCAAGGGTCGAAGGGTCTCCACTGTCCTGTACTGCTCTGTGTTTTATGTTCACCCAGTCTGTGGATTCTTATCAATTGCTAAATGTGTGAGAGAGTGGTGGGTATGAGATTAGGAACCTGGGGAGGGGCGTTAGCCCAAAACTTCCAGTGATGTTGTCCATTGTTCCATTCACCTGAATGCCAGTCTGTGTGGTGTCCTACACCAGGCAGGCTCCGCTAACTTCAGTTATTAACGTGATTCTTGACTTGTCATTTACTGCTGTTTTATTCAGGTACAATTTGTTGGGTGACCCATGTATTCATCAGATGTTTACTATGTTTCGTGAATTGAGCAAAATTAAGATGTCAACTATGATTTTTCAACTGTACTATAATCTCTGAAAAGCATGAGGTTGATTCTTTATTTATGGAACAAAAATATAGCCTCCTGTCATGATTTTCTAACACAGAAATAAAGAATGTGCATTTTATTTTGTATCGAACAAACAACATGGATGTAACTCTTTTGGCGATCAGAATTACATACACAATGTCAGGATTCAAAATAATGCATTGTCACTCCAACATTTTGAAAGTGGTTGGATTCTGAATGATTACATGTTTAGGGTGAGCAAATGGTTGAACAATCAAATAGAATTTGCGTTCTTATACATTTATATATAATCAATTTGTTTAATTTCTCACTGAAATGTACAAGCTTCAGCCATTTGCCAGCGAATTAAAAATGGCCATAATCAAAAATGGACTGTGAATATTAACCTAAATAAATGATTTGTGCTATCAAATTTTAGTGAACAATAATTTGAAAACTTTTAGTTTTTAGAAAGAATGTTATTTAATATGAAATGTAGACAGTAAACAAAAAACGATGAACATATTATCGTGTGAGAGAAAAGTCAGACCTTTTCAAAGAGGTTTGTGCCAAAGCGATGACAGATTTGTTTTAGCAATAGGAATACAACAATTAATATATTCGTGTTCTGAGCAATAATTAGACTACAAAATGAGGCTGGTCTTGTAATACTTGCATTTTAAATGCTTATGCTGCACTAAAATAATCAGATATTTGTGAGCATTTTCAATGGGAAATAATCTGATACTGACTTTTATTCTAATCAGACACATGATAGAGTGCAAAACTTTAAAGTACAGGAGGAGGCCATTGGCCACTGTGTGTACATCAGCTCCAGGAACGTCTCCCAAGCCCACCCCCCCCCCCCCGCCATTTGCCAACTCTATCGCTGCAGCCTGTTGAATTGATAATTTCAAATGCATTACCAGTTCTCTTTTTAATCTTCATCCACAACTCTCCCAGGCAGTTCCATTCCGAATCCTAACAAGCCTCTCAATAAAGAAGTTTTTCCTTTTCTCACTCCTGGCTCTTTTGCTGACAAGTTAAAAAATTAGAACTGCTTGATGCTGTAATGCAAACTTACGGAAACAGAGTATTCCTGTTTTACTCTTCAACTTTTTTTCATACTTTTGAGCACCGCAATATGTTCACACATTTATCTGTTTTCCCCCAGGAAGAATAAGCCTTGCAAGCACTGTAACAGGCACTACATCGGAAAAACAGGCAGAAAACTAGCCATCTGGATACATGAGCAACAACTAAACAGAAAAATGACATGACCCACTATTACCAGCATCGTTACATACAGATGAGGAAGTACACCATTTCGACTGGGTCTGAACTTCAATCTAGGACAAGCCAAACATAGACATGCACGAGAATTCCTAGAAAAAATTCCTGATGAAGGGCTTTTGCCCGAAATGTCTATTTTACTGCTCCTCGGATGCTGCCTCAACTGCTGTGCTCTTCCAGTACCACTAATCCAGAATTGCTAGAAGCATAGCATTCCAAACGGAAATCAATCAACAAACAAATAGATTTTGATTCCACCTAACACTCTCTGAGAAAAAGAACCGGACATAAAATCACCAATACTGGAAATTACATCACTGACTCAAGGAAACCTAAACACGTAAATAGCAAGTGGGACATAATACCAGCACTTCACCAGAGGCTCACTGATAATGTTCCCTAGTACAGTGATGAACCATCTGAAAATGAACTCTCCAACTCAGCGAGCAAACTGACATCCAGAAGAAGCGCAATTTCTCTCATTCTCCCTTTAACTAAATCCTTCATTCCAGTTATCGTTCCAGTTATTTATATTCTTCTGCAAAGTAATGTGGTGTCTGTCTCTGTGTGTGTGAGAGAATGTGTGTGTGCGTGAGAGAGACAGCAAGAGAGAGAGAGAGACAGAGAGAGAAAACAATCATCTGTAATCTCTGGATTACTTTCCGAGCCATGTGGAAAAGAGGGAAGGATGAGGAACACAGTATAGCTTAACATGTTGTTAAAAACCTCGTTCAGGGTTAATGGTTTCAGATTTTTGGATCATGGAGATCTCTTCCAGGACAGGTGGGACCTGTATAAAAAAGACAGGTTGCATCTTAACTGGACAAGCACCAACATCCTTGTGGGGAGGTTTGCGAGTGCAAGTTAGATGGATTTGAATAAACCAGGAGGGTGAGAACCAAACAGCAGATCAGGAACTGAGCAGAAGGTAGAGATGATTAGGACATCAGGCATGGCCAGTCTAATGACCATGCCGAGAGAAGGAATCAAATCAGTCCAAAATGTGAGTTGGGAGTTGGAATAAATGATCGTGATGAGGCACAGGTTTTTCAGGAATTAACAAATAAGGATAGAGAGTGTGGGGGATGTGAGAGAGTGAGGAGTATGGGATAATGGAGACAGTGAACAAGAAAATATTCAAGGGGAAAGAGGTTGAGGTGGAGTGAGTTGAGGAATTCTGTGATAAACAACTGGCAGCAAAACTCAGGAAAACTTGTTTGTCAAAGTGAATACCTGGGAAAGAATTTATTATGCTTCAGAGAAATAGCAATCTTATTGCTAGAGGTCTGTATTATAATGAAGGGAAAGCTGTGTTCATGTCATGGCTGTCGCTATAATAATGGTGGCAAACAGCTAGAATAATATTGGTGCTATTATGGGACAATGCTTGCACTGAGCATATGAATTACCCTGAATGTTCCCTGAGATGGCTGGGCTGCCTTTGGCTGAGTAAGTGCTGAAGCTCCATGAGATGATGCTGTTTTGTGATGTAGCCACTTACTGAGTTCAGTCAAAGGAACAAAGCAGCAACTATCATTGTTTACTGCTTCAGAATATATCAGAGTGTCCATGGCTGCCACTGCACACAATCATGCAATGAAAACCAGGCCTAACACGCCTGTGCCAGCAAGTGCATATCCAAAGGCTTTTTCAACGTTTGTGAGGTTACCTGCCTCAACCACTCTACTAGATAATGCATTTCCAGATTCATACCACCCTCTCAGTTCGAAACACATTCCACAAATTCTCTCTCAATCCCCTGCCTTTCACTTTAAAAGTATGTCCCTTTGTTTTTGATCATTTGACTGAGGAACACAACTGCTGTCTGTTCATCCTCTCCATACCCCATATGTTCTTGTACATCTGAACTAGGTTCCCTCCTCAACCTTCCCTGCTGCAAAGAAAGAAACGAGCAAATTTAGCCCTCCTCTTTCATACTCACTTGTCTTGTTACTTCTGACTTTCATCTTCCCAATTTATCGGTGTTAAATTTCATTGACCGTTGATCTAGCTATCTGAATAATCTGTTTATATCCTCTTGTAGCCTTACATTTTACTCCTGGCTGTGATCCACCCAGCTTATTTTTGTGTCATCCACAACATTGATCATAATTCCACTGCTCCCCACCTTCCACATTCTCACAATCGTCATTTCTGAATATCGCAAACAAATCGTGATTTCCTTCCTGTTCTCCAAATGTTATTCAGAGGATGATTTGACAATTCCAGTCTCTTGCCTTTCCTATTTTGGTGAATTTATGAGTGATGTAGGTAACATATTTTATGAGGGAGTTTCGATAAATAGTAGTTTCGACACAGAGTTGAATTCACCTTTTACACTCTGTCCCTCTGCATATTTTATTTCTAAACCTTCTAAATAATTTCGGAAAAAAGTGCGTTTTGGCACCTTGCGCTGGAACATTAGTATTTTGCGTGGCACTGTTCTTTCTAACATTCCCTACAATAGCCAAAGCTGAAGAAATGTTTCATCTGCAGGATGGACATGGACTCATTCATTGTTTGTTTAAATCAGCGAGTGTGATGAGGATAAATGTTCAATTAAGTTCTATGTTGGGGCAAACTGCAGAAGATCAAATCATATTCTCATGTCTACCTTGAATTGGAAGCAAATACATACTGTGAAAAAAAATCAAAAATGTTGAAACACCACAGTAGGGGAGAAAAAAACATGTTGTCTGCTGTTGATGAAGATATCGAAATATACAGTACATGTACAACGTGTACAAGAATCAAGTTATAGAAGGAAAAGTACAAGAAATCCTTACTTAATTTGAATGGAATCCAGATCCCGATTTTCTTGAACAGTGATTTTTTTTCTCATCCAATCTCACTTCCTCGAAAACAAGCTTTTCACTGTCACTAAAATTTCATCTGCAATTCGTCCTCCGCGGTCCTACTCTTTTCTTACACTCCTATTTCGTTTGCACTGCCCCTTCTGCTGCTACATACTCTTCCACTGATAATCTCCCTTCACACTCTTCTTCTGCCACTCCCACTGTAAGTTACACAAATTCCCCAGTTACTCCCACTTTTTCTGGCCATCCCTTCCCCTTTTTGCTTTCCAACTGGGATGATGGGAGCCACTGGCTTCTATGCTGCTATTTGTCATCAGTCAATGATGAGATTGAGATGATCAATGACCAATAGGAACAGACAATAGTGCATTTCTGTCATTGTCTGATGCACCGTGCACAGGCTAGTTTTGTTCCCCATGGTACAGAGTGGAGTGTCTTGTTATCTCTTAACAGCACTTAGCCAAATGGCCTCATCACAAATAGGATAAACCTCTCCTCAGAATCAGAAGTCAATGCATCAGTTTTCCCTTAAACATTGTGAGTAGAGTGCGCACATTGCTCAATCAGGCCGTGTACTGTCCTTTTGTTCTTTATTCATTTAACTAATTTTCCAATGTCAGTTGAGGTGAGGTCAGAGTAACTTGCGTTGCATTAAATTAGTATTTGACTCTTGTGACATCAGGGATCCTGAGGAAACTGTGGTCACTGGGAATCGCAGGAAATTCAGCGCTGGTAATTTCCTCACTGAAGATTGACACTTTCCCCAGAGTTATTGGGAATGACAAATAAACTCTGCCCTTGCTAGTGCCTTCCAAAACCATGGATAAATTTGTCTTGATAAAAACATCAAGACATATTATATTTTCACAGGTTGATCGAAAGTCTCCGAAAAGTAAGATCTTGCTGCTTGAGTGTCACTTCAGTGAAATCAGGAAGTTACAGTAAGATTACCTTCCCAATTATTTTCAATCAGTTAATTTCTGAGGACTGATCGAACGATTTCGGTGCTACTGAGTTCAACAGTTTCTCTGTCCAGCAGTATCGCATCACATTAACTCACGGCTGCGCCACTCCACAATTCTAATTTATTCATCGGCTCATTCGCCGTACTGACCAGATGTACCGGGCACACAATTTGCAACAACGTGGAGATGCCCTTGACCCTCTGGAACCTTCCTGACATCCCATACCCTGCCTCTGACTCCATCCCCTCCTCCAATTCCACCTCCTGTCGTTTATTCACCATCCCTACTGAACTTTCACTCTCTGATGCTGAATGTTCTGTTCTAATCAAATGTCTGAAATTTACCTCTCTGCCCCCACTTTAATGAATTTTAGGCATGACATTTAGTTGAGCTCTTCCGCTGTCTTCGCCTCAATGCACATTTCTTTCAGCAAGATTCCTCTCCCTGCCCCATAGACCCCGTTACCCAGTTGCAACACTCTCCCTCCTCCTGGAATCACCCCTCCTTCTAGTCTTTACCTGAACTAAATCGGTTCATTGAGAAATCTCAACATGACATTGGTTGTCTTAATTATTCTGCACTCCCCTCACCAAATCCAACCTATCACTGCCCGAACAGCCGACACTCCATGTGCTGAGATCCAACCATAACTGTGTTATTCAACCTGTGCCGATAAGGGTGATGCTGCTGTAGCCTGGTGGACTGACCTCGACATTGCAGAGTTTGAACGCCCACTCTCAGATACCTCCTCTAATCTCCCCTGGACCATGACCCTACCATGGCACATCAAACCATTATATCAACTATGATAACTTGACCACCTTTCATCTGGAGATTCCTGCCCCATTCGCCCCCTTCCCCCTAACTGCCCCCGAGCTGATGGTCCTCTGATAGCAGATCTCGCTTCTATCTCCTTACAAAAATTCACAAACAGAGCTACCAGGACATACCCATTGCTTCAGCCTGCACTTGCCGCACAGAGGAACTGCATGGATACACACGTGGGCCCCAGTTATGTCTGTTCTTTTCTTGGAGTACATCGACTATTCACTGTTCCTGTTCTATTCTAGCACCCACCCACAACTCTTTCTCCGATACACAGATGATATCATCGCTGCGACTTTTATCTCTTGTCTGGAATTGGAAAGGTTCATTGATTTCGCTTGGAATTTGAAGCCCTCCATCACTTTCACCTGGTCTCTCTTTGACTACTCCCTTCCTTTCCTCAACATCTCTGCTTCCATTTCTGTGGATAGACAAGCCACTGATATCCAGTATTAACACACCGACTCCCACAGCTTCCTGGAGAATATGTCCTCACATCTGGTTTCCTGTTGTAGACTCAATTCCATTCCCCCAGTTCCTCAATCTCCACCGCATTGCTTCTGATGATACTAAATTCAACAAGGTAGCCTTTGAAATGTCCACCTTGTTCCCCAATCAAAGGATTCCCCATCATTGTTGTCAACAGGGTCCTCAACCGAGTCTGACCCATCTCCTGCACTTCTAGCCTGCCCCTCCCCTTCTCTCTCGCAACAGAGTTTCCCTACTATCTCAGCCGCATTCACTTGCAGAGGATCATCAGCCTTCATTTCCCCCACCTCTAGCGAGATGCCCCCACCTGCACATATTCACCTCTCCTCCATTGTCCACCCTCTGGAGGAATCATTCCCTCCAGGATACACTGGTCTACTCTTTATTCACTCCCACCACAGGTCCACTTCACTTTCCCCTGCTGGAGGTGTCACACTTTCCCATTTCCCTCCCTCCTCATCAGTATCAAAGGGCCCAGCCATAAATTCCATGTGAAGCAGCCCCTTACCAACGTTTCCCACAATCCAGTCAACTGCATGCGCTGCTCACAATGTGGTCTCGTCTACATTGGGGAAATGAAGGGTAGACTGGGTGACCTCTTCACAGAACATCCAAGTTGTACCGCTGCAAAACACCCTGAGCTTTCTGTTGCCTGCCAGTTTAACAGTCCGTCCTGTTCCCTGACCAATTTCTCTGTGTCAGGCTTGCTGCAGTGTTCCAGGCAAGTTCAGCGCAAGCTGGAAGAACAACACCTCATTTTCCATGTGCGGACCTTGCAGCCCTTTAGATTCAAAATCAAGTTCAATAATTTTCGGGCCTGAACTCCCCAATGTCCTAGCCCCCTATCCATACACCAGGCTTAGTTCTCACATCGCCTTCTATTACTCACACCCTATTGTTAGCTACAAACAGTCTCCATTAAGAGCTATCAAGTCTCTTCTGCATATAAACCAACATTTTCCGTGTTAACATCAGTTCTGAGGAAGGGGCACTGGACCTGAAACGTTAACTCTGATTTCTTTGCACAGATGCTCCCAGACCTACTGAGCGTTTACAGCAACTTCTGTTTTGTTTCAACATTTTCATCGCAAGTTCTCACAATACAATACGTCATCGATATTTAGAGCCCTGTCAAACATAGGAACTTTGTAATTTCTCATTTAATGTCCATAACAAATTATTCGAGATTCATCTGAGATAACAACTTTGCTGTTGTCATTCAGATCAGACACTTTGCCACAGTTCAGAAAGAAGAAAGAAATCAAAAGAGCTGGTGCGAAACTCAGTCGATCTGGCAACATCTGAGCAGAGATGCAAAAAAAATTCCCTTTGATTCTAATAGGACTTTTCAGAACAGTGTCACATCATATTACATATGTTAATTCTGTTGCTCTCTGCAGATACTTCCTCATATTTTTCATTTCTCCAGCATTTTCTGTTTATTTTTCATGTTTCCATTATCTCTATATTTCATGTTTCTTGACAGGTCTACATGTTGACCTTGGTAATATTTGGACAATGTGGTCCTTTCATGTTTCTATTACAGTTGGTGTGTCTGCGACACCTGAATTACAGCCGAAATCTGTTTCTTCTTTAAGATAGAAAGTAAAAAGAAAATCTGAACATCTTGTAAATCTCAGGAAATATATTTTGTTTGAAAATACATTTTAGATGCAGTTGAACTTCATGAAATAATAGGGATAGGTTTTTGATGATGGAACACTCCGTGTCCTTCATTGAACTAGCTTGTCTCCCCAATCTCCAAAAGCTTTCAATGCATAAAATAGAATTATTAAAACAAAGGTGGTGAAACCTCAGCCCATTGTCTCTTCCAGTTTGGAATGAGCGATATCTCTACTATTATTCTCCTGTATTGTCCCCGTAGCCCTGCGCATTTTGTTATTAGTATGAGCTTTTAATTGTAAGCATCCTGCCAGATATGAACAATATGATCAATCTCACACAAAAACAGACGTTGGAAGGAAAGCTCAGCAAGTCTGGCTGTATCTGTGAAGAGAAATCAAATTTAATCCTTCAGGTGTGGTGACCCTACTCCCAATGATTAAATTGTGTGTATACTAAATATAGTTCACTTTATCACATTTAAAATTATTCTGTTAAGTTCACATTGTCATTCAGCATTGCATCTTCCAAACGTTGGCTCGTTCCTTGTTATGAATTATATTTAATTCTATCTGACGTTAAGAGTGATGATGACTGGGGAATATCATTGTACTGCCCATGCAGTCTCCACAGCCGCTGTCCCATTCCGCCCGATCTCCCAGCATAAAAAATACTGCTTTACAGCAAATAAACCTGCATTAAGATGTTTGTCAATTTTTATATAAATTAATTACTGAAGCATATGTTGTACGGAAGGTCCAACGTTTCTGTATTAGAGCAGTGACAGGAACATTCAGAGAAGTCCACACTTCCTGTCTAGGATGTAGATGGATTCATCATCGTCATTTGGCACTTAATTCCAAATTTAAAGTGACTGTCGATAAAGGTCTAAACCCAGTAGGAATATACATTAGAGGGAAATCCGGAGGCCATAAAAGGGACATGAGATAGTTCTGGCAAATAGGGTTACGGAGAATCCAAAGGGACTCTACACATACATTAAGGACAAAAGAATAACTCAGGAGAGTTTTGGGCCACTTAAAGATCAGCAAGGTTGCCGATGTGCAAAACTGCAGGAGATGGAGGCGATACGAAACAAGCATCGTGCGTCAGTATTGGCTGGGCAGAAAGATATGCAAGCTAAAGAACTTTGGAAATAAATCTTGACATGTTGAAAAGTGCCTGTATTACGGAGAAGGAGATGCTGGAGTTCGTAAACCCGTTAAGTTGGGAAAATCTTCAGCACCTGATCAGATGGACCCGAGAACTCTGTGGGAAGCGAGTGAAGTGAATGCTGGGCCCCTTGCTGAGATATTTGTACCGTCAATTGTCACAGATGAGGTACCAGAAGATAGGAGGCTTGTGAACTTGATGCGATTATTGACAATGTTTAAGAAGGATGGTAAGGAAAAGCTAGTGAGCCAGATTCAGTGGAGGGCAAGTTGTTGGTGAGGATTATGAGGCACAAGGTTTGCCTGGATTTTGAAAAGCAAGGACTCATAAGTGATAGGCCACATGGATCGAAGCACTAAATTGACTGAGTATGTTTGAAGAAGTGACGAAGAGGCAGAGGTGTATATTGTTGGTATGGACTTCAGTAAGGTATTTGCCAACTTCCTGCATGGTAGATTGGTTAACAAGTTTAGTTCATATGGAATACAGGGAGAACTAGCCATATGTATACAGAATTAGCCCGAAGGCAGGAGACAGAGGGTGGTGGTAAAGGATTGTTTTTCGAAAAGGAGGGTTGTTACCGTTGGTGTACCACAAGGGTTAGTGCTGGCTCCACTGCTTTTCACTATTCACATAAATCATTTGGATGTGATCATTGCAGCAATAGTTGCTAAGTTTACAGATGAAACCAAAAATGATGGTGCAGTGGACAGCAAAGAAGGTTTACCTCAGAGTACAATGGAATCTTGATCAGATGGGCAGATGGGCTGACAATTGGCAGGTGGTTTTTAATCTAGACAAATGGGAGGTGCTGCATGTTGGAAATGCAAATCAGGGCAGGGCATGTACACTTCATGCTAACGTCCTGGGGAGTGTTGCTGAACAAAGAGACCTTAGAATGCAGGTTCATAATTTCTTGAAAGTAGAGTCGCAGTTAGGTAGGATTGTGAAGAAGGCATTTGGTATGCTTGCCTTTATTGGCCAGTGCTTTGACTATATGAATTGGGTGGTCATGTTGTTGCTGTACAGCACATTACTTTGGCCACTTTTGGTGTACTGCATTCAATTCTGGTCTCCTTCCTTTTGGAGATATATTGTGAAAGTTGAAGGGAGTCAGTAAAGATTTACAAGGATGTTGCCAGGATTGGATCTATAGGGAGAGTTCGAGTAGATTGGGTTCTCACAAACTTTGATGATTGGGTTATTTTATTCCTGTAGCGTGAGGAGCATTTATAGTGTGCATAGCTAAGGTCTTTTTCCCCAAAACTAGAGGGCATGGATTTCCGATGAGAGGGAAAAGATTTTTAAAAAGACCTAAGGAGCAACTTTTTCCCACAGAGGGTGGTGCATGCGTGGAATGAGCTGCCAGAGGAGATGGTGGAGGATTTTTACAATTATAACATCTAAATGATATCTGGATGGCTACATGAAGAGGAAGGGTTTACATCAATATTGGCCAAATGCGATTAGTTTAATTTAGGATATCCCATCAGCATGGACGAGTTAGACTGAAGCATTTTATTCTGTGCTGTACATCTCCGAGACTCTGACTCTATCTGACCTTGCACCAATATCGTATTAATTCATCATTCCCGGACATGCTAACCTATGTTGCTAGATATGAACGAAATGTCTTCATTTCAGCATTCTGAAACCTGCAAACACATCCTTCCATAACACTGACTCAGAGTCTCTCTCCCTCTGTCTATTGCCCAAATCCCTCCCATTTGTTGGTGTTGAAACTGCTTCCCCACCATCTCGTTTTAACTGTCCAGTTTCAATGTGAATAACTGTCCGATATCTTTTCCTGCCCTTGAATGTTGCTCACTCAAGAGCATCAGCTTCCAACACTAAGAAGCTGTGAAACAGTGTTCAAAAAAGCATTGCTTGCGTTTTCGTTGACTTCCCAGTGTCCTGCCCTGTACTCCATGTTGGATATTGGGGTTTTAACAGTTTCGAGGCACACCTTTGTAACTTGCTCTGTTCCTATTCGTTGAACGCCTGTGTTAATCACTATCGGCTGATCATGTGCTCAGTAACATGAGGAATCCTCACAACTGCTAGTGATTCAGACCAGCCTTCTCATTTGCCTTTGACTGACATTTAACTTAACTCTAGTTTTTGTACGTTCGGGGATTGTTTTCTGGAGGCTGTGTTTTAAGCTGCTGTGGAAATTCAGGAAGACCAGTGGCTTTGGTGACCCAACTCTGGATGAAGCATGGTGACTGTAGTTACAGTATCTGGATCTGCAACATGACCAACAAATGGATCAGAGACTGCAGAGAGGGAAATCTCTGTAAACTAGAATGGGTGAATTACAATCAGATCAGCCATGGTTTTGAAGAATGTTGGAGCAGGATTGAATGGCTCGTTCATGCAAATTATTCAGATATTTCTGTTAGTACCAAGCCAATTCCTCTTCTCTTCCAGTGTCTCACAGTGGTGGACAGTGAGTCACCTCCTCCTGTTACTGGGGAACAGAAATCTGGGCCTCACTAGCTTCCAGATTTCCCTGTATCGCAGTCTCGAGCAGTTGAGTGACTGCTTCCTGTTCCTGTGTCCCAGTCACGAGCAGTTGAGTGACTGCCTCCTGTTCCTGTATCCCAGTCTCGAGCAGTTGAATGACTCCCTCCTGTTCCTGTGTCCCAGTCCCGAGCAGTTGAGTGACTCCTCCTGTGCCTGTGTTCCAGTCTGGAACAGTTGAAAGACTGCCTCCTGTTCCTCTGCCCAGAATCGAGCAGTTGAGTGACTACCTCCTGTTTCTCCCTGTTCCTGAGCAGCAGTTTGAATGCTCTGAATGATGTCACAAGGTTAAGAAAGGACTTGAGAACAGGGAATTTCAAACTTGGAGCAGCATTACGCAAAGGTATCTAGAAACGTCTCCACCAAACATTTTATGCAGCTCGTCTGTTATTTTATTCCTGTCTCCTTTTATAAACAGGGTGAATCATATACAACAGTGCAGTGTTCTGACAATACTCCCATATATAGGAGAGACAGATTAAAAAGATTGTAAGATTTATGATCAATCCCTCAGCAACTCTCATCCATTCAATCCAAACCGAGTAAATGTTTCCTTTCATTGTGTTATGTAAAATGATGTAAGGAACTGGTTAACTGAACGTGTTTGTTTGCTAACTGTGAATAATGTTAGTCTCCATGGATTCTAATTATCCCAGTGGACAGTTTCCATCTTTTAATGATAAAAGGGCTCGATTCAATATGTTATCCCATAGTATGGGCGGGAGCACCACCGATAGCACTAACAGGGATCAGTTGCTCCAGAGACAGGGAGAGATCAGAAACTGAGAACATTAGACTGGACAGTTCTCACAGTGGATCAGAATCTGAGAATGTTATACTGGAATGTTACAACAATGGATGAGAATCTGAGAACAATAGACTGGAAAGTTACAACAATGGACAATGGTTTATCCTATTATGTTTGGTTTTTTTCTACATATTATTGGTGGCCGTTATCATCGCGGATCAGATTTGTACTTTACCTTATTCAATGTTTTTATTATCCTATCCTGGCTATTGTTGGTGTCCCTGGTAAGTTTCACTGTTGATATATTATTTGCATTAACCATGTGCGACTGTATTACTGTTCTTTTCATTTACTCTACTCTGTAAGTATTCACGCTCCAAACCACAACAAAGCAATATTGTTCATTCTTTATCTCCTTTAGTTCTGGCACTGGGCCTTGTTGGTTGACCTACTCACTTTCAGGTATGAACCAGGATGCATTGAATCACTGCCCTTGCTATTTAAATATTGAGAGCTTGGAGGTCACTGTCTTCTGTTCTGGATGCAAATTCCATTTCCTTCCTCTGACTCCATCTCATCCCTGGCCAATAACTGAGGCTGAACAGACCAGTCACAACTACGGTGATACCTTTGGCCACAAGCTGATTACCATATCCTGACCATTCCTAATTTTAACTATTGTCATCTGCACGATATACTTCACTGGGTCATTCCATCTGCTGTTTGAACCTTCAGCTATGAAACACAGTCTTATTAAAGCCAATAATCTGCTGTTGCTTAACCAAATCTGAGTCGGTATTCCATGGCTTGTATCTAAACGCAGACCAAAATCCCATCATTCCTGTACGGATTGCTTTATATTGTTGTTGGGTCTGGGAAAGCCTTTACTTTAATATTCACAAGCACATCGTCACCTCTGTCTATAACACGGTCCTCAGTCTCCCTCTGTTAATGACACAAAGCCCTGTCAGTTGTTCTCATTTAAACTGATTTCCTCTATGTCTATTCTCTCTCAAATAATACTTTTCATATCTACTACCACCAACACACACAGACACACACACATACACACACACAGACACAATCTCTTATCTTTTTCTTCGGCAGTGGAGATACTGAGCCATACATTTGTGGGAGTCCATTTACTGTCACTTACTGCATGGGTTACGCATCTTCCCGTACAAGACATTTCTGTAGTCCAAGTATAGTAGCCATATACTGGCAAAGGTTTGCACTGTTCCCCATGCTGGGCAGGTAGTCCAGTTTATAGAGCAGTCCAGTAGCATGGTCTGCACAGCTCTCCATTCTGGCTGGTGCCTTGTCCCAGTTTATGGTGTCTTGGATGGTTCTGTGAGGCAGATTCACAATTTGATGTAACTAACCATTTCAACTGAGCTGGCAATAATTTTTTTGAATGCTCCTATTCTTGTGATTGGACCAACCGTTGTCTCACTTCTCCAGTTACTCCAACTCCCCTGTCTCCTTTTCCATATTTTCACAACATGTTATCAGTTAATTAATTGTTTGTTTTTCTGTACCTTTCCCTGGTGTTGTTTTTTTCACTCCCGAGTGTATCAAGTGCTGGCATTGTGAATCTCAGAAAAAATGCAATGGTATGTGGCGGGCTGTTGCTCCAAGTTGGAAAGGGGGTTCCAGCAGCTTTGAGACACGTCTTTGAAACTTGGCCTGTGCCTGACCTCTGATGGCCTGTGTTTGTCCCTCTAAGTTGATTGTGCAGTCCATACCATGAGGAAACCCCTCGAGTATTATTGTCAAGGAACAGGAGCTGAGGAGCATCTGACTGCCTCCTGTCATGGAAAGGTTAGTGGAGGTGATGGAGATGGTTTACTGGAGGTTGTGCTGAGAGCTGCCTCAGACATTCAGGGAGACCTGAGGATTTGGTGACCCAACTCTGGATGGAGAATGGGGACTGTAGTTACAACATCTGGGTCTGCAACATGAACAACAAATGGAGCAGAGGCTGCAGAGAGGGGGAGAACTGGAACCATAGAGTGTTTGTGTGGAAAGAGATCTGCCAAACCTGCCTGTGTTTTAACGAGGAGACACACATCCTTTCCCTCTCCCCTTTAAATACACCCATGCAAATTCACCCTCTACTTCCCGCACACAAACACACTCTCCCCTCTCTCACACGCACGCATACACTCTCTCTCCCTCCCAAAGACACACACACTCCCCCTCACTCTCTGACAAACACACACTCTCTCTCTCCCTCCCACAGACACTCCACCTTGTTTTCAATCACACACTCGCACGTGCGTGAAAACACACACACACACACACACACACACATCTAATCTGTAAGATGAATTTTCATTTGCCGGTTCGTATTTCCAGATGCATTATATTTTCTCAAAAAAAGTATGATTTATAGACAGTCAGTCAAAATGATATTTTATTAACTCCTATTTTGTAAATAAACCTAGTCTGATTCCAGGTGAAGACATATGCAGACTTCAAACAAGACCGCATGCCTAAAATACAATGTCTGACTGGAGGGGTCACCTCCTTTACATCGATAATACCTGAAGGTATCTCCAGGCAGGACTTGAAAGAAACGGATTGTAGTTGAATACAATTCTGCTGCTACTGTGATTCTACCACACTACATGAATGCCCACTTTGAGCTCCAATATGTTCAATTCAATTCTACTAACTATCCCTCAGTTCACACCAAGACCCATTCACCCATCAGCTCTGTACTCAATGTCTTAACCTGGTTTCTGATGTGGTAACACTTCCATTTTCCTATTCTCATTCTGCTGAAGGTCTCTCCCTGGTGTTACGCCTCCAATTTGTTACTTTACTCAAACCCTTAACCTATGCATCTGAATCTTTTCCATTCCCCCAATGCTATCTTCTGTGTTTGATGTGAATGTGTTCCTCTCTGTTTTTCTAGCTGAGCATGATTAAGAGCTCTGCAGTGTCAGTGATGCCAGCCTTATGCAGTTTCAGATCAAGTAATCTGTGCACCTTGCATTATCGGTAACATCCCAGTGGATTCCGTGTGAGACAGAGCGTTTGAGCAGCTTTAACACACGTCTATGGAACTTGTTCAAAAAAAGAAATTGCTGATGAAATTCAGCAGGTCTGGCAGCATCTTGTGGAGTGAAAGCAGAGTTAATCTTTCAGGACCAGTGAACCTTCTACAAAGCTCCCATTTTCTCCAGCAATTTTTGCATTTTCATTTCCAGTCTCCATAGTTATTTGTTTAATTGAAAATTTGTTCTGAGCCTATTCATTTCTAGAGAAACTCAACAGGTCTGGTATCATCTGCAGAGACAGAGAAATAGAGTTAGCGTTTCAAGTCCAGTATGACACTTCTTCAGAACTGAAAAAGGATTGGAAAATAAGCTTTATAATCCCTTGATAGATGTGGGGAGTGGTTTGACGGGTAAAAGAGGGTGTGGCAAAAGATAAACATGCTTTTAGTAGTGGTGAACGAGTAGATCATGTGAAATAGCTTTAAATTAAGATGTGAATGGGGAAAAGGGGTTCTCTCTATTGAGTGAAAGATAAAGAAGATACAACCACACAAGGTCATAGGGAGGCCAGGAGGGAGATTGTACGGAAACTAGAGAACAGTTATAATGGGGTCAGACTGTGAAGTTATGAAATTGTTCATTAACTCCTACAGGCTGTAACGTACGAAACTTTAAAGTGCGTTGTTACTCGAGCTTGGGTTGTGCTGTCTTGGGACATTGCAGCAACCCAGGGCTGAAATGTTATCATGAGAGCAATGTAAGTTATTGAAATGGGAAGCAATGAGAAGGTCAGAGTTATTTCTACAGACAGAGTGGGTGTGTTCCTCAAAGCAATCTCTATTTGGTCTCGCCAATATAAAGAGACTGCATTATGAGCAGCAATGACGGGAGATCAGATTGAAAGGTTACAAGTGAAATGCTGCTTCACCTGGAAGCTATGTTTGGGGCCTTGGATAGTGAGGAGAGAAGAGATGAATGGGCAAGTGTTGCAGCTTCTCCAATTGCATGGGATGGTGCGATGGGGGAGTGGGGAAACGTTCGGGGTGATGGACGGTCACACAGAGGGAACGGTCGCTGTGAAATACTGAAAGTGGGCGGGAGGGGGAGTTGTGTTTGATGGTGCTGTCCTGTTGGAGATGGTGGAAACGGCGTAAGATGAATATGTGAATCTGGATTCTCGCGCAGGAGGAAGTGTGGACAAGGAGGAATCTATCATTGTTCTGGGATGGAGGGGACGGATTGAGGGCAACACCGTGGAAGATGGGACAGTCATAGCTGAAGGCCCTGTCCACCAGAGTTCGGGGATTTCTGGTTTGATGGAAAAGGAGGTCACGTTAGACCCAGCTCACAGGAATGTGGCGTCGTTAAACAGAAACAACAGAGATGCAGAAACTTGCAGAATTGAGTCAGCCTCCGCTGATCATGTGTTCAGCCACAGGCAGAAGTTCCTCCTGATTGATTGAAAATAACCAGAGATCTAAATTGAGGATTTCTGCCTCACATCTGGTCTGAAGCGGAATGTGAAAATAGACCCAGAGGAAGGTCAGTGAGTATACGTGAGCAGACATTCAAGCAGATATCCCAAACAGCCCAGAAATTATTGTTTCTGTTCAAAAGAAGAACTCAATAAGAAGATGAAGCACCCATGGTTGACAAAGGCTCTCAAGGATACTATGGATGAGCATGAGTGGAGGGTCAGATTTAGGATGTTTATTTCAGGGACCAGAAGCAGATGCTGGGTATGAATTTCAGCTGTGCTTCCTGAATTCCCCCCAGAAACTGCTGCCTTTGCTGCTCCATCTTCTTCCCTGCTCGTGTCCCCTTCCTGATTCCAGGTTCTCCCTCTCAAATTACAGAGTACAGTATCTTACCTTATGGTCCCTCCCCACTTCACCTGAAACTCTTTGATCAAGTCTATCTACTCTGCAGTAGCATCAAGCTGCGTTTTGTGCTGCCACTTTGCTCTGGTCACAGTGTGGCTCGGCCTCTCCATTCATGCTGTTTTACACCTCCCACTCACATCTCACTCAGGAAAGTTTCCTTCTTTGAGTAAACCTTATTGAAAAGACCTCTCCCCCTTTGCACTGAATTCACACTGTGATCCAAATTTCAAAAGTTATACTCAGCCTTCATCTCACTCTGCTAAAGGCAACTGCACGCTGACAGTGTGGTACAAAAATTGCCCTTATATGGTTCAGGCCAGTGATGTGCTTTCACTGTAGAGATCATCACCCCATTTGGACAAAGCAATTCAGGTGTTTGACCTCTTACTGGTACTCGTCACAGTTTCCTGCTGCCTTAGTATTATAACATGGAGAAAAATAAATCACAGTATGAAGCTTGGGCTGAAGGTTGTTTACCTGTCATTTGAATACTGTTTCAAATTTGCAGTGCTTTATCTGTAAATGTTTGTTCGTAAAGTTAGTGTCAGACAGCGTGTCGGAGGTTGAGGGGTGACATGGTAGAAGTTTATAAAATCATGAGAGGTATGAATAGAGTGACCAGCTAAGGTCTTTTCCCGGGGACGGGGGAGTTCAACCATAGAAGGCAGAGGTTTAAGGTAAAAAAGGGGAGATTTGGAATGGACGAAGGGTCAATGTTTTCACACAGAGGGTGATGTGTGTATATGGAATGAGCTGGCAGAGGAAGAGTGGGAGGTGCAAGTACAGCTACAACATTTAAAACTCATCAGGACAAACATATGAATGGGAAAGGTTTAGAGGCATATGGACAAAATGCAATCAGATGGGACTAGTTTAGTTTGGAAAACCCTGTCAGCATGGACAAGTTGGACCAAAGGGTCTGTTTGTGCACTATATGGCTGTATCAATCTAGAAAGCGAGGAAAAGGGGAGAAAAGACATGATGTAGTAAATTGGCAAGAAATACAAAAACAAGCAGCACGATCTTTTCCGAGCATATAAAAAAAGTTCAAGATGAGTGTGCGATCTTAGGTGAAATTAATTAGGAAAGTATACTGAGGATAATTGGAGGGTGTGACTGAAGAATTGGCTGCAGGGCAGACAGATAATTTACACCCATGTTTTACATTTTCCTCACAGGGGAAGGCACAGTAAGTATTTTAAAGACGTAAACAAAATGTTAATAGGAGGGAAGTTCTTGAACTGTCTCTAACAAAAGAATTAAGGATTTTTCTAACAGAAAAGAGGAAGAGTAGACAGGCCAGCAGTAATTCGTAGCTGGTTTTAAAAGAACTGGTCACAGTCTTGGGATCATGGCGCCCTCTCTATCAGATGTTACCTCTGCTGTTTGTTAATGTAAGCAGTAAGTGCAGTAGCTTGATTGGGTTATCATCAGGTTTAGGTACACACGGTTCTGACCGTAGCATGTTCACCCACACTCATCACTGAAGCGGAGATCAGCTTCATGGTAATGGTCGACTGAGAGATTATATTGTGGTTGAATATGATTCTGCTGGTGCTACAACGGCTGCTATGATTTACAGCATCACATGAATGCCCAGTTTGAGATGCAATATCTGCAATACAATTCTGCTGCCTGTCCTCATTCGCACGGGGACACGGTCGTCCTCCTCCCCTGTACACAGTGCCCTATCCCAGTATCTCATGTGGGAACACTTCCTTTTTTAAAAATTCTCATCCTGTTTGGGTATCTTCATGATGCCATGCCTCCAGTTGTCGCAATCCTCAAAAGCATTTAACGTTTTCACCTGAATATTTTCCGCTCTAGTATTGCCATCTTCTGTTTAAAGCGAATGTGTTTCCCGCCGTTTCTCTCCATGACCATGATTAAGAGCTCTGTCGTGTCGGTGATGACAGCCTTATGTAGTTTCAGAGCAAATGAATTCACTTCCCGGTGTATGGCTCTCCATGTTGGACAGGGCGTGTGAGCAGCTTTGACACACATGCTTGAAACTTGTTCAAAAACAGAAATTTCTGAAGATACTGACCAGTCTGACAGCATCTGTGGAGTGAAAGCAGAGTTAATATTTCGCGTTCTATGACTGTTCCTCAAAGCACCCAGTAAGTCCAACAATTTTTGTTTTTGTTTCAGATTTCCTGTATCCAATGATCTTTGCTCTGTTGAAAATGTGTTTTGTAACTTTTCATTTTTGAAGCAACTTAGGGGTCTGGCAACATCTGCAGAGAAAGAGAAACATTGTTAATGTTTCAAGTCCAGTTTAAATCTTCTTCAAACGTGTAAAGGATTGGAAAGTGAGCGCTTTAGTATCTTGGCAGAGGTGGGAAAGAGTGTTTGGAGGCCCAGTGTGAAAGACAAATGGGCTTGAAATTGTGGTGAAAGAGACACAGGTATATAATGGGTGTAAATAAATGTGTAAATATTAGAAATTGATTTTCTCTGTAGAATGGAACATAAAGAAGACACGAGCTTAGGGACCCCAGGAGGGAGAGTGTACAGAAAGTGGAGAACAACCACAATGGGTTCAGGCTTTGAATTTATGGAATTGCATATTAACTCCTACAGACTGTAACGCATCAAAGTGTAAAGTGAGCTGTTACTCGAGCTTGGGTTGTACTTCATTGGATCATTGCAGCAGTCTGCATTTTCTTAGAATCCCTACTGTGTGAAAACAGGCCCTTCAGCCCAACAGGTTTATACTGACCCTCCAAAGAGTATGCAAACCAATCCCATTCTCTACCCTAATACTATACGTAGACCCTTGATTATTGCACCTTACATCAACATCCCTGAATACAATCGGCAATGCAGCATGACCAGTTCACCTAACCTGCACAACTTTGAAGTGTGGCAGGAAACTAGAACACCCAGAGGAAATCGAACCCAGTTACCTGATGTTGTGAGGCACCAGTGCAAACCACTGAGACACCGTGCCATCCAGGACCGAAATATTATAAGGCCACAACTCTATACGAGCAGAAATGAAGCCATTCGGACCATCAAGTCTGCTCCGCCATTTGATCACGAATGATAGATTTTCAACCCCATTTCCCTGCTTCCTGTCAGTTATCTTGGATCCCCTTGTCAATCAAGAACTTATCTGTGTCTGTTTTAAATATACTAAATATAACATAGAACATAGAACAGTACAGCACAGAACGGGCCAGTTGGACCACGATGTTGTCCTGAGATTTAATCCTAATGTAAAATGTAGTAATTTAACCTACGCACCCCTCAACTCACTGCTATCCACGTGCATGTTCAGCAGTCGCTTAAATGTTCCCAATGACTCCGCTTCCACCATCAGAGCTGGCAATGCATTCCATACAATCATAACTCTCTGCATAAAGAACCTACCTCTGACGTCTCCCTTTTACCTTCCTCCTAATGTCTTCAGACTATGACTTATCATACTAGTCAATCCTACCCTGGGGAAAAGTCTCTGGGTATTGACTCTATCTATTCCTCTCATTATTTTGTACACCTCGACCAGATCTCCTCTCTCCTCCTTGTCTCCAGAGAGAAAGGTCCAAGCTTGTTCAACCTTTCTTCATAAAGCAAGCCCTCCAGGCCAGGCAGCATCCTGGTAAACTTTCTTTGCACCCTCTCTATAGCCCCTGTATCGTTCCTATAATAGTGGGTCCACAACTGGACACAATATTCCAAGTGTGGTCTCACCAGGGACTTGTGGAGCTGCAGAAAAACTTTGCGGCTCTTAAGCTCAATCCCCCTGTTAATGAAAACCAAAACATCATATGCTTTCTTGACACCCTATCCACTTGCGTGGCAACTTTGAGGGATCTATGCACTTGCGCACCCAGATCCCTCTGTTCTTCCACACTGCCAAGAATCCTGTATTTAATGCTATATTCAGGATTCGAATTTGACCATACAAAATGAATCACTTCGCATTTACCCAGGTTGAACTCCATCTGCCATTTCTCAGCCCAGCTCTGCATCCTGTCTATGTCACGCTGCAGCCTACAGTAGCCCTCTATACTTTCGACGACGCCTCCAATCTTTGTGTCATAAGCAAATTTACTAACCCACCCCATAACCTCCTTATCCAAGTCATTTATAAAAACTACAAAGAGCAGAGGCCCAAGGACATAGCGCTGTGGGATCCCTCTCAATACTCCTCCAAGCAGAATATTTTCCATCTACAACCACTGTCTGCCTTCTGCTAGCCAGACAATTCTGAATCCAGATAACCAAATCTCCCTGTATCCCATACTTCCTGACTTTATGAATGAGCCTTCCATGGGGAACCCTATCAAATACCTTGCTGAAGTTCACATGCACCACGTCCACTGCTCGACTGTCGTCGACCTGTCTTGACACCTCCTCAAAGAAATCCATCAGATTTGTGAGGAATGACCTGCCCCCCACAAAGCCATGCTGACTGCTTTAATCACACAATTCTTTGTCAAATAGTCATACATCCTATCCCTCAAAATTTTTTCCAGACTTTGCTGACCGCTGACGTAAGACTGACTGGTCTCTAATTGCCAGGGATTTCCCTATTACCCTTCTTGAAGTAAGGAACAGCATTCGCCTCCTTCCAATCCTCCGGTATGTCTCCTGTGAAGACTGAGGAACAATTATCCTCACCAGCAGCTTAGCTAACGCCTTTGTCGCTTCCCGGAGCTCTCTAGGATAAATCTGGCCCTGGGGACGTATCTATCTTAATGTTTTCCAAAATTTCTAGCACATCAATTTCATCAATCTTGATCAGGACCAGCTCCTCTAAGTTTTCATTTACAACAAGTTCCCTTTCCCTGGTGAAAATTGAAGCAAAAAACTCATTTAGGGCTTCCCCTATCTGCTCAGACTCCACGCATAAGTTCCCTACGCTATCCCTGATTGGCCCTCCCTTCTCCCTGGTTATTCTCTAATTCCTCACGTATGAGAAAAATGCTTTTGGATTCTCCCTAATCCTTCTTGCCAAGCCTTTTTCGTGCCCCATCATGGCTCGCCTCGGCCCATTTATGAGCTCCTTTCTAGTAAGCCTGTAATCCTCTAAAGCTGTGTTAGATTCTTGCTTCCTCCATCTTCCGTAAGCTGCCTGCTTCATTTTGACGAGAAGTTCCTCTGTTCTCGTCATCCAAGGTTCCTTAATCTTACCCCTTCTTACCTGTCTCAGAGGAACAAATTTGTGTATCACTCGCAACAACTGCTCCTTAAACAGTCTCCACATGCCCACTGTGCCCTTTCTGTGGAACAATTGCTCCCAGTCTGTACTTCCCAACTCCTGTCTGATAGCATCATAATTTCCTTTTCCACAATTAAATATCTTCCCATCAGAAACTGCTCCTTTCACTCTCACAGGCTATGCTACATGTGAGGCAGTTGTGATCACTTTCAACAAAGTGCTCTCCCACCATTAGTTCTAACACTTGTCCTGGCTCGTTGCCGAACACCAAATCCAAAATGGCCTCTCCCCTTGTTGGTCTGTCTCCATACTGAGCAAGGAAACCATCTTGAACACACCTGACAAAAACGGCTTCATCCACATCATCTGCACTTAGGAGGTTCCAGTCGATATTGGAAAAGTTGAAATCGCCCATAACATTAACCCTACTACTTTTGCATTTTTCTGTAATATGCCCGCCTATGAGATCTTCAATCTCTCTACTGCTTTTAGATGGTCTATAGAAAACCCCCAAATGCGGCGACTGTTCCCTTGCTGTTCCTAACTTCCACTGCACTGAGTTGGGTGGTGTGCTCAGACCATGGTCTGGGAAGAGAATGGTCCCCCTCTATACTAGACCATTCACCATGACCTCCATGCCTCTGTCGTCAAGCTGTGGTGTAATTTCCCTTTATCTGCCATGCTCGGGTAAACTGTGCAGGGCAGCTCCAAACTGACAAAACTCAACCGTGTGCCCATTGGACTTTTCATGATGGCAGCAGTACCAGGGATCACTGAATATCCAGGGGCATCCGGGCGATGGTGAGCACCTCCAGCCATAATGGGTGGGAAAATCGTGCTGGCGTTGAATGAGAGGGACATCATGGGGTGGGGTGGGTAGTTAATGAGGTGAGATCGATAAGATAACACCAGGAAACTAACTGCCTCGTGCAGACATTCCTTCTGTCACATTCAATGAAAATGGCACTGAGACAAATTATTGTACGATTCAGCCCAGTGAGTCGAAAACTCTGCTGATCCTACTCCCAGTTACAACGCTGCAGGACAAATGCTTATCCAAAATTCTAAATCATCATAACTAACACAAATATCCTGCTCACCCATCATTCCTAGAAACTGTGGCTTATATTGCAAGATGCTATCAAAATGTTCTCATTTCACAATTTTAAATCCTCCCATCAGATCATTCTCTGAAATTCTCTCTCAATCTTCCCCTCGCTTTTAACAAAGTTCCACCCATTTGTTGGTATTTAAACTGATTCCCCCACCATCCCGCTCTGGCAGTGAGTTTCACACCCATAGCACTCCTGTGTCATGCCACATTGGACGTATGGAGCTGTAAATGGAGAGGTGCTGTACATCCTGTCGCTTCCACCATGAGCTGCAAGGTTCCCGACGCTGGGCAGTGATCTAGTACAGTGTTACACAGCAATGCATCAATTGGTGCACACAGCTGCGTGTGCTGGGAAGGTAACTGCTCCACATTAAAAGATAAATTCACTGCAATTTACTGCACAGCTCCCCATGCTGCACAGATATCCAGTCCGTGTGTATAGAACAATGCCTTTGTGTGTTCTGCACAGCGCCCTGTGTTGAACAGATCATTTAGTCCAAATTTATAGATCAGTGCACTGTTGGACACATAAGTCGTGAACTTGTGAGCTCTAAACAGTGTTCGATCCTGAACGGATTGCTAAGCAGTACTCTAGCCTGGTCTACACAGCGCTTCATGTTGAGGAGGTACTTCAGCTGGGCTTATCCGTGTCCCTGCTGGTTCTGAGAGGTGGATTGGGTAACCGATATAATTCTTGACATGATTATCACTCCTCCAGCTCGGCCCATTCCGCTGGTAAATGTAAGGTGCTGTGTTTGAGATAGAATTTACTTGGTCAAAATATTCGACATTAAGCAAAACACAATTTATTCGAAAACTGTCGATAAAAGACAACAAAAGGAAGACGAATTGCAATAACTTAATTCTGTTCGAAAACTTAGCAGAATAATAGTTTATTTAACTACTATACAGTAACTGCTCCAATATGGTATCATCCAATAAGCACACAAAGGTCAAAAAACATATGCAGGAAACAGATTGTCTGACATGCAGTTCTCCAATCCAGGAGAAAAGAACATCAAAAGACAGTTCCGAGAGAAATCACAGACAGAGTGTGTAGAATCGGGGAGAGATTTCCTGCCTTCCAACCCTGCTGAGACCCCAGCAATAATTGGTGAAAGGTAAAATTAAGAGTCCTGGTTCTGTGAGAGTTTGACCATCACTCCACAGGACCAGGCCGTGGCTGCAAGAACACAAGGAATGGACTGTGTCTACACCGTCTATGGCTCTGTAGGCATCTCTCCAAAATGCCTAAACCCACCGAAGCCGTTAAATGCTGGACAGACAAAAGTCAAAGTTAAACATAAATAAACAAAAAGATGCAGCGGGCCTGGTGATCAGACACAGATGGCCTCGGGAGCCCAGCAATTCCTATATTGCCAAAAGACAGCAGAATAATCGAGCTTGTGAAGAGAAAGAATTATGTCTCTCCCCAACCTCGATGTTTACAACTGGAGATGTGCCATGAGCCCAATAATCATCGATATCAAAATCCCACCCACACCAATTATTGTGATATATTAGAGGTGCCGTGAAATGGGTTAACTTGATCTGTTTGTTCAGTGACTGTGATTAATATCAGTCTTTCTGGACCGACCTGGGTCACTGGAAGCTTTCCCTCTTCCATGATTAGAGCCTTCTTTCAAACTTTATGTCATAGTATTCGGCGCAGAGTCAACCTCAACAAGATTGAGATCAGCAGCTACAGAGGAAGAGAGAGAAATCAGACTCTGAGAACATTAAAATGGTCCAACAATTGATTTAATTTGAGAATTTTAGACTAGAATGTTCCAACAATGGATCCTAATCTGAGAACATTAGACTTGAATGTTATAACAATGGACAGGAGTTTATTATTGGGTCTTTCCTGGCTTTCTCAGGATTGGGCATGGTTACAGTTGCGAATACGAGCCGTACTGCTGGTTAGTCAAGCTGGGTACTATCCCATCCTCGCTATTATTGGTGTTCCTGGTAAGTCTATCTCTGTCGATTCTATAAATAATGCTGAATGTTATTGCTATTCTGGTTGATTATATTTAACAAATACATAAACTTGGAGTCACAAACGCCACGTCCTTCTCATGCATTTCCAAAGTACTTACTCATAAGCATGTGAGAAGGAATAAGACTGTACGGAACCTTGAGTTTCCTTTATACAGTGAACTGTTTTATGTCTCCATATTCTCTCTGTGTGATCAAACCCGCCGCCACCCACCTTCATAATATCCCCAATCTCCACCTCTGCCTGTGTTCTGTTGCTGACTTCGCCATCATCTACCCCTTCGTTAATGACAGATTTTATGGCTCCAGTTCTCTTCTGACCTCTCTTCCAGTTACAAATAGTTTGACCACAAGCTTGTTCTTGTCTCTACAGTTACTTCACAACAGAGATTCGTAAACAGAGTAATAATGTCACTTACTGTGTAATTCAGAGGCGCAAGTCATGACTCAAAAAGCATTGTCTGAAATCCTACCACAGCCGATGACTAAAGTTAAATTCCAATATCAAAAATTGGAATAAAACCTAATTTCACTCATGGCAAGCATAAACCATCAGGATTTATTTTCTTCTTTTATTGATAACCTTTGGTAAAGAAGCCTAACATATTTCCCCAGTCTGAACTAAGTGTCACCTCAGATCCACAACAATTTAGTTGCCTCCATATTGCCTTGACAAATGTCCGCGTGGTCAAGGGCAGCTAGGATGGACAATAAATACTGCCCTTGCCAGTGATGCTGGCATCCTGCGAAGCAACAACATTAAAGGTGAAATAATCAAGGAAATGTGGATGCTGGTGATCTGAAATAAAATTCTCCCCTTCTGAAAGAATGTTGGAGAATCTCAGCAGGTATGGCAGTCTGTCGGAAAAAAAATGTTTCGAGTTCAGTGAACCTATCAAAACTGAATGCAGCTGAGAAATAATATTATTATATCAGGGATGGTAGGAAGGGTGTGCGGGAGGTTTGTGTTGAGGGGATGATGTCCATCAAGAGAGAGAGAGAGAGAGAGAAAGAGAGAGAGATGGAGAGAGAGAGAGAGAGAGAGAGAGAGAGAGAGAAAGGAAAAGCAAGCAAAAGGATTGCTGATGATGGACTGGAAGGAAAACAGAATTGGAAGTTATTCTACCATTTCCCCTTTTCACATATTCCTGAATATCATGTTTATTGTAGGATCTCCCTGCTTACCGTGAGTTATTTTCCCTCTATCACTTGTCTCTGAGTGTGGTGATCAACTCCATCAGCAATACTTATAGTCGCTGAGATATAGAGAAACGTAATGTGCCTTTGTCAACTGTTTATTTGGAGACAGGAACTGTTACTGTGCGTCTGTGTGGAGATGTAAGAGCTTTCTCAGCCAGGAAGAGAAACTGAGCAGCTAAAAAATGTATTGCTGGAAAAGCACAGCAGGTCAGGCAGCATCCAAAGATCAGGAGAATCGACGTTTCGGGCATGCCCTTCTTCAGGAATGAGGAAAGTGTGCCAAGCAGGTTAAGATAAAAGGTAGGGAGGAGGGACTTGGGGAAGGGGTGTTGGAAATGCGATAGGTGAAAAGAGGTTAAAGTGAGGGTGATAGGCCGGAGAGGGAGTGGGGGCGGAGAGGTCAGGGAAAAAATTGCAGGTCAGGAAGGTGGTGCTGAGTACGAGGATTGGCATTGAGACAAAGTGGGGGAGGGGAAATGAGGAAGCTGGAGACATCTGAATTCATCCCTTGTGGTTGGAGGGTTCGTAGGTGGAAGATGAGGAGTTCTTCCTCCAGCTGGAAGAATGCCTCATCTTCCGTCTGGGAACCCTCCAACCACAAGGGATGAATTCAGATTTCTCCAGCTTCCTCATTTCCCCTCCCCCCACCTTGTCTCAATCCCAATCCTTGAACTCAGCACCACCTTCCTGACCTGCAATTTCCTTCCTGACGTCTCCGCCTCCACCCCCTCTCCGGCCTATCACCCTCACTTTAACCTCTTTGCAACTCTCGCATTTCCAACACCCCTTCCCCAAGTCCCTCCTCCTTACCTTTTATCTTAGCCTGCTTGGCACACTTTCCGCATTCCTGAAGAAGGGCCTATGCCCGAAATGTCGATTCTCCAGATCTTTGGATGCTGCCTGACCTGCTGGGCTTTTCCAGCAACACATTTTTCAGCTCTGATCTCCAGTATCTGCAGTCCTCACTGTCTCCTAGAGAAACTGAGGAGACCGAGGCATTTTCAGTAGTGAATGGATGCATTGTAGGGGAATTTGGGGAATTCACTTGCTGCTGCCATCTGGAAAGTCAGTGGAGTCTCTGTGGGTGGTGTTCTCAGAATAGTGATGTCAGATTAGATTAGATTAGATTAGATTACTTACAGTGTGGAAACAGGCCCTTCGGCCCAACAAGTCCACACCGCCCCGCCGAAGCGTAACCCACCCATACCCCTACATCTACATTTACCCCTTAGCTAACACTATGGGCAATTTAGCATGGCCAATCCACCCTGACCTGCACATCTTTGGACTGTGGGAGGAAACCGGAGCACCCGGAGGAAACCCACGCAGACACGGGGAGAACGTGCAAACTCCACACAGTCAGTCGCCTGAGGCGGGAAATGAACCCGGGTCTCAGGCGCTGTGAGGCAGCAGTGCTAACCACTGTGCCACCGTGCAGCTACTGGGTTCATTCAGGGAGCCCTGATGGTCTGGGAACCCCACACTGGATACTGAATTTGCAGTGTGTCTGGGTCCATGATAAACAAATGAAGCTGAGACTACAAAGAAGGGAAGCTGTATAAACAGGGAGGAGCGAGGCACTATATTTTCCTCTCTGGGATTTCCAGGAAGATTTGTCTAAGCTGCATCCATTCAGGTGTAAAGTGTAAAACCAGCTTGTCTCAAAATTGAGGTGATCACTGAGCTGTATGCTCTCTTTCAGTATAATGTGTTCTCACACCAGTAGCAAGACTGCGCTGACACTCACGATGAATTAAACTGGATTGATTCTGGATCTTTTCAGGCAGCAGTGGGTAATATATCCACCATCTCTGAAGTGCAGTCCTCCAGTGTATTCACGAGTTGACTGAAACCGTCTGCCTGCTGAGAGGAATGCATTGGTTCCATCTCCGCAGGGGAAGGTACAGAATCTACTTTCCACAAATATTAGGGAAAAGAGGGACTGGTAAAAATTGGAAACTGCAGGAAATCAGAATTAATGAAGTGTATGTTATTGAAAATCTAATTGAATTGAAGTTTCATAAGTTGCTGCATCTGATGAGCTCCATCCCAGAGTGATTGAGATGAGAACAAAGCTTGTGAAATAATTACTGATTATTCTTCAAAGCTAGTTAGATTCTGGAAAGGATCCTGCAGACTGGACAGCAGCTATTGTCAACCTAAATATTTAAAACAGGATGGAGAGGGAAAACAGAAAACAAAATAATTTGATGTCAGCTGTGAGAAAAAAAATTGGAACCTTTTAGAAGGAACATGACGACTAGATACTTGGGGAATAATGATATGATTTGGTACATTCGGCCTAGATTCAGGAAAGGGAAATGATCTTTGATAAACCTGTTTGTGGAGATTGTCCGTTGTGACATCGAAAGTTGAGAAGCAATGGGATTGGAGTATTTGTATTTTTAGAAGACGCTTGACATGTTTGCATACAGGTGAGTGGGGAATGTTAGAGTCCATGGGTAGGTAGGGGTGGAATATATACCACATGGATTAAAATTTCAGTAACGGAGATACAAGAAGAATACTGTTTTTCTCTGGACTGAAGGGTTGATGGGTGGCAGCAGGATCAGTGTTTGGGCAATAGCTGTTCACAAGGTATAACAATGATTCAGGTGTGAATAACAAATACCATCATGTACATTTATATTTATTAAATGGTACAGAGGTTGGCGAGTGCTTTTGTTGAAAAAGACCTGAATGTCCTTGGTCATAAGTCACTGACAGAATTCATACAGGGGCAGGAAGTAAATGATATGTGGCTCTTCAGACAAAACGATTGAAGTACAAAAGTTAGAATATCTTTCCCAGTGATCGTGTTTTGTTGAGGTAGTATTTGGTGCTTTGTGTAAAGATTTGGTCTGCTTTATAATCAATGATCTCCTTGTCACCGAGACAGTGCAAAGAAGTTTGACCAGACTAAACACTAGCATGATGTTACCATGAGGAGAGAGTGCAGTAACGATGTGCTTAATCTGTAGCGCTGTGAGAGAATACGAAGTTGAAGCTTGATGGGTATGGACAGAAACTCATTATGACCCAAACAGCTGAATGGGGTGTCAATGTCATACTTTTCATTGGATATTTGATTCACGACAGTTTACATGCCTCTGCAGAACCATCATGTCGATTGACAGAGAGGTGCAGGCTCTGAATGAACTCTGAGCGCTTTAATGCACAGTTACTGTGTGACACTGCATTGAATGTCACTTTGTACACAATCCTGTCAGCAGCCAAAATGCCATCATTCTGAAACAGTTAGTTATTCCCCACCGGTTTCCCACCTCCACGGAGACCATGGGTCTGCCTTCTTGGAGATGGAAGATAACTTGGAGAATGGCTAAAAAAAATTGGCTCCATTCCGACTGCCAGAAAACCCATGTTAAAGTAACACATATGAACCATGAGTAATTAAGCCATTTGGATCAATTTGGAGCAGTCTGTCTGTGCAGCCCCTGCTCCATTTGTTTGTGATGTTGGAGCATCTCTGACACTTTCCTGTTCCTGTGTTAGTGGCTTGACAAGCTGAATAACCTCTTCCTGTTCCTTTCTAAGTGACTCCGGGTGTGAAATGGTTCTTTCTGATCCCATGTACGTGACATGTGGGAGGGAGCAGACTCCCACCTTCCTGTGCAACAGGCAGTAGGGACTGAATGGGCTATCCTTCTTTTGCCCAGTAGTTTTGATGGGATGAATGGCTGCCCCACATTCTCGTGAAACCAGATTGGGCTGCTGAATGAAATTGGCCTTTTACTATGGAAATGTACTGTGCTGTTACATAAATGTCAACCAGACTTTAACAACACGGTCTTGAATGTTATCCGAGTCTTGCTATACATGGTCACAGATTGTTTCAAGAGCTGAATAGGGACAACCTGTCCTGAAAACTTAGTAGACTTCAGTGAATGCCCCTCGTCTGCTGGCACGGTGGCTCAGTAGCTTACACTGCTGCCTCACAGCACCAGGGTCCCAGGTTTGATTCGATCCTTGGTCAACTGTCTGTGTGGAGTTTGCACATTCCCCACTTGTCTGCATGAGTTTCCTTCGAGTGCTCCGGTTTCCTCTCACAGTCCGAAGATGTGCACGCAGGGTGAATTGACCATACTAAATTGTCCATCTTGTTAGGTGCATTAGTCAGACGGAAATGTGTTTGGGCGAGTTACTCTTCGGAGGGTCAGTGTGGACTGGTTGGGCCGAAGTGTCTGTTTCCACATTGTAGGGAATCTAATCTGCTCAGTTTGGACTCAATGGGCTGAATAGCCTCCTTCCACGCTGTAGGGATTATGTGATGACAAACTGGAGATGCCTGAGCTGAGGAAGCTGCGCTGAGGATCTCCTGCAGATGTGTCCCACGGCTAAGATGATTGATGCCCACCAATGATAATCACGTTCCCTTGTGCAATGAATGTCTCCAAGCGGTGTAGAGGTCATAATTAATTCTCAGTAAGTGTGATTTTGTTCAGGTTCCTTGATGGCATCCTCAGTCAAATACTGCCTTGAATTCAGTGTCAGTCTCTCTTACCTGAGCCCCTGCGTTACCTCTTTCGTTCATATCAATAGGTCATGGTGCAGAAGCAGAGAAGGTTTTCTTCAAACAGAGGGTAGTCAATGTCAGGAATTCTCTTACACAGAGATCTAGCGGAGCTAGATCACTGAAAGGGACCAGCGGTGTCCCGCTGGGATCAGTTCAGTGACCTCTGCCCACTGTTATTTTCAAAATGACTTGGATGTGGGTGTTGAAGAGTTGGCTAGTAAGTTTGCCGATGACACAAAGGTGGTTGGAGTGGTACAGAATGTGGAGGGCTATTGTAGGTTGCAATGGGACATCGACAGAATGCAGAGCTGGGCTGAGAAGTGGCACATGGACTTCAAACTGAAGTAATACACTTTGCAAGCTGGAATGTGAACGCAGAATACATGGTTAAAGGCAGAATTCTTGGCAGTGTGGAGAAACAGAGGGATCCTGTCATCCGTGTCCACAGATCCCTCAAAGCTGCCACCCAAGTTGATCGGGTTGTTAAGAAGGCGTATGGTGTGTTGGCTTTCAGTTGCAGGGGGATTGAGTTTAAGAGCCGCGAGGTTATGCTGCAGCTCGATAGAGCCCTGCTCAGACCGCACAGGGGATATTGTGTTCAGTTCTGGTCTCCTCATTATAGGAAGGATAATGAAGCTTTTGAGAGTGTAAAGAGGAGATTTACGAGGATGCTGCCTGGACTAGAAGTCTTACGAAAAAACCACGAGGGAGTAAGGGTTTTTCTCATTGGAGGAAAAATAGATGAGAGGGGACTTGATAGAGATGTACAAGATGATGAGAGGCAGATAGAGAGTGAATAGCCAGAGACATTTTCCCATGGCAGAAATGTCTATCACGAGGTGGCATAATTTTAAGGTAATTGGAGGAAGTTTTAGGGGAGATATCAGAGGTAGATTCTTTACACAGAGAGTGGTGGGTGTGTTGAATGCACTACCATCAGTGTTGTAGAGTCAAATACGTGAGGGAAACTTAAGAGACTCTTGGACAGGCACATGGAACAAAGTGAACGGAAGCATGTAGGTTAGAGTAGGACAAACAACACAACGTCGAGGACTGAAGGTCCTAACTGCATGCATTCATGTAGAACCTTGAACTCAAAGTCTGCATGAATTCATGTAAAACTCCGTTATCTCACTTTTTAGCTTAGAATTAATCTAAACATCAGAGAACACAGGTGGCCAACACCTTCAACATTTTACCTTGCTATCACCATTGTTCACAGCTCACCTGAGAATGCAACATTTTTTTAAAATAAAGGTTTTGTGATTTACACATGAAAGAAGTGAAACTATCATGGTATTTTAACAGATGAAAGGCTTAACAGACAATCAGTTTTTCCATGTATAATTTCAGTTACATCACACTGTAAATTTTTGCTCTAAATTCTGTGTTACGATCGACCCCTCAACTATCACCTGATGAAGGAGCGATAATCCAAAAGCTAGTGTGCTTCCAATTAAACCCGTTGGACTATAACCTGGTGCTATGTGATTTCTAACTTTGTACACCCCAGTCGCACACCGACATCTCCAAATCAGTACTGTTCTTTGTTCTGTGTTCTATGGAAGTGCTCAAGAAGACTTGGACATTAAGAAGATTTGAGACTTGGAGCAGATCAGCCTTAATCTTAGTGAAGGGCAAGGCAGGCTTGGGATGTGAATGACCTGCCCCTGTTTCTGATGCTCTCCCATTCTGTTATTGGAAAGTTCATATGTGTTATTTTCCTGGAAGGTCTTTTATGGAATATTGCAATCAGGGAGACCCATGGATTTTGTGAGCCATCACGGGGTGAGATTTGGGGGCTGTATTCATAGTGAATCTGGGTCTACAACATGATCAACAAATGAAGCACAAGATACAGAGAGGGGAGGTTTTGTAAAGAGAAATGAGCAACATCTTCCATATCCAGCCTGGGTCTTCCAATTACATTTTCCAAATCTCCCAAACCGAGTGGGACAGTCTCGATGGACGAACTGTTTCCTCTATTTCTGTGCACCATGCTATAACAATAAGTGGACTCTAACTGCTCCTGTCTAGCAGGTTAGAGGGGTTGAATGGAACACAGAAACATGGGACTGAGGAGCAGGAGTGGGTCATTAGAGAATTTGAGCCTTCTCCACCAGGCATTAAGATTGTGGCTGATCAGATTGTGGTCTCAGCCTCATCGTCCTGTCTGTGTCCTATTATCCGTGACTCACTTTTCTGTCAAATCTTTAACTAAAACAGCTGTGAATACTTATAATCAGAGAGGCACCACAAACTTCCGGGGAAGAGAATTCCCATTCGAATGGCCCTTTTAGAATTCTTCCTCATCCCGCTGTGAGAATAAGAGAATCATACAGCGTGGAAAAAGATCCTTTTGTCCAATTTGTCCATGCCGATCAGGCATCTTAATCAGATCTCGTCCCACTTGGCAGCATTTGGCCGACATCACATGATCCATTCCTATTTATGTACCTATCCAGTTACATTGTAAACATATAATTGTACCCGCTTTCACTACTTTCTCTGACAGCACACCCACCAGCCTCTGTATGAAAAGGTTTCCCCTCAGGTCCCTTCTAAGTCTTTGCCTTGTCACCTTCACCCTATGCTGTCTAGTTCTGGACGCCCCTTAGATTACTTACAGTGTGGAAACAGGCCCTCCGGCCCAACAAGTCCACACCGCCCCGCCGAAGCGTAACCCACCCATACCCCTACATCTACATTTACCCCTTACCTAACACTACGGGCAATTTAGCATGGCCAATTCACCTGGCCTGCACATCTTTGGACTGTGGGAGGAAACCGGAGCACCCGGAGGAAACCCACGCAGACACGGGGAGAACGTGCAAACTCCACACAGTCGGTCGCCTGAGGTGGGAATTGAACCCGGGTCTCAGGCGCTGTGAGGCAGCAGTGCTAACCACTGTGCCACCGTGCCGCCCACAGATCTTGTCCAATCAGACTATCCATGCCCCTCAGGAATTTATTAAACCTCTGTCATGTCACCATTCAGTCTCTGACAGTCCAGGGGTAAAAGCCTCATCCTGTTCATCATCTCCCTGCAGCTCAAACCCTCAGGTTCCAGAAAATCCTTGTAAATCTTTTCTGCACCCTTTCAAGCTTAAAAAGAGTCAACTGATATGTACGCAGTATTCTTAAAGTGGCCTCACCTACGTCCTGTGCAAGCGCAACACGTTACTCCAACTCCTATTCTCAATGTTCTGACCAATTAAGGCAAGCATGTCAACCACATTCCTCACCACTGTACCGTTCTAAACTCCACTTACAAGGAACTATGAATCTTGACCCGTAGGTCTCTTTGTTAAGCAACATTTCCCAGGGCACTACCCCGCTTTAACTTACCGAAATGTCAAACCTCACCAATATCTAAATTAAACTCCATCTGCCAGTCCTTGGCTCATTGTTGGTCAAGGATCCCGTTATAATCTGAGATAATCTTCTTCACTGTCCACTGAACCAATTCGGTGATGTTATCTGTAAACTTACTAACCATGCCTCCGATAATCACATCAAAGTTGTTTATATCCGTGATGAAAAGCAGTGAGCTCAGCACTGATTCTTTCAGCACACCGCTGGCCACAGGACTTCAGTTTGGAAAACAATCCATTACCTTCAATCCAATTTTGTATCCAATTGGTTAGCTTTTACTAGATTACATATAATCTAATTTTAGTAATCTGTCTACGATGGGGAACCTTATTATATGCCTTGCTGAAATTTATGTAAAAATTGTACACCACAGTGTATTCTTCAATCTTCTTTGTCATCTCTTTATAATACTCAATCACATTAATTAGACATGATTTCACAAATCCATATTGACTATCCCTAATCATTCCTTGTCTTTCTAAATAAATGCAAATTCCATCCCTCAGAATCCCCTCCAAGGAACTCCTCGTCTCTGACCTTGGCTGATTGAGTCGATAATTCCCTGTGTTGTTTTGGCTCACTTCTCCCTTTTCTGGCCCCACTCCTCCACTGCCCACAAAAAATAATTATAACTATGTTGGTGATATGGCCAAAGATATAGTTCTCAGAGTGTGTCAGGGTCAGTGTTCGGAACAAGTCAGGCAGATTTCTTTAATCTACTAAAACAACATGTCTATGACCAAAACAAACTATGATGGAAAGTGGAATGACGAGAGGATATTGCAAATATGTACAGTGATATTTCCCTTTGAAAAATACTGAGAAACACACACACACACACACACAAAGACACACACACAGACACACACGCACACACAGACAGACAGACAGACACACACACACACACACATACACACACACACACACACACACACACGTATTGTCGATAACAAACTGAAAAGCAAAATATCTGCAAAGTTAACTTGAAAGAACATTGTCCAAATATGATTCGAACTTATGACCTAAGGAAAAATGAGAGTTTGACCCAAATACTGTTCTATGTGTAGAGTCATCAAGTCCTAGATCATGGAGAGAGGCAGAGAGGCCCTTTGGCTCAAACTCGTCCATGCTGACCCAAATATCCAACCACACTAACCTCATTTCCCAGCACTTGGCCAATAGCATTCTCGTCCTTTCCTGTCCATGTACTTGCCCAAATGCCATTTACGTATCCTTAATATAAATGCATCAACCACTTCTGTTGACAGCTCATTCCCTTTGTGTGCCACTCTCTGTGTAAAACAGTTTCCATCAGTTTCCCTTTTATTCTTTCCCCTCTGACCTTAAACTGATGCTCTCCCCTCCTTGATTCCCCAACTCTAGGAAAAATTTGTTGGGTCCATTCACCCTATCCATGTAAACTTCTATAGGCCCCTCTCCTGTGCTCTAAAGAAAAAAAGTCCTCGCTTGTCCAACCTCTCCCATTAATTCATACTGTTGAGTCCTGGCAACATTTTTATAAATTCCGTCTGCACACATTCCAAATTAAAAACATCCTTCCGATCGCAATGTGACTAAAACTGAACACAACACTACAAGTGCAGCCTCACCAACATCCTGTATGACTATAACATAACTTCCCAACTGCTCTCCTCCATGTCCTGACCGATGCTTGCTAGTGTGGCAAAAGCCTACTTCACTACCATATCTAACTATGACCCCACTTTCAGAGAACGGTGGACCTAAACTCCATGGTCCCTCTGCTCAACTACACTCCTTAAGGTCCTACCAATCAACATGAAACTCCTACCTTGATCTAACGTTGCCAAAATATTCCTCGGCCCACTTCTCCAGTTTGATCAACGTCCTGCTGCAATTTCTGATATACTTCCTCATTGTCCACGATACCACCTATCTTAGTGTCATCTTCAAGTTTCCTAGCCATGCCTTGCACATTCGCAAGAATATCATTGATACAGATAACAAATAGCAACGGGCCCAGCAGCGACCCCTGAGGCACTTCATGTGTCACAGGCCTCCAGTCCGAGAGAACCCTTCCACTATTACCCTCTGCTTACTACCATGAAGCCAATTGTATATCTAATTTGCCAGGTCCCTCTGGATTCCATGCGATTCTAACCTTCCAGACCAGCCTATCAATGGCAACCTTGTCAAAGGCCTTACTGAAAACCACACACTCTATCGCCCTACCCTCATCAACATTCCTGGTCACTTCATCAATGAACTCAAACAAATTTGAGAGGCATGATCTCCCACTCACAAAGCCATGTGATCTTTCCAGTATAAAAACAACTATTAATAATAATTATTAAAATTAATAATATCAAACCAATAAGATATAAAACTAATATCAAACTAATAATAAGATGACACTTTCAGTGGAGAATAAATTAACCATGGTATGTGATATTCGAACGTGCATCATGGGTGAAGGGCAGAATAGATTTTGTACCTGTGTCATTGAACTGTGTTGAAAAAAAGCAAGGGTGACATGGTAGTTCAGTGGCTAGTACTGCTGCCTCATAATGTCATGGATCCGGGTTTGGTTCCAGCTTCGGGTGACGCTCTGTATGGAGTTTGCACATTCTCACTGTGTTTGTGTGTGTTTCCTCTGGCTGCTCCATTTTCCTTACACAATCCAAAGATCTATAGGTCAGGTGAATTGGCCATGCTAAGTTACCTATCGTGTTATGTGCATTCGTCAGGGGTAAATATAGGGTAGAGAAATGGAACTGGGTGGGTGACTGTTTGGAGGGTTAGTGTGGTCTTGTTGTGCCAGACGGTCTGTTTCCATACTGTAGGGAATCTGTCAAAAAAACTATTTCTAAACAAACCTTATATTTCCAAATGCATGCATATCGCACACCTCAGAGTCTTCTCAAGCAACCTTCGTACCACAGATATTAGACTTCCTGGTCTATCGATCCCAGATTTTACTTTGCTTCCCTTTCTGAATAATGGCACAACATTTGCTAATCTCCAATATTCTGGAATCTAACCTGTTGCTAACGATGATGCAAAAATATCAACCAGGGTCCCCGTAGTTCCTTATGTAGCCTCTTGCAGTGTTCTTGGATGCATCTGTTTACAACCAGGAGATTTATCCACCTTCATACAGTCTAACGCATCCAACACACCTTCTCCTGTGATATTGACTCACCCCAAGATAACACTACGACTTTTGTCAGCCTCCCAAGGTTCATGTATTACTCCACGGTAAAGACAGAGGAGAAATATTCATTGAGAATCTCGCAAATCTTCAGGACATGCACGTCCATTTTGGACTTTGAGGGGTCATTTTCTCATTTAGCTATTCTTTTGACTTTAATATACTTAATGAACCTCTTTGGATTCACACTAATCTTATCAGCCAAAGCTATTTTGTGCCCCCTTTTCACCCTCCTGATTTCCTTTTTCAGTAAACTACTGTACCCCGTGTACACCTCCAGGTATTCCCTCGATCCCAGCTGCCTGGACCTGAGCCACGCCTCCTTTTTGCTGGTCTAAGCCTCAATATCTCCTGACATCCGAGGTTCCCTCTTCCTACCAACCTTGCCTTTTACCCTCACAGTAACACATAGACCTTGAACTGTCGACATTTCACTTTTAAAGTCCTCCCACTTGCAGGAGGTCCCTTCGCCTGCAAAGAAACCCCTCCAACCAACCCCTACAAGCTCCTGTCTCATTCCATCAAAATTCGCCTTGCCCCATGTTTGAACTTGAACATGTGGACCAATTTTATCCTTCTGCATAACTATTTAAAAATTAATAGAACTATTTTCGCGGGTCCCAGAGGGCTCCCCCACTATCACCTCAGACACCTGTCCTGCCCGAGATCTTAGAGTAGGTCACGCTTCGTCCCTTCCCGATTTGCACTCTCTACTTACTGCTTGAGGAAACTATTCTGAACACACTTAATAAATTCACCCCATTTTAGTCCTTAATTCTATGTCATTCCCAGTCTATGTTAGGAAAATTAAAATCTCCTACTAATGCAATCCTATTGGCCCTGTGCGTCTCCCCAGTCTGTCTACATATTTTTGTTCCACTAATTCCTCGTTTATTATTTGGGGGCCTATAGTACAATCTAAATCCTATCACCATTCCCTTCTTATTTATTAGCTCCCCAGACAAATCCTCACAGGATGATTCATCAGTTATTTTATCTCTGATTACTGCTGTGTTACTCGCCTGAATCAAAAATGAAACTCTCTGTCCCCTCTTTCCACCATCTCTGTCCCGTATAAAGCACCTGTCCCCTGGTACTTTAAGCTGTCAGTGCTGTCCCTCCCTTATCTATGTTTCAGTAATGGCTATAATGTCCCAGTCTCACGCAGCGATCCATGTCCACAGTTCATCAGCCTTACCTGTCAGCCATCTTGCATTGAAACAGTTGCGATTTAATCCAACAGACATTCCTTGCTCCCTGTCGTTGTCTAGCCTGACCTGTCTCTTCATTTTACTGTTTCTGATTACTGTATCTCCTTCCAGCCTCGCACTTGCCTTCCTGCTGTTGAGGATCTCACCACTCCCCAACCCCAGCCAATCTCGTTGAAACCCTCCCTTGCAGCAGTTGCAAACCTGCCTGCCAGGATACTGGTCCCCTTCCAGCTCAGGTACAACTTGTCCTTCCTGAACACGCCACCTTGCCCCACAAAAGATCCCAGTAATCCAAAAATCTCTGCCCCCTGCACCAATTCTTTAGCCACCCCTTCATCTGCCATATCCTCCTATTCTTACCCTCACTAGCACGGAGAACTGGAAGTAAACTGGATATTACCATGCATTTTATCCTTTTCCGTAGCTCTCCACAATCACTCTGTAGGATGTCATCACTATTTCTACCTGTGTCATTCTGTCCTTTGTACCAATGTGCACAATGACTTCTGGCTGCTTCCCGCTCCCACCACCCTCCCCCTACTCCCGGTGAGAACGTTCTGCAGCCACTCTGAGACATTCTGGACCCTGGGCATGTGGGAGGCTACACACCATTCCGGATTCCCATTTGCTGCCACAGAATCTCCTGTCTGTTCACTATCGAGTCGAATAATTACTTCTGTTGTTATTCTACTTGCACAGCCTTCTGAAAATGGTATTTCTTCATGAAACAGTTGAATTTGGCAGAATTGTTTTGCTTCAGGTAATGGGGAGATTCCAATGAATCCTCATCAGGAATCCTCCATTAGTGGGAAAGACGACTGGGCTTTTTTTCACTCCCACACATTGCTGTGATGAGCGATTGGGAAGCAGAAAGGGAGCAATAGAATGTTTCTCCACAGATAGGCTATATTTTCCATCTGTAAGTTAAATCAGTAACGTTTCCAGTCCCACACTGGACTCTGTGAGCTCTTCTTGAACATTGTCCGAACTATATGACTCCATAACATTCTCGACTCCAGGTCAGTGTGTTATTGCAGAATCAATTCATTCACAATAAATGGTCCTACTTGTTTTGAAGATGTATTACTATGTGCTTGTATAATGTAAAAATAAGCGTTTCATGTCTTCACAAAGTCTGTGTTAAAATGAATATTCTTAAACATGTACAGTAATTGCTGGAAAAGCTCAGCTTGTCCGTCAGAATATGTGGGAAGAGAATTCACAGTTCAATTTTACTGTCCAATGACCTTTCCTTTGAAACTGACTTATTCTTAAATTATTTCCCCAGTTTTATTCTCCCACACTATAAGAAATATCCATCCAGTATTCACCAACTACACTCTTCTCCAGATCTTATATGGTCAATAAACCATCCCTCATTCTCAGGCCTAACTGTTAATTCTTCAGAACGTAATGTCTTCATCCCAAGAATGCATAAAGAGAAACATCTTTGAGACATTTCGAAAGCAATTTTTTTTTCAGTTTAGGCAGTTATAACTACACATTATACAACAGATGTAATCTCAGCAATGCCCTGTACTGATGCAAGAAACATCACTAAGATCATACCCAACACCCCTTGCACGAAACAGGATCATGACATTTACCTTCCAAATCACTTGCTACATCTTCAGGTTAATTTGATATGATTCATGTACTACGACCCACAAATCTCTCTGTAACACTGAGTTCTGCATTCTCCTTGCAGTTAAATAAATTTCTGCTGTTTCGTCTTTTCCACAAAACAGAAAATTTCCGTCACATATATATTGTACTGTTTTTGTTTTCTGCTGAAGCTTTGATCACAGCCATCCTCTGTCTTTATGCCATTGCTTATTCTGCCTTCCCCTGTCCGTATCCCATTGCAGATGCTCGGCCCTCCCCCTGTCTGTATCCCATTGCTGATGCTCTGCCCTCCACTGTCTGTATCCCATTGCTGATGCTCTGCCCTCCCCTGTCTGTATCCCATTGCAGATGCTCTGCCCTCCCACTGTCTGTATCCCATTGCAGATGCTCTGCCTCCCCCCGTCTGTATCCCATTGCTGATGCTCTGCCCTCCCCTGTCTGTATCCCATTGCAGACGCTCGGCCCTCCCTCTGTCAGTATCACATTGCAGATGCTCTGCCCTCCCCTGTCTGTATCCCATTGCAGACGCTCTAACCTTCCCCGTCTGTATCCCATTACAGACGCACTGACTTCAGCTGTCTGTATCGCATTGTAGATGCTCTCCCCTCCCCTGTCTGGATCCCATTGCAGACGCTCTGCTCTTCCCCTGTCTGGATCCCAATGCAGGTGCTCTGCCCACCCCATCTGTATCCCACTGCAGACGTTATGCCACCCCTGCCTATATCCCACTGCAGAAGCTCTGACCTCACCCATCAGTATCCCATTACAGACACTCTTCCCTCCCCCTGTCTGTATCCCATTGCAGACGCTCTTCCCTCCCCCGACTGTATCCCATTTCAGACGCTCTGCCCCTGCCCTGTCTCTATCCCATTGCAGACGGTCCGACCTCCCCTGTCTATATCCCATTGCAGACGCTCTCCCCTCCCCCTGTCTGTATCCCATTGCAGACGCTCTCCCCTCCCCCTGTCTGTATCCCATTGCAGACACTCTACCCTTCCCCTGTCTGTATCCCATTGCAGACGCTCTCCCCTCCCCCTGTCTGTATCCCATTGCAGACGCTCTTCCTTTCCCCTGTCTGTATCCCATTGCAGACGGTCCGACCTCCCCTGTCTGTATCCCATTGCAGACGCTCTCCCTTCCCCTGTCTGTCTCCCATCGCAGACACTCTGCCCTTCCCCTGTCTGTATCCCATTGCAGACGGTCCGACCTCCCCTGTCTGTATCCCATTGCAGACGCTCTCCCTTCCCCTGTCTGTATCCCATTGCAGACGCTCTACCCTTCCCCTGTCTGTCTCCCATCGCACACGCTCTTCCCTCCCCCTGTCTGTATCCCATTGCAGAGGTGCATATCTCCCCCAGTCCGTCTCCCATTGCAGACACACTGCCCTTCCTTGTCTGTATCCCATTGTAGACGCACTGCCCTCACTCTGCCCTCCGCTGTCTGTATCCCATTGCAGACAGTCTTCCCTCCACTGTCTGTATCCCATTGCAGACGCTCTGCCCTCTCCCCGTCTGTCTCCAATTGCAGGTGATCTGTCCTTCCACTGTCTGCATTCCCTTGCAGACGCTCTACCCTCCCCCTGTCCGTATCCCATTGCAGACGCTCTGTCTCCATTTGACATCTTATTGAATGACTAGCCTGGTGCATGAGCAAATTGAGCTCCATCTCCTTCATCCGGTTCATTAGAATAGATTGTAATTTGTTGATGACCTCATACAGATCCCTGAAGAATTCCACTCGTTACAGCTTTCCAAACACAAAATGAGTAATGATCTATACTCTGCATTTCCTGACAGCTACCTAGGGCTCACCCTCTTCTGCATAACAGCCTGGGATGGTTATAGGGCGTCCCCCTGTGCGGTAATTTACTGAATACTTCATTCTGTTTGGTGGGGTCTGTTTGGTGCAGCCCATTTTGCCGCAGACGCATTTAGGCACAGAACTATTTCAGCGCAGCTCATATTTATTCCTTTTCAGGCTTAGGTAAAAGCATTAATCAAAGCAATAAAAATAAAAATAATGTTTATTGCCTTTAGTAAAAATGTTAAAAAGACACCTGAGTAAGTATAACATTGACTCAGAGTTTTATTTCAGAGCTAAAATGATAATCGGTCTTGCATTTATTCACATTGAAAACATTCATGAAGCTATTGAACATTTGACTGATACGCTTCCAGATGAACTGCAACCGCTGCTGGACTGGTTCGATGATAACTATGGAGGTAGAAGATTACGCAGTGGAAATGGTCGGCGTTCACCGCTTTTTCCAGTTGGAATGTGGAATTTATATGAAAGAACTTTAAACAATGACGACAAAACAGACAATAATGCAGAAGCTGCCCACAGGAGATGACAATGCGAACATGATGTGGAACATCCAGTTATTTGGAAATATATTGACAGTTTACCAAAGGTTCAGAGAGGAAGGGACATTTACTATGAGCATTTGATAGCAGGGCACGATAGTCCATTGAAATTAAAGAAGCAGATGCTAGATTTCAAACACTCGTAAGAAGATTTCGTGAGAGAAATGATGTCGAGTATTTACAAGGATTGCCCATAATTTTGAATGAACGTCATGTTTTAGATTTTTCGGAATGAACTTATATCATTTACTTTTTTTCTTTTTAACATTTTTACTGAAGAGAAGAAACATTATTTTTATTTTTAGTCTTTCATTAATGCTGTTAACTAAGCCTGAAAAGTGAGAGAGATTAGATTGGAACTGCCAGCGAGTTTAAATTGAGAATTGCTCTTTACTGAACATTGATGCTTACTTGGTTGGTGGGACGTCGATGTTTCAGAATCTCCACACAAGGTGTCCTGGTCCTCTCTGGCTTTTTGAAGGATCCTCCCCATATGTCGAGGTAGACAGTGAGGGAACGGATATCGGGCCCTCTACTTCGTTACAGCATCTGTAAGCCGCCCTCTCTCTCTCTCTCGCCTCCCTATCCCTCTCTTTCACCCCTCCCTCTCTCTCTCACCCACTCTCTCTCTCGCCCCCTTCACTCTCTCGTCCCCCTCCCTCTCTCTCTAGTCCCCCTCCCTCTCTCACTCGTCCCCCTCCCTCTCTCTCTCGTCACCTCCCTCTCTCTCTTCTGCCCCCTCCCTCTCTCGTTCCCGCCCCCCTCTCTCAGCCGCCCCCTCCCTCTCTCTCTCACCCACTCTCTCTCTCGCCCCCTTCACTCTCTCGTCCCCCTCCCTCTCTCTCTCGTCCCCCTCCCTCTCTCACTCGTCCCCCTCCCTCTCTCTCTCGTCACCTCCCTCTCTCTCTCCCGCCCCCTCCCTCTCTCTCTCCCGCCCCCTCCCTCTCTCTCTCGCCCCCTCCCTCTCTCTCTCGCCCCCTCCCTCTCTCTCACCCCATCCCTCTCTCTCACACCCTCTCCCTCTCTCTCACGCCCCTCTCCCCCCCTCTCTCTCCCGCCCACCTCTCTCTCTCGCCCCCTCCGTCTCTCTCACCCCATCCCTCTCTCTCACACCCTCTCCCTCTCTCTCACCCCCCTCTCCCCCCCCTCTCTCTCCCCCCCCTCTCTCCCGCCCACCTCTCTCTCTCGCCCCCTCCCTCTCTCTCACCCCATCCCTCTCTCTCACACCCTCTCCCTCTCTCTCACCCCCCTCCCCCCCCTCTCTCTCCCCCCCCTCTCTCCCGCCCACCTCTCTCTCTCGCCCCTGCCTCTCTCTGTATCACCCCACCCTCTCTCGTCCCGCACCCCCTCTCTCTCGCCCCCCCTCTCTCTCTCGCCCCCTCCCTCTCTCTCTCACCCCATCCCTCTCTCTCACACCCTCTCCCTCTCTCTCACCCCCCTCTCCCCCTCCCTCTCTCTCCCGCCCACCTCTCTCTCCCGCCCCCTCCCTCTCTCTCTCACCCACTCTCTCTCTCGCCCCCTTCACTCTCTCGTCCCCCTCCCTCTCTCTCTCGTCCCCCTCCCTCTCTCACTCGTCCCCCTCCCTCTCTCTCTCTCGTCACCTCCCTCTCTCTCTCCCGCCCCCTCCCTCTCTCTCTCCCGCCCCCTCCCTCTCTCTCTCGCCCCCCCCTCTCTCTCGCCCCCCTCTCTCTCTCGCCCCCTCCCTCTCTCTCTCACCCCATCCCTCTCTCTCACACCCTCTCCCTCTCTCTCACCCCCCTCTCCCCCTCCCTCTCTCTCCCGCCCACCTCTCTCTCCCGCCCCCTCCCTCTCTCTCTCACCCACTCTCTCTCTCGCCCCCTTCACTCTCTCGTCCCCCTCCCTCTCTCTCTCGTCCCCCTCCCTCTCTCACTCGTCCCCCTCCCTCTCTCTCTCGTCACCTCCCTCTCTCTCTCCCGCCCCCTCCCTCTCTCTCTCCCGCCCCCTCCCTCTCTCTCTCGCCCCCCCCTCTCTCTCGCCCCCCCTCTCTCTCTCGCCCCCTCCCTCTCTCTCTCACCCCATCCCTCTCTCTCACACCCTCTCCCTCTCTCTCACCCCCCTCTCACCCTCCCTCTCTCTCCCTCTCCCGCCCACCTCTCTCTCTCGCCCCCTGCCTCTCTCTGTATCACCCCACCCTCTCTCGTCCCGCACCCCCCCCTTCTCTCGCCCCTCCCTCTCTCTCTCACCCACCCACCTGTCTCTCATGCCCGCCGCCTCTCTCTCTCACCTTCTCCCTTTCTCTCTCGCACGTCCCTCTCTACCTCGCTCCCCTCCCTCTCTCTTACCTCCTCCTTCTCTCTCTTGCTCCCCCCTCTCTGTCGCCCGCCCTCCCTCTCGCTCTCGCTGCTCCCTCTCTCTCTCTCAACCACCCACCTCTCTCTCTCTTGCCCATCCCCTCTCTCTCTCTCTCTCATGTCTCTTCCTTTCTCTCTCGCCCCTCTCTCTCACCTCCACTTAGTGGAGCTGCTGGGGATGGTTTGCAGAAGGTTGTGCTGTGAGCTGCCTCAGATATCCCGGAAAACCTGATGATTTGGTGACGCAACTCTGAATGGAACATGGGTACTGTAGTTACAGCATCTGGGTCTGCAACATGAACAACAAATGGAGCAGAGGCTACAGAGAGGGGAAGCTCTGAAACCACAGACTGAGTGTATGTGGGGAAAGGGACATGCCGTATTTGTCTGTGCCTTAGTCTGGACAAGTACACATTCTCACTCTCCCCGTTACATACACTGATGCACACTCTCCCTATCTGCCCCTCACACACATTCACACTGCCCCTCTCTCACGATCCACACATGCACTCCACTCTGTCACACACACGGATGAACACAGACCCGCTCTCTCTCTCCCTCCCCCGCACACACGCACAATCCGCCTCACTCTCTCTCACATACAGAATGGGTGTCTCTCACTCCCCTTCACGCAGACACGCCCTCTCTCTCACACATACACATGCGCGCTACTCCTACTTTGTAAATAAAACCAGTCTGACTCCAGGGCAAGACACAGACAGAGTCCAAACAAGGCCTCAAGCTTAGAATACATTATCTGACCGCAACTGTTACTTCATTTACATCGATAGTACCTGAAGGTGTCTCCAGGCAGTGACTTGAAATAAATTCTGTGATTTGCATTTTAATCAATCAAACCCGCCTCTCCATTCTGACTGATTAAGTACTTAAGAGCCATCTTAGGTGTGTACAATTCATGTGCATGACTTGTACAACCCTTTGATCTTGGATAAAGATGGCTGGAAGTGAAGACTTTATGGTGGAACCGTTGATGAACAGTGGAAGGCTTTCAAAACAATTTTTCAACGTTCTCAGCAACAGCATATAATGGTGAAAAGGAAGGACTATAGGAAAAGCGTAATCTGCCATGAATGTCTCAGGAAATAAGGGAGGCTATCAAATTAAAATAAATGGCATAAATAATTGCAAAGACCAGTGGGGAAGTAAAAGATTGGGAAAACTTTAAATGTCGAAATAATGTCAAAACCTTTAAATGTCAAAATAAAGCAACAAAAAAGTTATCAAGTCACATCCGATAGGTTACAAGAGTAAACTACCTCAGAATATAAAGACAGATAGCAAAATATTCTATAAATATACAAAACGAAATGAATGGCTAAGGTAAGCAATTGTCCTTTAGAATGTGAGAAGTGGGATCCAGTAATGAGATATGAGGAAATGGACAAGGAATTGAAGAGTTATTTAGTTGGTCTACACAATGAAGGACACTAATAACATGTCAGTAATTGTCAAAGACAGGAAGATAAGTGAGTACCTGGAAACAACCATTCCCAAGAGAGAGATATTGTTGGGCAAGCTCATGGAGCCAAAGGTAGATAAGTCTCCTGGCCCTGATGGAATGTATCCCAAGGTACTAACAGAGGTGATGAGAGAAATAACAAATGCACTTTTGGAATTTTTTCTGATTTCACTGGACTCTGACACAATTCCAGCAAATTGGAAAACAGGAGTACAGACACCACTGTTTAAAAAGGGAGATAGACAACATGACGGGAATTATAGACTGGTTAGCTGAACATCTGTAGGAGAAAATATTTCAATCTATAATCAAGGAATAAATGGCAATGCATCTTGATAGAAATTGTCCCGTTGGGGAGACACAGTGTTGGTTAATGAAAGGCAGGCCACGTGTAACTAACCTACTGGAATTCTATGAAGACATTACACGGTGGCACAATGGTTAGCACTGCTGCCTCACAGCGCCTGAGACCCGGGTTCAATTCCCGCCTCAGGTGACTGACTGTGTGGAGTTTGCACGTTCTCCCCGTGTCTGCATGGGTTTCCTCCGGGTGCTCCGATTTCCTCCCACAGTCCAAAGATGTGCAGGCCAGGTGAATTGGCTATGCTAAATTGCCCGTAGTGTTAGGTAAGGGGTAGATGTAGATGTAGGGGTATGGGTGGGTTACGCTTCGGCGGGGCGGTGTGGACTTGTTGGGCCGAAGGGCCTGTTTCCACACTGTAAGTAATCTAATCTAATCTAATCTACAGGAGCCCAGTAGGTGTGGTGTACTGAGATTTCCAAAAGACATTCAATATAGTGACGCCAAAAAGGCTGCTGTGTAAGGTGTGGCATTACGGGCAATGTATTAGCATGGAGAGAGGATTGGTTAACTAACATGAAGCAACGAGTGGGAATACATGATTGTTTTTCTGGTTGCTGATCAGTGACTAGTGGAGTGCCTCAGGGATCGGTGCTGGGACTGCAATTATTCACAGCTTACATAGATAATTTGGAGTAGGGGAGCACGTGTAGTGTCTCAAAGGTTGCAGACGATACTAACATGACTGGCAGAGTAAAATGTGGAGAGGATGGTTAAACTTTATAAAAGGGACATAAAGAGTTGAAGTGAGTGGGTCAAGGTCTGGCAGATGGAGTGCAATTATAATAAATGTAAAATCATCCATTTTGGTAGGACAAATACTAAAGAGGACTCTTATTTGAATTGTTTAAAAATGCAGCATGCTCTTGTGCAGAGGGACCTGGGTGTCCTTGTGCATGAATCACAGAAGCTGGTCTGTAGGGGCAACAGGTAATTAACAAGGCAAATTGAATTTTGTCCTTCATTGCGAAAGGGATTGAGTGTAAAAGTAGGGAGTTATGTTGCAGATTTAAAGGGTGCTGAGGAGACCACACCTGTAGTACGTGCAGTTTTGGTCTCCCCGTCTGAGAAAGGAAATACTCGCACTACAATGTATGCAGAGGAGGCTCGTTAGGTTGGTTACAGAGGTGAGGGGTTTGGTTATGAGGAGAGACTGAATACATTGGAATTATACATTGATTGGAATTTGAAAGATTGAGGGAGGAAGGAATAGAAACATTTATAATTGTGAAGGGAGTAGGTACGATAGAAATATAAAGGATGATTCCAGAAGCATGGGAAATTAGATAACAGGGCAAAGCCTCAAAACTATATGGAGCAGATTTAGGATTGAATTGAGAAGGAACGTCTTGATCAAGAAGCTTGTGAACCTGAAGAATTCTTGAGGATTTGTCATTGAATGTGTTTGAACTCTTATAGATAATTGTTTGAAGATTAAAGGAATGATGGATTATGGTGAGTGGGCGGGTAAGTGGAGCTGAGGCTATGAAATGATCAGCCATTATCTTATTGAATGGTGGCGCAGGCTTGAAGGGCCCGATGGCCTACTCCTGCTCCTAGTTTGTACGTTCTTATGTAATGGGTCAACATGAAATGGGAATTATATTTGACAAACTGACTGGTCGATGCATACAGAAAAGAAATGGATGCAATGCATTTAGATTTTCAGAAAGATCTTGATAAAGACTATGGCTGAGTGTGCAAATTCAAATGTTACGGCATTGGGACTAAAATATGAACATGATTTTAGAATAGGACAACTGACACGAAACAGTGAACAGGAATAAAACAATCTGTTTTGAAGTTGAAGGATCATGGCGTGTCGTAGGGATTAGTGATTGTGACACAGCTATTCTCAATGCTTACCATCATTTAGATGAGGGAATCAAATGCAATATTTCTCAGTCTGCTGACAGCACTAAATGATGTCGGATTGTTAGTGGGTGAGGAGGATTTTTTAAAAAAAGCTCCAAAGTGATTGAGACAAGTGGAGTGAATGGGCAAATATGTGGCAGATGAAGATCAATGGGGGTGGATGTGATGGTGTATACTTTGATAGGTACAATAGAACAGCAAACTATCATTTCAAAAGAGATTGTATGAAACATGTTGGTCTTTGAAGGGATTTATGTTCTTCCTTTTTTTTCCTGTTGCGCAGCCCTCCGAAGTCAGTGCAGGGCAGTGAGTTCTGAACCCAGAAGTCAATACTGGGAATGGCATTGGCACGCTGACCAGTGTACACAAACCCACCAAGTGGGGAGCTGTAACATTTTAAAGGATCTGTATTTCCTTGTACACCAGTCACTGAATGCAATATTGCAAGAGCAGAAAGCAGGCAGGAAGATAAATGGTGTGTTGACCTTAATTTCTAGGGGATTGACTGACAGAAGTAAGGGTGTCTTACTGCAGCTGTACAGGGCCTCGGTGAGAGCCCATCTCGAACATTGTGCAGTATGGTGTGCAGTACTGGTCTCCTTACCTAATAAGTGACAAACCTGACATTGAGGGAGTGCAGTGAAGGATGACCAGACTGATCTCTGGAATGACAGGCTTGTTGTGAGAGCAGAGTTTGGGGCGTTTAGGCCTGTGTTCAATGGGCTTCAGGAAAATGAGTGGAGATCTCAGTGAAACATATAAAACTATAACAGTGTGAGACATATTGGAAGATGATAATTCCCCGGCCTGGGACGTCTAGAACAAGAGGCCACCGTATTAGGTACAGACAGGCCACTCTGCATTGAGATGAGAATAAATGTCTGCACTCAGTGACTGGTGACTCTGGGAATTTCTCTGCCACATAAGCAGTGGAACACAAGGCACTGAATATGAGTAAGGATTTCTCGACACGAAAGGGAGCGGGAGGCATCTGGAGTATGGCGGTCACAAGCTCTCAGACGTTAGGAAGGAGGCCTCTGCAGGGTCAACAGAAATGTGTTTCCCATTCCCTTTTCCGATACTGAGGCTGGTGCCGGGAATTCTGTCAGTTTTATCCTTACAAACTTCAGAGCAGTTTGATACAATTTTGTGTCCTACTTTGCCGTTTTCGAGACCATTGAAAAGTTTATCACATGCATGTGTGTACAGAGTATCGTTTAGGCCAGACCAGAAATGCATGGAATTCACCAGGCCAGTATTCACTTCCTGAATGTACATTGATGAAGCAAATTGGAGTTTACAATCGGCATTGATTTCAGCATCATCATTACTGATACCAGATTTTAGATCTCGATATGTTGTTAATTGCTTTTCAATTCCATCAGCTATCCAGGGCATTAGCCTGGACCGGATTAGTAACCCAGTGATATTTCCACAACAGCACCATCTCCACGTAGGGACCTATTGGAAACCACACTGAGCTGGTTATTTCTGTGCGGATTGACAGATCTGTCCAAAAGAATTTCTACCATTTTAACTATCGTGATGGGACTGAGGGGGTGGCAAATGGTCAGATTGTAATTATTCTCCGCTTCGCGGACTGGACATAGTTGAGTAATTTTCCACATTGCCAAGAAGATGTCAGAGTTGGAGCTGGAATGAAACAGCTTCTCCCAGGGACACGGTTGTTGTGCATCACAAGACTTCAGTCCTGTTGCAGGAATCGTGTCAGGGCCCTTTGCCCTTGTCGTATCTACTCTGTTCAGCTGTTTCTTCATTTCACTTGAAGCAAATCGAATTGATTGAAGACTGGCATCTGTGATTCTGTGGGCATCATGGCGAGGGTGAGGTGGATCATCCACTCAACACGTCTGGCGGAGTATCTTGCCAAAAATACATCATTATCTTTTACACTGATGTACAGGACTGTTCCATTATTTAGGATGGGGATAATAGTGAGCCCTCTCCTCCATGAAATTGTTTAACCGTCCATCACCATTTATGGCTGGATGTGACAGTACTGTTGGTTTGTTGGTGTTGTGATCATTACACCCTCTCTATCACATGTTATTGCTGCAGTTTGGAATGCAGACAGTTAGTTATGGTAGCTTTAACGGGTTGTCATCAGGTTTAGGTACACACGATTGGGACACTGGCACGTTCACCTATACATCACTGAACCATAGATCAACTTGGTTGGCATGGTAGACTGAGGGATTATCCCAGGAAAAACGTTAATTTAAACAGAATTTAATTCTGTTTCTGCTGCTGCTGTGGTCTGCAGAACCACATCAATATCAGGAATTCTCTATTTCAGAAGGTTTGGAGAGTTAGATCATTTAAAATATCTACAGATGAGCTTTGACCTGGAAATGAATTGAATGCAATTAAAGACTAGTGATGAAGGAGGCGTGAAAAAGTCATAGACTCTTAGAATAATACAATATTCAAACAGACATTTTGGCTCAACTCGTCCAGACTCACCTGGTTTCCTAAACTGAATGATTACTATTTTTCTTCTTTAGACGCACACCCCTCCAAACCTTTGGTATTCATGTACACATCCAATTGTCTTTCAAATGTTGTAACTGTACTCCCCAATGCTACTTCCTCTGAAAGCTCGCTACATATACACGCCACCCTCTGTGAGAAACAACTGTCCCTTAGATCTCTTTTAAATGTCTTCACTCTCACCTTAAACCTATCCTGTCTGGTTCTGGACACACCCACCTGGAGGAAATGATCTTGTCTATTTATCCTATCCATGCTTCTCATGATATAATAAAGGTCACCTCTAAGCCTCCAACGCAAAAGGAACAAAATCCCAGCCTATCCTTATATCTTAAAACTTCCCGTCTCTGTCACATAATTTTAAATACTTTTGTCCCCTTCTCAGTTTATAACATTCTTCCAATAACAGGACAACAAGAATTGCTTCAAATGTGGCCTTACCATTCTCTTGTAGAGCCACAACATGATGTGCCAATTCCTATAATCAATCCTCTGACCATTGGAAGTCAGCTTGCCTTACGCCTTATTCACTGTCCTGTCAATCTGCGACTCAACTTTCACGGAACTATGTACCTGGACCCGAGGTTTCCCTGTTTGGCAACACTCCCCCCAGCGCGCTACCATTTTCTGAATAAATCCTACACACTTTTGTCTAACAAAATGCAAAATCTCGCATTTATCTGCATGAAGATCCATCAGCCAATCCTCAGCCCACTTGTCAAGTAGATCAAGATATCTTTGTTCTCTAAGACAGCCTTCTTCACTGTCCACCATAACTCCAATTTTGGGGGTTTCACCTCCAAATTCCTATCCACGGTTCCAATATGCTCATCCAAACCATTTACAAAAACCATGAACAACAGCAGCCTGGTCCTTGTGGCACAACGCTGGACACAGGCCTCCAATTGGAACAGCAGATCTCTCCCAGCACCCTCTGTCTACTACAGTCAAGTCTGTTTGTATCTAAGTGGATCGCTCTCCCTGATCTCCTGCGATCTAACCTTATTAAACAAACTACCATGTGGAACCTTGTTGGGCCTTAATAAGGTCCACATAGACAACGTATGTTGCTTTACCTTCATCTATCTTCCTGATCACTTCTTCAAAAACTCCAATCTAGTTTGTGAGACATGGATTCCCAGACAAAAAGACGTGCTGAATATCCCTAATCAGTCCTTGCCTTTCCAAATGCATGTAAATCCTGCCTCCCAGAATCTCCTACAAACACTTATTCACCCTTGACATCAAACTCACTGGTCTGTAGTTCCCTGGGTTTTCTTTGCAGCCAAATTACAAATAATGTAACAACATTAGCTGTCTTCCTGTCCTCCAGGACCTCAACCGTGGCTGTCAATGATACACATAAGAAAGTCAAGAGAACTTCAGATTTCGGAAACCAGAAACTAAGACAGAAATGTGCTGGAAAAGCTCTGCAGGTCTGGCAGCATCTGTGCAGAGAAATCCGATTTAATATGTTACAACACGGGGGAAACCTTCCCCCCCTCCCACCATCTCCACCACCCCACGCTAATTTAAACTTGCAACACAGAAAAGATTTAACCCATGCTGTAATTTGTAAAAATTCGGAAGGCCAATAACCATCCTAAAGCTCACTATTTAAAGCAAGAATTAACATTTTTTAAAAAAAATGTCTAACAGGGAATAATTACCTAACAACTTTTTGCAACTCCTTTCTCTGACCAATCTTTTACTTACTCTTCTATAATACTGGTCCGATAATCCCCCCACCCCACCCCTCCCCCAATTAAGATGTACCAAAACATTCAAATTTCAGAACCAGCCAGCTGTCGAATCTTCTCTTTGTATCGTCCTCTGTCTTCGCTTCTTCTCCTTAGAGCTTCTGTTTCACAGGTCATTGATAAATAAAGGTACATTTTGGTGACCTATTCTCCGGTCAGTCTGCCGATGTTGGTGCCGTGGCAGTTCTCCCCGAACTGGTCAAATTCCTTTTCAGCTTTCTATCCCAAATCATCGGGTAATTTCCATTTTTTTTATAATATTGCCAAATGCCAAATGTAAACTCGATTGTAGTTTAGCTTCTTGGGACATAATTTAAATGAATTGATCAAATTTGATTTTATTTTTTGTCTCATAGTAACCCAGGTACTGCAAGCTGCTGGACCACATGTTACATTGTAAATTTTCCAGAACTCACTGTGCTTGGAAATCCTTCAACTCTCTTAAAGGTACAATACCCTTTACACATTCATAACCCCTTCTCTCTCAAAAAAGAACAATCATAATGAAAACACGGTCTCATTTGTTTTTCTATTCTTTCAACACATTACCATAACACACCGATAACCTAAATCTAAGTTCACCTTAACTTCTTCCCCTTATCCTATATGTAACATTGGATAATTTCAAATCTCGTCTAATCTTTATCAGTTAAATCTGTGAGAACGCATCTGAGATTACATACTTACGACACGTACGTGTACGATTTTTAAATTAAAAGTCTGTAACATAAGACTCCAATGAAATAGCCTTTAAAGCGTTCAAAAAATGTCAGCAGATTGGGGTCCGTGTACACAACCATCTCCAACACTCTGTTTGTGAGTACACATTAAAATGTTATAACTGTAATACCAAACTCAACAGTCCTTTCTCAATCGTGGAATATTTTCTCTGGTGAATGTTGAGCTTCTTTGAAAAGGACGATCCCATCTCATCACAGTGCAGCTCCAACTCCTATGTCACTCACATCGACGGCAACTTTGAAATGTTTTCAAGCGTTTGGTGTAGCTGAAACTGGTTTGGTGCTCAATATTTCTTTTTAATGGTCGAATGTCTCCTGGCATTGTTCTGTCATCCAATACTTTGTGTTTTTCTTCAGCAAGTCGGTAAACGGTGCTACTACACTGCTGACATTTGGAACAAACTTCCGATAGAATCCTCTGACTCCGAAGGAGCGAAGCACCTTTTTCTTCTAGGTTGGCCGTGGAAATTCCTCCGTTGCTTTTGTCTTAGCGTTCCATGGGATCAACCTTCCATGACTGATATTTTGTCCCTAGAACATCATGTCTGCTTTCACAAATTGTGTTTTGTTTAATTTTATCACCAGTTTTGTTTCTCGTATTCATTCAAAAAGATCTGCCAACTGTACCAAGTGATCTTTCCAGGACTTAGTAAAGATCACTACATCCGTCTAAACGGACTGCACAGTTTATTAATCAGGCTACAACTCTGTTCATGAGTCTTTGGAATGTGTTGGGTGTGTTCGTCATTCCAAAGGGCATCACTTTGAATTGATACAGACCATTTGGTGTTACAATTCAGAAATTTATTTCACTGACTCTGATAAAGGTACCTGCCAGAAACCACGCATTAAATCCAACTTGGTGATGTAACTGACTTGTCCAACTTTCTCGACACAGTCCTCCAATGTTGGTCTTGGATATAAGTCTGATTTTGTAACAGTCTCGATCTTCCAATAATCCAAGCAAAATCATTGAGTCCCATCCGGTTTGGGAACTAAGATGATCGGCGAGCTCCACTCGCTCGGGCTTGGTTCGATGATGTCCTCATTGAGCATATCCTCCACCTCCTTCTGGACCTGTCTGGCTTTGAGGGATAAAGCCGATATGGATTGTTTTATCGGAACAGTACTCTCTACAACAACTTCATATACGATAGTGCCCACCATATGATTCTAACATATCTCCTCATATTGCAATAACAAACCTTTCAACTGTGTTCTATGCTCCTGAGACAGATAGTTTACTAATCTACCCCACTGCTCAAGGACTTCTACGTTTTTGACATATTTTGAGGCACATCAAAATCAACGATATTTGGAATTGATTATTCACTCTGAGGGGTAGTAAATAACACCTGTTTCTCCAATTCTTTCTCTCCTCTACTTTTCAGAAGGGGACCTGCACACTCATTTATAAGTCACATGAAGTGGTCTTCAAATGTGGGAATTGGCAACAGAGGTGCTAGTTTCATTACTGTCGGAAGCCTACCTACCATTTGGCATGAATGACATGTATGCCAAACGTTAACCACATCTTTGTGCATTCCAGGTCAATAAAAATATTTTTGTCCCTTAGCCCGAGTCTTTCGTACCCCATGTGACCTCCTACAGGTAGTTCTTATGCTACCTGTAAAACTTCCTGTCTCTATGCTACTAGCAACACAATCTGGTGCACCTCAGCACATTTCTCCTCTGCACTAACCTGATGTGGTCTCCATTTCTGTCTAAAGATCTATCTTTCAGATAACAACCCTCATGAATATCCTCTGCCTCCTTTTCAGAGTACACATCCACATATATATCTTTTATCGTCTTGTCTGTCTGTTACAAGTCCTTTAGCCTTTCAGGCCAAAACACCTCTGTCTGACCCACTGCCTGTTCAGGTTTTCACTACACCATTAGGGCAAACAGGGTGTCCATTAACTGAGTCTCAACTCCTTCATCTTTGTCTATAGTTTGTCCTTCGTGCTGTGACTTATAATAGTGGGATATGGTTACTGCACAGCCTGGGAAAATACCAGGATATTTCCGATTTAACACTTCCGTTTCTTTGTCTTCCTTGGGCTTCTCCACAACAAGCGATGTCACTCCCAGCTTGGACCCTGCTAAACCCTTCTCAAGAACAAACTGCATTCCTGGATGTGACAGTCTGTCAAACTTTCCCGCTATAACTTCCCCAGTCTTGATTAGGCACTCCAAAAAGATCTTACATTGGGAAATGCTAAATTTCTGTCCATCCTTCCCATTAATTAATGCATTCCCGGGTAACAGATCAGAAAGACTGCAAATTTATTCATCTCTTCCTATTATCGTCTGGTTAGATCATGTATCTCTCAAAATGGTAACTTCTTGCTCTTCTACCCCCGTTAGTTCTGAGTAAACTTTACTCACAGACGCAAATTCTTTATAGAGATCAGGTACTAACTCCATACCCAGCCCCTGCCTTGGTTGTGCACTTTCCTGCAGCTCTTCGGACTTGTTGGGGTTTCCTTTAAATCTTTCACTAATGCCACTGGCTTAGCTTCGTTTACCACATCTTTTCCTACAGTCCTTTTCTTAACAATCAGCACTGTGACCATACATTAACCTCCTTATGTCGGTGAAAACACCTTTTCCCAATGCCCTTCTGAAACCACCGGCACTGTAATTTTCTGTGTCCCACTCCATTACAGTGAAAACACCTGAGGCCTTTCACCTCCTTTCCACTCACTTGGGCAGCTTCTTTAACCTGTGGTAAACTCATATGTTCTACTCTTTCTTTTATAGTGTAGCATCTCCCCTTCTCCCAAACTCTATCCCTCACAGGACAAAATTCTGGATGGAAGCCTGTCTTATGCAGCAGCATGTGTTCATCTATTAATTCTCCTGCCCTTCTCAATTTCTGAACTTTCTTTTCCTCCACGTGAATTATTATCATCTCTGGAAGTGAGGTTTTAAACTCCTCCAGCAGAATAATCTCCCTTAGAGCCTCATAGGTCTTATCTATCCTTAAAGCCTGCACCCATCAATCAAAATGCCTATGTTTAATTCTTTCGAACTGAACATAAGGCTGATCTTGTTCCTTCTTTATGTTTCTGAACTGCTATCTATATGCTTCCAGTACCAATTCGTAAGCACATAAAATACCTTGTTTCACATCTTCATAATCTCTTGACCCCTCAACTGGCAGGGCAGCAAATACCTCACTAACTGTGCCGACCAGCTTAGCCTGAACTACCATTACCCATTAATCCTTTCTCCACTACCTGCCTAGCCATTTTTAAAAAAGAAATAAAGAAGGCTTCAACATCTTTCTCATCAAAATGTGGCAGAATTTTGACATAGTTGTATACATCACGAATGTCCCTTTTACTCTCCAGCCTGTTCACTTGACTTTGCATACTAAATCACACCTTCTCAAGTTCAAATTCACTCTCCCTTTGCTCAGCTGAGAACATTCTCCTCTCTTTTTAATCCCGTGTCTCTCTTCCCTCTTGCTTTCTCTTTCTTCTCTCCCTTTGTTTATCTTTAAAACTACATTTTCTTCAACTGTAATTTAAGTTTTTTTCTAAATATCGTGCACTTGTCTGTTTCTCTGGCACACCTTATTGTTTGAGTAATTTCCTGACAATTTCAGCTTTACTCTTGTACTTGGTTAAGCCCAAATCTAAATTCTTTGCTAATTCTAAATGTTTGGCCTTTATTTTTCCTATTAAATGCCATCGGCAAAAGTGAGAATCATCTTAAAACCCCAGAATCTTTTTAACATTTTTAAAGAGCCATTTCTCTCACTTTAAAATTAACCAACTACAAGTCACCGAAATTAAACAAAGTTTCTCATCGACTTTTTATTTAAAGCTCTCGGATAATAACTGATTATGATTGATTAAATTATTAAATGAGTTAATGTAAATGATTAAATCTGCTGTGCATTTTCGTACCCCAAACCCATTTCACTCTGCCCAAATCTCAGACTAGATCTGTCTAAACTTGTTTTAATCACAGACAAAAGGCCCCAAACTGTTATGACACAGGGTTAACCCTTCTCCTAATCTGAACCAGACACAAAGAAAAAAGTGCATCTCATGCTGTAATCTGTTACATTTCAAGAGGAAAAGATTCATTTACAGAGGTCACTATTTAAAGTAAAATTAACAATTTTGTTATTTAAGTCCAACAGAGAATATTAAAATGAACAACTATTTCGAACTCGTTTCGTTCAACCTATCTTTTACCTCCCACTCTACAATACTGGTCCGATAAAAGAAAACACCATGATTAAGATTTGAAAAAAATACAATCACATTTCAAAACCAGTCAGCTTTGTCAATTCTCCTTTGTAGATTTTTCTCTGTAGATTTTTATCTCGGTTGGCTTTGATGTTCTGCTGTGCAAACGTCTTACAGACAGGTACCTTTCAGAAAGCTCTTCAGCTAGCAGTCTATCTTTGTGGATGCCCTTGGCAGTTCTCTCCTTAAATATTCAAACTGTCCAGTTTTACACCTCAAAACATTGGATTATTTAATTGATTTGGATGTCATCAAATACATTATATTTCAAACTCCATTGGATTTCAGAGTGTTGGGGCATAGTTAAACTGACTGGCCGAATTTGAATTTGATTTTGTACCATGACAACTCAGACTCACTATTTGTTTCACAGTCAAATTTTACATTTTAACTTTTTTCAGAACACTGTACACCTCTACACCTTCATATCAATATCGTTTGTCAGCCCTATGTAGTTTACCATGAATTTGATCACCTAAGTTCACGTAATAGTTTTTTTCAAAATAAGACCCGCTTTCTCTCATCCTTCCTTTGTCTAAATCCTTCTTTCCAGTTATGATTCCAATTGCTTACAATGTTACTGGTATTCTTCGACAAAGTGATACATTGTGTGTGTTTTGTGAATAATCCTCTGTAATTGAAATGAGATGAACGAATGAGATGCAATCACATTCCCATATGAAGAAGTAAATGTGCAACTTTTCCGAGCTTTCTGATTTTAAAAATGATGCAAAAAATCTCCTTTATTCAGGATTAGGAAAGTGAACAAATGGCGTTCACAGACAGAACAGGAGTAATTCAATAAAGCTTAACTGGGATCATTGAATGACCAAATATTTAGTTTTCCCCTGAGATTTTAAATTTAGCTTTGTTTCAAGTCTGAGTTGTGTATGTTTTTGTCAATATGCAAATATAATCGGTGACAAAACCACAAGTAGCTGGTCATGCTCAGTATTTCTGGAAGTATCTGCTGCGAGAAAGCAGATTCAACATAGGGTAACAGAATGGGTCTAGGTTGCTTACTTTTTGCAAATAATGTTGAACTATGTGCCGGTTAGGTGCATTAGTCAGGGGCAAATGCAGAGTAATCGAGTAGGGGAATGGGTCAGAGTACGTTACACTTCGGAGGGTCAGCGTGGACGTGCTGTGTGAAATGGCCTGTTTTCCCACTGCAGTGATTCTGTGATTCTATGAATTCTTCGTACAAAGGGCGTATGGTGCGAGCATCAGGGATGTCTCCGAGCATGTTCTGGGCATACTGAAGTGGGTGGGTGAACAGCCAGCGGTCGTGGTACACATTGATATGAATGATATCCTTAAGAGGAGTGAAAGGTCCAGCAAAGAATGTTTAGGAACCAAGACCTGAGTTTAAAAGCAGGATTTCCATGGTTGTGTGGGAAATAGAACCCACTGACTTCAATAACTTCAGTCTGAGACAAGATCTGAAGCAGCAGTATCGGTTATTATACTCTTGCAAGAGTGGTGCCTATAAGATAGGCACACCAAATTTAACTAGTACACAACTTTTTGTACAATTCATTCCACTTTTACTCCTCCCCCACTTATTCCATTGCTTCTCCCCTGTTTACATCTCCCACTTCTTTCAACACGGCTGTTTATCTTTTGCCTCATCTGGCCTTGTTCGTGACAAAAATGCATGTCCTGCTTGGCTGTTTCACCACATCCCTCTGTGGTCTATAGTTATATATCCTCCTTGACTGCCATCTGCTTCCTTCTTCGCTAAAGCAACATTTCCTTCAATTCTTTGCCCATACGGATCCTTATGAACTCTTGATTGTGTTTTTTGTTTGTTTTTGCAGAAGCGGGAAACAGATACTTATAGCTGTTTGTACAAGCATATCTCGCTTAACCTACACCCCTCTTCCACTTTCATTTTCAACCTTGTGATTGTTGCAGATAACAACATTTATAATTACTCCTCACAATTCCCCCTTTCTATTTTTACATTTAATTGTTGTTTCTGCATTTTTTCCTTTAAGCATCGCCCGCAAAATTCACAAGCATCATTCCTGAGACTTCATCCATCTTGGTCTCACTCATCCCCTCATTATTTAATAGAAGAAAGTCCTTCTGCCTGATTCCCTTTTAGGGGCATCTCTTTCATTAAGGCTGTCTCAATCAGTCTTTGGGTGAGCCCTAAAATACAGGGTATGATGCAACAGCCAATGGCTACCAATACCATGGCTACTACTATCAGGGAAGTAATGATGGAAACCACCATAGCCTTCCATTTTCTAAACAATGATTGAAGCCATCACGTGTGAGATGTGTTTTCTCCTGAATTATCAGCAGTTTCTCTGCTAAGGTAGTCAAAGCCCTTACAGCCCGAGCAATTGAACCATCAGGTGCAGTGTTATTGGGAATGAAGGTAAAACAGCTTCCTCCTAACATCACACACACACACACACACACACACACACACACACACACACACACACACACACACACACACACACACACACACATACCCTTTTTCCACTAGAATCATATCAAGGGCTATTCTGTTTTCCCAAGCCATCCTACTTGTCGCGTCAAGCTGTTCTGATATTCCTTTAACCGCATCCCTTGTATAATTTATAAATCACTGTTGGTTATAGAAAATGTAATTTATCCAATCTACATTTTTATTAACTGTCACCCACCAAAAGAGAGCTGACTCAGGGGATGCTTTTAAGTCTTTCATCTCCAAGGGAGGGAACATCAGAGATAGGGAGGTACAGTTCCTATCATTCCATGCAGTCTTATCCTGTTACAGGGCTCTCATATGTTTCATGCCCTTCATGTCTCCCTTCCACCCGAGCGGAAAGGGAACCCCCTGGGCCACTGGTATACCGGAGGCACATGCATAGCATTTGGTCTTGTTCAGACTTTTCACAGTATACTTTACCCATTCAATCCAGGCATTTGCATCCCAGTACCCAGTTTCTATTTGAATGATCTGTTTAAGTCCTTTACCTCTTTAATTTTTACTACTTTTAAGTCATCGGGAGGGGTGAAAGGTTGTACCGTATTATCCAGTAGTTCTGCCCATTTTCCCTGTCCTACGATGATTCGTAAACAACAGCCCAAGAAATCACTCCCGTTAGTTTTCATGTAATTGCAACTGATAGGTGCCCCCCGCCGCCCCCCAACACCCCCCCCCCCACCCCCAGGGTTGCTTCGTGCGATGTTTCGTTATCGTAAAGTATATTGGGTTACACTGTATCGGGACAATCAAAAGCTGGTCGGAAAGTGGCCCAGTGTATTGTGACGAGGCTATTATACCAAGTACCATCCCCGAGGCCATTCCCATAGGACTTAAGATGTATATCTGAGCTGTGGTACTGTCCCTGATTATCTACATCCCCACAATTTACCAAGCTGCATGCATCGGCGTCTATTACTTGCGGGTTATCAGACTCCGGAACCGTAAATAACACATATGACAAAATCCCAATATTAAGAGAGGTATTATCATAACTCTAAGCGTCCCCAGCATTCTAAGATCCTGCTGCAGCACCAAAAGACTTAAAATACTTAAAACCCTCGCTCAATATCCGTTATATTTGATAAGGTCTACTAAACCTTGCTTGTCAAGGTTCACCTAGAACTGGAAAAAATAATAATACCTTATCCCCAATCGCAAAATTGCACTTTTTAAAAACATTTCCCGTCTGCTTCCTATTTTATTGCATATTGCAATACTTTTAAATGCTGTCTAGCCAACTCCCCAGCGCTATTAATCGTCCCTTAAGTTTTGAGACCTAGTCCAAAGGTGTGGCCTTTGAACTCTGATTTGCTATTTTTTCCTTAATCAATTTTAATGGTCCTCTCACTTAATGCCCCAAACATAATTCCAATGGAATGAATTTGCTCTGTTAATTTTGGGCATTCCTGATCACAAAAAGTGCAAATGGAATTCCCTAACCTTAATCATCTGGATAATCCCTGGATTATAAACCCTCAACATGGTCTTTAATGTTTAATGTCACATTTTTAGCGCTCCTTGCAATTTTGAATGTTTTGCAGTAGATTTGAATTGCTTAATCCTAAGACATTATCGTGATAAATTATATGTAAAGTTTGAACCTTGATCCCACTGTATCTTCATTGGTAGTCCGGATCTTTTTTTTATAAAAGAGTAATTCCTTTCCAATTCTTTTAGCTGTGATACTGCATCTTGGGATGGCCTCTGGAAATCTAGTCGATGCATCCATTAGTGTTAACAAATACTGATGGCCACTTTTTTGTTTGCGGTCAAGAACCTAGCCAATCAATTAAGACTCCTGCAAAAGGTTCCTCAAATGCCGGAATAGTTAAGAAAGGTGCAGATTTTATTATCGCTTGAGTTTTTCCAATTACATGACATGTATAACGCATCTGGCAAAATTCAACTGCATCCTGTTGCGGTCCAGGCCAGTAAAGTGTCTCTGTATTTGGTCTGTTTTTTTCATAACTCCTAACTGACTTCTAGATGGTAACTCATACACCATTCGCATCACCTCCTTTCTGTAACCCATTGGCAATATGATTTGATGAATCTCTTCCCATTTCTCATCTCCTTGAAAATAGTTCGTCTAGATTTCCTCATTTGGACATCATTTTTAAGGGAATAACACTTAGGGATACATTCAAAATTCCTAACATATATGTTTTTTGATGCAACTGCTTTAAACTTTTATCTTCCTGCTGTGACTCAATCAGTTTAGCTGAGCAAAAAATATTTACATGATCACCTATTTGCTCCTGTTTTGTCTCAACTTTCTGATGGAACAAAGTATCTGCTCATGCCACTTAAGCTTCCTTATATTTATGTTTTTGGTTTTTTCTGTTTCAACTGGTGATATTGGGACTTTATTACCCATAATCAGGAAAGTTTCCAGGATAAGATTCCTACATTGATTCAGTTGTCTGCATATCCACTGGCTTTTAAACGAGAGTAGCAGTAATCCAACCACTGAATCAGCTATATTTTCTGCAAGGACAAATTTCATTCCTGGAGCTGAGAGTTTGTCCAGTACCCCTGCCACAATTTCCCCACACTTTTTGGGACACGCTAAGCACACTTTACATACTTTTGCCTCATGGTGAATTCCCTCTAGCAGTACCTTTTCTGGAAATAGTCCTTCAGGAGTACACATCTCCTTATGTTTTCACAGATGATTAGATTAGATTACTTACAGTGTGGAAACAGGCCCTTCGGCCCAACAAGTCCACACCGCCCTGCCGAAGCGCAACCCACCCATACCCCTACATCTACCCCTTACCTAACACTACGGGCAATTTAGCATGGCCAATTCACCTAACCTGCACATCTTTGGACTGTGGGAGGAAACCGGAGCACCCGGAGGAAACCCACGCAGACACGGGGGGGATGTGCAAACTCCACACAGTCAGTCGCCTGAGGCAGGAATTGAACCCAGGTCTCAGGCGCTGTGAGGCAGCAGTGCTAACCACTGTGCCACCGTGCCTGCCCTCTTAATATTACACCCTCTTTACCTGCCCTATGTGAGTAAAATTTCCCTTTACAGGTATATTTTCTAAGCAGATCTGGCACTTCCTCCTTAACAAACTTCCAATCAGCTTGTACACTCTGATGCAGCTTTCTAGCTTCCACTGTGTTTTCTGTTACCACTCCAACAAAACTCCCAGACTTATCTTTTTTCCTGCATCTGTGTTTTTTTTTTCTGAACCCACCAAAACAGTGATTTCATGAGTCCTAATTTGTTGTAATGAAAACACCAGAGCTTTTTATCTTCTTTGCCTCCTTCACGTATTGCCTTTTTACCCTATGGTAATTTTTTCACCGAGATCTATATCCCCCTTTCTACGTGGGGATTTCTTTTTGCACAATTTCTATCCATCATGGACTGATATTGATTCTGGAAGCCAAAACAAGTTTCATAATCATAATCACTAGTCATAATCATCAGCCACTTCAGCTGCCAGTTTTGGCTTTATAACTCTATGATCTTCCAAATGAGTGTGCACTATGTGAATGCTTAAACTCATTCAAAGTAATTGTCTCTCGAAGAGCATCGTATGTTTGCTCTCTTTTTAAAGCTCTTATCCAACTATTTAAATTACTTTGTTTGATCCTTTCAAACTCAATATGTGTTCGACCAGGATCCTTACATAAATTCCTGAAACGTTGTCTGTAGGCTTTTGGCACATGCTCATATATATGTTTTCCTCTCCTCATACTCCCCAGATCCCTCCGTTGATAGTGTTGCACATACCTCACTAGCTCTACCTACAAGTTTTGTTTGGGTCAACAAAACCTACATGGTCACTGGCCACTGAAATTCTTTAGCCACTTTCCTACTCATCAAATTTAGGCAAGCTGTGAATATACTTGAAATCAGGCTTTGAACTACAATGGGATTGCCCATCCTCAGTCTGTTCCTCACTAAGCTTACCTTCAGCCCTCACCCTCATCTTTTAACACTGACTTTCCATTCGAAGTGTCCATCTCTGAAGCTCGAATGCTCCCTCTTTTTCTTTCTCTCCTGCTGAAGCTATTTTTTTCTCTTTCCTCTGCTAAACGTATTCGTTATCTTTCTTCCTCTTGTGACTTTAATCGTAGCTCAAACTGCTTCATCTCTGCTTCTAACTCAAGCTGCTTCTTTTGCGATTGAAGTTTAGTCATGCCACAGATCTTGATGGAGTTTCCAGCAAATTGGAATGCTGAACTACTGCTGCAATCATCTCATCTTTCCTCACATCAGACGGTAGCTTCAACTCCCTTTGTCTACTAATTCCCGCTGCTTGGACTTATGTGCATTTTGTAAAACCCCCAAGGTCACTTTCTCCAACTCCAAAACAAGCTTGGTTCGTGCAAGAACCATAGCTACCTGAAGCTCTGTTTACTCACCAAATCAACACATGACATAAGAGACAATAACACCTGCCACTGCTGTCTAATTCTGCAAAGGCCCCCTAATTTGTTGTGGACCAGACCCGACCCCTCAAAACATTTTAATAGGTAGCCCGGACCTTAGATTTGCGATTTTTTGAAGGTTAGTGTATAGCTGATATTTCCAGAGTGAAGCGCTGGTCAGACTGCCGAATTTTAAACAAATGACATTTATTTGCCAAATTACCAAATGAAACATAAGGAACCGAAAATAGAATACCTGAATAATGTATCGTATCCGAATCTGATAAGCTATCCCGATTTAAGGATGCTGTTCCAATTTACTTGCAACAATCCCAATAAACAGAACCCCTTAGCACCAAGGGTAAAACTGACACAACTGCTGACAGCTTATAAGATTAGAAGGGCAGAATGAGGCAGAGAGCGTCCAGTGACCCTGACTCAACAAACTCCCGAACTGATCCAACCTGTCCAGATGTGGAAGCTGGACAGGTCCTCTTGAATCTCCAGGCTACTTTTCAAGACTTGAAAGGCATTATCTGTTAGGTATAAACAAAAGGACCCCAACAAACCTTTCGAAATTATGACATATTGGAATTCTGTGTCGTTTAGACCCTCTTTTAAAAATTCAAGGTCAACATAACCCTGTAAAAGGACTAGCTTTGTGAGAACATGCCACATTTGGCTTTGGACTGAATTCCAAAAATTCTTACTGCTTTGAAGACGATATAATGCATGAAGTTGTTTGTTAGTTTTCATAAAACGGTACTCAATCATACTGTGTGTTGAAGCTTCAGCATGGTCACGAGTGGAATGTCCAGACAGATCCACACTTCCTGTGTATGGTCAGGGCAAATGCATCCACTGAGAATCTGTTGGTTGGCGACTGTACTAGTCGAGGAGAGACCAGCATGGAAACCAAGTCTAGATTGTGATTTTTTTGTGGATGGTTATGATGGAGCGTTCAGGTGGTTACAGTATTGCAAATGAACAACGCAGCAGAATCATCTCGCCGGCGATAAGAAAACGTCCATTATTCTCCCTCACAACTAACTTCACGAGAGCAATTGGTGATGGGGATGTGACCATTAGTCAGCAATGTCAACATTCAATTCAATCCAGTTGTTATTTTGAACTGAAGGTCGAATTCTGAAAGAAATTATCTGGATCTGTTTGTGCAGTGACTGTGATTGATGTCAGTCTCCATGGATCCGAATTATGTCACTGGATGGTTTTCCTCTTCTATTTGTACTGGGCATCTTCCAATGCTTTATCCCATTATTGCTGCAGATGCATCCACTGCAACACTGACACGGATCAGCAGTTGCAGAAACAGGGAGAGGAGAGATCAGAATCAGAGAACCATAGACTGGAATGTTCCAACAATGGACCAGGATCTGAGAACAGTAGACTGGAATATTCCAACAATGGACCAGGATCTGAGAACAGTAGACTGGAATGTTTCAACAATGGATCAGAATCTGAGAACATCAGACTGGAATATGTCAACAACGGATCAGAATCTGAGAATAATAGACTGGAATGTCGCACCAATGGTTCAGAATCTAAGAAAAATTGACTGGAATGCTACAACAATGGACAGGAGTTTAGCTTTGGGTCTTTTGTATCTTTCCTGGTATTGGCACATATTAACATATCGGATATTAGGTGTGCTGTGGATTATTCAGACTGGTTACTATCCCATGCTCGCTATTGTTGGTGTTCCTGGTAAGTCTCCCCATCTCTATCGATTTATTAATCCCATAAACCATGGTGAAATTCAGTGCTATTTCTGTTACCTATATTTCGTAAAGACTGAAACTATTATCTTCAGTTTCAAATGCAAATCCATTCATTCTCCACAAATTTCAGAACCACCCACACTCCCACCCTCACAAACATCTGAGAACAAGACTGTTCACAATCCCGAAATACCCATTTGCCCCCAATTGATTTATGTCTTGGTATTCTCTCCATCACTAACGCTACCCACTACCAACTCCATGATATCCCCAGACCTATCTTGACGTCAGTGCGGGTGATAAATAAACCATTAACTATAGCATGGTAAAAGTCAGACTTTATGGTTCCTGTTCTCTTCTAATCGCTCTTTCCGTAACAAATGTTTCCATCAAAATCTTGTTCTTGTCTGTGAAATAAATTCATGACAGGGACACTGTGTCAGAATAGTCATGTCGATGTCCACGTAATTCAGTGGTCCAGATATCTACATCATGGATGCTGTTTCAAGTCTTATCTCAGATGATGACAGAACTTAAATTCAAATGAGAGGAAATGTAAATAGAAGTGAATTTTACTAATATAATCCCACCAGCACTTTGTCAAGAAGTTTACCTGTTTCACTGTTATCCTTTGGTGAAGAAATCTCACATTATTGCCTGATTTGAATTAAGACTGATATCAGACTCAATACCTTAAGGAATGGCCTCACAGTAAAAGGCATTTAGTGAGGTCCACAAATGCTGCCCTGCCAGTGATGCAGACATTCAATGTAATAACAACATGTAAGGTAGAGGAAAAAAATACAAAGTATGATACTAGAGATCAGAAACAAAAGGAACGAGTAAGTGCCAGAGAAACTGAACAGATTGGCAGCCTCAGGTCGAGAGAATAATAGAACTGACATTTTGCGTCCAATCACCATACATCATAACTGAATGCATCTGGGAAATAGTGTGTTTTATGTTGATGACATGGATGGCTGCTGTGAAAGGGAGAGGGAGTGAGTTGAATAGATAGAGCAAGAGAGAGGTAGAGAGAAAGAAACAAAGAGGGATTGTTGATGATCAGCTGGAATGGAAATAAAAATCCAGATGAATCTTATTTATTTTTCTCCTGTTCCCATATCACTGAAATTCATGCCCATGTAAGGTGTACATCAAAGTCCCGGTTTGAAGTGAGTTATGTCCTAATGTCTCTCTTCCTTGAGAGTGATCATCTTCTTTTATTCAGTAATGGGATGCTGGGCCAGTATTTAATTCCCTTTCCCCATTGTCCTTGTGAAGGTGTTGGTGAGCTGCCTTCCTGACCCACTGCAGTCTGTGGGCTGTAAGTAGTCAGTGCTGAGGTCAATGCGGTTTCATTTCTTTGAGAATTTGTAGTGAGTGATATAACTGAGCGGCTGGCTTGGCCATTTCAAACTACAACTGTGTGTTAACCACAGTGCTGTGGGTCTGGAGTCACATGTACGTCCGACCGGATGAAGATGATAGCTTTCCTTCCTTGAAGTGCATTAGTGTGCCAGGTAGGACAAACACAATGCTTTCATTGTTTAATTTGATTCTCAATTCCTGATATTTTATTGAATGCAAAATCTAACATTTGCCGTGGTGGGATTCGAATCCGGGGTCTGAGTCATCACCTAGGTCCCTGGGTTAACATCACAAGGATAATATAGCTAGGCCATCACCTCCTCAGCATCGCCAATAGTCTCCAATGGCAAACGTGGTGTTGCTGTTGGCGTGGCTGTGCTTAAAACATAGCGTTTTGCAAGGCAACAAAGTGATTTGGCAAAACATATCATCCTTCTCATTTTGTATTAATGAGAAGCCGAGATGATGGGAAGTGCTTTTGGTGAAAAGGAGGTGGATGTCCTTGGCCATGAGCCACTGACAGAATTCATACAGAGCAGTAAGTAATGAGTATCATGTTGTTCACAAACATGTCAGCAGCCACACTCTGACAGGGTTGGTCATTCTCAAAAGCTTCTGACCTCCTTGCAGAAGACGAGCCTGTCTTCTCGGAGATGGAAGATGCCTCCTTGAGACATGGCACAAATCATCCTCTGTGCCTCCTTACCATCAGCAAACCATGTTAATATAACACGCGTGAAACATTAGCAAGGGAGCCAGGAGGCACTACATGGAGCAACCTGTCTGTGCAGTCTCTGCTTCATTGGTTTGTAATGTTACAGCATCGATGAATTCCTCCTTTTTCAGTTTAACAGTTTGGATGGGCTGAATGGCCTCTTCTGTTCGTGTATCAGTGTCTTGGGTGGTTGAATGTCCTCTTCCTCGTTCCAGGGAAGAGGCTCATTATTGGGTAACCTGTGGTAGCTGCTTACTAGCGTGTTGTGCTGACGAGATTCCTTATCTTACTGTGTCATAATAGACAAACAGGAGGCTGGAAGAAACAACAAGCCAGGCAGCATCAGGAGGTGGAGAAGTCAACTTTTCAAGTATACCTGTTCTTCAGGACTGCGGGTGGGGGTAGGGGGAACTGCAGATAAAGAGAGAAAGGAGTTGTTGGGGTGGGGAGAGCAGCAGGATGGTGAGGAAGGAGTTAGGTGGACACAAGTGTGGGTGCAACGTGGTTGGTCGATGGGAGGGATGAATACAGTTGGGAGCTAAAAGGCTGGGTCATTTGGTAGAATGGAATGGAGGAGGCGGGGCTGGAAATGGAGTAGGGCCATGTAGGGAAGGTTATTTTAAATTGGAGAACTCAATGTTGAGTCCTCCAGGTTGTAGGCTAACCAGGCAGATGGTAAGATGTTGTTCGTCCAATTTATAGTCTGACTCACTGTGGCCACAGAGGAAGCCAAGGAGGTCATGTTGGAAAGGAATTGGGAAGGGGAATTGAAATGGGTGGTGACTGGGAGCTCAGGCCAGCCCCTTTGGACCGGGCTGTGATGCTTGGTGAAATGTGCACTTAGTTTACGCTGCTTTCCCCGATGTAGACAAGACCAGATCAGGAGAACCTAATGCAGTAAATTACATTGAAGGAGAGGCAGGTGACCTCTGTTTCACCTGGAAGGACTGTTTGGGGCGCTGGATGGAGGTGAGGGAGGTGTGTGCCAGCAGGTGATGTATTTTATTTTTCATTTGCAAGTGTCAGTTGCCCATGGGGATTGACAGGTTTGGTGGGGAGTATGGCACGAACCAAAATTAGTGAAGGGATCAGTCCTTGTTGAAGATGTGCCAGGTGATGGGATCCAACCTAGTTTACTGTATCTGCCATTCCTGATGTGGTCTTCTCTATTTCGGGGAGACCAAATGTAAACTAAGGGGAATGGTTTGCTGAGCATCTCAGCTGGGCCTGTAAGGGCTGATCTGACCTCCCAGTCACTGCCTATTTCAATTACACCTACCAATCCCATTCCGACATGGACATCATTGACCTCCATTGCCACAAAGAACCAAAGCACAAATTGGAGGAACAACGCTTCATATTCCACCTGTGTAGCCTACAGCCCGGGGTCTCAACACTGGGTTCTCCAATTTCTAGTAACATCCCTTCCAATCCCCAGACCTCCTGCTTAGCCCCTCCCCTTTCCATTCCTCTGATCAACCCATCTTCCAACTGTTAACTGGATTCATTCTTCCCATTGGCCAACCCGGTGGTATCCTCGACCTGTGTTCCCCACCACAACATGCTGAATCCTCCTACTTGCACACCTCATCTCTTTATCTGTGCACACCCTTGCCCTCACCCCCAGACACGAAGAAAGATTATACCCAAGATGTAGACTTTTTCTCCTGATGCTGCCTGGCTTGATGTGTTCTTCCAGTCTCCTGAATTCCAACATTTGTAGTTTTTTTCTAAAAAATCTCTTCTTGTGTAATAGGTAAGAGAGAGTGAGTGCGCTGTGCCTCTACTTATCCAATAGCTTATATGGGCTGAATGGCATTCTCATATTTTCTGTGAAACCAGCTTGAGATGCTGAATGAGCTCCTCTTTTTTAGTCCTGTGGAAATGTTCAGGGTTCAGCAGTGCTGTTACATGAATGTTGCCTACACAGTAACAGCATGAGCTTGAATGTTGTCCAGGTTTTGCTGTTTTGTGCGATCTTTTCTCAGTATCCTCACTTCTGATCGAATGACGGAGGGTAAGACGTTGCTGAAGCAGCTGAAGGAAACTCCCCTGAGGACGGCCCACAGAGATATCCAGGGACTGAGAGGATTGATCTCCATCAGCCACGTGGTGCTCCAAATGGCCCAACCACTTGGGAATTTACAACTTATTCCATTTCGGTGCAATTTTATTCAGCCTCCTTGACATCTTGTTCAGTCATGTCCTGTCAGGGCCAGCCATTCTGACGCTGTCTTCATATCTTTTGATTTGGAGATGCGTGTTTTACTGGGGTGTACAAAATTAACAATCACACAACACCAAGTTATAGTCCAACAGGTTTAATTGGAAGCACACTCGCTTTCGGAGCGTCGCTTCTTCATCCGATGAATGTGAAGGGCTCAATCCTAACACACAGAATTTAAACCAAAAATTTACAGTGTGATGTAACTGAAATTATACATTGAAACATTGATTGTCTGTTGAGCTTTCATCTGGTTGAATACCATGGTATTCACACAGATTAAAGACTCAAAATACTATCAATTTTTCAATGTTATAATTTCATTTACATCACACTAAAGTTTTGCTATAAATTCTGTGTGTTAGGATTGAGCCCTCCACCATCACCAAATGAAGGAGCGATGCTCCGAAAGCTGGTGTGCTTCCAATTAAACCTGTTGGACTATAACCTGATGTTGTGTGATTTTTAACTTCATAGCTTTTGTTCATGTCAAAGGCCAAGGTAAATTTGTGGGGACTATTTCCTTCTGTCAGAGGGTAGTGACTGTTGGGGCCTCTCTATCCCAGACAACTACATCTGAGAATGTTTGAGGGAGCACTGTGGTGTTAATGAATGTTGACACATCAGGGGGTTAAGGGTTACAAAGAATTGGGCATGAAAGAGAAATTGCAGCCAAGAGAGATCAGCCCTGACCTTACTGAATGGAAGGACAGGCTTGACGGGCTATATAGCCAGGTATTATTAGAATAAACCCTATAGTCCAGTCACTTTATTGCCTCTTCCATTACCTGTGGTACTTCAAGTAGCTGGCTAGGCTCATACTGTTGCTGTATGATCTAAACTGGGTCTACTTCTATAGATTGGAGGTACCGATTGGTCTCCTCCTGTAAATGTATGTCATGGTCCAGAGGCTGAGAAGCCACATCCTGTTCTGGTGGAACTGAAATCCATATAGACCAGATCGACCACCCTTGGAGAAAGTCTTCACTGCAGATGCTGGTGATCAGAATTGAAAAGTGTGGCATTGGAAAAGCCCAGCTGGTCAGCCAGCATCCGAGAAGCAGGAATATCGATGTCTTGGACATTCCTGATGATAGACTTGTGACCAAAACGTCGATTCTCCTGCCCCTTGAATGCTACCTGACCTGCTGTGCTTTTCCAGCGCCACACGTTTGGATGTCAACCTGCCCGCCCTACTGAACATTCCTGGTCACATCATCAAAGAACTTTACCAAATTCATCAGGCATGAACTTCCACTCACATAGCCATTCTTGTTATTACTAATGAAACCCTGTTTTCCCAATGCATGTACATCTTATCCCTCAGAATCTTCCCAAGTAATTTGCCTACCACAGATATTAAGTTACTGGTCTGTATTTCCTGGACTTTACTTTTCTTCTTGAATAAGGGCACGACATCTGCTTTCCTCCGGTCTTCTGGGATCTCACCTGTGGTAACTGATAATCAACATTATCAGCCAGGGCCCCCGTAAGTTCTTCTCTAGCTCCTGCAATGTTTTTGGATATATCTGAAAGGACCGTGAGATGTATCCAACTTCAAACATTCTAGTAGATCCAATACCTCCTGTACTGTGATAAGGACTGTCTCTAAGTTATCACCAATAATTTCCCCAATTTCCAAAGTACTCATGTCTTTCTCCACGGTAAACATAGAGGAGAAATATTTGTTGAGGATATCACTCATCTCTTATGGTTCCACACAAACATATCCATTTTGGTCTTTGAGGGGTACTATTCTCTCTCTAGTTACTGCTTTTCCTTTAATATACCTAAAGCACCTCTTTGGATTCACCCTGATCTTCTCAGGCAAGGTTATCTCCTACCCCTTTTTTCCCTCCTGATTTACTTCTTCAGTTAACTCCTGTATCCCCTGTACACCTCAAGGGATTCGCTTAATCCCAGCTGCCTCTACGTGAGCCACGCTCCCACATTTCTTTTGGTAAAAGCCTAAACATCTCTTGTCATCCAGTGTACCTCATTCCTGTCAACTTTCCATTCACCCTCAAAGGAACATATAGATCTTAAACTCCCACTTGCTAGAGGTCCCTTTGCCTGCAAACAGACTACTCCAATTAACCCCTGCAAACTCCTGTCTAAGTCCATCAAAATTAACCTTGCCCCAATTTAGACCTTGAATCTGTGTACAAATTGTTTTCCCTCTCCATAACTATATTAAAATTAATAGATCTATGGTCACTGGTCCCAAAGTGCACATCCACTGTCATGTCACTCACCTGTCCTGACCAATTTCTTAAGAGTAGGACAAATGTTGCTCCTTCCCAATTAGGACCCTCTACATTCTGCTTGAGGAAACTTTCCTGACGCACTTAATTCATTCCATCCCATCAAATCTCTTAATGCTCTGGCAGTGCAATTCTGTGTGATAAAAAATATTTAAGTCCCTATTATGACAACCCAAATGTTCCTGAAAGTCTCCGCAATCTCTCTACATATTTTTGTTCCTACAATTTCTGTTTACAATTTGGGGGCCTATCGTAAAACCCCAATAATGTCACCATCCCCTTCTTATTTCTTAGTTCCACCCACAAAGCCTCATTGGATGATCTCCATCAGTTATTTTATCTCTGATCACTGCTGCGAAACACCCTTTATTCAGAAATGCAACTCCCCTCCTCCCGTTCCACAATCTCTGTCCCTCCTAATGCATTTAACCTGGTACATTAAGCTGTCAGTCATATCCATCCCTCAGCCATGTTTCTGTAATAGCTGAACTATCGAGCGCTGATAACCTATCCACACGCTGAATTCATCGGCCTTAACTGTCAGCCCTTTTGCTCTGAAATAAACACAATTTAATCCATCGGCATTTCTTGTTCCCTCTCGTGGTCCAGCCTGATATGGCTCCTCAACGTACTATGTTTGATTACTGTATCTCCATCCAGCCTATCACTTTCCTCACTGCTCTTGAGGATACCACCTCCTGCCAATCTCGTTTAAACGTTCCCCTGTTGCACTAGCAAAACTGGCTGCGAAGATATTGATCCCCCTCCAGTGGATGTGCCACCAGTCCCTCCTGAACAGGTCAACTCTGTCACAGAAAGGCTCCCAATGGTCTAAAAATATGAATCCCTCCCACTGCACCAATTCTTTAGTCATATATTCATCTTGATATCCTCCTATTCTTACCTTCACTAGCTCATGACACTGGAAGTAATCTGGAGATTATCACTACCGAGGTCCTGGTTTTTAACTTTTCTCCTATTTCTCAGTTAATAATTCTATAGAAACGCATTCCTATATCTAACCGTGTCATTTGTACCATCGTGCACAATGACTTCTGGCTGCTCATCCGCCCCCTTGAGAACTTTCTGCAGCCACTCAGAAACATCCTGGATCCTGAAACCTGAGAGGCAACACACCATCCTAGTTTCCAATTTGAGGCCACAGAATCTCCGATCTGTCCCCCCTAACAATCAAATCCCTGTCTCTAAGGCCCTGTGTACCTTTATCCTTTCCTGCTGCTCCCCAGATCCAGTGCAACCATCTTGGCTACTGCTGCTTTCCCCTGAAGAGGCATTTCCTGACACACATCTCCCATCCCCCAACATACACCAAACCAGTATCCAGAACGGTATACTTGGTTTCGAGAGGAATGGCCACAGGGGATTCCTGCACTTTCTGCCTACTCCCTTCGCAATTCCTGTTGTCGCCCAGCTACTCTCTGCTTGGAACACGACAGGAAGCAAGGAACGCCTGTTGGATTAAATTGCTTTTAATTAAATGCAACAGGGCTGACAGGTAAGGCAGATGAACTCAGGGCGTAGATTTTTACATGAGACTGGAATATTATGGTCCTTACAGTAACATGGCTAAGGGAGGGATTTGGGTGTGATCACATCACTAAAGCTTTTATCTATGAAGTGCTCGATATCTCGGATGATCCGGAGTGCTTCCAGACCCAGCTCCTGAACACGGTCTCCCAGGAGCTGCAGCAGGGTGCACTGCCACACGTGTAGTCATCAGGGACAGTGGAAATCTCCCTGAGCTCCCAAACACCGCAGGAAGAACATAGAACTGCCCAAACTGCCATCTCTATTGCTGTCAGACTAGCGTTAAAAAGAGTTTACCTGAGCTTACCTTTACCTTTTGCTGAACCGCTACTCACCGATGTCTCTGGAACCAAAGCATTACTGCCTACTCTGCCACTAACAGTACGTCAATCGAACACTCCACATTTAGTTTTGGTTAGGTCAGGTGGGAGACACTACAGTAATGTGTTGTTTGGGCCTTAAGCACTCCTAAGCACCAGGCCCATGCTTGGACTTGGGGCGGGGAGGGGGGGGGGGTGTCTTGCTGAGATCTTCCTCCTAGTCGTGGTGACTGCGCTGATGCAAACCTTCATCCTGATAGCTTATCCGCGTTGTCGCAGTCCTCTGGTGTTTTCTGTCTACTAGCTCTGCACTTATGAATTCCTTGTATCTGTAGATTGTATTCGAAACTGTGTCTCACTCCGGAGGGAGAAATGTTGATGTTCCAGTGAATACAGGCTATTAGAAAAGGTTTAACATTAGACATACGAGTGACAGTATACCCATCCGCTCGCTGACTCTGCTTTTACTTTCAATTATTCTGATAACTTTCCATTCCATTTTCCTGCGTTTTCCCTGTAACACTAGTTTTAAAATCTGTCCATCTCATCCTTAAGATATTTGGTGATCATTCCTCAACAGCCTTCACAATTTTCTACAATTGTTTCCCCCCCCACTGAGGTGAGACTTGGTGGTATTTAATCCCATGGCTTTTTTTTCTAGCATTCTGTGTGGAAGTTGAACCTACATTAGATGTTATCATGATCGATCATACCACCATTGTGGCCAGAGGCAAAACAAAATACAACACAGAATTTAACACCCTGGAATCTCCTCTCTCATCTTCCATCTCAGTCTAAGATACAGTTCATCCAGATCTAGAGATTTGCCCACCTTTTATCCTGCATCGACTTCCAATTCTTACTCAACTTCTGTCCAGGAACTCCTTCTCCAAAGTGAAGACCAATATGCAGTGCATATTCAATGTTTGACATATTCTCCGGCTCAATGCACATGTTGCCTCCTTGGTCCCTCATACTCCCTATTCTTTCCCTTGTTACCCTCTTACCCTTAATAAACCGATAAAATGTCTTTAAATTCTTCAGAATACTGCCCACTAATATTTTATCGCCCCGCGTTTTACTCTAGGACTTACTTTCTTGAGATTAGACCTTCACGTTCTCTACTCTTCTGGGACCTCCATTGACCTGCTCACTTTATGCCTGCTTTAAGCTTCTCTTTCGTTTTTAATTCTGTTCTGAATATTTGTGGACACCCCATTCTCTCTGGGCTTGTTTTCCTAAATTTCATCTTTGTTGTAACTTGTTGGGGTGACACTCGCATCAATTCCATTGTGAGCATGTGATCCCCACCACCCCAACGCTGTTCTGCTCCACTTTCACCCAGAAGTAACTGTACTGTGGCCAGATCCTGTCTTTCTCTTGGTAAGATCTGCCTCCATCATTAAAATTATTTTTATTTTTCAAACCTTTTTTTCTTTTGGTCTTTTCCTTAATATGCTAAAAATGCTTGAGTCACGATCACTGGTCCTGCAATGTTCTCCCAATCCTGCCTGCAACATCGATCTGGCTTCGTTCCACAGTGAGGCTCGGCACAGCCCCGCCCATTGTTGTATCTGCTCCATGTTGAAATAAGAAGATCTCTGGAATAAATGTCAAGGCATCTTTGACATCTTAAAATAATTATCGCTGCCCTAATCAATGTCTGTAATTGAAATGCCTTAATGTAATGATCCTATTATTGTATTTACACACCTCAGCGAATTGGTTATGTACCTGCTCCTGTATTTTCTTTTATCTGGGGGTCTATAATAGATCCCCAGTAGTGTGTCTGTCATTATTTTGATCCTAACCTCAACGCACAACCGTCATTTGAATGACCTTCCAAGATATCATCTGTCCTTACTGCAGTCTTTGACTCCATAATTAATAAGGCAACACCACCTTCTCTTTTAACCCTCTCCTGTGCTGCCCATAGTTTTTGCATCACAGAATATTGAGTTGTCAGCCCTGACTTCCCTCAAACACACCTACGTAATGGCAAAAATGTCCACTTCCCCATGTCACCTCGTTCCCCTATCACATCTGTCGGTCCGATAATATTCCCAGTATTATGGTAAAGAACATCCAGCCTGGAATATCGCATTTGGAATCATCTGTTCCTCGGAGTTCTTCAGTCATTTACTGTTTGTTATCAAGCTGCATTTCCATGAACTAAAACTGTAACTCTGGGACTGAATCAATAATTGTTGAGTTGTAATTTCTTTTTTAATTAATATGTTAATCAAATGCAACGTTCCACAACCGAACAGTCAGCTTCAAATACAATGAATTCTTGCTGATTAATTCCCTGCTCAGTGTGTAGCAGGATCAGCCCTCAGTAATGGAGAATGTGAGGACTGCAGGTGCTGCAGATCAGAGTCGAAAAGTGTGGTGCTGGTAAAGCACAACGAGTCAAGAAGCATCCGAGGAGCAGGAGAGTGAGAGCTTTGGGCATATGCCCTTCATCAGGAAGGCATTGGTGTGTTCACATTTTTTCCATTCCATTATTCATGGAATATTTGGAATTGTACTTGCTCAGGAGGACAGCACTGTATATAGCCATGAAATGGAAAGCAGTCAATCAGTTGGTTGAACTGGGAGTAGATAAAGTGAGGTGAAGTTCAGAATGAGTGAAGTCCAAACATAAGGATAGATAAATCCCCTGGACCAGACAGAAAGCACCCGAGGTTACCAGAGGAATTGAGGGAAGAGATTGCTGCACCTTTGGCGATGATCTTTGTGTCCCCAGTGTCCAATGAAGTACTGCATGATGATTGGAGGGTGGCAAAAGTTATTCCCTTGTTCAGGAAAGGCAATAGGGATAATCCTGCGAAATACAGGCCAGTCAATCTTACTTCTGTATTGGGCAAAGTATTGGAAAGGATTCTGAGAGACAGAATTTATGATTACTTGGAAAATCATAGTTTTATTAGAGATAGTCAGCATGGCTTTTTGAGGGGCAAGTCATGCCTCACACAACTTATTGTATTCTTTCAGGATGGGATCAAACACATTGATGAAGGTAGAGCGGTGGATGTGATGTACATGGATTTTAGCAAGGTTACCATAAAATCGGCTCATTCAGAAAGTAAGGAGGCATGGGATACAGGGAAAGAGGGAAATCTGTCTGTGTGGATACAAAATTGTCTGGCCTGTAGAAGACTGATGGTGGTAGAACATGGAAAGTATTCAGCCTGGAGCTTGGTGACCAGTGGCGTTCTTCGGGAATCAGTTCTGGGACTGTTGTTCTTTGTAATTTTTACAAATGACTTGGATTTTTTAGTGAAAGGATGCTTTAGTAAATTTTACGATGTAACAACGATGTTGGAGTTATGGAGAGTGTGGAGGACTATTGTAGGTTGTAATTGGACATTGACAGGATGCAGAACTGGGCTGGTAAATGACATGGAATTCAACATGGATAAGTGTGAAGTGACTCATTTTGGAAGGTTGAAATTGAATGCAGAATAAAGGGTTAAAGGCAGGATAATTGGCTGTTTGGAGGACAATAGGAATGGTGTGTTGCATATCATAGGACGCTCAAAGTTGTCACCCAAGCTGATAAAGTTATTAAGATGTATGGTGTTTTCATGAGCCAGTGATTGAGTTTAAGAGCCACAAGTTTATGCTGCAACGCCAAAAAGCTCTGGTGAGACTACACTTCGAATATTGTGTTCAGTTCTAGTTGGCTCATTACTGGAAAGACATTGATGCTTTGGAGAGGGTGCCAAGGAGATTTACCAGTATGCTGCCTGGACTGGAGGACACGTCTTACAAAGAAAAGATGAGGGAGCTAGGGCTTTCTCCTTGGAGCAATGAAGAATGCGAGGTGACATGATAGAGGTGTATAGGTTGATGAGAGGCATAGGTAGAATGGGTAGCCAGAGACTTTCTCGCAGGGTGGAAACGGCTATCTCGAGTGAGCATAATTTTAAGGTGATTAGAAGAAGATTTGAGGAGATGTCAGAGTTAGGTTCTTTACATAGAGAGTGGTGTGTGCTTGGAATGCACTGCTAGTAGCGTTAGTCGAGTCAGCTGCATTAGGGGTATTTAAGAGAGTATTGGATAGGCACATGAAGGGTATGTCAGTTAGTCTGATCTTCGAGTAGGATAAAAGTTTAGCAGGTCGCCAAGGCTTGAAGGGTCTGCATTAAGCTGTACTGTTCTGTGTTTTATGTTTCACCCAGCCTGTGGATTCTTCTCAATTGTAGAATGTGTGAGGGAGTGATCTGAGTGAGATTAGGAAGCTGGGGGGGGGGGGGGGGGGGAGTGTGTGGGGGGGCGTTAGCCCAAAACTTCCAGTTATGTTGTTCATTATTACATTCACCTGAATATCAGTACAATATGTGACGTCTCCTACACCAAGTAGGCTCCGCCAAGTTCAGGTATTAACGTCATTCTTGACTTGTCATTTGCTGCTGTTTCTTCAGATACAATCTGTTGGGTGACCCATGTATTAATCAGATGTTTGCTATGTTTCGTGAATTGCGCAAAACTAAGGTGTCAACTATGATTATTTGACTGAACTATAATCTCTGTAAAGAATTCGGTTGATTCTATATTTATGGAACAAAAATATAAACTTCTGTCAAGATTTTCTAACACCGAAATAAAGAATGCACATTTATTTTCTATCGAACAAACAACATGGATGTAACTCTTTTGGCGATCAGAATTACATACACAATGTCAGGATTCAAAACAATGCATTGTCACTCCAACATTTTGAAAGTGGTTGGCTTCTGAGTAATTGCATGTTCAGAGTGAGCAAACGATTGAATAATGAAATAGAATTAGCGTTCTTATACATTTATATATAATCAATCAGTTTAATTTCTCACTGAAATGTACAAGCTTCAGCTATTAGCCAGCAAAATAGAAATGGCTATAGTTCAACATGCTCTGTGAATATTCAACTAAATAAATGACTTGTGTTATCAAATTTTAGTGAACAATAATTCGAAAACCTTTAACTTTTAGAAAGAATGTTATTTAATTTAAAATGCAGACAGCAAACAAAAAAAGGTGAACATATTATCGTGTGAGTGAAAAGTCAAACATTTTCAAAGAGATTTGTGCCAAAGCAATGACAGATTTGTTTGAGTAATTGGAATACAACATTTAAAATATTCATATTCTGAGCAATAATTAGACTATATAATGAAGCTGGCCTTGCAATAGTTGCATTTTAAATGCTTATTCTGCACTAAATAATCAGATATTCATGAGCATTTAGAATGGGAAATAATCGGATACTGACTTTTATTCTCATCAGACACATGATAGAGTGCAAAATTTTAAAGTACAGGAGGAGGCCATTGGCCACTGTGTGTGCATCAGCTCCAGGAATGTCTCCAAAGCCCCTCCCATTTGCCAGCCCTATCTCTGCAGCCTGTCACATTCATATTTCCAAATACATATCCAATTCTATTTTTTAATGTTCATCCACAACTCTCCCAGACAGTTCCATTCCAAATCCTAACAACTCTCTCAATAAATAAGTTTTTCCTTATCTCATTCCTGGCTCTTTTGCTGACCAGTTTGAAATTAGAACTCCTTGATGCTGTGATGCCAACTAACGGAAACAGAGTATTCCTGTTTTACTCTGCAACTTTTATTTTTCATACGTTTGAGCACCGCAATTAGTTCACATATTTGTCTGTTCTGCTCAAGTAAGAATAAGCCTTTCAAGAACTGTTACAAGCACTACATCGAAAAAAAAACAGTCAGAAAACTAGCCACCTGGATACATGAACAACTGGCCAGAAAAAAAAAGACATGACCCATTATCAGTAGTATCCTTACATACAGATGAGGAAGTACACGATTTTGACTGGGTCTGCATATCCATCTAGGACAAGCCAAACAGAGACACGCACGAGAATTCCTAGAAAAATAGCATTCTAACCTCAACTCTATCAACAAACATATCAATTTTGATTCCATCGAACACTCTCTGAGAAAAAGAACCGGACATAAAATCACCAATACTGGAAATTACATCACTGACTCAAGGAAACCTAGACACTTAAATAGCAAGTGGGACATAACACCAGCACTTCACCAGAGGCTCACTGATAATGTTCCCTATTACAGTGATGAACCATCTGAAAATGAACTCTCCAGCTCAGCGAGCAAACTGACATCCAGAAGAAGCACAATTTCTCTCATCCTCCCTTTAACTAAATACTTCACTCCAGTTATCATTCCGATTACTTTAAGGTTATTTGTATTCTTCTGCAAAGTAATATAGTGTCTATCTGTGTGTGTTTGAATGCGTGTGTGTGTGAAAGAGAGCGAGCGAGAGAGAGAGAGAGAGAGAGAGAATAATCCTCTGTAATCTCTGGATTAATCCCAGTGCCATGTGGAAAAGAGGGAAGGATGAGGAAGACAGTGGAGCTTAACATGTTGTTAAAAATCTAGTTCAGGGGTGAGAGTTCCAGATTGTTGGATCATTGGGATCTCTTCCAGGCAGGTGGGGACCTGTTCAAAAAAGACAGGTTGTATCTTAACTGTACAAGCACCAACATCCTTGTGGGGACGTTTTCTAGAGCAAGTCAGATGGATTTGAATACACCAAGAGAGTGAGAACCAAAGCAGAGGATCAGGGACTGAGCAGAAGGTCGAGGTGAATAGGATATCAGGCACGGCCAGTCTAATGACCATGCCGAGAGAAGGAATCAAAACAGTGAGTTAGGATTGGAACAAATTATAGCGATGAGGCGCAGGTTTTTCAGAGATTAACAAGTAAGGATGGAGAGTGTGGGGGATGTGAGGGAGTGAGGTGTGTGAGATCAGGGAGACAGTGCACAAGAAAATGTTAAAGGGGAAAGAGGTTTAGGTGGGGAATTCCGTGATAAACAACTGGCAGCGAAACACGGGAAAACTTGCTGCTTGTCAAAGTGAATACCTGGGAAAGAATTTATTATGATTCAGATAAATAACACCCTTATTGCTAGAGGTCTGTATTATAATGGAGGAAAAGCTGTGTTCATATTATGGCTGTAGCTTTAATAATGGTTGCATACAGCTAGAATAGTGTCAGTGTTGTTGTTGGACAATGTGTGCACTGAACATATGAATTACACTTGATGGTCCGAGAGATGGCTGGGCTGCCTTTGGTTGAGTGAGTGCTGAAGATGCATGAGATGATGCTGGTTTGTAATATAACCACTTACTAAGTACAGTCAAAGGAACAAAGCAGCAACTGCCATTGTTAATTGTTTCAGAATATACCAGAGTATTCATGGCTGCCACTGCAAAGAATCATGCAATGAAAAACAGGCCTATCACGTCTGTGCCAGCAAGTGCTTATCCAAAGACATTTTAAACGTTTGTGAGGTTACTTGCCTCAACCACCCATCTAGACAACGCATTCCAGATTCATACCATCCTCTCAGTTCGAAACACATTCCACAAATCCTCTCTCAATCCCCTGACGTTCACTTTAATAGTATGTCCCTTTATTTTTGATCCTTTGACTAAGGAAAACAGCTGCTGTATGTCCATCCTCTCCATACCCGTTCTGCTCTTGTACACCTGTACCAGGTTCCCTCCTCAACCTTCCCTGCTGCAAAGAATAAACAAGCAAATTTAGCCCTCCTCTTTCATACTCACTTTTGAGTACTCACTTGTCTTGTTACTTCTGACTTACATCTTCCCAAATTATCAGTGTCGAATTTCATCAGACCATTGATCTGACTACCTGAATAATCTGTTTCTATCCTCCTGTAGCCTAACACTTCCCTCCTGACTGTTATCCACCCAGCCCATCTTTGTGTCATCCATAACATTGCTCATCATTCCACTGCTCCCCACCTTCCACATTCTCACAATCGTCCTTTCTGAATATCATAAACAAACCATGATTTCCTTCCTGTTCTCCAGATGTTATTCAGAGGATGATTTGACAATTCCAGTCTCTTGCTTTTCCTATTTTGGCGAATTTATGAGTGATGTAAACACATTTTATGAGGGACCCACAAATAGCGTTTTCAACACAGACTTGAATTCACCTTTGACACTCTGCCCCTCTGCATGTTTTGTTTATAAACATTGTAAATAATTTAGGATAAACTAGGGTTTGGCATCTTGCGCTGGAACATTACCATTTTGCGTGCCACTGTTTTTTGTAACATTCCCTGCAATAGCCAGAGCTGAAGAAATTTTTCATCTGCAGGATGGACATGCACTCATTTATTGTTTGTTTTAATCAGCGAGTGTGATGAGGATAAATATTCCAATAAATTCTATGTAATAGACAAACTGCAGAAGATCAAATCATATTCTCATGTCCACCTTCAATTGGAAGCAAATACATACTGTAAAAAAATCAAAAATATTGAAACACCACGTAGGGGCGAAAAAGATATGTCGTCTGTACTTGATGGAGATATAGAAATATATAGCACATGTACAACCTGAACAAGAATCAAGTGATAGAAGAGAAAGTACAAGAAATCCTTTCTTAATTTTGAATGGAATACAGATCCCGATTTTCTTGTACAGTGATGTTTTCTCATCCAAACTCACTTCCTCAAAAACAAGCTTTTCCCAGTCACTAAAATTTCATCTGCCGTTCTTCCTCCTCCGTCCTACTCTTTTCTTACACCCCTACTCCACTTGCACTACCCGTTCTGCTGCTACATACTCTTCCACAGATGATCTCCCTTCACACTCTTCTTCTGCCACTCCAACTGTAAGTTACACCAATTCCCCAGTTACTCCCACTTTCTCTGGCCATCCCTTCCCCTTTTTGCTTTCCAACTGGGATTATGGGAGCTGCTGGCTTCTGTGCTGCTATTGATCATCAGTGAATGATGAGATTGAGATGATCAATGTCCAATAGGAACTGACAATAGTTGTTTCTGTCACTGTCTGATGCACCGTGAACAGGGTGGTTTTGTTCCCCATGGTACAGAGTGGAGTGTCTTTCTGTCTCTCTGTCACAGAGCTTAACCAAATAGCCTCATCACAAATAGGACAAACCTCTTCTCACAGCCAGAAATCCACGCATCAGTTTTACCTTAAACATTGTGAGTAGAGTGAGCACATTGTTCAAACAGGCCATGTACTGGCCTTTTGTTCTTTATTCATTTAACTGATCTTCCAATGTCATTTGAGGTGAGACCAGAGTAATTTGCGTTGCATTAAAGGAGTATTTGACTCATGTGACATCAGAGATCCTGAGTAAACTGTGGTCACTGGGAATCGCAGGAAATTTTGCCCTGGTAATTTCCTCACTGAACAATGACACTTTCCCCAGAGCTATTGGGAATGACAAATAAACTCTGCCCTTGCTAGTGCCTTCCAAAACCATGGATAAATTGCCCTGTTAATAACATCAAGACAAATTATATTTTCACAGTTTGGTCTAAAGTCTCCGAAAAGGAAGACCTTGCTGCTTGAGTGTCACTCCATTGAAAACAGGATGTTACAATAAGATTACCTTCCCAATTATTTTCACTCAGTTACTTTCTGAGGTCTGATCGTGTGATGTCAGTACCACTGAGATCAACGTTTTCTCCGTCCAGCAGAATCGCATTATATTGTCTCAAGGCTGCACCACTCTACAATTCTAATTTATTCACCGGCTCATTCGTTGTTCTAAACAGATGTACTGGGCACACAATTTGCAACAAGGTAGAGATGCTCTTGACCCTCTGGAACCTTCCTCCCCTCTCATACCTGCCCACTGACTCCATGCCCTCCCCCAACTCCACCTCCTGTCGTTTATTCACCATCCCTCCTTAACTTCCACTCTCTGATGCTGAATGTTCTGTACTCAGCAAATATCTGAACATTACCTCTCTGTGCCCCCACTTTAAGGAATTTTAGGCATGACATTTAATTGAGCTCTTCCGCTGCCTTTGCCTCAGTGCCCATTTCTTTCGGCAATATTCCTCACCCTGTCCCATATACGCCGTTACCCAGCTTCAACACTGTCCCTCCACCTGGACCCCTCCCTCTAGCCTTTACCTGAACTAAATCGGTTCATTGAGAAATCTCAACATGACATTGGTTGTCGTAATTTCTCTGCACTTGCCTCACCAAATCCATACTATCAATGTCCGAACAGCCTACACTCCATGTGCTTAGGTCCAACCCTGACTGTGTTATTCAGCCTGTGCCGACAAGTTTCGTGCTGCTATAGTCTGGTGGACTGACCTCGACATTGCAAAGGTTGAACGCCCACTCTCAGGTACTGCCTCTAATCTCCCCCTGGACCATGACCCTACCATGGCAAATCAGGCAATTGTATCAACTATGATAACTGAGCACATTTCATCTGGAGATTTCTGCCCCATTCGCCCCACGCCCCTAACTGCCCCCGAGCTGATGATCCTCTGATAGCAGAGCTCGCTTCTATCTCCTCTCAAAAATTCACAAACAGAACTGCCCAGGCAGACCCATTGCTTCAGCCTGCTCCTGCCACACAGAGGAAGTGCACGGATACACACTTGGGCCCCAGTTATGCCTGTTTCTTCCTGGGGGACGTCGACCGTTCCCTGTTCCAGTTCTATTCCAGCACCCATCCACATCTCTTTGTCCGATACATAGATGATATCATCGCTGCTGCATCTCTCTCTTGTCCGGAATTGGAAAAGTTCACCGATTTCACTTGGAATTCCATCACTTTCACCTGGTCGATCTCTGGCTTCTTACTTCCTTTCCTCAACATTTTTGCTTCCATTTCTGGGGATAGCCAGGCAACTGATATCCGGTATTATCCCACCGACTCCCACAGCTTCCTGGAGTATACATCCTCACACCTGGTTTCCTGCATAGAGTCAATTCCATTCCCCCAGTTCCTCCGTCTCCACCGCATTGCATCTAATGATACTAAATTCAATAAGGAAGCCTTTCACATGTTCACCTTGTTCGTCAATCAAGGGATTCCCCATCACTGTTGTCAACAGTGTCCTCAACCGAGTCTGACCCATCTCCTGCACTTCTAGCCTACCCCTCCCCTTCCCTCTTGCAACAGAGTTTCCATTGGCCTTACCTACTATCCCAGCCGCATTCACATGCAGAGGATCATCAGCCCACATTTCCCCCACCTCCAGCGAGATGTCCCCACCTGCACATATTCACCTCTCCTCCCTTGTCTACTTTCTACAGGGATTATTCCCTCCAGGACACACTGGTCTACTCTTTGTTCACTCCCACCACAGGTCCACTTCACTTTTCCCTGCCGGAGATGTGACACATTCCCATTTACCTCCCTCCTCATCAGTATCAAAGGGCCCAACTATACCTTCCAGGTGAAGCAGCACCTTATCAGCAATTCCCACAATCCGGTCTACTACATGCGCTGCTCACAATATGGTCTCCTCGACACTGGGGAAATGAAGGGTAGACTGGGTGACTGCTTCACAGAACACCCAAGTTGGACCGCTGCAGATGACTCTGAGCTTTCAGTTGCCTGCCAGTTTAACAGCCCATCCGGTTCCTTGATCAATATCTCTGTGTCAGGCTTGCTGCAGTGTTCCAGGCAAATTCAGCGCAAGCTGAAAGAACTACACCTCATTTTCCATGTGCGGCCTTTGCAGCCCTTTAGATTCAATATCAAGTTCAATAATTTTCGGGCCTGAACTCCCCAAAGTCCGAACCCGCTATCCATACACCAGGCCGAGTTGTCACATAGCCTTCCATTACTCACACCCTATTGTTATCTACTAACAGTCTCCATTAAGAGCTATCCAGTCTCTTCTGCATAGAAACCAACATTTTCCGTGTTACTATCAGTTCTGAGGAAGGGGCACTGGACCTGAAACGTTAACTCTGATTTCTTTGCACAGATGCTCCCAGACCTGCTGAGCGATTACAGCAACTTCTGTTTTGTTTCAACATTTTCATGGCAAGTTCTCACAATGCAATACGTCATCGATATTTAGAGCCCTGTCAAACATAGGAACTTTGTAATGTGTCATTTAAAATCAATAACAAATTACTCGAGATTCAACTAAGATAACAGCTTTGCTGCTATCATTCAGATCAGACACTTTGTCACAGTTCAGAAAGAAGAAAGAAATCAAAAGAGCTGGAGCGAAACTCAGTAAATCTGGCAACATCTGAACAGAGATGCAAAAAATTAACCTTTGATTCTAATAGGAATTTTCAGAACAGTGTCACATCATATTACATATGTTAATTCTGCTGCTCTCTGCAGACACATCGTCACCTTTTTTGTTTATCCAGCATTTTCTGTTTGCATTTCATGTTTCCATTATCACTATATTGCATGTTTCTTGACAGGTCTACATGTTGACCTTGGTAATATTTGGACAATGTGGTACTTTCATGTTTCTATTACTGTTGGTGTGTCTGTGATACCCGAATTACAGCCGAAATCTGTTTCTTCTTTAAGATCGAAAGTAAAAAGAAAATCTGAACATCTTGTAAATCTCAGGAAATCTATTTTGTTTGAAAATACATTTTAGAGGCAGCTGAACTTCATGAAATAATAGCGATAGATTTTTGATGATGGAACACTGTGTCCTTCATTGAACAAGTTTGTCTCCCCAATCTCCAAAAGCTTTCAATGCATAACATAGAATTATTACAGCAAAGGTGGTGAAAACTCAGCCCATTGTCTCTTCCAGTTTGGAATGAGCGATATTTCTACTGTCATTCTCTTGTATTGTCACCATAACCCTGTACATTTTGTTATTAGCATCTGCTTTTAATTGTAAGCATCCTGCCAGATATGAACAACATGATCAAGCTCAAACAAAAACAGACATTGGAGGGAAAGTTCAGCAGGTCTGGCTGTATCTGTGAAGAGACATCAAAGTTAATGCTTCAGATGCGGTGACACTACTCAATCTGTATTCCCAATGATTAAATGGTGTGTATATAAAATATAGTTCACTTTATCACATTTAAAATTATCCGGTTCAGTTCACATTGTCATTGAGCATTACATATCCCAAACGTTGGCTCGTTCCTTGTTGTGAACTATATTTAATTCTATCTGACGTTAAGAGTGATGATGACTGGGGAATATCATTGTACTCCCCATGCAGTCTCCACAGCCACTATCCCCATTCCTCCCTATCTACGAGGTAAGTCTGACTTATTAATTCATAAGTCTTAATGAATAAGATCACTTTTGGTTTTGGGCTGAGGGGAACAAAGGTGAAAAATTATTGCTTTACAGCAAATAAAACTGCATTAAGATGTTTGTCAATTTGTATAAATTAATTACTGAAGCATATTCTACATGGAAGGTCCAACCTTTCTTTATTAGAGCAGTGAGAGGACCATTCAGAGAAGTCCACACTTCCTGTCTATGTTCAGGGCAATTGTGCCCAGTGACAGTTTGTTGGCTGGGGTTTGTTCCCGTGAAGGAGAGATCAGCACAGTAACAACATCCTGATTGTGTTTCTTTATTTTGTGGAGGGGCAGAGATTCCGGGTAAGATGGTGACAGCATTGCAAACGTACAACAGAGCAGAGTATTCTAGCCTGCGATCAGAAAACTTCCATCATTCTCCCTCACAACTGACTTCACTCGAGGAATTGGCGATGGGAGATGTGACCAATAACGAGCAATGTCAGCATCAAGTCCAGTCCAGTCCAGATATATTGTGAACTGAATGTGCTGTATTGAAAGCTAGAGCTGTTTGCTCAGTGACCGCGATTGATGTCAGTCTCCATGCATTGTAACTGTGTCACTGGAGGGTTTCCCTCTCCTATTGGTGAGGGGCTTCACTCAGTGCGCTATCCCAGTGTAGGAGCAGATGCATCAGCTCCAACAGTAACAGAGATCAGCAGCTGGAGAGACGTGGAGAGGACAGATCTGAATCTGCGAATAATGGACTGGATAATTAAACCAACGGAGAGGAGGCTTTCCTTGGGTCTTTTCAACATTTTCCTTTGTTGGAAATGTCTACCTTATCAGATATTCGTGGTGCTGATTGTGCGGGTTGGAGAGTGTGTTACTAACCTATGGTGGAGGAGTGACGCCCCGAAATCTAGTGTGCTTCCAATTAAACCTATTGGACTATAACATGGCGTTGTGTGATTTTTAACTTTGTACACCCCGGTCCAACACCGGCATCTCCAAATCATAACCTATTCTCGACATTGTTGGTGTTCTCTACCTCTGTCCATTCATTAATCCCATAAACAATTTTGAACTTCATTGCAATTTCTATTATCTATATTTGCCAATGAAAGAAACTTTTATCTTCAATTTCAATTGCAGTTTCCATTCATCTGAATTACAGACCACTCCCTTACATCTGAGAACAAAACTGTGCACAACCTCGAGATCTCTTTTTGCCCTGAACTGATTTATGTATCTTGTTCTCTCTGTCACGAACCCTGTCCACTACCAGCTCATAATATCCCCAGTCTCCATCTCTGCGTCAGTGCTGTGGCTGAACAAACCATTGTCTGCTCATTGGTAAAATTCAGACTTTATGTTGCAAGCTCTCTTCTGGTCACTTTTCCAGTTACAAGTATTTTAATCACAAAATTGTTCTTGTCTCGGACGTTCCTTCATGATTAGGACAATGTATCAGGGTAGGAATGTCGCTGGACATAATTCAGGAGCAAAGCTTATTAAACGAAAGACATTGTTTCAAGCGATTTGTTTCAAGTCCTACCACAGCTGATGGCAGAACTTAAATAAAAATGATAAGAATTGGAATAAAAGTGAATTTCACGAAAAACAACTATAAAACCACATTTTGTCTGAACATTTTCCTGTTTCACTGATAACCTTCGGTAAAGAAATCTAATGTCACTACCCGGTCTGGGTTAAGTGTGACTTCAGACCCATATCAATGTGCTTGATTTTATATTGGCTTGTGGAATGGCCTCACAATCAGGACAATTAGTGATGATTAACAAATGCTGCCCTGGGCAGAGATGCCAACTTCCCATGGAATAACAAATTTGAAGGTTAAACAAATTTGAAAGATGCTAGAGATCTGAAATTGCATAAATAATGCAAGGAAAAGATCAGAAAGTGCTGGGAAGCTTTTCTGAACTGAAAGCAGCTGGAAAATAGTGTGAACAATGCTGGTGACAGGGAAGTCTGCTTTGAAGGGCAGGAGGAGTGAGTTGAATCGATAGAGAAAGAGAGAGATAGAAGACAAAGAGCAAACAAAGGGAATGATGATCAGCTGGGGTGGAAATAAAATATGAGAATCACCTCATTTATTTTTAACTTTTCACATCTTCCTGAATATCACGCCCATGCTGCTACACGTATCCCCCGCTTTTAAAAAATTCGCTTTTTGCCATTTCCCTTTCCGAAAAACCTCCATTACGTCCTGTTTTCACTAAACAAAAGAAATCCGAAGAGGATTTTCACTTTTAACAAGAAAAGTAAATTTTCCCCACATAAATTAATGATACCACACTTTATGCCATATCAGCTTATGAAAGGCTTTGTCGGAACACTCTACTTTCAGATACCGAGGGAAATCTCAATCTATCTAAGATGATGTTTAAAGCGATTTGATCCCACCTGTCTGTGTTCCCTGAGTGTCGTCATGTTCTTATATTTATTAATGGGATATAGGTATCGCTGGCTGGGCCAGTATTAGTTCACTTATTTGATCGCCCTTGAGAAGACCTTGAGCCTCACAGGGCACTTACACAGAGTGAGGCGTACAAGGTGACAGCTGCACAGGAGCTGTGCGATTCAAGATCAAATTTAGCAAGATTAATATTATTTGAAACGTTAGAGATGTCAATACGTCAGTCTAATTAGGGTGGGGAAGAAGGTGTTCCTGAGCATACTGGTCCATGTTTTCAAGTCTCTGTATCTCCTCCCTTTTGGAAGAGGTTGTAGGAGATCATTACCAGTTTGGGAGAGATATTTGATGTTGCCAGACTTTCGCTGACAATGAGAAGTACAAATGGATGAAAGGTTGTCCTCCATGATAGTATGGGCTGTGCACAAAACCATCTGTAGTTTCTTATGTTCCTCGGAAGAGCAGTTACCGCTACACTATTATGCACGTGAATAGAATGCTTTCAGTTGCCAGCATGCAGAGCACTGCGAGAAGGCAGTTTATAAATATTTAGATGTAACAATTGGTTGTTAAATGGATATCTACATTCTGGTTGCTGTTTTGACAACAATTGAAATTTAACCAATAAATTTAAATTATGTTTAAGATGCCAAAACATAATTGAATTTATTGTATTGCCAACATCCAACCAAAGAGCCATCACATGCTTCAAAAGAATAGAGAAGCCATCACCATCACAACGAGAGAGAAAGAGATGGACACGTAGAAGGAGAGAGAGAACACAGTGAGGCAAACAGAAGGACAGTCAGTAAAACAGAGAAAGGAAACAAAATAAGAAACAAACATTCACAAGAACAGGGAGAAGGGGAGATAGTAAGTTATGGGAAAGAAACAGAAGACAGATAAAAGGAAAATACAAGGAAACAAACAGTGTGAGAGAATAGTGAGATACAAAGCACACAGGGAGTGGGGATGGGGTCACAGTGTGCTGGGGGTGGTGAATGGGAGGTTCTGGGGCTGAGGACCAGAGAGAGCTGGGAGTGAGCACTGTAGTAACTGGGGGAAGGGAGGTGAGGATTTACTTTGACCTTTACCAAGAAATGCAGACAAAGCATAGTAAACAATGATGTACAGAACAATGGCTGTAAAATATGTTTGAGAGCCATGCAGGTTACGATGCACAGGGCGTGTGCGAGGCGAGTTCAGCAGGAACAAGATCAGCATTATCTGAGATTAGGGAGTCCACTCATCAGTCTAATAACAGTCAGGAAGAAGCTGTTCCTGAACCAACTGCTCAGCGTTTTCAAGCTTTTGTACCTTTTAGTCTGAGGGAAGAGGTTGGAGGAGACCATTACTGGGGTCTGATGGGTCATTGCTAATCTTATAACAAAGAACATTCCAGCACAGAAACAGGCCATTCGGTGGTCCGAGCCTGCGCCGATACAAATCCTCTATCTAAACCTGTCGCCTATTTTCTAAGGATCTGTATCCCTTTGTTCCCAGCCCATTCATGTATCTTTCCAGAAACATCTTAAAATAAACCACTGGTCACAGTTCTTCATTTTGAGAAGCTCCCTCCCTTTACTATTCTCTGCCTCCTGTTGCCCAGCCAGTTCTTTATCCACCAGCTCGTGCACCATGTGACTTCACTTTCGACATACCCCGACCATGGGGAAACATACCAAACGCCTTCCTGAAGTCCACGTACATGACATCTACAGTGCCTCCTTCATCAATCAACTTTGTCACTTCCTCAAAGAAATCTATTGATTTGGTAAGACATGACCTTCTCTGCACAAAACCATGTTGCCTATCACTGATAAGACTATTTTTATTCAAATAAGAATAATTCCAATCTCTGGACCCTGTTTTTGTGCAGTTTTTTACAATCTCCCCGTGTCTGCATTGGGAGAATTAACTCGTTTCTCTCTTCACAGTATGTTTCTATGTTTGTTTCAGGTTTCTGCCATCTGCAGTATATTTACTTGTATTTGATGGAGAATTGCTGCAAATATGACGGGTTTCTTGTAAAAGTGGCACTGGTGCTCGGGCTCCCCGAGTACATGGGAATCTTGCCCAGCTGTTGATGTGAGTGCATGTCTCTGATTACCTACTCCGTCTCTCTCGAGCCCTGAGTCCATCCGTTATTGCATGCAGCCTTTCACCGAGCCTTTCCGGGGTTCCCCACAGCCCATCGCCTGGCACTGGATGCTCCCTACGCAAGGAGCGCACAAAGACACTGGGCACTTTCTGACACGCTCGGGATCCGGGGTAAAGCCCCAGCCATTAAAAGGAACAGAATAGCTAAAATCCAATTGAACAGCAAAGCAGAGTAAACAGGCTGAATGACAGCCATCTGTTGTGACATTTTCAGGACGTTTGGACTAATTTCTGTTTATCCACGTCCATCTACAAATATATACTCCATATGTATACCTTGTCACACAGGTTTGGTGAAGGTGATAGATATCAGATCCTATGGTCATTGCGACTGATTCGTTGGGTTCCACTTTCATAGTTAATGAGATCACACTAAGTTTTTATTGTCAAGTCTATCCATTTCAAAGTAAAGATCGTGCCGGAGTTATGCTGAAAGGATTTTTGAATGTTGAAGAGACCTAGATTATGCCACCTGCCAGTGAAGTTAGGAATAGGAAGGCAGTATAGTTAAAAACATGGCCAAAGAGCTGGTAGGGTAGGCAGCACTTGCAATATGTGGATCATTGGGGTTCCCGGATCGATAGGATATACACAAGAAGGACTGGATGCATCTGAACTGGCAGCAATCTCCGATATGTGGGTCATTGGGACTCCTGGGTCAGTATGAAATACACAAGAAGGACGGGATGGACGTGAACCGGCAGCAATCTCCTGGCAGGCAGGTTTGCTATTGTCACTCAGGAGGGTTTAAACTAGTGTGGTGGTGGGGAGGGGGGGTGTAGGGGGGGAGCCAGATCAGTACGTCCACAAGCACATGACTGAAGAGTAGTTGGAGACTAATCCCAGTACAGCTAAGACCAACAACAAACTGGCAGAGGGGAGTGAACACAATGGGACTGGCAGTCGGAAGTGTGCTGATTTTAATGTGAGCAGTATGACAGGCAAGACAGATGAGCTTGGAGTTTGGAGTTTGAATGAGTAGATATAACTATGATATAACTATTACAGAGATTTGGTTGAGAGAGGGATCAGAAAACTGTCAATCCAATGGGTCCAGAGAGAGTTGAAGAATGTGCATTGAGAGGCTGGAGACTGTTGTTTGAAGCATAATAATTATCCAGCAGTTTATTGGAATTGGACAGTGTGTGATGAAATGTACATATAGAAGGGACAATGGAGGAAACAGAAATTGTCTGTTTGCAATATTTTCTGCTTTACTGACAGTCTTTTCTAATCTCCTATTATCAGAGAATAGACGAGGAGAATTTACATCAGGGAAACTCAAACCAAATATCAGGTCAGGATCTGATGGAGTTGGGCTGAAGTGTATTTATTTCAATTGAAGAATTATTATGGTTAAGACCGATGAACTGACAGCCTGAATCCGTGCATGGGACTATGATGTTGCAGCTTTACAGAGACTTGGTTGAGAGATGGAAAGGACTGGCCATTTAACATTCCAGGGTTTCATTGTTTTATGCGAGATGGAGAGAAAGGTAAAAGAGGTGGACGAGGTGTTTTAATAATCGGGAGAATGCTACATCTGTACTTGAAGAGGACATACAGGAGGGACTATCCACTGCAGCAATATGGTTAAAGCTCACAAATAAGATGGCTGCAACACTGCGTTACGATAATCCCCCCCACCAGCCACGGAGGGATTGAGGAACAGAAATGTACGTCGATTAAGGAAAGGTGTATTAAAAACAGAGTGGTCATAGTGAGTGACTTTAAGATCTCCAGTAATGACTGGGAGTCCCTTGGAGCAAGAGGCTTCGACGGGGCAGAATTTATTAACTGCAGCAGTATGTGGATTGTCCAACGAGAGGAAGAGCCATACTGGATCTCGTATTGGCTAATGATCCTGGCCACGTCACTGACCTTTCAGTGGGACATAATTTTAGAAACAGTGGTCACAGCTCCTTCAGATTTAAGATAGTTACGAACATGGATACGTCAGGACCTTGTGTGAAGCTACTGAATTGGCGGAAGGCAAATTACGTGAGCATCAGGCAGAGCTAGGCCGTGTCAATTGGGAGGAGCTGCTATCAGGGAAATCCACATTTTGTATGTGGGAACTGCTTGGTAAATCCTGACAGCATAATCATCTGGTGATCGTCCTCCCGCCAGCACGAATTTCAATCTATTTTGTTTGAACAGATATTTCAAGGCCACTGCATAACAGGCAACAGGAAGAGATAATGGATGATTCTGCACTGTGTCCTTCGCAGGACCAGCTTGTCTTTCCAGGCACCTGATGTCTTTATTGTGGTTCAGAGAGCTTCAGAATTAATAGAGCACTGAACGAAGCCGTTTAGCCAATTGTACAACGATGAGCTCTCCAACATCACAACTTGAAAACAGAGAGAACTGTGTGTGTGTGTGTGTGTGCGTGAGAGAGAGAAAAATTAACAGAGAAAAAGGAAGTGAAGAGAGATAAAAGGAATGGAGGGAAAATGGAGCGACAGAGTGAGTGAGAACAAGGGGTGTCAGACGAGTGTGAAGTTATATCAGAAGACAGCATGAGGACAAACATACAGAAATTTTATTTAGAAACTCCCACAGACTACAAGCCCTTTGTCTGGTCCGTACCCTGTGAGCACTATGCTGTCATCCCAGATCATTTATCGCCAATAATTTCACAGAACCGGGTTGCTGACTGCTGAACAAGTTCCAAAATAACAATAGTTTGATTCCAGGGAGAAGGTGAATTAATTTAAAAATTCTGGGCCAACAGGAACTTGTAGTCACTCTCGACAATGTGTGAGACAGGGCGAGAGAATCTCAGTGAGGTGGATCACTGACTGGGGGGAAATCAGTACTTCAGCTGTGGGTCAGATAATGACCAATAAAGCTTGAATCCCTCGTCCGTGGTTTTATAATTCACATTTCAATTCATATAGCTCCACATCGTAAGTGAATTTTAACAGACTTGTCTCTTTGTATTTTTCATGTTTTGGTATGTGCTGAAACGCTTCTTTTTTGTCCCAGTATTTTGTGTTGAATAAACACATTTTATTGTTGTGGTTCTGTTCGCCGAGCTGGGAATTTATGTTGCAGACGTTTTGTCCCCCGTCTAGGTGATACCCTCAGTGCTTGGGAGCCTCCTGTGAAGCGCTTCTGTGATTTATCCTCGTGCATTTATAGTGGTTTGAATCTGCCGCTTCCGGTTGTCAGTTCCAGCTGTCCATTGCAGTGGTCGGTATATTGGGTCCAGGTCGATGTGCTTATTGATTGAATCTGAGGATGAGTGCCATTCCTCTAGGAATTCCCTGGCTGCTCTCTGTTTGGTTTGTCCTATAATAGTAGTGTTCTCCCAGTCGAATTCATGTTGCTTGTCATCTGCATGTGTGGCTACGAAGGATAGTTGGTCGTGTCGTTTCGTGGCTAGTTGGTGTACATGGATGTGGACCGTTAGCTGTCTTCCTCATTGTCATATGTAGTGTTTTCTGCAGTCCTTGCATGGGGTTTTGTACACTACATTGGTTTTGCTCATGCTGGGTATCGGGTCCTTCGTCCTGGTGAGTTGTCTGAGAGTGGCTGTTGGTTTGTGTGCTGTTATGAGTCCTAGTGGTCGCAGTAGTCTGGCTGTCAGTTCAGAAATGTTTTTTATGTATGGTAGTGTGGCTAATCCTTTGGGTTGCGAAATGTCCTCATTCCGTTGTCTTTCACTTCGGCATCTGTTGTTGAAATTGCACCGGATCATCAACGCCACACTCACAGGAATCCGATTCACTAGCGAGGAAGTAAAGGACAACCAACTCCCATTCCTAGACGTGATGGTACAGAGAACACCGAACGGAGAATTCACCACAAAGGTTCACAGGAAAGCCACACACACAGACCAAATCCTGAACTACGAAAGCAACCACCCCAACACACACAAAGAAGTTGCATCAAGACACTATTCAAAAGGGCCACAACACACTGCAGTACACCAGAACTGCAAAAAGAGGAAGAAGAACACCTATACAATGTATTCGCCAAAAATGGATGCCCCCGCAATTTTATCAACAGATGTCTAAGGGAAAGACAATGGAACGAGGACATGTCACGATCCAAAGTACTAGCCACACTACCATACATCAGGAGCATTTCCGAACTGACAGCCAGACTACTGCGAACACTAGGACTCATAACAGCACACAAACCAACAGCCACTCTCAGACAACAACTCACCAGAACGAAGGACTCGATACCCAGCATGAGCAAAACCAATGTAGTGTACAAAACCCCATGCAAGGACTGCACAAAACACTACATAGGACAAAGAGGAAGACAGCTAACGATCTGCATCCATGAACACCAACTAGCCATGAAACAACACGACCAGCTATCCTGAGTAGCCACACACAGAGATGACAAGCAACATGAATTCGACTGGGAGAACGCTACTATTCTTGGACAAACCAAACAGAGAGCAGCCAGGGAATTCCAAGAGGCATGGTACTCATCCACAGATTCAATCAATAAGCACATCGACCTGGACCCAATGTACTGACCACTGCAAAGGACAGCTGGAACTGACAACCGGAAGCGACAGATTCAAACCACTATAAATGCCAAAGGAAACATCACAGAAGCGCTTCACAGGAGGCTCCAAAGCACTGGAGATGTCACCTAGACAGGCGATGAAACGTCTGCAACACAAATTCCCAGCTCGGCGAACAGAAATACAACAATGAGCACCCGAGCTACAAATCTTCTCACAAACTTTAAACACATTTTATTACTGAGGAAGAAATAACCTGTTCTGATGGGACAGTCTTCATCTGAACCGTGCTGGGACCAGAGTCCAAGTAAATACTAACCAAGGATGTAGACAGAGCTTTAAACTGATTAGGAGTGTGCATGCGTTGGCAGGGTGGAGGTTCCGTTATAGGGTTTAATGAGAAAAGAGGAGGTAACAGTACAGAGCTCAAGAGAGGTTATTAAAATCTTCAGCATAGACGCAAATAGAACAGTGTATGGAAAGTGTAAGCAATCAAACTTCAATCACACTGAACAAACAAATGGCATAGAAGAGGAAACGTTAACACAAGATTGAAGGGTTATATCTGAACGCAAGCAGTATAAGGAATAGGGTAAATGAGCTTGTGGCATAGATTGAAATTGGTAGGTATGACGTAATGGGCATCACAGAGAAGTGGCTGCAAGGGGATCAGGATATTTAAGGACATATATCGTATCGAAAAGATCGAGACAGTGGATTTACATTATTAATAAGAAATGAAATTTAATCAACAATAAGAAAGGAAGTAAGGTCAGATGGTGTAGAATCTGCATGTTAGAATTGAGGAACCACAAAGGTAAGACAACCACAGTTGGAGACTTGCACAGGCCTCCAAAGAGTCGTCAGGAGCTGGGGCACAAGATACACCAGGAGATAGAAAAGATCTGTAGGAAAGACAACGTTACAGTGATCATGGGGGATTTCAATATGCAAGTGGAATGGGAAACCAGGTTGGTAGTGAATCGCAAGAAAAGGAATTTGAGGAATATCTACGGGATGGCTTTTTGGAGCATCATGTGGTGGAGCCCACTCGGGAACAGATGACACTGGATTTAATGACACAGGCTAGACAAGGGAGCTTAAGGTGAAGGAAAACTTCAGAAGCAGTGATCAGAACATGGTTGAATTTATTCTGAAATTTGAGAGAGAAGATAGAATCAGAGTTAACAGTATTTCAGCTGTATAAAGGCAACTGGAGAGGCATAAGGGAGAAGCTGGGTAGAATTGACCGGGGCAGGGTAACAGCAATGGCTGGCGATTCCATGATAATTTAAAAGATACTGCAGCGATGTGTGCTGAGTAATAGAGATATGGTACAGGGAGGATGAGGTAACCAGGGCTGACAAGGGAAGTCAGGGATTGCATATAAGCAAAAGAGTAAGCAGAGTGAAGGACAGTGTGGAACTGGAGAATTGAGGCCAACAGAAGGCAAGAAAAAATAAATAAGGAGGGAGAACATTAAGTATGGGGGAAAGCTAACCAGTAATATAAAGGAAACTGTTAGAGATTCTTTAGATATATAAACTGCAAAAGAGAGGTAAATGTGAATATGGACCACTGGGAAATGATGCTGGAAAGACAGTAGTGGGAAGCAAAGAAATGGCTGAGGAATTTTGCATCAGTCTTCACGGTGGCATACACGAGTCATTTCCCAAGAATTGAAGACAGTGAGAGGGCAGTCCTAAATACAGTGGCCATCACCAAGAAGAACATGTTAGAAAATGGAATGGCCTGAATGTGGATAACTCACCTGGACCAGATGGACTACACCCCAGCCTTGTAAGGGAGATCGCTGAAGAGTAAGTGCAAGCGAAAGTGGTAATCTTTCAGGAATGACTAAAATCAGGAAAGGGCCAAGTGGCTGTATAATTGCAAACATGACACTCGGTTTAATAAGGGAGTTAGGCAGAAGATGGAAAACTGCAGACAGATTAGCCTAACCTTGGTTGTGGGTAACATCATGGAATTCATCGTGAAGAATGGGATTTCTGAATTGTTGGAGGTCTTTGGTAAAATAGGACAGAGTCAGCATGGTTTCATCAAGGGGAGGTAATGCCTGACAACCTGCGAGAATACATTGAGGGAGTAATGTGCAGATTTGATCAAGGAGAACCAATAGATGTTATCCATCTGCACCTCAAGAATCCTTTGACAAGGTGTCATGCATGAGACTATTGAGAAAGATATGGGTCCATGGTGTTAGAGACAAGGTGGAAGTTGAAGTTTGGCTGTCTGACAGAAAGCAGAGAGTGTGGATTAAAGTGTCTTTCTCAGGATGGCAGCCAGTGACAAGTGGTGTTCCACAAGACTGAGTTTTGGGACCACAACTTTTCACTTTATGCATTCATTATCGATATGAAGGAACTGAGGGCATTCTGGCCAAGCTTTCAAACTGTGCAAAGATAGATAGAGGGACAGGTAGCATTGAAGAGGTGTTTTGGCTGCAGGAGGGTGCTCTGGCGCATCTCCTCAACTGCCCAAAACTCCGGCCTTGACCTTCACCCTTCCAACTACAACAAGTTAGAACCTCTCTGGTGCATGCCTTCCATCCCACCAACCTCAGGATACAACGCATCATCCTCCACCATTTCTGCCACCAACAGTCAGACCCCACCACCAGAGATATACTTCCCTCCCTACCCCTATCGTCATACTGCTGAGACCATTCCCTCACAGCTCCCTCATCAGGTCCACACAACCCCAACAAGCCACCTTCCACTCCCGGCACTTTCCCTTTGCCACTACAACAGGTATGAAACTTGTGCAAACACCTCCCTCCTCACCTCTACCCAAGACCCCAAAGGATTCTTCCACATCAGGTAGATAACATCCTGTGCATCCAAACACCTCTTCTAGTCTGTCCATTGCTCCTGGTCTCCACTACATTGGCGAGACAGGACGTCAACTTGCAGAACGGTTCAGGGAACACTCTCGGACACACACACCCAACAACCCCACTGCCCTGTGGCTGAATATTTCAACTCCCCCTCCGACTCCGCCAAGGCTTTGCAGGTTTGTGGCCTCATCCACTGTCAAATTCTAACCACCTGACGTCTGAAGGAAGAACGCATCATCTTCTGTCTTTTGACCCTTCAAACACACGGTATCAAGGACAATCTTACCAGTTTCCTCATCTCCCCTCCCTCCACCTTATCCCAGATCAAACTCTCCAACTCAGAACCGCCCTCTTGAACTGTCCTAGCTGTCCATCTTCCTTCCCATCTATCCACTCCACCTTCCACTCTGACCTATCACTATCACCACCCACCTTCATCTAGCTGTCACCTTCCAAGCGACCTTCCTCCCAGCACCAGCCCCTCCCATTTATCTCTCTGGCACCTTCCGCCCACCCCACATTCCTGATCAAGGCTTTATGCCTGAAACGTCGAATCTCCTGCTCCTCGGATTCTTCCTGCCAGGCTGTACTTTTCTATGACCACACTTTTTGACTCTGATCTCCAGGATCTGCGGTCCTCACTTTCAGTGCTGAAGGATGTTTACAGGTTTGGAAAGTGATCAAAGAAGTGGCAGATTGAGTACAATGTGGAAAAGTGTGGAAAAGCATTTTACCAGGATGAATAGAGGCATAGACTATTTTATAAATAGCAAGCAAATTCAGAACTCTGAAGTGCAAAAAGACTCGGGCGTTCTAGTCCAGGAGTCTTGAAAGATAAAGTTGCAGGTTGTCAGTAGTTAGGAAGGCAAATACAATGAGGACATTTATTTCAAGAAGGCTTCAATATAAAAGCAGGGATGTACTTCTAAGGCTCTACAAGGCTTTGGTCAGGCTACATTTGGATTATTGTGCGCAGCTTTGGGTCCCATATCTCAGGAAGGATGTACTGGTCTTGGAGCGTTTTCAGACGAGATTCACGAGAATGGTGACAGGAATGAAAAGCTTGACATATGAAGAATATTTGAGGGCTCTGGGTCTGTATTTGATAGAGTTCAGAAAGATGCTCGGAGGTCTAATTGAAACTTACAGAATGCTACATCTCCTGGGACAGAGTGGATTTTGGGAAGATATATCCAATGGTAAGAGAGACTAGTACCAGAAGGGACAGAGTAAAGAGAAGACCTTTCCAAACAGAGATAACGAGAGACCTCTTCAGACAGACATCGGTGAATCGATGGAATTCACTGCCACAGAGGGCTGTCGAGTCTATATCATTGAGTACATTTAAGAGTGAGACAGACAGGTTCTTGACTGTAAAGGGGATCAAGGGTTACAGGTAGAAAGCGGGAGAACGGGGTTGAGAAGCTTAACAGCCATCATTGAATGGTGGAGCAGGCTCAATGGGACAAATGGCCAAATTTCTGCTCCAATGTCTTATGGTCGTATGGTTAATATTGGCTCTCCTCATTCCTCATTGGAGCTGTATCCTGAAATTTGATCTTCAAATGATTTACAAAGAGTAACGTTTCACTACTGATGAGTGGGAAATATCATGTTTCCTCACTCCAGTCTCAGCAGCCATGTCCCCAATATCATAATCACACTGCAATTGAAATCCAATGGTACTTAATCACAGTTGATTGACATCGATAATATTAACAGCATGACCCTCACCTGCCCTCTCTGATTCTCGAATAATCATCTGAATTGTGTGTCATGTCATATTCTCTGTTAACATATCCATGTCAGTTATCCGTTATCACTCATGTTATCGGAGACACATTTTCCTGTCAGATTCTGGACTAGAAAAGTTCTCTCCATATTTTACTGACATTATAATCACTGATCAGTAGTTGCAGATTGTATATTTCCGTTTATCAATGTAGAAACTTGTTTATGTTCGGACAATCCTGTGTCATTATTCCCATTATTCCCATATCCAAGGCAGATTGAATGATTGCACGCATTCAATCTACCATCTCAGTCAGAAACTTTTTCCCCGGGTACAACAGAGTGTAACAAGGTGAAGGGTGGAAGGTATAGGGGAGATGTCAGGGGTGGGTTCTTTACCCAGAGAGTGGTGTGGGCATGGAATGCGCTGCCCATGGGAGTGGTAGAGTCAGAATCATTGGCGACCTTTAAGCGGCATTTGGATAGGTACATGGATGGGTGCTTAAACTAGGTTAGAAGTTCGGCACAACATCGTGGGCCGAAGGGCCTGTTCTGTGCTGTATTGTTCTATGTTCTATATGTTCTATGTTCTATGCCAAATGTATAAATTTTAAACGTTCTTTTGAATTTTATTAAAATCAATGTTAAATTGAAAGGGGTTAATTGGAGCTATTTGTTCAGTGACTGTAATTAATGTCAATCCCCGTGGATCCTAATTATCCCAGTGGAGAGTTTCCATCGTTGAATGATAAATGGGCTCTTTTCAGTGTGTTATCCCATAGTATGAATAGGAGCATCACTGACAGCACTAACAGGGATCATCAGCTCGAGAGAGAGGGGGAGCAAAGATCAGAATCTGAGAACATTAGACTGGAACGTTACAATAATGGTTCAGAATGTGAGGACCTTCGATTTGAATGTTCAAATAGTGAATCAGAACCTAAGTTCAGTAAACTGGAATGGTACAACAATGGATCAGAATCTGAGATCATTCGACTGGAATGGTTCAACAATCTATCAGAATCTGAGAATATTTGACTGGAATATTACAATAACAGACAGGAGTTTATCCTTGGGTCTTTACTATCTTTCTCGGCCTTGGATATCATTAGCATCACGGATCCAGGATCTCCTTTGGATTATTCAAGCTGGTTACTATCCCATCCTCGCTATAGTTGGTGTACCTGGTAAGTCATTACATTTGTCTACTAAACTGGGTTGAACTGAATTTCTGCTCATGATATCCAAAATTTGGAAAGTGCAAGACAATGTCTTCAGTTACAAACAAAACCTCCTTTCCTTATATTAATCAGTATCAACTACTATTTCTCAATTACTCACTGATATGCAAGAAGGAACCAGACTGTTCTCAGACTCCATAATCCATTTTGTCCTTCACACATTTACATCTCCATCTCGTCCCCACTAACCAATCCTGTCCAATACCACCGTCATGATATCCCAGTCTCGTCTCAGTCTCATTGCAACTTCTGAATTAACCATGATTTGTGCCTTTCTTTAATCCGGATGCAACAGTTTCAAGTTCCTTCTAACCATATATCCGTTATGAAAAAATTGCTCTTGAGGATGTGTAATTTGTTCTCTGTACAAACGGGACGACAGTTTATGGTGTTCAAGACTCATACTCTAGAGCCACAGAATAATAGTCTGTTGATACCTCATGAGGGAAATTAAAAGCAACTATTTTCATTTGCTATAAAAGCCCATCTGCTTGCCACAAGTCCTTAAGCGAAGACAATGTGTCATTTTTCTCTAGTCAGGTTTCAGTGTGACTTCTCTGATGAACATGTGGGTGTTCTGCACCTTTAACAGAATTAAAAGCCAACAATAACTACCTGACAGCACGAAGTCTTCCGAAAAATAGAATTAATGTAACATTTGGTCGATTAGCTTATTTTCTCAAGACAAAAACAAATTCAGCCAAGCAGTTTAAGTTATAACCCAAAGTGCCCACCTCCAATCAAGTTTGAATTTAGCATATTGATAATCTTAAAAGCCAATAACACAGTCCAATGGTTTGGGGTACAAGACCGCGGGAAATTGACAGTTGAGAGGAGAACTGCCAAGTTACCAGCATGCATAGGTTGCCTGAAAAATAGTTCTCCTCTCGGTTCCTTTATTGATTAGTAACTGGTAAAAGCAGAATCTCAAAGAAGAAAAGAAGACAGGAATATGGAGAAGAACAGAAAGCTTCTTGGTTTTGAGATTAGGAGTTTTGTTTTGTAAATCTTAATTGAGAGCCTAATCAGGCTGGTATAGTGGTGGTGGGGGGAGCGGAGAGATAAAATATAGCTTAGAGGAAGAAGCTGTAAATATTCGTTCGTCTATTATTCCCTGTTATACTTTAAGAAATAAAGTTGTTAATTTTTACTTCAAATAGTTTTGGACTCTAGAATTATCATGGATTACTGCAGTGGATAAATCTTTTCCCTGTTGCTGGTTTTACATTAAGCAGGAGAATGTATCCTGTGTTGTAACACTACAATCCCACAGGAAAGTGTTTTACTCTGTACTGTCCTGTGGAACAGCTGAACCAAACACTCAGTTCAAGATCGGCATAACATGCTGCCCTGACCAGGGCTGCATACATCCTGTGAGAGAAGAACAGAAGTAATGACAGCTCCCTTCCTCTGTCTGTTTCCCATATTCCATTCGCTCATTTCTATTCAGGTCGGTGATCATTCCCTATTTTAGGTGTATTCAATCTCATTGAAATTCTCCCCGAGAGTGATGCACATCTCCATATGCATGTCTGGTGTTGGCGTTATTGATGCTGATGAACAGATGTAAGGAACTTATACATTCCATATCAGTCGTGGTGCATAGAGAAGGAATGGCTTTTTGTGGCACAGGGAAGAAACGGCGATGTCTAAGTGAGAGAAAAGGATTATTGCGATCATCTCTGAGAGTGTTGTTGAGGCAGTATTTGGGGTACAGTGGATAGACTTTCTCTCAAGTTTCACCAGACTAATCCCTGGGGTGATGGCACCATGAGCAGTGAGTGAAACTCTGTGACAGAATAAGAGATGATTGTATTGAACCTGAAGGGGGATGGACAGTCACTCATGATGTTCTAAACAGGCACTGATACGAAGATAAATTCCATGGCTTTTATTAACTCGGGTTAAATGATTCTCAATAGGTTAAGAGCCTCCGAGGACGTTCCCCTCATTCCACCCCCACTCCATATGCTGATTTAGAGAGACAGAGGGTCAGTCTTTTAATAAATTCTCCCCACTTTAATACAGTGCATTTAGTGTGTGATCCTGCATTAAACGACTTGTAATCCACAATCCTGACAACAGCCACAATACCTTCATTCCAAAACAGTTAACTATTCCCACCAGCTTCTGACGTCCGTGGAGGACATGGGCCTGTCTTCTCAGAGGCGGAAGATGCCTCTCTGATACTTCAGACAAAGCATCTGGCTACCTTCCTCACTGCAAGCAAACCACAGCAAAGTGTCATGTGTCCCACAGGTAATGGAGCCATGAAGAACATCGTGGATCCGTCTCAGAGTGCATTCTCTGCTCCATTGATTTGTCAGGTTGGAGCATCAATGACACCCTCCTGTTCCTGTATAAGTGTCTCGAGGGGCTGAATGGCCTCCTCCAGGTCCCATGGAACAGCTTCATGGGTCTGACGTGGCTCTACCTGCCCTTGTTTAACAACTTGATGTAGTAATCAGATCTCTTCTCTTCCTGTGGAACAGGCAGGAGGATTGAATCGGCTTTTCCTCTCTTTGTTCAGTAGTTTCGATGGGCTGAATTGCTTCCACATATCTGTTTGTAATGTGCATAAGATGCTGAATGAGCTCTTCATTTAACTGGAAATGTCGAGTGTCTGGCCTTGCTGTTACATGAATGTTACCGACACTTTAACAGCACAAACCTGAATGCTGTCCAGGTCTTACTCCACATGGACAGACTGGTTCAGGAGCTGAGGTGTGACACATTGTTCTGAACATTGGGTGGTCTTGAGTGACCAGCCCCTTTTCTGATCTTATGATAAGGTAAGACAGTGATGAAGCAGCTGAAGATGTTTGTTTTGAGGCAGCTACCCTGAGGATCTCCTGCAGAGATGTCCCAGGACTGAAAGGATTGTCGGTCACCGACCACAAACATCTTTCTTTGTGCTCTGAAAGACCCCAAACCAGTGGGGTGGGTATACCTAATTCCCATTAATCTCAAATAAGTAGGTGGTCCTGATGTCATCCACAGTAAAACGCTACCTTGTCATCAAGGCCATTCACTGTTTCCTGAACCCCTGTGTTCACCTATTGTTCATATCAATAGATGATGGTGTCTGTGTTGGGAGTGTTTTCCTCTCATAGAGGGTAATCAATGCCAGGAATTATCTGGGCTAGATAGTGAGGGGAGTTACATCACGGAAAGTATTCAAAGAGGTGGTACATGAATTTTTGGCCTGTCAGAGTGCTAAAGGTTGTGAAGAATTGGACATTATAGACCAGTTATTGATAACAGTAAGTCAGCCATGACGGTATACAATAGGTTGATCGTCCGTGTCACCTAATCTTGCTTCTTATGTTCTCATATTCTGTAATTATAAAGTAAATAATTGTAATTTTCCTGAACGTTCTGTTATTGAATGTTGCAGTCACAGAGAGTAAAATGTTTTGTGAGTCATCTCAGGGAGAGGTATGGGGGCTGTATTCACAGTGAATCTGGGTCTCCAACATGACCAACAAATGAAGCACAAGTTACAGAGAGGAGATACTCTGTAAAGAGACCAGAGCTGTATTTTGAAACCAGCCTAGTTTTCCAAATAACATTTTCCAACCCACACCAAACCGTGTGTGACAGTCTTGAGGGATTGAATGATATCCTGTGTTCCGATGAACCAGGTATTTGGAGCGGGTGGCCTCCATCTGCTAATATCGGGAGCTGTGAGGAGCTGAATAGAACATAGGGACATAGGACTGAGCAGCAGGAGTGGGCTATTAGTCACTTTGTCACCGCTCCACCACTCACAAATTCCATGGGTAATGTGCATGTGGTCTCAAAAGCATTTTTCTGTCTGTATGCCATTTTCCTGCATTCACTTGTCTGTCAAATGTCACCAAATATAATTTTGAATAAATGCAAGCATCCAGCACCACAAACTTCTGGGGAAGGGAATTTCCACTTGAACAGCCCTTTGAAAATTTCTTATTTGTGTTTCAACCAATGTTGGAAGGTCACTCCGTCCTTTTCCAGTCCCACTCCTCCACTGGTTACACCAATTTTAAAAGCAACCAGTTTTGTAATGTGACCAATGATGTAGGTCTCAGAGTAGGTCATTTTCTAGAAAAGTGTGAGACACAGAAAGTTGAACTCATAACAAATGGTAAAATGATAGAGTGCCCCAAACGTTATTCTGCCTTTGAAGTTATTCTGCTCACACAAGCTACTGGTTGTGCGGTTTCACTCTGGAACAGTTGAATTTGGCTGAATTCCCTTTGTTTCAGGCAGTGGAGAGATTCCAGTGAATTCTCACCAGAAATCCTTCACAAGTGGTAAAGATAACACAGGGATTTTATGGTCTCACACGTTGCTATCGGATGGAACAACGTAAGAGAGAGAGAACAATAGGCTGCTGCTTCTCAGGCAGGGGGCATTTTTCTCCCTCTCTGTGTTGAAACATACAATAATGTCAACTGAACACCAAACTGGACAGGTGTGCTCTTCTGGAACATTCTCTGGAAAACCCGATTATAGATTATATGCAAGTGCATTCGTTTCAATCGCAAAAAAGTCCCCACTTTATAATTTGAAGACATGCTTACATGTGTCTATGTAATTAGTAAATATTGGTAGGTGTCTTCATAGTATGTGTGTGAATATAAATGCATCTTTTTCTTAAAGTTTATTCTCTAGCTTTAGTCTTCCTGACAGGAGATAATATGCACCCAGTTGATACACTCTTCAGAAAGTCATGGATGGTTCAATACTATTTCTCAGCTAAGATCAAAACTGATAATCCCCGATAACAAAAGGCCGGCATTTCAGGAATGAGTAAAGGGAAACCTCTTTGAAAATCTTCGAAAAGAATTAAATCCTTTCATTTTAGTTTCGGGGATCAAAACAGCACACAGTGCATCAAATGTGGTCACAGCAATGCCTTCGTACCGATGCAGTTAAACATTCCTGCGATTAAACCTGATACGTTTTGCCAAAAACAGCATCATTCCAAATCACTTGCTGCATCTGCAGACTGACTTCATATGATTCATGTCCCAGGAACATGGAAACCGCCTGAATCACAGAGTTCTACAATCTCTCTGCATTTACATTGTTTACCATTGTTTTATTCTTCATGCCAAAATACACAACCTACCTTATGCTATTTCTGCTGAAGGTTTGCTCACTAACCTTCCCTGTCTGTTACACATTGCAGACTCACGACCTTCATTTGATGACACATTAAATGACCATCTTGGTTTACGAGCTAATTGAGCTCCAAACAATTCCCTCCCCTTCCTCCAGATCTTGGATACAAATTATTGATCATTGATGACCCTACAGTGATCTCTGAGGCACTCCATCAGTTACAGCTTTGCAGCCTGAAAATAAACATTTGTCTCTACTCTCGGTTTCCTGTTAGCGACTGATCTTTGCTGGACAGGAGAGTGAATGTTCCCTGCTCCTGGGTAGCCGTTCAGGCGGGTTGAATGGCCTCCTGCTGGGCTGTGTGATTTACTCAACGAGCTGAATGACTTCATTCTATATTGCTGTGCAATTCCTTAGAGTGACAGAATGGTCTCCTCCTGTCTCATTGTATCGATCCTGTCTGATTGAATAGGGTGGTCCCCTACCATGTAATAGCCTCGAGGGTGGATTGAGGGAACAACACACGGGGTAGGGACAATGGTTGGTCATTTGGCTGCACCATTCAGAATGCTCATGGCTGATCCGAGTGTGTCTGTCCATCCGTCTCCTGTCTGTTCCCAATAAACATTGATTCTCCTGTCCAACACAGATCAGTCGAGCGCAGACTTGTACACTTAATGGCAAGGTCCTCGGTAGTGTAGCTGAACAAAGAAACCTTGGAGTGTAGGTTCATAGCTCTTTGAAAGTGGAGTCGCAGGTAGATAGGATAGTGAAGAAGGCGTTTGGTATGCTTTCCTTTATTGGTCAGAGTATTGAGTACAGGTGTTGGGAGGTCATGTTGCTGCTGTACAGGACATTGTTGAGGCCATTGTTGGAATATTGCGTGCAGTTCTGTTCTCGCTCCTATCGGAAAGATGTTGTGAGGCTTGAACGAGTTCAGAAAAGGTTTACGAAGATTTTACCAGGGTTAGAGGATTTTAGCGATAGGTAGAGGCTGAACAGGCTGGGGCTGTTTTAAATGGAGCATCGGAGGCTGAGGGGTGACTTTATCGAGGTTTACAAAATTATGAGGGGCATGGATAGTGTAAATAGGCAAAGTCTTTTCCCTTGTATCGGGGAGTCCAGAACTAGAGGGAATAGGTTTAGGATGAGAGGGGAAAGATACAAAAGAGACCTAAGGGGCAACGGTTTTCACCCAGTGGGTGTACTTCTATGGAATGAGCTGCCAGAGGAAGTGGTGGAGGCTGGGACAATTGCAACATTTGAGAGGCATTTGGGATGGGTATACGAATTGGAAGGGTTTGGAGGTGTATGGGCCAGTTGCCGGAAGGGGGGACGAGATTGGGTTGAGATATCTGGTCGGCATGGACGGGTTGGACTGAAAAGTCTGTTTCCATGCTGTACATCTGTATGACTCTATAAACGAGTCTTCACTGCTCCCTGAGGATGAGGACACCACAGGTAGCACAACACTAAAGTGAAAGGTACGTCCTTATTTCTTTGTGGAACCTGTTATTTTAAAACTTTGTTAACTGAACATCAAATCACCACCTCTTTGCAGAATTAAGGACAAAATAATTAAGAATAAACATAAACCATTCCGGACTCCAAACCTGTCCCACATTCCCACTGAACATTTCCAATCGAATATGTATCAAACATAGTCTCTGCTGCTGTCTCAGGAAGAGAATACCTGTTAGCATAGCACCACATGAAAAAAGGAGCAGAATGAGGCCATTCGGCCCATCTAGTCTGATCTGTCATTCAATAATTTCTTTTCTGTTCGTCAACCTCATTCTCCTGCCTTCCCCCAAGAATCCTTGATCCCGTTATAAAACAAAAACTTATCAATTTGTATCTGTGTCTACGTGTGCGTATGTTTGTCCATCTGCTTGTCATCTGGGTATTTGTGCATCGATGTTTGTCTTTCTGTGTATCAGCCTGTTTGTTTCTATCTATGTTTGTGTCTATTTGTGTGTGACTCTATATGTCTGCGTGTATTTCTACGTGTGTGTATGTCTATTCCCTTGTATGTATTGTGTTTCTTCGTATAATGGGGTGATACCAATAATTCTGTGGATTTCTGTGTCTGCATCTCTGTGCAGTGAGGTAACTGTATTTGGGGGCAGGAGGGTGGGAGTTAAAGTACTGTCGTTTGAAATGCCAATGTGTTTACAGTGAGAATTGTCTTTCACTGAACACTGCTCCTTAATCGGTCAGTGGGACATGGATGTTTCAGAAATTTCACGCGAGGCATCCCAGTCCCATTCATCTTGTACTAGGTTCCTCCCCACATGGTGGGTGTGGGGGTGGGGTGAGGGAATGGATATTGGGCACTCCACCACCCGGCTTGGCCATTTCTGTCTTATTCCAGGCTTTTACTCTTGGAATAGAAGAAAGGGACGGATGGAGTGAGGGCAGGAGTGGATGGCCTTGCTGTTTGTGCTGGTGGAGGTGTATCTGGGAGGAATTGTGAGTCGTCCGGAATGAGACAGTCGACAGTTTTGAATCCATATAGTATTATTAATGTGTGGGAGTATTGCGTAGGTGACAGAAAAAGTGTGGGAAGGAAGTTGCTGAATTCAATAGTGAGTGCGGTAGTGCCTGAGCCTTATTTGGAGATAGCGCATGAGGATTTTCTGGGGGTAGGTGCTATAACAGATATACAGAGAGGGTGACAGAGCAGAGAGAATTCGGTGACCATTATCCGGAGACAGCCGGGAGGATATTGATGCTTGTCCTGTATTGATGGAGATATCTTCAGATCATCTCAGCGTCGAGGTGAGCCTCCCCAATGTCCTTTCCAAGTCTATCACTAATAATGACACAGACCTGTCCCTCCCATTCTACAGAATCAGTTTATGTAGAACTTACAAAGAGCAAGGCGCAGCAAATATTGGTGTGTTATATATCGGTTGGAGAAAATCTGAGCATCATATGCTCTGGGAATTAGATATGCAAGTATCAAGGATACCGCAGTTTTGTAGGATGTTCTCAAATTGCATCTAAACTGTATTAACTAAGTGACTGCTTATGCTGTGCAAAATAAATTCTGTGCGTGTATGTGAGGTGGGTTGAAGAGTATGTTGTGAAGCAAACTATAGAGCAGTTTATTTTGGGTTTGTTGTGTGATCAGAAGGAAGAGTTAATAACCTTGATCTGAATCAGCTTTGAAGGAATAGAGACGTTAATAAGGTGCATTTTACACGGTGTCTGCATGAATATAGAATGCTTGAACTTTCTGGTTAAACATCATGGTAGCCTGGAGGCTAAAGGGTCAAGTTCCCTCCACTAAATTGGGAAAGTACAATATAACATACAGTGGGAGGCAAGCAATGTTTGTGGGAGTCATAGAGTCAGGCAACACAGAGACAGGCCCTTCGGCCCAAGCACGTCCATTCCGACCAAACTGTCCATCCACGCTAACCCCATTTCCCTGCTGTTGTCCTGTATCTTTCTAATCCTTTCCTGTCCATGTATTTGTACAAATGCCTTTTAAATGTTGCGAATGTGCCCGCCTCAAACTCTTCCGCGGGCACATCGTTCCATATGCGTATCACCCCTGTGTGAAAAGCAGTTGGTCCTCAGGTTCCCTTTTATTGTTTCCCCTCTGACCTTAAACTGATGCCCTCTTCTCCGTGATTGCCTACCCCTGGAAAAAGGAACTGAGTGCATTCACTCTGTCCGTCATTCCCATGATCTTATACACTTCTCTCAGATTCCCCCTCAGCCTCATACATCTTAAGTAAAAAATCCTAACTTGTCCAACCTCTACCAATAACTCAGACCATTGAGATCTTTGCAACATTCTTGTAAATTTCTTCTGCACTCTTTCCAGTTTAATACCATCCTTCCCATAGCAAAGTGAACACAGCTGAACATAACGCTCCCAGTATGGCCTCACCAACATCCTGTATAATTGCAACGTAGCTATACACTGATGAAAGCCAGTGTGCCAAAAGCTTTCTTCACTGCCCTGTCTACCTGTGAATCAAATTTCAGAGAACCATGCACATGAATTCCAAGGTCCCTCTGTTCCACTACACTCCTTAGGACCCAACCTTTCAACATGAAATTCCAACCTTGATTTGACTTTCTAAAATGCAAGAACTTACACTGATCTATATTAAAATCCATTTGCCATTTCTCAGCCACTTCTCCAGCTGATCAAGGTACTGCTGTATTTTCTGAAATTTCTGATAACCTTCCTCAGTCTCCATGATGCTGCCTATTTTAGTGTTGTCTTCAAACTTACAAATCTGCCTGTTCATTCTCATCTAAACCACAGATATATGTAATATGTAGTGGGCGAAGCAGTAACCCGTGAGGCTTTCCATTAATCACAGGCCTCCAGGCTGACAAGCATCCTTCCACTATTACCCTCTGCTTCCCACCAACAAGGCAATTTTGTATCTAATTTGGCAGCTCCTCTCCAATTTCATGCGATCTAACCTTCCAGAGCAGTGTACCATTTGGAACCTTAATGAAGGCCTTACTGGAATCCATAAAGACTACATACACCATCCTACCCTCCTCAACGTTGCTAGTCACTTAATCAAAGAATTCGAACAAATTTGTGAGCCATGATCTCCCATGCACAAAGCCGTGCCGAGTTTGATGTTGGGCTTTTCCCCAAAACGTTGGTTTTCCTGTTCCTCGGATGCTGCTTGGTCTGCTGTGCTTTTCTAGCACCACTCTAATCTTGCTCCTAATCAAACCCTGTATTTCCAATTGCATTTATATCTTATCTCTCAGAACCTGTTCAAGTAAATTACCTACAACAGATTTTACGTTTGCTGGTCTATAGCTCCCGCGTTTTTCTTTGTAGCCCTTCTTGAGTAAGGACACAGCATTCGCTGTCCTTTAGTCCTTCGTGACTTCGCCCGTTGGCCAGCGATGATACAAAAATATCAGCCAGGGCTCCAGCAATTCCTTCTATGTCCTCCTGCAGTGTTCCTGAATATATCTGGTCTGGACGAGGAAATTTATAGAAATATTGCAAAGTCTTTTTATTTCAGGTACAAACACCAAAGAACGGAAAAGTGACACAATGATGTAGAACATAACAAATTCGAAAATGTATTAACCATAGGAAATGGTTTCAGAAGAATTTCAGTCATTGTGGAAACCTGAGAATTCTCAGAAATTCACGATCCAGAAACAAGGGCCATGAAACTGATAAGGAAATCAAAAACAGAACATGAATGCTAACAAACAGGAACAAAAACACTGCATAAATCTACAATGTGTATTTCAAAGGAAACAAAGTGAAAGCAAGGTCAAATATGGAAATTGGTAATTGGGAGAGGAGAGTTTATTGTGAAGAACAGGGAAATGGGCAAGAAAATAATCAGCTGCTTTGTATCTGTCTTCAAGGAGGAAGATCCATAAAATCAGCCAGTAATACCATATGATCATGTAGCGCTTGTGAAACTGAAGACAAAAAGTCAATTTATATCAGTAACAAGGTAGTATTTGAAAGTGTAACTGGATTGAGCATTGCTCAGCCTGATAAACCTGATGTACTTCATATTAAATTGTCAGACATAACTCATCAACAGATGTATTAATTGCACTGTCGATGACTGTGTATTATTTTCCTGTGCATTCTGCAGAGGCCACAAGCCATTCCGGATAAATGGAAGTTATTAAACATGGTCCAAGCAATATAGATTAATAGAAGGGATCCAAGCATCTATCAAGGGAAGAAGACATAGTTTGGAGAATTGTCGAACAATTAACTTGATATCTGCAGGAAAACTGTTGGAATCTATTATGCATCATGTGATAATGGATATTTAGAAATTAATAGGATCAATGGAGAGAATCCACATGTATTTCTGGCAGATGTCTAACTCGATGTGCTGTTAGTTGTTAGACCCCATCTACCACCCCCTGAGAAAAGGAACAGAAAGTGACTTCGCCACAGGAAATGACATCAACAACCCAAAGAAACCCTTAAAAACAAAGCAGGAATGTGCAGCATCGCTTCGCTAGAGGTCCACAGAAGATGTTACCTAGTAAGGTAAGGAAACGTCGGGAAATGAACCAGCCAGCTCAGCGAGCAAACCTGCATCCATTATGGACAGTATTGGTGACCCAATCTGAGAAAGAATATACTGAGCACAATAAAATTGCAATGGACGTTGTCCAGATTAATCTCACAGATGGCGAGATTGTCGGATGAGGAAACTCGGCCAATGTTCTCCAGTGTTTCAAAGAATGAGAAGTGGGTCACAGTGAGATTTACAAAATTCACAAAACATATAACAAATGGGAAATTAGCAGGACGCTTCCCTGGCTTCCAATCCAAATTCAAGGCAAATAATGGCAAGATAAGGGATTGGCCACTTAAGACTGTAACTTTGAGGAAATTCATCACTCGGTGAGAACTGCCTAAAACAGGGTCATAGAAAACTGCTGGCAGGGTAAGAGTAAGGAAAATCTCCAGATATTCTGCAAGTGTGTCAAGCGGAAATGAATAACAAGGGAACAGCAACGAGTCATTAATGACTTGCCAAGTTGCATCCAAATCATCTTAGTGTTAGGAGACAGAGGGTAGTGGTTGAAGGCTGTTTGTGTGACTCGAGACCGATGTCCAATGGTGTATCACAGGGATCAGTGCAGTGATTCGGAGATGCTGGTGTTGGACTGGGGTGAACAAACCTAAAAATCACATAACACCAAACAATAGTCCAGCAAGTTTATTCAAAGGCACAAGCTTTCAAAGCTCACAACCACCTAATGAAGAAGCAGCGCTTCGAAGTTAGTGCCTCCAAATAAACCAGTTTTACAGTAACCTGGTGTTGTGTGATCGTTATCCTTATTATTAGTGGTATTCATAAATGATGCAGCTTTGAATATAGGCGGGGGTGCTGGGAGTGTGACAACTAAGTTTGTGTTTGATACAAAGATTGGCCGGGTGGTTGGCAGTGAGGAGGAAGGTCTTATGTTGCAGGAAGATACAGATGGAAGGTCAGATGGGCAGAACAATGGCAGATGTAATGTAACCTTGATAAATATGATGTGATACACTTTGGATGAAGGAACTGGACAGGGAGTACTCAATGAATGGCAGCACGCGAGGAAGCTCAGAGGGTGTTTCTCCACATTTTCCTGAATGTGACTAAATACGTTAATGCACAATTTTGAGAAAGCATAAGGGACCATAAACGTAATCTTTATTCATCAAGGCATAGATTATAAGAGCTACGCGGGACTTTGGTTTGGCCAAGATGGAGTACTGTGTGTAGTTCTGGGAACCACATTACGGGAAGGATGTGATTGTAGTGCAAGGGGCTCAGAGGAGATTCACCAGGATGCTCCCAGGGATGGAGCATATCAGCTTTGGAGAGAGGATGGATAACCTCAGGTTGTTTAGTTTGGAGCAGAGAAGGCTGAGGGGACCGTGATTCAGAAGGATAGGATTCTAAGGGGCATGGACAGGGTGGATAGACTGCAGCTGTTCCTTTTAGTCAAAGGGCCAAGAACAATGCAGCACATTTTAAAGTGAAGGGAATTGAGGTTTGTTTCTCATCCAGAGTGTGTTGGGGTCAGGAATGCCCTTCCTGAGAGAGAAGTTGTCATGGTAACTTCACAACCATTAGAAAATACACCGCTGTGCACTTGAAATGCCATATGATTCACGGCCACGGGATTTGTGTCCGAAAATGGGACTAATGTAGACCGTGCTGTATTGTTGATGGTACAAAGTCTGTGCTTCTGTGTTTGTATGGCTGTGGAATGTCAATCATTGAGTAGTTTAAGATACGAATTGATTGGTTTCTGAAGAGTATATTAACAAGGATTTTAAGATTGAACTTGTAATATCTTCTGAAAATATGTCAATGGCAAAATTAAGTGGAAAAATGTGCAGCTTTCTGACAGTCTGATACCAGAGAATTGAGGACCGGGAAAAGGCAGAACTATGGAGCAAATACTTTAGTTATGTCTTCACAGAAGAAAACAAAACAAAAAAGAAAACTTCCCAACAATCCTAGTGAACATTAGTCTGTTGAGAAAAAAGGAATAGAATGAAATTAGCAACCAAACAGTCTTAGAGGAAGTATTGGAACTGAAAGTAATGAGCACAGATAAAGTCAACCGAGATTGATCAAATGGGAATCATATTTGTGAAAGTGACGTTGAGCATAATTATGGAGAAGCAATCAATGAAATATGATTGTATTTTCAGAAAGATTTTTGATAAAGCCCCAAGCCTATTATGCAAATTCAAATCCTCTGGGACTGGGACTAATATGGTTTTAGAATGGGAGAGCGGGCAGAAAGCAGTGAGTAGGAATAAAACAATGGGTTTATTTGAAAGGAAGGCTTGGAGGATATAGTGAGGATCGGGGTTTGGGCTCCAGCTATTCCCAATACACAACATATATTTTGTTGAGTGGATCAAATTCAATATTTCCAAGTTTGCTGATGGCACTAAACAATATCGGATTGTGAGTGGGTGAGCAGGATGTCCAAAAAACTGCAAGGTGATTCCGACAAGTGGAGTGTCTGGGTAAATACATGGCAGATGGAGAGCAATGGGGGATGGGGGATATGATCTATGGGAGATATATGATATTGTGACCTTTGATGGTAAAAACAGAACGGGAGCCTATCATTTGAAAAGGGATTGTTTGAAAAATGTTGATCTATAAAGGAACTTAAGCTGCATTTTTGTTTCCTTCTGTGCAACCCTCCGAGGTCAGTGTAGGGCAATGAGATCTGAATCGAGAAGTCAATACTGGGAATGGCATTGGCACGCTGACCAGTATACACAGACCCAACACGTGGGGAGGTGTAACATTGAAAAAGAACTGGATATCCCTGTGCACTGGTCACAGAAAGCAATTTTGCAGGAGCAGAAAACAGATAGGCAGATAAATAGTGTATTCACCTTTATTTCAGGGGGATTTGAATCCAGGAGTAAGGGTGTTTTACTGCAGCTGAGCAGGGCCTTGGTGAGACCTCATCTCGCACATTGTGCAGTATTGTGTGCAGTTTTGGTCTCCTTACCTAATAAAGGACAAACCTGACATTGAAGGAGAGCAGTAAAGGATAACCAGACTGATCTCTGGGATGACAGGCTTGTGTGGGAGCAGAGTTTGGGGCGGCTGTGCCTGTATTCCATCGGGTTTAGGAAAATGAGTGGAGATCTCAGCGAAATATATAAAAGTCTGTTAGGGCGAGACAAATTGGAAACAGGGGTGACAATTCCCCTGGCTGGGACTTCAAAACAAGGGGCCACAGTATTATGTACAGACTGGCCACTCTGCATTGAGATGAGATTAAATGTCTGCACTCAAAGACTGGTGAACCTGGGGTACTATCTCCCAGATTAGGCTGTGGAAACCAAGGCACTGAATATAAATATGGATTTCTGGAAACTAAAGGGATAGGGAGACAGCAGGGTATGGTATGAACATAGAGGATCAGATACCATTAAAGGTTGTTCTCCAATAACGTGGTAGCTGTGTTCCTGTGCATCACTGTGTTGCAGAAAATCATGTAATATTAATGATGTGGTTTATGGGGAAAAGAGGATAATGGGCGAACTGCAAAATATCAGTAAAAAACCAAAATTAAAGTTAGTCTAACACACACTAGCACAGTCTAATTAAACCTTTAAATCATATTTTGTAATGAAATAGTGTTAATAATGACAATTCAGTCACTGGCTACATCCCTGTACCTTTCACCAAGCTCTTCACCAGAAAGTGCGCAGGACTGACTGACCACGTGATGCCAACATGGAATTGCAGTTCTCCTGAAGATTCTCCTCCGGTCTCAAATAAAGTTCCTTCTAATTGGAGAGAGCAATTCCCCATTTCAAGCTCAGGTTCAAGGCTTTGCAGAGCGGATTGCATTCCTGTTTTAGCTGAACACTCAGAGGGTGCATTTGGCAGACAGAGCATCCTGAAGCTGGGTTTTCGTGTTCAGCTGGTGCCTGGCAAGGAGCCGCGTCACAGTGAGCGGGAGTTCACTTTATGGAAAAAAGGTGCGCCATTCACGATTCGCATTGCAGTCAAATCAGTTTAATAAACATTCGTTATCAGAGAACTGCCTGTATATTGAATCGAGGAGCAAGATTGATGGACTGAAGGTCTACAACAGTTCTTATTTTATATTTCACAATGTTTGAACATATTAATAGATATGAACACTGTGTCGGGAAAACTGCATTGAGGAGATTTTCTCAATGAACTCGAATGGGGAAGGCTCAATGTGTTGAATGACCTACTCTTTTTCCGATGTTTCTGTGCAGCCTGTGGGAAAGCTCTGTAAATGTTGTCACAAGCTCTCAGATGTTAGGAAGGAGGGCTCTGCAGGGTCAACAGGACTGTGATTCCAGTTCCCTTCTCTGATATCGAGGCTGGTGCCGGGTATCCTGTCTGCTTTTATCCTTTAAGACTTTGGAGCAGTGTGATACAATTGAGTGTCTTGCTTGGCCATTTCAGGGACCATTGAAGGGTTTATCACATGTCTATGTGTCTGGAGCCACACAAAAAAAGCAAGGGAGATTTACTTCCTGAAAGTACGTTGGGGAATGAGATCGAAGTTTACAATCAACATTGGATGCAAGGTCACTGTTACAATCACCAGATTCTAGATCTTGATATTTTATTAATTGTTTTTAACTACCACCAGCTGCCAGAGCATTATCCTGTGTTGGATTAGTAATCCAGTGACATTTCCACATCAGCACCATCGCCACAAAGGAACCTATCAGAAACCACAATGAGCGGGTTATTTCTGGACTGCTTGACAGCTCTGTTAAAAAGAACTCCCATCAATTTGATTACCGTGAACGGGCTGAGGGGGTGGTAAATGGTCAGAATGTAATTATTCACCTATTAGGGGACCAGACAAAGTTGAGTAATTTTCCACATTGCTGAAAATGTGTTGCTGGAAAAGCGCAGTCGTCAGGCAGCATCCAAGGAGCAGGAGAATCGACGTTTCAGGCATGAGCCCTTCTCCTGTTCCTTGGATGCTGCCTGACCTGCTGCGCTTTTCCAACAACACATTTTCAGCTCTGATCTCCAGCATCTGCAGTCCTCACTTTCTCCTCGATAATTTTCCACATTGCCATGGAGTTGTCAGAGTTGGAGCTGGAATGAAACAGCTTCCCCAGGGACACGGCTTGTTGTGCAGCACAAGTCTTCGGTCCTATTGCAGGAATGGTGTCAGGGCCCATTGTCTTTGTCGTATCTACTGTGTTCAGCGGTTTCTTCATGTCACGTACAGCGAATCGAATTGGGTGAACACTGCCATCTGTGATTCTGTGGATATCATGGCGAGGATGAGGTGGATCATCCTTTCAACACCTCTGGCTGAGGATGGTGCAGATACTACATCCTTGTCATTTTCACTGATGTACAGGGGTGTTTCATTATTTAGCATGGGGATATTTCTGGAGTCCTCTCCACCAGTAAGTTGTTTAATACTACACTGATATTTATGTCTGGATGTGGCAGGACTGCAGATCTTAGATCTGATCTGTTGGTCTTGGGATCATTTCGTCCTCTCTATCAGATGTCAGTTCTGCTCTTTGGAATGAAACCACTCAAGCGCCGTAGCTTTGATGGTTTGTCATCAGCTTTAGGTACACATGGTTCTGACCTTGGCATGTTCACCCACACTCGTCACTGAACAATCACTCGGTTTGATGGTAATGGTAGACTGATGGAATATCCTGGGGAAAATGATACAGATTATGTTTGAGTACATTCCTGCTTCTGTTGCTGCTGCTGTCTACAGCATCACATGAAAGCCCAGTTTGAGCTGCAATATCTGCAATTCAATTCTACTGACTCTCCCCCAGTTCACATCGAGACCCAGTCACCGATCAGCCGTGTACTCAGTGACCGCTCCTGGTTTTTAATGCAGTAATATTTCAATTTTCATATTCTCATTCTGCTGATGATTCTCCTTGGTTCCATGCTTCCAATTTATTACATTACTCAAACCCTTTATCATATTCATCTGAATCTTTTCCTTGCTTGTCGTGCCATCTGCATTTGAATTAAATGTGTTTCCCTCTGGTTTTCTCCCTGACCATGATTAAGAGCGCTGTGGTGTCAGTGATGTCAGCCTTATGCAGTTTCTGAGCGAATGAATGTGTGCACTTCAGTTACCTGTGTAGGGCGCTCCGTGTTGGACAGGGCGTTTGAGCAGCTTTCAAACACGTCATTGGAACTTGTTCAAAAACAGAAATTGCTGAAGAAATAAAGCAGCTCTGGCGGCATCTTCTGTAGTGAATGTCGAGTTAATCTTTTGAGTCCAGTGGCCCTTTACAAAGCCCGCAGTTTCTTCAGCAATTTTTGTATTTATTTCCAGTATCCATAGTTATTTGTTTCATTGAAAATTTGTGCTGTGCCTATCCGTTTCTGAAGAACCTCAGCAGGTCTGGCAGCATCTGCAGAGACAGAGAAACAGAGTTAGCGTAACAAGTCCAATGTGACTTGTTCTGAACTGAAAAGGGTTGGCTTTTTAATCCCTTGCCGGAGATGGGGGATGGGCAACTTGGAAAAGAGGGCGTGGCAAAAGATAAACGGGCTATTATCAGTGGTGAACGAGAAGATAATGCAAAATGGGTTTAAATTAAGGTGTGAATGGGGCAAAGGGGTTCTCTCTCGTTGAGTGTAAGATGAAGAAGACACAACCACACAAGGCCATAGGGAGAACAGGAGGGAGAATTTGACAATATGGTATTAAATAGATCTAGATCTATACATTTTCATAGTATACATCATCACTGCCTTCACACTATGGAATTCAGGTGCTTGAGCTCTTATTGGCACGAGTAAGAGTTTCGTGCTGCCTTAGTTTTGTAACATAGAGCAAAACTAACAGTATGAAGTTTGGGCTGTTTTCTACACATTTCATTTTTAATATTCTTTCAGATTTACAGTGCTTATTGTTAAACCTTTGATCTTGAAGTTAGTATCAGATGGAGTGTACGAGTTTGAAGGGTGGCATTCTAGAAGTTTATAATATCATGGGAGGCATGGATAGAGTGAATAGCGAAGGTCTTTTCTGAAGGATCGGGGAGTTCAAACACAGATGCATAGCTTTAAGGTGGAAGGAGGGAAACTTGAAAGGGACAAAGGGACAACTTTTTTTACACAGAGTGTGATGTATTATGGAATGAACTGCCAGAGGGACAGTGGGAGATGCAAGTACAGCTACAATATTTCAAAGACATTTGGACCAACATATGAATGGGAAAAGTTTAGAGGCATTTGGGCCAAGTGCAAGCAGATGAGATTAGTTTAATTTAGAAAATCTGGTCAGCATGGACAAGTTGGACCAAAGGGTCTGTTTGTGCACGATATGACTGTATGGATGTAGAAACTGAGGAAAATTTACGAAAAGATATGATGTAATAAATTGGTAAGAAATATTAAAACAAGCATCATGAGCTTTTCTGTCAACATTAAAAAAAGCTTGAAGATGTGTGTGTGAGCTGAGGGGGAAGTGAAGTGAGGAAAGTACATTGAGGCCATTAGGGGGGTGTGACTGGAGAACTGGCCACAGGGAACAAGCAGATAATTTACACTAGTGTTTTAAATCACTCCTCATGGGGAAAGTACTGTAAGCATGTCAATGGTATAAACAAAGTGGTAACAGGAGGGAAGTTTTTGAACTGTCTCTAACAAAAGGAACAAGGTATTTACCTAACAGATAAGAATAAGGGTAGGCAGGTGAGCAGTAATTCGTAGTTAATTTTAAAAGAAGTTGTCACACAGTGACTAGCGGCATTGTGTGAAATATTCCATAACAATTTGGATTCCAGGAGTGTTCCAGTGAAACTGGAGAACCTCCAATGTGGTGCCTGTCTTCAAGAAAGGAATGAGACAGAACGCAGGAACAATTTAGCCTAACTATTATTGCTGGGAATCTGCTAGAGCCTGTTATTAAGGAAGGCATTGCAGGGCAGTTAGAAAAGCTTAATGCAGAGTTGGCATGGTTTTGTGAATGGGAAACTATTTTTGCTCTGTAAAATCATACAAATTCTGTTTTGGAGACCCCTGAGAATGTCAAGATTAGAGTCATGTTGGAAAAGCACAGCATGTCAGGCAGCATCCGAGGGGCAGGAAAGTCAATGTTTCAGGCAGGAGCCGTTCATCAGGAATCCCTGAGAAAGTGACAAGCAAATTTGATAAAGGCCACTGGTCAACATGAGGCTTTCCAGAAAGTTTTCACAAGGTATCACAAAATAAATGTTCTGACACAAGACAGATGCTTGTAGTGTGATGAATAATATATTTGCATGGGATAATGGTTGCTTAACACATAGAAATCAGAGAGTCATGATTAATGGATCTTTATGATAAAGACGTATCTACTGGATTACCACAAATATCAGACCAATGGCATCAGTTATGTACAATCTATACTGATAACCTGACCGCGGGATCTGAGTGCAATATAACATTGGAGTTTGTGGATGACTTTGAGAACCAAAATGCAGGCTGCTATTTAATGAAGAGGATTCCCAAAACAGGAGTAGTACAAAGAGATTGGAGTGTTCCTGAGGATGAAACGTAACGTCTGCATGCTGAGGCAGCAAGTAACTAGTTTGGTTCATGATGCGGCTTCCTGGGATGGAAGGGTTGAATTATTGAATACATTTAAAATGGTGAGGAGATTATTCATTGTTGTTGAAATGAATGAGAGTGATATTACTGAAATGTACAAGATACAGAGGGGGCTTGACAAGGTAGATGCTGAGAAGGTGTTTCCCCTGAGTCTCGAACTCGAGGTGGTAGATACTGAATAAGGGACATCGATTTTAATCTGAGGTGAAAAATGATGCATTCTCTCAGAAGGTAGTGAATGTCTGGAATTCCCTAACCCAGAGAGTTGTGGAGGGATGCAGGAAATTGAGTAGGAAAGTGGAGTTGAGCCCGGAAATAGATCAGCCATGTTCTCATTGAATGACAATTCAGTCTTGAGGGGCCGAATAGCCGTCTCATGTTCCTACTTCTTAGTTTTTTATGTCATGCTTTTGGAAAGTAATTGGTTACTTTCCTGGAAGTCATGTTGTACTATGTTGCATTCGGGAGAGGAGAAAATTTGCCTGAGTTAACTCTGGATGGGATATGGGAACTGCATTCAAAGCAATTCCAGAGCAGAAATTACAGAGTGGGGAAGCATGGAAAAAGGGATTACGGCTGCGGGCCACTTCCGGACCAAGCCTGCAATTTCCAAGTGCATTTCCAAAACAACACCTAACCATCGGCGTGGCTTCGATCTGCCTGTTTGTAGCAGGTCCGGAGGGCTGAATGGAACATCAGAACATAGGGCTGACACGAGTGGGCTTAAAGGCCCTTTGACACTACCCCACCAGTAAGTAAGGTCATGGCTCATCTCATTGTGGTCCCAGCTGCACTTTTCTCTCCATGCACCATTGTCCCTGATTCACCTGTCTGTGGAAAATCAGACATTGCCAGCCTCGATATAGTATAATGATCCAGCCATCCTAAACTTCTGGGGAAGGGAATTCCCACTTGAGTGAAATCCGACTTTGTGAATTTTTCCTCACTCCGGTTCTGACTGAAGTTGGAGGGTGTCACTGTTTCCTTTTCTAGTCCCACTCCTCCACTGCTCACAACAAGTTTTAAATGTAACCGGGTCGGTGATATGACCGATGATAAAGGTCTCAGGCGGGGTCAGGTTCAGTGATAGGAACAAGTCAGGCAGATTTCTTTCATCAGCCGCAGGTAACTAATAGGGCTAATGGAGCAGCATGATAGATTTGTGGTTAGCACTGCTGCCTCATATCAGCAAGGAGCTAAGCTCAATTCCAACTTCGTCCCACACTCTATGTGGAGTTTGAACATTCTTCCCGAGTCTGTGTGTGTTTCTTCCCAGTTTTCTAGTTTCCTCCCACAGTTCAAAGATGTGCAGCTTAGTTTGATTGGCAATGGTAAATTACCGATTAGTCTGCTTATTTTTGTTTACTCAGGGTGTAGTGAGTCTTTGGAACACTCTTCCCTGCAGACCATTCGAGGCAGAGATATTGAATATTTTTGAGGCAAGGTTCACGAATCACAAAAGAGTCAAGGATTATCGAGGAATGGGCAGCAATGTGCAGTGTTGGGGAAAATGTAGACAGTGGTACTGAATGGCACGGCTCCAGAATATCCAGGAATTAAACAAAATGATAACATCGATAAAGTTTTATAGGGGAAACAAGATGGCAGCGATCTGAAAGGTCAGCTTTGCTCATCTCTATCACAATAATGCTCTACCCCACCCCACCACGGTCATTGACTTACAATTGAACACTCAAAGAGCTACAGAATCCTTACTAATGCCATTTTGTCAAGTGGAAATGACAAAACATGGGAAAGGATCGAGTAAGTCCCAACACGCAGCGCACCCGTCAGAAGCTTTCAGCATGTCTGTGGCCGCACCTGTAACACCCTCTGCTCGTTCAATAGACCGAGTTACTCACCAGGACTGGTCACCGAGTTCACCAAGTTACGGGAAATGACTGAAATCATGATTGAAGAAAAATTCAGCAGGAGGATAGAACCACTCTCAGCAGTGTTCCAAAAACATGAACAGCAACTTGAAAGGCTTGGAAACAGAACAGATGAGGTCGAGAGCCAAACTGTAGGGGCAGAGACTGTGATCGATTCCTGTAAGGAGCGGATCCTCACCCTTGAAAAACAGGTCCATACCTTAACTGAACAAGGTGACGACCAAGAGAACAGGGGCAGGATGAAGAGTGTTCATATCATCGGTCTGCTGGACCGGACATAAGGTGATCAGTCAGTGAGTTATTTTGCGAGAACTGGCTGCAGAGATTCCTTCACTTCGAAGCTGAAGAGGGACGGGTGAAGAGTGAGACAGTTCATCGGGTTACCGTGCGCAGGTCAGGCTCAGACCAACGCCCTCACCCTGTCCTTGTGCAATTACATTGTTGCAGGGACAAACAAAGACTTAGGGAAGCTTCCAGAACACAGGGAAGAGACCCGAAGAGGCCTCCAGGATTATGTTCTTCCAGGTCTTTTCAGCGGCATTGATTCAGAAAAGGAAATCTTTTTATGGTATCAAGAGAAGATTAAGGGAACTTGAGATTCAATATTTCTTAATGGACTCAGCGGTTCTCCGTATGCACTAGTGGATCTTTCAATAGATCCACTAACTCTCCAGAGGATGCGAAAACTTTGTGGACACTTTAAAGTAGGCTGGATGCGTTAATGAAAAGCGATAACCTTGTTTCCCTTTTTTAAAAGAAAGTTTGTTGACCGTTTCTGGTATTAAGCAGTGTTAAATTTTAGTCGGGGGTGGGTAGAGTACACACTTTTAACTTCTTCATTAGTAATACTACTCGTTTTTCTCTTGATTAGTTTGTGTGTCGGGTTCGGCTCAAGCTGGAGAGAGTTATGAAGGTGATTGTGATGAGGGCAGTTCTGTCCCGATGTTTGTGATTACTTGCCCTGGATGCAGTATTGATAATGGGGCAGAAGATGGAGATTTGTGACATGCAAATGCCCCCAGTCGGCAGGGGGTAAATGCCCCTCCTGAGTGCCATTGGCACTTTGTATATTTTTTTGTTTTAGAATGTATTTAGTTTTGGAACGTTTTGAGAGCTTGTTAGTTGTAGTAGCATTAGTTTGTATGTTTTTTTAAGCTCTATGATTCTTTTCTCATTGGTGCTCAGTAATTCGTAATTCGAGTTCTTCCTCTCTGGAGTTCAAATATTGTTTCAGTGTGTAATGGCTAATGTCATGCTTAAATGGTGTATCTGGAACATTAAGGGGAGTCATTCGCCAGTTAAGAAAAAGGAGAGGGTGGATATTGTCGTATTGCAGAGATGCACTTTGATAACAAGGAACATTTGACATTACAGCAAGGTGGATTTGATCGGGTTTATTTCTCGTCTTTTAACACGAGGAATAGGAGAGAAGCCATACTGGTGAGGAAGAATCTTTCATTTAAATTAGTAGATTGTATTAGACACCCACGGAAGGATCATAACCCTCAAAGATATATGGGGAAGAAAGCAGTAGTATGAATGTTTATTGCCCTCGGTTCACTGCCGGAAATTCCTGATAGATATATTTTCCAAATTAAGCAATCTTTCTTCGTAGTACATTATTGTAGGAGGAGATTTCAATTGTCTTTTGCACCCACGGTGGACAGTATGCCCAAAAGCTCCCAGTACCATCTTTCCAATCTAAGCAATTAGTGGATTTTTGTGTGGAACTGGGGCTGGTGGATGTTTGGAGGCAGATCCACCTCATAAATAGGGATTTTACTTTCTTATTTAAACCGCAGAAATGCCACACTAGTGTTGATATCTTCCACACCTTGCAGCAGTCTTCGATTCAGTGGTGTTCTGCACAATTGGGAATATTACCATTTGTGACCATGCAGCAGTATACTTATTGGTTAAGATTAAGGGCAATATAGCAGGTTCGAGACACTGGCGAATCCCTTTATTCTTAAGGATAGTAAGTACATTGAGTATTTCTGTAATGAATTCAGATCTTTCTTAGCCATTAATTTAGATTCAACCAGTAACCCATCCATTCTATGGAAAATTGCTACGGCTTATGCCAAAGGAATAATTATTCCTTAGGATGCAGCAGAAGCTGGAGCAGGAACACTTGCTCCAAGCACAGTTAAAGGCAGCCGAGAGGGCATACTTTGATAGACCCTCGGTGGCTAGGCTGCAGAGAATCACAACGCTTCTGTCTGCAGTGAATTCTATGCTCACACAGACAGACAAGAAGGTACTTACTTTTGCAAAGCAAAGGCTGTTTGAGCATGGTGATAAACCGGGCAAGTAGTTAGCCTATCTTGCGATGAAAAAGAGAACCCCAAAGCCATTACCTCAACGAGGGAAGGTACTGGGACCCTTTCCTGTGATCCCATAAAGATTAAAGCAGCATTTCGGAGATTTTACTCCGAATTATATCAGACTAAGCATTATGGGGATAGATGGATTAAGCTGTAATCTTTCTTCAAGAACTTGGACCTTCCAGGTGTAACCCCCAAATAAGTGTCTTGCCTTCATTCACCATTGTCGGTGCTGGAGGGTGTAAAGCAGCTTCCAGGCGGAAAGGCGCCCGGTCCTGACGGATGTCCACGTGAGTTTTATGAGCAATTTATAAACCTGTTGTCAGAGCCGATGCTTACTATGTTCGTCACTCACACAGTCACGACTGCATCCCACCATCCTTAAGAGAGGCTCATATCTCTCTTATTCTGAAGAAAAGGAAGACACCGAAAGATTGTGCTTCCTATAGGCCCACCTCACATCTAAATGTTGATTTCAAAATTCTGTCTGAGTCCCTTACATTGAGGATGGAAACTATTTATCCTTCCATTGTCAAAGTATACCATACCGGCTTATAAAAGGTTGCAGATATTCCAACAATGTTAGGAGATTACTCAATATGATCCAAGTGTGTCAACAGCAAATTATGCAGGTATTAATGATCTCTTTTGATGCAGGGAAGACATTTGCTTGGGTTGAGTAGCTGTATCTCTTCTATACGTTAGAATGGTTTGGTCTCAGCAAAGTTTTTATCAAGTGGGTGAGGGTCTTTGAAAATGACCCTCTGTGTGCGATCCTGTAAAATTAATATTTCTAGAGGCAGTCAACAAGGTTGTTTACGCCAGTGTTGTTTATGATGGTGATGGAGCCACTGGTGAAGGCCATCTGCAGGGACCCAAACATATCTGCCACAGAAGTGGGATAGATGTCACGTAAGATTACATTGTCTGCAGATGATGGTCTTAAATTTTTGTTAAATCCCACAGATTTGGTACCTCACCTCATGCAATGCATCAGTTCGTTTGGTGCCTTTTCCGGCTATAATATTGATTTTACGAAGTCAGAGGCCATGCCTCTGGGCAAACTCAGGGAAACACCTGATGCCGTGGGAGAATCCTGATTTTCTTTTCAATGGTCCGGGGGTAATGGGGATGTTCCCTTTTTAGGTATATTCATTAATCCTATCTTTGGACTTATATTTAATGTGTGATTTGTCCATTTGTTTGACAAAACTAAACAAGATCTTTGAATACTTCCAATATCCTGGCTGGGTCAGATAGCTCTTATTAACATGAATTCCCTCCCTTGTTTGCTATACCCCGTGTGAATGCTTTCTTTGATGTTTCTCAGACAGACATTTAGGAGATTAAATGGATGATGTAGCTCTGATTTGTCACCATAATCGACCCCTTATCAAGTTAACCAAATTACAACAACCCCCCACAGTTTGTGGGGAGTAGATCTCCAGGATGTTAAAAGCTATCAATTAAGCTCTTCTTTACCCGATGTTAGTGAGGCCTCGGTGTCAATATGGTTAGATATTGAAGCTTCTCAGGCAAAGTGCTCCCTTATTAGTCTGCTATTCATAGACAAAATGAGGACAGTTACGAAGTATTACCATTTCCCAATAAATATCAACAACTTTAAAGTAGGGAGGGCAATGTGTCCGATCGAGGGCAACATAGCCAAACCTAATTTCTTACCCCAAAGCGTGGTGTACCATGTTTCCGACGGGGAATACTGGATTCCATGCTTAAACTATGGACAACTCGTGCGTGTATCTTGCTTTGATTGTTTATCTGAGGGAGAAACAAGGATGTCCTTTGATCAATTAAGTCGTAACTATAGACTACCGAGTAGAGAACTCTTCTGTTTTCTTTTTATCAGATCAGAGATGTTATTCAGAAAAGAACCACGCTTTTAACAGACCCGTACAGATCCGATACAGCGAAGAGGGTGCTTAGTGCTAAGAACACACTCTCTGTCAGTACCCTTTATCATTTGTTGGAGAGTGACCTCTCAAATGAGACATTGTGACTTTCTGAGGTCTACAAAGAGAGTTGGGGACATAGGGGAGGATATTTGTGTAAATGCAAGAAGGATTTCAATCTGCAGGAAAACTCTTGCCATGTAGTTGAAGATTCTTCATAGAGTCTATCTGGCCCCAGACACTCTCTCAAAATTCAAGATGGAGTATGTCTTAAATACAAAATGACTATGGACACTCTTACTCATTGCTTGTTGCCCTCCCACCGGCGCTATAGGAGCGGTGTGCTCGCTGGGATGGAGAGGATCTTGTGGACCGAATTGGAGATGGATCAGGTTTCCCTTTTCCTGGGCCTGCCCAGTCTACCTTACTCAGATGTGCATAAGAAAAAATACTTTAATACCCTCACTCTCTGAGTTCAGAAAAAAAGTTCTGTTGTGTTGGGTGTCTGAAAACCCCCTGGGTCTATTGGTTTGTCATAACCTCGTCATGGAGCATAGCCCTTTGGACCTTTTTAAAGGTATGTTGCACCATAAAATAGAGGATTTTTATAAGACATGGCAGCCCTTTTTGAATTACCAAGGTACAGGCTGATCTGCCACTCTAATAAGGCCTTTTATATAGCTATGACAAACTTGACTAATGAATCTAATGTCCAGAGAGGAGGAAGTACGAACAAATGAACGTGTATTAGTTAATGCTCTTGAAGGTTGAGAGCTATAGTTTTGTTACACTGAGTTCTACTATTCGTTTTTTTTATTTTTTTTATTTTTCTTTGGTCCGTTGATTTACCTTTTCTTTATGTACATGCACATGGGTGTAACTGTGTTCAATTTGCATTGTTTTTTGAGTTGGGTACTTATTGGTTCATCAAAGCATTAAAAAGATTGTCTCTGAATAAAAATATTTTTGAAAAAATTAAAATATTAACATGGATAGAATAGAGTCCCAAAGGACCACTTTCTCGTTAGTGAGACCACAAATTATGGTTTATCTTAAGGGTCATCACACTTCGGGTGACAGGATGATGTTGAGTGGGTGTGCCCTTCGTGGCAACCTCTGTCTGTGTGGGGAATTGAACATGCGCTGTTGGTCCATAATACCACCAATTTTAGTGTCACCTTCAATTTTACTAATCATGCCTTATACATTCTGAAGAATATCATTGAAATAGATAATAAACAACAATGGACCCAGCACTGACCCTTGAGGCATTTCATGTGTTACAGGCCTCCAGTCGGACAGCATCGTTCCCTATAACCCTCTGTTTACTACCATCAAGCCAATTGTGCATCCAATGTGTCATCTCCCTCTGGATTCCATGCGAATCTAACATTCCAGACCAACCTATCAAGAGTAATCTTGTCCAAGGCCTTACTGAAAACCATACATACTATGTCTACTGTGCTACCGTCATCAACATTCCTGGTCGCTTCATCAAAGAACTCAAACAAATTTGTGAGGCATGACCTCCCACTCACAAAGTCATGCAATCGTTCCAGTCTAAAAACAATTATTAATAATAATTATTAAAATAAATAACAACAAACAATAATAAATAATAGTAAGATGACATTTTCAATGGACAATAAATTATACATGGTTTGTGGCATTGGAACGTGCATCATTGGTGAAGGGCAGAATAGATTTTGTGGAGAAAGTGAGGACTGCAGATGCTGGAGTTCAGAGCTGAAAATGTGTTGCTGGAAAAGCGCAGCAGGTCAGGCATCATCCAAGGAGCAGGAGAAGCGACCTTTCGGGCATAAGCCCTTCTTCAGGAAGGGATTCAGGATGATTCCTTGGCTTCAGGATGATTCCTGAAGAAGGGCTCATGCCAAAAGTCGATTCTCCTGCTTCTTGGATGCTGCCTGACCTGCTGCGCTTTTCCAGCAACACAGAATCGATTTTGTACCTGTGTCATTGAACTGCGTTGAAAAAAAGCAAGGGTGGCATGGTGGCTCAGTGGTTAGCACTGCTTCCTCATAGTACCATGGATCCGCGTTTGATTTCACCCTCAGGTGACTCTCTTTTGGAGTTTGCACATTCTCCCTGAGGTTGCGATGGTTTTCTCTGAGAGCTCCATTTTCCTAACACAATCCAAAGATGTACAAGTCAGTTGAATTGGCCACCGCCTTATGTGCATTAGTTAGGGATAAATATAGATTAGAGGCATGGGACTGGGTGGGTTGCTATTCAGAGGGTCGGTGTGGCCTTGTTGGGCCAAATGGCCTGTTTCTGTACTGTAGGAAATTGAAAAATATAAACTATTTCTCATCAAACCCTGTCTTTCCAAACGTGTGCATATCTTATCCCTCAGAATCTTCTCAAGTAACCTACCTACTACAAATGTTAGGCTTCCCGGTCTACAGTTTCCCGATTTTTTCTTTGCTTCCCTTCTTGAAAAATGGCACAACGTTTGCTACACTTCAATATTCTGGAACCTAACCTGCGGCTAACGATGATGCAAAAATATCACGCAGGTCCCCGTAGTTTCTTCTGTATCCTCTTGCAGTATTCTTGGATGCATCTGTTTAGGTCCAGGAGATTTATCCACCTTCATACATTCTAATGCATCCAACAAGTTCTCTCCTGTGATATTGACTCACCCCAAGATATCACCACGACCTTTGTTAACCTCCCAAGTCTTCTTGTATTTCTCCATAGTAAAGACAGAGGAGAAATATCCATTGAGAATCTCACACATCTCCTATGGTTCTAGACATGCATGTCCAGTTTGGACCTTGAGGGGTCATATTCTCATGTAGTTATTCATTTAACTTTAATATACTTAAAGTACCTCTTTGGATTCACCCTAATCTTCTCAGACAATGCTATCGTGTGCGCCCTTTTCGCCCTTCTGATTTCCCTCTTCGGTAAACTCCTGTATTCCCGGTACACCGCCAGGGATTCCCTTGATTGCAGCTGCATGGACCTCAGCCACACCTCCTTTTTGCCTGTCAAAACCTCAATATCTCCTGCCATCCAGGATTCCCTCTTCCTGCCAACCTTGCCTTTTACCCTCACAGGAACATATAGACCTTGAACTCCAGCCATTTCACTTTTAAAGGCCTCCCACTAGCCGGAGGTCCCTTCGCCTCTAAACAAATTCCTCCAACCAACCCATACAAGCTCCTCTCTAATTTCATCCACATTCACTTTCCCCCAATTTAGAAATTGATCTCACAGGCCAGTTTTGTCCTTCTCCATTAGTATTTTAAATCTATGGTCACTGGTCCCAGCGTGCTCCCCCACTGTCACCTCAGTCACCTGTCCTGCCCTATTTCTTAGAGTAGGTCAAGTTTTACCCCTTGCCGAATTGCTCCCTGTACATACTGCTTGAGGAAACATTTCTGAATACACTTAATAGATACACCCCATCTCAATCCTTAATTCTATGTAATTCTCAGTCAATGTTAGGAAAATTAAAATCTACGACTATGGCAATCCTATTGGCCCTGCAAGTCTCCCCAATCTCTCTACATATTTTAATTATTCTAAGTCCCGTTTACTATTAGGGGTCCTATAGTACAACCCAAATAATATCATAATTCCCTTTTTACTTCTTAGCATCCCCCACAAATCCTCAATGGATTATCCATTAGTTATTTTATCTCTGATTACTGCTGTGGTACTCACCTTAATCAAAACTGAAACCCGCCACACCTCCTTCCACCATCTCTGTCTTGCATAAAGCACCTTGGTGCATTAAGCTGCCAGTCCTGTACCTCCCTTAGCCATATTTCTGTAATGGCTATAATATCGCAGTCCCACGTACCTCTTCACGCACTGAGTTCATTGGCCTTACCTGTCAGCCATCTTACATTGAGATAGATGCAATTTAATCCAACAGGCATTCCTTGCTCCCTGTCGTGTTCCTGCCTAACCTATCTCTGCACTTTACTGTTTGTGCTAAGGGTATCTCCTTCCAGCCTCGCACTTGCAACCCTGCTGTTGAGGATCCCACGCCGCCCCCACGCCAGCCAATCTAGTTGAAACCCTCCCTTGTAGCACTAGCAAACCTGTCTGCCAGGATATTAGTCCCCTTCCAATTCAGGTACAACCCGTCCTTCCTGAACACGTCACCTCTGCCCCACAAAAGATCCGAGTGATCTAAAACTCTGAATCCCTACCTCCTGTACCAATTATTTAGCAACGCATTCCTCTGCCATGTCCGCCTGTTCTTACCCTCACTAGCACGGAACACTGGAAGTAAACCGGATATTACCACTGTCGTGGTCCTGACTTTTACCCTTTTTCCTCGCTCTCTATCATCACTCTGTATGACCTCATCACTACTTCTACCTGTGTCATTTGTACCAATGTGCACAATGACTTCTGGCTGCTCCCCCACCCCGGTGAGAACGTTCTGCAGCCGGTATGAGACATCCTGAACCCTGGCACGGAGAAGGCTATACATCATCTTGGATTCCCATTTGCAGCCATACAATCTCTTGTCTGATCCCCTCACATATCGAGTCTGAATAATTACTTTTGAAGTTATTTGTCACGCATAACCTTCTGACAATGGGATTTCTTCCTGAAACAGTTGGATTTGGCTGAAGTGCTTTGCTTCAGGTAGTGGGGAGATTCCAATGAATCATCATCAGGAATCCTCCATGAGTAGAAAAGGCGACTAGGCTTTTTTTTCACTCCCACACATTGCTGTGCTGAGCGGCAGGGAAGGAGAAAGGGAGCAATAGGCTGTTCGTTCACAGATAGGCTACATTTTTCTATCTGTAAGTTAAATCACTAATGTTATCAGGCTCCAAATGGGACCATGTGAGCTCTCCTTGAATATTGTCTAAACTATATGGCTCCCTCACATTCTCGACTGCAGGTCAGTGCATTATTGCTGTTGTCATACACCGAATCAATTCATTAACAATAAATGGCCCTACTTGTTTTGAAGATGTGTTAATATGTGCCTGCATAGTGTAAACATAAGCGTTTGATGACTTCACATTAGTTGTGTTAAGATGAATATGTTTTATTCTTAAACAAATACAGAAATTGCTGGAAAAGCTCAGAATGTCTGGCATCAGATATGAAGAGAAATCAGAATTCAATTTTTCGGTCCAATGACTTTTCCTTTGAACCTGACTTGTTCTTAAATTATTTCCCCAATTTTATTCTCCCACATAAGAAGAAATATCCATCCGGTATTCACCAACTACACTCTTCCCAAGATGTTATATGGTCAATAAAACATCTCTCATTCTCAGGTCGAACTGTTCCTTCTTCGTAACATAAGGCCTTCATCCCAAGAATGAGTAAAGAGAAAAATCAATGAAACGTTTCGAAAGCAATTTTGTTTTTATCAGTTAAGGCAATTATAACGACACATAATACATCAGATGTGATCTCAGCAATGCCCTGTACTGATGCAAAAAATCATCACTAAGATCAAACACAACACCCCTTGCACGGAACAGAATAATTCCATTTACCTTCCAAATCACCAGCTGCATATTCAGGTTAATTTGATGTGATACATGAACTAAGACACACATATCCCTCTGTACCACTCTGTTCTGCATTCTCCTTGCATTTAAATAATTTTCTGCTGTTTTGTCTTTTCCCCAAAACAGAAAATTCCCATCACAGAAATGTACTTTTTTTCTGCTGAAGGTTTGCTCAAAACTGTCCTCTGTCTTGTATGCGATTGCTTGATGCTCTGCCCCTCCCCCGTCTGCATCCCAATGCAGATGATCCGCCCTCTCCCTGACTGTATCAAATTGAAGATGATCCGCCCTCCCCCTGTCTCTATCCCATTGCAGAGGACCTGCCCTCCCCCTGTCTGTATCCCATTGCAGAGGACCCGCCCTCCCCCTGTCTCTATCCCATTGCAGATGATCCGCCGTCCCCTGTCTGTATCCCATTGCAGATGCTCTGCCCTCCACTGTCTGTATCCCATTGCAGACGTTCTGCCCTCCCCCGTCTGTATCCCACTGCAGATGATCCGCCCTCTCCCTGTCTGTATCAAATTGAAGATGATCCGCCCTCCCCCTGTCTGTATCAAATTGAAGATGATCCGCCCTCCCCCTGTCTGTATCTCATTGCAGATGCTCTGCCCTCCCCCGTCTGTACCCCATTGCAGAGGATCCGCCCTCCCCCTGTCTGTAACCCATTGCAGATGCTCTGCCCTTTCCCGTCTGTGTCCCACTGCAGATGATCCGCCGTCCCCTGTCTGTATCCCATTACAGATGCTCTGCCCTCCCCCTGTCTGTATCCCATTGCAGGCGTTCTGCCCTCCCCCGTCTGTATCCCATTGCAGATGATCCGCCGTCCCCTGTCTGTATCCCATTGCAGACACTCTGCCCTCCCCCTGTCTGTATCTCACTGCAGACGCTCTGCCCTTCCCCGTCTGTGTCCCATTGCAGATGATCCGCCCTGCCCCAGTCTGAATCCCATTGCAGATGCTCTGCCCTCCCCCTGTCTCTATCCCATTGCAGACGCTCTGCCCTTCCCCGTCTGTGTCCCAATGCAGATGATCCGCCCTGCTCCAGTCTGAATCCCATTGCAGGTGCTCTGTCCTCCCCCTGTCTGTGTACCCGTGCAGATGCTCTGCCCTCCCCCTTTCTGTGTCCTATTGCAGATGCTTTGCCCTCCCCCTGTCTCTATCCCATTGCAGACACTCTGCCCTTCCCCTCTCTGTCTCCCACTGCAGACGCTCTGCCCTTCCCCTCTCTGTCTCCTACTGCAGACGCTCTGCCCTTCCCCTCTCTGTCTCCCACTGCAGACGCTCTGCCCTTCCCCTCTCTGTATCCCATTGTAGACGCTCTGTCCTTGCCCTGTTAGTGTACCATTGCATACGCTCTGCCCTCCCCCCATCTCTATCCCATTGCAGACGCTCTGTCCTCCCCCTGTTGTATCATATTGTACGCGGTCTGCCCTTTCCCCGTTGGTATTCCACTGTTGATGCTATGTCTTCCCCTGTCTGTATCCCATTGCAGACGTGCTGCCCTCCCCCTGTCTGTATCTCATTGGAGACGCTCTGTCTCCATTTGACATCTTATTGATTGACTATCCTGATGTATGAGCAAACTGAGCTCCATCCTCTTCATCCAATTCATTGGTATGCATTGTCATTTGTTGATGGCCTCACACAGATCCCTGAAGAATTCCATAAGTTACAGATTGCCAAAAATAAAATGAGTAATGATCTCTTCTCTGTATTTCCTGAGGCTGCACAAGGCACCCCTGCTCCTGCGTAACAGCTTGGGGTGTTTATATTGCGTCTTCCTGTGCTGTGTAATTTACTGAAATGATTTGAATACTTCATTCTATTCCTGTCTAACCCCATGGAAGTTCATTATGGCCACTCCCTGTTGTATTATCACGATGCTGACTGGCTGAATGGAATCATTCTCTCCCTCTGTAACAGCCTCGAAGGGTGAATTGACAGAACAACGAGTGAGGTAGGAGCAGCAGTTGGCCATTCGTCCCCTCCAACTTGCTGCTCAGTTTAGAAACATCATGGCTGGTCTGATTGTAGCTGAATATCCCTTTTCTGTCTGTTACCAATAAACATTGACTCCTCTGTCCATCAAAGGTCAGTCAAGGTCAGCCTTGAATATCCTCAATGACCCAAACTTCACTGTTCCCGGGGGATGAGAACGCCACAGATCGCAAATCCAAAAAGGAGCAACGTTATCTCAAATGGAAATGGGAGACCCCTTTTATATTAAAGCGTGTTAACCTCACAGCAAAGCACCTACTCTTTTCAGAAACAAGGGCACAGCAAATAGGAACAAACATATACCATTCAGCCCCTCAAACGTATCCCACAGTCCCATTGACTGTCCAGTCAAGTATTTATCAAACTCAGCTTCTACTGCACCCTTGGAAAATAATCCCGACACCTTAAGGCCACAGAGCATAAGAAATTGGAATTAGGCCATTTGGCCCATCAGGTCTACTTTGCAGTTTGATCCTGTCTGGTGTGTATCTCAACACAATTTTCCCGCCTTCTCACTTAAATCTTGATCGTGGTTTTAATCTAACCTTTGTCTTAAAGACATGGTTGCATCAATGTCTCTGTATGTGTGTGAGATTGCGTGTGTGTTTCTGTGTATATCTGTTTAATGGCAGGAGACAGGGTGGTGGTGGATGGTTGTTGTTTGAACTGAAAGCCTGTGGGCAGCGATGATCCAGAGGCAAAATTGTTGGGTCCACTTTTGTTTGTCATTTATATAAATGATCTAGATGAGAATTATAGAAGGTATATTTCGCAAATTTGAGGATGACATCAAGTTTGGGTGTACAGTGGACATTGTATAATGGTGAACAACGGAGGATTACAAAGAGACATTCATTAATTAAATCAGTGATTCATAGAGATGTACAACAGGGAAACAGACCCTTCAACTCGTTCATGCCATCCAAATATTCTAAAGTAATCTACTCCCATTTGCAACCATTTGGCCCATATCCCACTAATCATAAAGCCACCCAGTTGCCTGTTAAATGCTGTAATTGTTCCAGCCTCTACCAGTTTCTCTGCCAGCTTATTCCATAGAAGCACCACCCTCTGCAGGAAAAAACATGTTGCTCTTCATTGTCTTTCAAATATTTCTCTTCCCAGGTGCAGGTATAATGCTTTGAAGTCTGTGGCACAGGGTGTTTCAGGTTACTTCAGTGCTCAGACCATTGAGTTTAGAAGCTGAGCAGGCATGCTGAGATTGTTCAGGACATTGATAAAGCCTCTTCTGTAGTTCTGTGTGCAGTTCTGTTATAGGAAGGAGATTGTTAAGCTGAAGTAGGTTCAGAAGAGATGTACCAGGATGTCACCAGTAACACATCATCTTCTGCCTCGGGAGCCAACAAACACGTGGCATGAACATCGGATCAACTGATTTACAAATTTCCCCTGGCCAACCCAGATCCCAGATCCAACCCACAAACTCACATCTGCCGTCCAGAGGAGACCTAATGTCCATCTTCATTCCCGCCGCTCCGTCCCACACTCCCCATCGATCTATCACTATCATCTCCTCCCTTCGCTCACCTATTACTTACCTTTCCCCAAGCCTCATCCCATCACCCATTTTCCTTTAACGCCCTTTCCCCTCGCCTGTCCTGAAGAAGGGTTCTGCCTGAAACGTCGACTCTCTTGCTTCTCGGATGTTGCCTGGCTTGCTGTGCCTTTTCCACCGCCATGCTTTACACACTCTGAATTATCAAACAGCTGCAGTCACCATTATCTCTAAGGTACAATTCCCTGTTAACATAACCGTGTTGTTGTCTGTTACAACCGCATGTAGTCTTAGGGACATTTTCTTCTCAGATCACGGACGATAAAAGTTCTTTTAACATTTTACTGATATTGCAATGCCTGATCAGTAGTTAAAGAGCATACGTTTCAATTTATAAACAGAGAAGCTTGCTCATGTTCTAATAAACCCCTGGCATTGCTCCCATATCCAAGGCAGATTGAATGCTTACACATGATTGATCTACCAGCCCTAACATTTGTTCCCTCTGTCACGCCCACATATCCCATCCAGAATGCGTAAATTTTAATCATATGTTTTTTTTTTAATTTTAATAATAAGTATTGAATTGAAATGGGTTAACTGGAGATATTTGTTCAGCGACTGAGATTGATGTCAGTCTCCCGTGGATCCTAAATATGTCACTGGAGGACTTTCCTCTTCTATTAATGAGGGAATCAGTTCAATGTGTTATCCCATAGTATCAGCGGGAGCATCACCGACAGCACTAACTGGGATCAGCAGATCTAGAGAGAGGGGAAGGAGAGATCAGAATCTGAGAACATTAGATTGGAATGTGACAGCAATGGATCAGAATCTGAGAACATTCAACTGGAATGTTACAGCAATGGGCAGGAGTTTATCCGATGGTCTTTACTTGCTTTCTCAACCTTAGATCTCATTAGCATTGTGGTTCTATGGTGCACTGATGGTTATTCAAAATGGTTACTATCCCATCCTCATTATAGTTGGTGTTCCTGGTAAGTCATTCTATCTGTTCATAAAGCCAGGTTGGACTGAATTGCTGCTCATATTATTTAAAATTTAGAAAGGTGAACATCAATATTTTCAATTCCACTGAAATATAAATTCCTCACAAATTATAACGTGCAAATTACTCATGACAAATTGCTCACCAATATGCGAGGAGGAACCAGACTCTTCTCAAACTCCATAATCCTTCTAGCCCTGCACAGATCTACATTTCTATATCTTCCCCACTCACTAATTCTGTCCCAATATCACCATCATGATATCCCCGTCTCCTCCTCAGCCTCAGAACCATCAATTGTGCCGTTGTTAAACCTGGATACAACTTATCAAGTCCTTTCTCACCACATGTCATTGGCAGAATAATTGCTCTTGAGTATGTTGAACTTGTTCACTACACAGATTCTGTCAGCCAGGCAGACACTGCATGCAGCTTAAATCATTGACACATAATCGAGAGGCACAGAATAATAATCTGTTGATAACCCAAGAAGGAAATTGATGTAATTGAAGTGAACACATCATCATTTGTGATAAAAAAAGGCCCATCTGCTTACTTCCTGTCCTTCAGAGAAGTCAATGGTTATCCTTCCCCAGTCATGTCTGTGCAAACCGAAATCAATATGTTTTACTCTTTACTGTGCTGTGGAGCAGCTGAACAAGGCACTCAGTTCAAGATCCGTATAACATGCTGGCCTTGTCAGGGCTGCACACATCCCGTGAGGGAAGAATTGAAGTAAAGTTAGCTCCCTTCCTCTGCCTGTTTCCATTATTCCTACACTCCATTTCCATTCAGGTAGGTGACCATTCCCTATTTCAAGTGCAATCTTTCTGACTGAGTCTCTCCCCAAGAGTGATGTTCATCTCCACAGGCACCTTTGGTGCTGGATTTACTGTTGCTGACACACAGATGTAAGGAACTTTTAAATTCCACAACAGTGACAGTGCATAGAGACGGAATGGGTTTTTATGTCATAATAAAGATACGGAGACCGTAAGTGTGGGAAAGGAATCATAATGATCATCACTGAGAGTGTGGTTGAGACAGTATTTGGGGTATTATGGATAGATGTTTTATCCTGAGAACGAATGATCTCATTGCTCTAGAGACAGTGTCAAGGAATTTCACCAGAATAATCCCTGAGCTGATGGTAAAAGAGGAGTGAGTGAAGGTTAATCTGTAGCACTGTCAGAGAATAAGAGGTAATTGATTTGAACCTTGATGGTGATGGGGAATCACCCGTTATGTTCCACACAGACTCTGAGAAGGTGATAAATTCCATGGCTTGTATTTTTATTTCACTCGGGATGCATGATTCTGGATATTTAAGTGTCTCTGAGGATAAAAACTTCAGTCAAATCCTGCCTTGATATTGGGGTCAATCCCTCTTACCTGAGCAGGTAAGTTAACCCCTTTTGTTAATGTTAATACGTGTTGGCGTCTGTGTGGAGAATGTTTTCTTCTCATAGAGGGTAGTGAATGTCAGGAATTCTCAGGTATAGAACGTTAGGGGAGTTAGATCACTGCAAGCATTTAAAGAGGAGGTAGATGGAGTTTTAACCTGTCAGAGAGCTGAGGGGAGGGAGGAATTGGGCATTAAAGATGAGTTAATGCCAACAGTAGGTCAGACATGATCGCATACAATGGCGAGAGCATCGGAATTATCTACTCCTGTTTCTTATGCTCTCATATTCTGTCATTGGAAAGTGAATGGTTGTAATTTACCTAGAAGTGCTGTTATTGAATGTTGAGGACAGTGAGAGAAAAGTATCTAGTGAGCCATCTCTGGGCGAGATATCGACCCGATATTCACAGTGAATCTGGATCTACAACATGACCAACAAATGAAACACCAGTTGCAGCGAGGAGACACTCTGTAAAGAGGTGAGAGGCCTCTTTTGTATCAAGCCTGGATTTCCCATCACATTTTCCAACCCACACCAACTCACCCAGTGTTGAGGGACTGAATGATATCTTGTAATACTGTGGACCAGATATTTGGAGCAAGTGGTCTCTATCTACTCCTGTTCTGGTGGTATTAAAGACTGAATGGAACATAGGAACAGAGAACTGAGGAGCAGCAGTGGGTTATTAGACACTTTGTCATTGCTCGAACAGACAGTAAGATCATGGCTGATCTGATTATGGTCTGCGCAGCACTTTTCTGTCTGTCCACAATTTTCCTCCATTCACCTGTCTGTCAAATGTTGTAAAACACAACTTTGAATAAATGCAGGCACCCAGCCAGAATACTAGGGAACTGCACAAAGTCAAAGTACACAAGCAGCACAATTCTGGAGTTCATCATTTTTTTATTTATTCATGGAATGAGGGTGTTGTTGATAGGCCAACATTTCTGAGCCATGTTTAATTACGCTTGAAGTAGTGGTGTTGAGCTGCCATCTTGGGAATAAACTTCTAGGGAAGAGAATTACCATTTGAACAGGCCTGTGAGAATTTCTCATTCCTGCTCTGACCAATGTTGGAGAGTCACTGCTTCCTTTTCCAGCACCACTTTTCCACTGGTTTAAACAAATCTGAAGTGTAACCTAGGTCATTTTCTCGAAAAATGTGAGACACGGAGTCACACATATACAGACACATACACAATCGCACATGTCTGAAGATGATAAAGAATAAGGAATGGTTTCCAGAGTTTCATAGTATTTTTACTCATATCAAATGGAAAAGAGATAATGTGTCCTCACTGCTATTCTGTCTCTGACGTTATTCTACTCAAACAAGCTGCTGGTATGAGACTGCTTCCTGGAACAGTTGGATTTGGCAGAATTTAGTTTCCTTCAAGCAGTGGAGTGATTCCCATGAATCCTCAATAGGAATCCTCCACGCTTGTTAAATATGACTCAGGGATTTTTTAATCTCACACTTTGCTGTCAGGAGGGACAAAGTAAGAGAACGGGAGCATCAGACTGCAGCTTACGACCATAAGATCATCGAACATAGGAACAGAAATGAGGCCATTGAGCCCATCAAGTCTGATCCGCCATTCAATTATGCTGACAAGTTTCTCAACCCCATTCTCCTGCTTTATCCCTGTAACCCTTGATCCCTTTGATACTCCAGAAGCAAACTATCTCTATCTTAAATATACTCAATGATCTGACCTCCACTGCCTTATGTGGAAATGAATTCCATAGGTTCCCCACTCTCTGGCTGAAGACATTTCCCCTTACCTCCTTTCTTAAAGGATCTCCCTTTACTCTATGGTTGTATCCTTGGGTCCTAGAATCTCCTACCAATGAAAGTCTTCTCAATATCCACACTGTGCAGGCCATTCAGTATTCTGTATGTTTCAATTAGATCCACTCACATCTCTCTGAACTCCATCAAGAACAGACCCAGAGTCTTCAAACATTCTCATATGTTAAGCTTTTCATTCCTGGGACCATTCTCGTGTACCTGCTGTGAACCCATTCCAAGGTCAGCACATCCTTCCTGAGACATGGGGCTCAAAACAGCGCATAGTACTCCACATGTGGTCTGACCAGAGCCTTATAGAGCCTTAGAAGTACATCCCTGCTTTTACATTCAAATACTTTCAAAATAAATTCCATCACTGCATTTGCCTTCCGAACCACTGACTCAATCTGCAAGTTTACATTGAGAGAAGCTTGGAGTAGAACTCCCAAGTCCCTTTGCACTTCAGACATCTGAATTTTCTTGGTAGTCCATGTTTTTATTCTTCCTACCAAAGTGCATGTTCCCACAGTTTCCCAGTTTGTACTCCATCTGCCATTTTGCCCATTATCCAAACTTACCCACATCCTTCTTAATTCTCCCTGCCTCTTCGACGTTACCTGTTCCTATACCTATCTTTGTATCACCTTCAAACTTAACCAGAATGCCTTCAGCTCCTTCATCTGGATCTTTAATGTATAAAATGAAACGTTGTGGTTCCGACACTGAGCTTTATGGAACACCACTTGTAACCTGGCTGTCATCCTGAGAAGGACACTATTATCGACGCTCTCTGCTTCCTGCAAGACAGCCAAATTTCTATCCATGCTAGCACTTTGCCTCTCATACCATGGGCCCTTGTCTTACTCCGTAGCCATTGTCAAAGACCTTCTGGAAGTCCAGGTGAATGACATCCATTGGCTCTCGTTGTTCTAAGCTGCTCGTTACATCCTCAAGGTTTTCTAGCACATTTTCCAGGCATGACCTCCCCTTGATGAAACCATGGTAACTTTGTTCTACTTTACCGTCCACATCCAAGTATTCAGAAATCTCATCCTTCATAATGCATTCCAGGATCTTACCCAGAGCCAAGTTTTGATTAGACAGTCTGTGAATTTCCGTTTTTTGCTTTACTCCCTTTTTAAACAGGGGTATCACGTTAGCGATTTTCCAGTCCATTGGGAATCTCCCTGATTCGAGAGATTCCTGAAAGATCACCACCAACGCCTCCCCTGTCTCATCAGCTATCTGCCTTAGAAATCTGGAGTGGAGTCCATCTGGTCCAGGTGATTTACTTACCTTCAGGCCATTCAGTTTTCCCAGCGCCTCCTCCTAGGTGATGGCCACCTTATTCAGGTCTGTTCACTAAGTCTTTTCAATGTTTGGGATATTACTCGTGTTTTCAACCGTGAAGACTGACACCAAGTAATTTTTGTGCTCCTCAGCCATTTCCTTGTTCCACATTACTATCTCTCCTGTGTCAATTTCTAGCGATCAGATGCCCATTTTTGCCTCTCATTTGCCCTTTCCATATCGAAAGAAGCTCTTACAGTCTTTTTTTAATATTTAATCTTCTCACTCCTTACTTGTGTGTTTTTTTGCTCTCGGTTGGTCTTTAAAAATGTTACGACATTGTGGTGAACGCCTCTATTAATTAAACCAAACACCCAGGAAAGCTCAACTCACCTTGAAATCTGTTAGAATATGAATGACAGAGAACTCCCAAATTCCACTATTTAAAGAAAATAACGCCAAGTTATTTTTAACTGTAAAAGTGAACATTACACCACAACTATTTATAACTTTATCCAGCCCCCCCCCTCCACACAACTGCCCCCAACTCTATAACAATATGCTATTTCAATTAGATACTTATGAAGATTACATCAACTTAATTTCACAACCACACAGCCACTGCCGTCCTCTGTGATGTTACTCTCCTGGCTGCTAAATTCCCTGGGTCGTCGTATTTCTGTTTACTGTGAATATGTTTCATATGAAAAAATATATATGATTAGTGAGTTTTTCCTAATTTCTTGCGAAGCATGATGGTTGATGTCCAGGCTTCTTCCATCTGGATGGCATCTGCTGCCTCCCCAATTTTCAAAATGTTCGCATTTTTATGTCCCCAGCATCACATTGTCTCACTGTTTCAATGTTGGCAAAACAATAAATTCAATCTCGATTTGCTTTCAGTGACAGAGAGAGTGAAGGAATGAGGGTGTTGAATGCAAAGGTGAGACTGGTGTAGCAAGAGACTTGTTCGGGGGTAGGTGCTGTAACAGATATACAGAGAGTGTGAGGGAGTAGAGAGAATAGGGAGACATTTGTCCTGGCCGTGCGGGGAAGGTTATTGATGCTTGTCCTGTATTGATGGGCATTTCTTCAGATCATCTCACCATCGGGGTGAGCCTCCCCTTTGTCTTGTCCACGTCTATCACTAATAACACCACAGAGCACATCCCTCAGTTTCTTCAGAATATGTTTGCGTGGATCTTGCAAACAACAAGGAGGAACAAACATTCGTGCCCTTCATATCTAAACCAAAACTGTTGTGCATCCGATTCTCTGGAAATTAGATATGCAAATATCGTGGGTGCTGCAGTAATATTGGATGATCGAAAATTGCATCTAAACTGCGTTAACTAAATGATTGCTAATGCTGTGAAAAATCTATTTCATGTGTTTATGAGGTAGGCTGAAGAGTGTGTTGTGAACCAAAGTAGAGAGCAAGTTATTTCAGGTGTGGTGTGTGTGGTCAGAAGGACTAATTACTTCCCGTGCACCGAGGCAGCTTTTGGGTAATCGTGACATTAATATGTTGCATTTTACACGGCGCCTGCAAGCAATATAGAATGTTTGAACATTGCACTCAAATATCATGGAAACCCGAAGGCTAGAGGGTCAAGTGAATTGGAAAAATACAATATGACATTTAGTGTGAGACAAACAATGGTTGTCAGTGATAGAAATACTGTAAAGTCTGAAAAGTACGTACATATCACTAAGTTACAAACACCAAAGAAAGGGAAGGTGACTCATTAATAGTTTATGTAAGAAATTAAATGATTGCATTAAATCTAAGGAAGCAGCTTCAGAAGAATTACAGATATTGTGGAAACCTGAACATTCTGAGAGATTTACTTTTCTGAAAATAAGGAAGGAGAAAGTGTGAAGGAAATCAAAAAGAACTTGAATACAAACAAACAGGAAGCACAAAGTCTGCTTACATCTACGATTCATGTACTAAAGTTTATGGATTGGTGTATAATCCAAAGTAAGGCCAAATGTGGAAATTTTTAAGGTATAGGAGAATTTATTGTGAGGAACAAAGGAAATGGCAGAGAGACTAACCAGCTACTTTGCATCTGTCTTCATGGAGAAAGCGCCAGGAAACCTCCGTGTAAAGTGATCACATGGGACTTGTGGAACTAAAGACATAAAGTCCATTCATATCAGCAACAAGGTAGTATTTGAAAATTGAGCTAGATTGATCATTGCTAAGTCTGATGGGCCAGATATACTTCATATCAAAATGTCAGAAATAAAACAGCATACTAATTGAACTGTTGGTGACTGTATTTTATTTTCTTGCAAATCCTGCAAAGGTCATAGCCATTGTAGATAAATGAAAGGATGTAAACATGATCCATCTATGTACACAGGGAAGAAGTGATAATGTGGAGGACTGCAGACCAATTAATTTGACATATGTAAAGAAAGATTTGAAATCCATTATATAAGAAGTGATATTGGGTACTTAGAAATGAACAGCAAAATTGCAGAGAATCACAATGCATTTCTGACAGAGAAATCATGCCTGAGAAAATTCGGAATTATTTGAAGTTGTTTCTTGCAGCATAGACCATTGACAACCCGTGGAAGTAGTGTATTTGGATTTTCAGAAGTCTGGGCGGGACAAATTTCTGGCTGTAACAGTTGCTGCTTTTATGAGGTATTTTAGGTGTTGGAGGTGATTTCCTCGAATTCCAGGAGCAGCAATTACTGTTTTGTATGCTCTTGCATTGTTTTGGAACTTTGGGAAAAAAAGGTCAAACAAACAGCAGTTTAAAGAGGGAGGAAACAGACAAAGGAAGCACATGGTGAGGGGAAGAAACTGACAGGACAGCCCACCTGCAGAGTTACTGCCTTTGCTGCTTGAATTCATGTATAGCTGGATATCGGAGTGCCTCTAGGAAAATTAGCAAACAGTGAAATTTACAACTAGTTTGGAGGAACTGTTTGAGCAAAGTTCCCAGCCAGATAGTGGATTGTTTTAACTGTGTCCTACAGAAAGTCTGCAGAAGTGAGTAGAGTGGGTTATTCCTTAATTATATGTTTTTGAGATATGTCTCTTGATTAATCTTAAAATATAAGCCATAAATATTAATATAGCCTTGGGCAGTGTTTTGTAGAGGAATGAGCCAGTTTTCTTTTTCTTGGTCTGTAGATTGTGAAGGAGCACAAACGGCCTTAGTAGAATCATATGCGCTTTTTGTCAGATGTGGGAGTTTAAGGACGATTTAAAGATTACTGCGGATTATAACTGCAATAAATGCTTCTGCTTGTGAATCCTATCAGATCGAATGGATCGGGTGGAGAGACAGTTTAAGACAATGAAGAATTGGTAACAGCAACAGTATGTGATGGATGGCAGTTATAGGAAGGGGGATACAGTTACAGATATAGTTACATAGATGGGTTAACTCCAACAAAGGCAAGATAATGAAGTAGCTAGTGCAGGAGTCTTCTGTGGCTGTCCCCATTTCAAACAAATATGCTGTTTTGGAAAATGTAGCGGGTGATGGATTCACACGGGAACGTTGCACAAACAGACAAGTTTGTGGTATGGAGACTGGCTCTAATGCAACAAGGGATACGTCGGATTCCACAAGGTCAATTGTGTTCGGGTACTCGCTATTCTGAGGTACTGATAGACGGTTCTGTGGCCAGCAGAAAAATAAGCAGATTGGTGTGTTGCTTCCCTGGTACCAGGATCAAGGATGTCTCCGAAAGGGTGCAGAATGTTCTCACAGGGGAGAGGGGCCAGCAAGAGGTCATTGTCCAAATTGGAACCAACAACATAGGAAGGGAAAGGTTTGAGATTATGAACGGAGATTGCATGTAATATGCAGAAATTTAAATAAGAGGTTCTTGAGAGTAGTAATATCTGGATTACTCCCGGTGCTACGAGCTAGTGAGGACAGGAATAGAGGGATAGAGCAGATGAGTGCATGGCTGTGGAGCTGGTGTATGGGAGAAGTATTCACATTTTTGGATCACTGGAATCACTTTTGGGTTAGAAGGAACCTGTACCAGAAGAACGGATTGCACCTAAATTGAAAGGGGGCAAATATACTGACATGGAGATTTGCTACAGCTGCTCGGGAGGATTTAAGCTAGTAAAGGGAGGGGGGGTCTGGGGGCAGGGAGGTAGTGAGAAAATAGATCAATCTGAGATTGGTACAATTGAGAACAGAAATGAGTCAAACAGTCAGGGCGGGCAGGGACAAGGTAGGACTAATAAATTAAACTGCATTTATTTCAATGCAAAGGAGCCAAACAGGGACGGCAGATGAACTCAGGGCATGGTTAGGAACATGGGACTGGGATATCATAGCAGTTACAGAAACATGGCTCAGGGACGGGCAGGACCGGCAGCTAAATGTTCCAGGATACAAATGCTACAGGAAAGATAGAAAGGAAGGCAGGACAGGAGGGGGAGTGGAGTTTTTGATTAGGGATAGCATTACAGCTGTACTGAGGGAGGATATTCCTGGAAATACATCCAGGGAAGTTATTTGGGTGGAACTGAGAAAGAAGAAAGGGATGATCACCTTATTGGGATTGTATTATAGACTCCCTAATAGTCAGAGGGAAATTGAGAAACAAATTTGTAAGGAGATCTCAACTATCTGTAAGAAAATAGGGTGATTATGTTCGGAGATTTTATCTTTCCAAACATAGACTGGGACTGCTATAGCATTAAGAATCTAGATGGAGAGGAATATATTCAGTGTGTACAAGAAAATTTTCTGATTCAGTATGTGGATGAAGCTACTAGAGAAGGTACAAAACTTGACCCACTCCGGGGAAATAAGGCGGGCCGGTGACTGAGGTGTCAGTGGAGGTGCACTTTGGGGCCAGATACCATAATACTATTAGATTTAAGATAATTATGGAAAAGGATAGACTAGATTTTAAAGTTGAAGTTCTAAATTGGAGAAAGGCCAATTTTGACAGTATTTGGCAAGAACTTTCAAAACCTGATTGGGGGCAGATGTTCACAGGTAAACGGACGGCTGGAAAATGGGAAGCCTTCAGAAATGAGATACCAAGAATCCAGAGAAAGTATATTCCTGTTAGGATGAAAAGAAAGGCTGATAGTGTAGGGATTGCTGACTAACTAAAGGGTTTGATTAATAAAAAGAAGGAAGCATATGTCAGGTATAGGCAGGATAGATCGAGTGAATCCTTCGAAGAGTACAAAGGCAGTAGCAGTATACTGAAGACGGAAATCAGAAGGGCAAAAAAAGGGACATGAGATAGCTTTAGCAAGTAGAATTATGGAGACTGCAAAGGGTTTTTACAAATACATTAAGGACAAAATCATAACTAGGGAGAGAATAGAACCCCTCAAAGATCAGCAAGGCAGCCCTTGTGTGGAGCTGCAGGAAATGGGGGAGATACTAAACGAGTATTTTGCATCAGTATTTACTGTGGAAATGGATATGGAAGATATAGAATGTCAGGAAATAGATGGTTACACGTTGAAAAATGTCCATATTACAGAGGAGGAAGTGCTGGATGTCTTGAAACGTGTAAAAGTGGATTAATCCCCAGGACCCGAACAGGTGTACCATAGAACACTATGGGAAGCCAGAGAAGTGATTGCTGGGATTCTTGCTGATACATTTGTACCGTTGATAATCACAGGAGAGGTGGCAGAAAACTGGAGTTTGGCAAACGTGGTGCCACTGTTTAAGAACGGTGGTACGGACAAACCATGGAACTATAGGCCAGTGAGCCTGACGCCGGTGGTGGGCAAGTTGTTGAAGGGAATCCTGAAGGACAGGATGTACATGGAGTTGGAAAGACAAGGACTGATTAGGGATAGTCAACATGGCTTTAACCGTGGGAAATCATGTCTCACGATCTTGATTGAGTTTTTTGAAGAAGTCACGAAGAGGGCAGAGCGGTAGATGTGTTCTATATGGACTTCAGTAACACGTTCGACAAGATCCTCCATGGGAGACTGGTTAGCAAGTTTAGATCTCACAGAACACAGGGACAACTAGCCACTTGGATACAGAACTGGCTCAAAGTTTAGGGACAGAGGGGGGAGGTGGAGGGTTATTTTTCAGATTGGAGGCCTGTGACCAGTGGAGTACCACAAGGATCAGTGCTGGTTCCTCGATTTTTTATCATTTACATAAATGATTTGGATGCGAGCATAAGAGGTATTATTAGTAAGTTTACAGATGACAACAAAATTGGAGGTGTAGTGGACAGCGAAGAGGGTTACCTCAGAGTACAACAGGATCTTGATCAGATGGGCCAATGGGCTGAGAAATGGCAGATGGAGTTTAACTGAAATAAATGCGAGGTGCTGCATTTTGGGAAAGCAAATTTTAGCAGGACCTATACACTTAATGGTAATGTCCTGGGTGTGTTGCTGAAAAAAGAGACCTTGGAGTGCACTTTCATGGCTCCTTGAAAGTGGAGTCGCAGGTAGGTAGGATAGTGAAGAAGGCGTTTGGTATGCTTTCCTTTATTGGTTAGAGTATTGAGTATTGGAGTTGGGAGGTCATGTTGTGGTTGTACGGAACACTGGTTAGGCCACTGTTGGAATATTGCATGGAATTCTGGTCTCCTTCCTATCGGAAATATGTTGTGAAAATTGAAAGGGTTCAGGAAAGATTGACAAGGATGTTGACAGGGTTGGAGAATTTGAGGTTTCAGGAGAGGCAGTACAGTCTGGGGCTGTTTTCCCTTGAGCGTTGGAGGCTGAGGGGTGACCTACTAGAGATGTACAAAATTGTGAAGGGCATGGAGAGGATAAATGGAGAAAGTCTTTTCCCTGGCGTCGGGGAGCCCAGAACTAAAGGCCATAGGTTTAGGGTGCGAAGTGAAGCATGTTGGGTGGCACAGTGGTTAGCAATGCTCCCTCCCAACGCCACGAGAATCGGGTTCAATTCCTGCCTCAGGCTCTGTGGACTTTGCACATTCTCCCTATGTCTGCGTGGGTTTCCTCCCACAATCCAAAAATGTGCAGGCTAGGTGAATTGGCTAAGCTAAATTGCCTGTAGTGTTAGGTTAATGGGTAAATGTAGGAGGAAGGATCTGGGTGGTTTGCGCTTTGGCGGGTCGGTGTGGACTTGTTTCCACATTTTAAAAAATCTAAACGTGAAAGAGACCTAAGGGGCAACTTTTTCACACATACGGTGGTACGTGTATGGAATGAGGTGCCAGAGGATGTGGTGGAGGCTGGTACAATTGCAGCATTTAAAAGATATTTGGATGGTTAAATGAATAGGAGGGTTTGGAAGGATATGGGTCGGGTGCAGGCAGGTGGGACTAGATTGGGTTGGGATATCTGCTAGACATGGACGGATTGGACTGAAGGGTCTGTTTACATACTGTACATCTCTACGACTCTATAACTCACACAGTGAGTTCGTAACTGCAATTAGTGTGAATGGTATTTGGAGGAATACATGTAAATGGAAAGTTAAAGTTAGGTTGGAGTTTGTTTAAAGGGATTGGAATATAGAGGTAAAGACATCATGAAGCAGTTGCATAGAGTGTTAATGAGACTGTACCTGAGGTATTGAGTGCAGTGTTGGTGACCTAATCTAAGAAAGATTACACTGATCACAGAGGACGTGCAATGGACATTCTCCAGATTTATTCCTGAGATGACAAGATTTTCTGATGGGGAGATTTGTCTTGCAGCCTCTCCAGTTTCAAAGCATGAGAGGTGGTCGCAGTGAAATTTCAAAAATCTATGATACATGTGATGTGGTGCAAATAAATAGGATGTTTCTCGAGCTGTCTACTCTATATTTAAAGCAAAAAAATACAGGATAAGGGATATGCCATTTAAGACCGTAATAAGGAGGAAATTCTTCCCTCAGAGGGGACTGACTAACACAGGAGCGTGGAAGCCTGTTGGCAGGGCAAGATTAAGGAGAATCCCCAGATATTCTTCACATATATCAAGTGGAACAGAACAACCAGGGAACATGTAGGGCCTATTAGTGACTTGGCAAGTTGTATCCCAACTCAACTTCATGGTGGAAGGGTGTGTGTGTGACTGGAGCCCAATTTCCCCCGGTGTAGCGCAGAGATCAGTGATGTTGCCCTTATTATTTGTGGTATTCAAAAGTGATGTAAATGTGAAGCGGGTGGGGACGTTTGATAAGTAGGTTTGTGTTTGACACAAAGATTTGCCAGTGGTTAGCAGTGAGGGGGAAGGTCTTATGTTACAGGAAGATACAGATGGAATGTTCAGATGGTCAGATCAATGGCAGATGGAATGTAAACCTGATATATATGAGGTGATACAGTTTGGAATAAGGAACCAGATAGGGGAGTACTCAAAGAATGGCATCACACTAGGAAGCTCAGAGCGTGCTTCTCCACACATCCCTGAATGTGACTAGATATGATAATTGATGAGTTCAGCATGACTGTAGATAAAGCCTTTATTCATTGACCCAAATATTATACAAGTTTCATATAGCACTTTGGTCAGACCAAATGAAATATTGTGTGCAGTTCTGGGAACCACATTACAAGAAGGATGTGATTATACTGGATGAGGTGCAGAAGAGATTCACCAGGATGCTCCCTGGGATGGACCATATGAGCTGTGGATCGAGTCTGGGTAAGCTCGAGTTATTTATTTTGAAGCAGAGGAAGTTGAGTGGGTAAGTAATTCAGGTTTAAGATTACAAGAGGAATGGACAGGGTGAACAGACAACAGCTGTTCTTTTTAGTCAAAGTTTCAGCTTCCTTACAGTCTGAAACCAGGGAATGGAGAATGGAGAACAGAGAAACATGACACAGCTACTTCACTTCTGTCTTCACAGAAAAATACATAAACAAAGCCTTCCCAGCAATAGGAGAAAACCTGAGTCTGAGGAGAAAATGATGTAGAATTAAATTAGTAAATAAACTAATTTGGAGTAATTATTGGAGCTGAAAATAATGGGCATAGCAAAAAATTAACGCACATCGATAAAATGGGAAAAATATTTGAGAAACTGACTGGTAGATTAATTACAGTAAAAAACAGTAGAGGCACTGAACTTGGATTTTCAGCAAGAATTTTAATAGAGTCCCAAGCCGAGTTTGCAAAGTAAAAGCACATGGGATAGGGGGTAATATATGGACATGGTGTTAAAATGGGAATGTTGACAGGAAACAATGAGTAGGAATAAATGGATGGTTTTCAGTTTGGAAGGCTCATGGGGCATCGCAATGATTGGTGCTGGGGCGCCAGATATTCACAATACATCTCAAACATCTCGTTGAGGGAATCAAATGTAAAGTTTTCAAGTCTGCTGACAGAACTAGGGTTTTAAAAAGTGAGGAGGATGTAAAAAAAACTTCAAGGTACTTGAAACAAATGGAGTGAATGATTAAATATGTGGCAGATGAAAAGCAGTGTGGATAGGTATGATGTTGTCTACTTTGTTGGGAAACACTAAAATTCCAGCCAACCATTGGAAAAGGGAGTGGATGAGAAATGTCGATCTATGAAGGGAACTGCACTTTTCTTCTGTTATTGTTTGGACAGACATCTGAGTTCCATGCAGGGCAGTGAGTTCTGAAGACAGAGGCCAATACAGGGAATACATTGGCACACAGACCAGTTTACGCAGACCCACCAAGTGGGGAGCTGGAACATCAAAAAGGACCTGGGATCTCCCTGTACACCAGTCACTGAAAGCAATATTGCAGGACCAGAAAGCAGTCAGGAAGATAAATGGGGTGTTGACCCTCATTTCAGGGGGACTTGAGTCCAGGAGTAAGGGTGTCTCAGTGGAACTGTACAGGACCTTGGTGAGACCTCAACTCGAGCATTGTGCAGTGTTGTGTGCAGTTTTGGTCTCCGTACCTAATAAAGGACAAACCTGACATTGAGGGAGAGCAGTGAAGGATGACCAGACTGATCTCTGTGCTGACAGACGTTTTGTGGAGCAGAGTTTGGGGCGACTGGACCTGTATTCCTTGGGGTTTAGGAAAATGAGTGGCGATCTCAGTGAGATATATAAAACACTGACAGGGTTAGATAGATTCGAAGCAGTGATGATAATTCCCCTGGCTGGGACGTCTAAAACAAGGGGCCACGGTATTAGGTACAGACAGGTCACATTGCATTTAGATACGAATAAATGTCTGCACTCAGAGACTGGTGAACCTGGGAATTCTCTCTCACATAAGGCTGTGGAAGACAAGGCATTGAAGACTAATAAGGATGTCTAGACACTGAAAGGATGGGGGAGAGAGCAGGAGTATGGTGTAGAAATAAATAGTCAGCCATCATTATATTGAATTGGATAGCAAACTCGACAGACCAAGGGGACGACCGCAGTTCCTATTTTATAGCTTCACAAGGTTAATCACATTAAGGGATGTGTACAGTGTGTGGGGAAGTGCATTGAGGAGATGTTCAGACATTAACTAGAATGGGGCAGGCTCAATGTGCTGTATGGCCTATTACATTCCCGATGTTTCTGTGCGGTCTGTAGGAAAGCTCTGTAAATGTTGTCACAAGTTCACAGATGTTAGGAAAGAGGTCTCTGCAGGGTCAACAGGACTGTGTTTCCCGTTCCCTTTTCCAATACCGAGGGTGGGCTGAGTGTTCTGTCCGGTTTTATCCGTTAAGACGTAGGAGCAGTTTGATACAATAGAGTGTCTTGCTTGGCCGATTCAGAGACCATTGAAGAGTTTATCACATGTCTGTATGTCTGGAGTCACTTTTAGGACAGACCAGGAAAGCACGGGGGATTCACTTCTTGAAAGTACATTGGAAAAGCAAATTGGTGTTACAATTGACATTGACTTCAAGGTCACTGTTACTGACGCCTGATTTTAGATCTCGATATTTTATTAATTGTTCTTAACTTCCACCAGCTGCCAGAGCATTAGTCTGGTCTGGATTATTAATCCAGTGACTTTTCCAAAACAGCACCAAGTCCACATGGGGACCTATCAGAAAACACACAGAACAAGTTACGTATGTGCTGCTTGACAGCTCTATCAAAAGACAGGGCCCATTGCCTTTGTCATATTTACTGTGTTCAGCTGTTTCTTCACTTCACGTGCAGCAAATCGAATTGATTGAAGACTGATTTGTGATTCTGTGGGCATCATGATGACGGTGAGTTGAATCATTGACTTAGCACCCCAGGCGAGGATGGTAGAGATGCTATTTCCTTGATTTTTACAAAGATGTGCAGAGCTGATCCATTGATAGAATGGGAATAATTGTGGAGCCCTCACCATCTGTTAGTTGTTTAATCGTCTATCACGATTTTTGGCCGGATGTGGCTGGCTGCAGAGTTCGATCTGGGTGTATTGACCTTGTGACAATTTCGCTCTCTCTATCATTAGATTTGGTTTCATTTGATTTGATAGGAGTCATTGTCGCGTGTATCTAAGTAGAGTGAAACTCTTTGTTTATACACAGTTCTGGCAGATCATAGTGAGAGTTGGAGCTGCCTTTTTTTTAGAGACATGGAGTGGCCGTAATTTAAAAATCTACTTCAGCTGTCTGTTTCTGAGGGGCCACAAAATAGACAGAAATTAAAATAGATTGCTTCAACATCAGTGAAAAAAGGGCCTTTGAAAAGGGAACTATTCCAAAGCAAAAGAAAGGATCATCTGATTCGCAAGATTCTGAAACATGCCAACATAGTGATAAATGAGGTTTTTTTTAAAAAAAATGATGATTTGTAACAGAACACAGATGAAATAATGAAATTGTAGCACAAAAGAATCACTACAAAAGGTAACTTATTCTGATCTCAGTAAGGATTCTTTTCATCCACAAAAATAACAACTCAAGTTATCTTTCAGAATCTAGCTGCGCCTTTGAAACTATTTACAATAGTAATCAGTTCTAGTAAAATATTTGGTAAATAATTATGGACACAGATTTCAACGTAATTATAAAACCTTAAAGAGATGCCTGGCCTTTCTTGTCTAATTCGCTAAGAAAAAGGTTAACAGTAGAAATAATAAAAGTATTACGAATTTTGTATCAGAATCAGCTTTTTAATGAAAAATGTGATCACGGAATTTGATAAGTGGTAGCCTGCCCAATGGAGAATAGAATTTATGCAATCCTTCAAAATAAACAATGAGGGATATGACTAAAAAGAGCACAGCCCCGAACTTTGGAATGCATTATAGAAAGATCCCAAGGCCTAGAGATAACAACAATCGTTAAACATCCGAAACAAATAAGAACCTCGGGCTGTCCATGGGAGTGTCCATCATTGATCAGTTGTTTTACAAGATTGGTTCTACAGAAGGGGAGTGGAGGGTACACTGACAAGGTTGGTTACGATCATTGCAACACAGAACGTATAAAAATACTGTCTTTTTACTGTAAACTCGAAGTGTGTCATTGACTGGCCTTCTGATCTGAGCTAAAGATTAAGGAAACGATTGTCTTCTCATGTCAAAGCCAGATTCGAGAAAGATCCTTATGTATTCTCCAAGCATTCACCAGGTTTTGCTTGAATTAAAGTCCATTCCGTGCCTGTGTCCTGTCTGCCTCCAGAGTCTTTGTCCCTCGCTGGGGAATCTCGCTCCTATAATAAGCAAGGACATACAGATCATAGGGTAAAGGAAAAACTTAGACTGAGACATACAGGCTACACCAGAAAGGGCAGGCAATAGGCAACATCAATGTGAGCAAGATCAGCATTATTTGAAGTTAGAGAGTCCATTCCTCAGTTTAATAATGGGCTGGGAAGATGCTGTTCATGAGCCGCTGGTTTGTTTGTTCAAGATTCTGTATTGTCTCCATGATGGAAGAGATTGCAGGAGATCCAGGGTGTGCTGGGTCTTTGATCATGTTGTCAGCCTTTCCGCAGCAGTGAGCTGTGTAAATGGAGACAATGGATAGGACGTTGGTTTCCGTGATGGCATGGACTGTGCACACAACCTTCTGTCATTTCTCTTACTGTCCTGGGCAGGGCTGTGGCCACACCAGGTCATTATGCACACAGATAGTTTGCTGTCAATGGTGGGTCCTTGTGGACATGTCAAATGTCCTGAGCTGCCAGAGAAAGAAAAGGCGTTCTTGTGCCATCTCGGCTGTCACATCTACATGGGAGGTCGGTTATTGTCACTCCGAGCAACTTAATGCTTTCCACCCTTTCAACTTCAGTTCCATTGATGCAGATGGGGGCATGTTCTCCTCATTTCTTTCTGAAGTCATTGATCAGTTGGTTAGTTCTGCCGACGTTGAAAGAGAGGTTGGTCTCAGTGCAGCGCATCACCAAGTCCTCTATTTCCGTTCTGTATTTTGACTTGCCATCATTATATACCTGTCCTACTCTGATGGTGTCATCAGTGAACACGTAGATGGCATTCGTTCAAAGTTTGGCAATACAGTCATGTGTGTACAGGGAGTATAGTAGGGGGCTGAGGACACATCCTTTGGGATTTCAGTGTTGAATGCTGTCATGGAAGAGACACACTTACCTATTTTCACTGATTGTGCACTGTGGGTCAGAAAGATGAGAATCCAATTTCAGAGGGTGGAGCCAAGACTAAGGTCAGGGAGTTTTGTGATCAGTCTGAAGGGAATAATGGTGTTGAAGGTGAACCTATAGTCAATGAGCAGGAATCTGACGTGGTGTCCTTGTTGTCCAGATGTTCCAGGGATATGGCACCGCTCTGGACCCATTCCACTGGTAGGAAAATTGTAGGGGATCGAGGCAGGCTGGGAGACTGGAACTGATGTGGGCCATGACTAGACTCTCGAAGAACTTCACTCCCCTCAGTCTCCTGCGCTTTAAAGAGAAATGTTCCAGCTTATCCAACGTCTCTCTATGACTCAGACCCTTGGGTCCTTGCAACATCCTTGTAAAGTTCCACTTTAATACTATCCTTCCAATAGCAAGGTGACCAAAACTGAACACAATGCTGAACATGGAAATATTTGGAACTGTAAGTTTTACTCTGCTGCCAATTATTATGCTGCTGTGATATTGTTTTATTTTTTGTGTTATTCTGAAATCTTATTATTCATTGAATCCTCTGACGGCAATCCCCTCGGGTGAACGCCCTCCTGACTGCGTGAATTTGATTCACTCTATTTTGTTTGGACTGATATTTTGAGGCCGCTGCATATCAGAGAACAGGAAGAGATGATGGATGATTGTGCAGTGTGTGTCCTTTACTGGACCAGTTTGTCTCTCCAGGCACCGAAAGCTTTTATTGTGGGTCAGAGTACCTCAGAATCGTTACAGCACAGAAGGAAGTTATTTAACCCATTGTAGGTCCATGCACGTAGAACATTACAGCTCAGTACCTACAACATCCTTCAGCACTGCCAACAGATCCACCGACCTTACTGTCAACCATAAGTTTACTAACTCACACTTCTATACCCTCATTAAGGTCATTTTCAAAAGGACAAACAACAGTCACTCTAAAGCAGATCCTTGCAGTATACCCCTAGCAACTAAACTCCAGGATGAACATTCCCCATCAACTACCACCTTCTGTCTGCTTTCAGCTAGCCGATTTGTGATCCAAAATCTAAATCACCCACAATTCCATGTCTCCATATTTTCTGCTAGAAAGTAAAGACTGCAGATGTTTGAGATCAGAGTCGAGAGTGTGGCGCTGGAAACGCACAGCAGGTCAGGCAACATCCGAGGAGCGAGGAGAAAATGAAGACTGCAGATGCTGCAGACCAGAAAACTGATTCCTGATGAAGGGCTGCCAAGAGAAGCATCAACTTGCATGCATCTTGGACGCTGCCTCATCTGTTCTGCTTTTCCAACACCACACTCTCCATATTTCCTTCAATAGCCGACCATGGGGGACCTTATCAAACGCTTCACTGAAATCCACATACCTCACTTTACCCTCATCTACCTGTTTGGTCACCTTCTCAATGAACTCGGTAAGATTTGTGAGGCATGACATATCCTTGACAAAACCTTGTTGACTATCCCTAATCAAATGATTCCTTTCTAGATGATAGTAAATCCGATCTCTTGTCATCTTTTCCAACACTTTACCCACAACCAAAGTAAACCTGGTTACCAGGGTTGTCTCTTCTCCATTTGTTGCGCAAAAGGACAGCATTTGCTGTCCTCCAGTCTTCTGGCACTATTCCTGTAGACAATGGCGATGTAAAAATCCGAACAGATTGTTTTGTAAACTCCTTCCTAGCTTCTCAGAGAATCCTAGGATAAATCCCATCTGGCCCAGGGGCATATCTATTTTCACACTCTCCAGAACTGCTAAAATCTCCACATTACCAACTTCAATCCCATCTAGTCTAATAGCCTGTATCTCAGTATTGTCCTCGACAGCATTTTCTTTTTCCATTGTGAATACTGTTTCAAATATTAATTTACAGCCTGTCCTATCTCCTCAGACTCCACACACAACTTAACACTACTGTCCTTAATTGTCACTAATCTCCATTTGGTAATTCTATTATTCGTGACATACTGATAGAAAGCTTGAGGGTTTTCCACGATCCTACTTGCCAAAGACTTCTCATGCTCTCTCCTGGCTAATCTTAGCTCTTTTTTAAAGTCCTTCCAGGCTGACTTGTAACTCTCAAGTATCCGAACTGAGCCTTCACGTTTCATCTTTACATAAGCCTCCTTCTTAATCTTGACAAAAGAGTCAACTTCTTCAGTAAACCACAGCAGCCTCAATCGACCACTTCCTCCTTTCCGAACAGATATAGCCTTATCAAGGACACACAGTAGCTGTTCCTTGAAAAAGCTCCACACTTAAATTGTACCCATCCTCTGCAGTTTCCTTCCCCATCCTATGCATCCTAAAACCTTTCCTGATCGCATCATAATTGCCTTTCCCCCAGCTATAACTCTTGCCCTGCGGTATAGACCTGTCCCTTTCCATCGCTAAGGTAAACATAACTAAATTGTGGTCACTATCAGCAAAGTGTTCACCTACCTCCAAATCCTACACCTGGTCTGGTTCATTACTCAGTCCCAAATCCAATTTGGCCTCGGCCCTTGTTGGCCTATCTACGTACTGTGTCAGGAAACCATTCTGCACACATTGGACAAACACTGACCCATATAAAGTAAGTGAACTGCAGCACTTCCAGTCAATATTTGGAATGTTAAATTCTTCCATAACAACTGCTCTGTTATTTTCGCTCCTATCCAGTATCATCTTTGTAATCCTTTCCTCTACATCTCTGTATCTTTTCAGAGGGCAATAGAGAACTTTCAGCAGAGTGACCTCTCTGTTTTTGTTTCTAACCTCTTCCCATACGACCTCACTAGACGAGTCCTTATCAAGCATCCTTTCTACCAACGTAATGCTGTCTTTGATTTTCAATGGCACCTCACCCTCCCCCACCCCAACCCCACCCCCGCCCCACTGTTAGTACCTTCCTTGTTCTTATTGAAGCTTCTAAACCCCGGACCCTACAACGATCGGTCCTTTCCCTGCTCTATCCATTTCTCCAAAATGGCCAAAACATCAAGCTGTACAACTGCACAATTTGGAACCAGGGAGTGATTGGAGGGATTTTAAATGAGTGTGAGTTGGATAGATCAGAAGACAGCATGAGGGGAGATAGACAGGAACGGACAGAAAATGGAAGTTTTATTTAGAAATTCTCACTGACTGCAAGGCCTTTATCTATGGCCATACCGTTTGAGCACTGTGCAGATACTGGCTAACGTCCCAGAGCATTTATCACCAATAATATCACACAGCTGAGTTGCTGAGAGTGAAACAGAGTCCAAAAGGCCAAGTGATTTTCCCTTGACAGTGAGAAGGTGATTTAATTTAAATAGACTGGGTGAACAGCAGCAGGAACTGAGAACCCCCTCAATACTGAGATACTGCGTTAGAGAATCTCAATGAGGTGGATCACTGACAGAGGGGTAATCAGCATCTCAGCTGTGAGCCAAATAATGATTGATAAAGATTGCACACCACTTCCGTGGTTTTGTAACACCTATTTCAATTTATGTAGCTCAATATCATGAGTGTATCTTATTTCTTTGTACTTCCCATAGTTTAGTACGGACAGAAAATCATTTTGTCCCCGTATTCTGTGTTCAATAAATAGATTTTACTCCTCCTTCCTCACTTTAGATGTATCCTTGAATCTGTTCTTCATATGAGTTATAAAGAATAACATTCCAATACTGATGACGGAGGAATATTATTATCCCTCCCTCCAGTCTGAACTGCCATGTCTCACAATTCTCTCTGTTTCCTGTCTCCTCCACAATGCCATAATCACACTGTAACTGAAGTCCAGTAAATGACATTTCATCACAGTTAACTAACATCGATAACATCAATAGCACAGGCCTCATCTGCCTCTCTCTAAACCTGGAATAACAATCTGACTTGCATTTGTCACGTTCAATTCTCTGTTAACATATCCATGCTACTTGTCTGTTACAACCCCACGATTCTCAGACGCACATTCGCCTCAGATCATGAACTATAAAAATTGTCTCAATGTTTTATTGAAATTATGATGCTTGATCAATAGTTCCAGGATGTATGTTTCCATTTATAATCAGAGACGCATGTTTACGTTCTGATAAACTTATGGCATTACTCCTGCATCCAAGACAGATTGAATGGTTACACTGCTTTGATCTACCGGCCTCAAGATTTGTTCCATCATTCACCCTCACATAGCCCATCCAGGAAATGACAGTTTGAATCATTGTTTTGAATTTGAATAAAACAATACTGAATTGAAAGGCGTTGGCTGGAGCTATTTGTTCAGTGACTGAGATTGATGTCAGTCTCCGTGGATCCGAGATGTGTCACTGGAGGGTTTGCCTCTTCTATTAATTAAGGACTCGGTTCAATGTGTTATCCCAGTATGGGCGGGAGCATCAATGACTGGACTAACAGGGATCAGCAGCTCGAGAGACAGGGGAGGAGAGATCAGAAACTGAGGACATAAGACTGGAATGTTCCATTAATGGATCAGAATCTGAGAACCTTGGACTGGAATATTACAACAGACAGGAGTTTATCCTCGGGTCTTTTCTACCTTTCTCAGCCTTGGATGTCATTAGCATCACGGATCGAAGATATCCTTTGGATTATACAAGGTGGTTATTATCCCATCCTTGCTATAGTTGGTGTTCCTGGTAAGTCATTCCATCAGACCATTAAACTGAGTTGAACTGAATTGCTGATCATATTCAAATTTTAAAATTTGGAAGTCATCATTTTCAGATCCAGTCAAAAATTTTATTCCTTACTGATTATAACTAGCAAATTACTATTCAAAACTTACTCAACAATATGCAAGGAGAAACCAGACTGTTCCTAATCTCCATGATCTTTTTTCTTCATTCATATTTACATTTCTACATATTCTCCCCACTCACTAATCCTGCCCAAGACCACTCTCAGGATATTTCAGTCACCTTCTCAGCCTCAATGCAACTGCTGAATAATCCATCGTTTGTGCCTTTGGTAGGTCCAGATATACCCGTTTCAAGTCCCTTCTAACTATGCTTACGTCACAAAATATTTGCACTTGAGATGGTTAATTTGTCCTTTCCACAGAATTCTGTCAGATGTACAGACAGTGCATGGTGGTCAAGTCATTGACTCATAATCAAACGGCACAGAATAATAATCTTTTGGTATCTCCTGAAGGAAGTTGATGGAATGCAACTGAAATCATCACCACTAGTTTTCCACAGAAGTATATCTGTTTGCCTCATGTCCTTTAGAGAAGACAATGGGTTATCCTTTCATGTTCAGGTCTCTGTGTGACTGCAAGCCCACAGCAATGGGGTTTACTCTTTATTATCCTGTGCAACAGCTGAATCAGCCACTCAGTTCAAGATCAGCATAAAATGCTGGCCTGACCAGGGCTGCACACATCCCATGAGAACAGAACAAAAGGAAAGATAGCTCCCTTTCTCTGCCTGATTTCCATTCTCCTGCAAGTTATTTCCATTCATATAGGTGACCATTCCCTGTTTCAAATGAATTCTTTCTGACTGAGTCTCCCTCTGAACGTGATATACATCTCCATCGACACTTCTGGTGATGACTGACGTACAGATGTAAGAAACTTCAAAATTCCACATCATTCGCAGAGCAGAGAGAAGGAATGGCTTTTTATACCACAGGAAAGAAGCTGAGACAGCTAAGTGAGGGAACAGAATTATTGTGATCAACCCTAGAGTGTTGTTGTGATAGTATTTGGGGTATTGTGCACAGATTTTCTCTCCTTCATAAGGAACAATCCTCTTGACAGAAAGTGTATAAAGGAGTTTCGCCTGACTCATTGTTGGGATGATTGTACCATCGGGAGTGCATGAGGATTAATCTGTTGCACTTTGAAGAATAAGAGGTGATTGCATTGAACTCAAGGTGATGGACAGTCATTCATTATATTCCAAACAGAACTAAAACGGTGATAAATTCCATGTTTTTTTTTAAAAACTTGGTTTACATGATTCTCGATGACTAAAAAGACTCTGAGAACGTTCCTCTCACTCCACACCACTCCCCATTTCGATTGAGAGAGAGAGAGCCAGTCTTTAATTGAATTCTTCCAACATTAATACAGTCCATTTGGTGTGTGATCATACATATAAATTCACGTTAGCCACCATCGCGGCAGGAGCCACAATACCTTCATTCTATAACAATTTAACAATCCCCACCAGCTTCTGACCCCCATGGAGAACATGGATCTGTCTTCTTGGAGATGGAAGATGCCTCCTTGAGGCTTGGCACAAAGCATTTGGCTTCCTCCCTCACTGCCCGCAAAATACGTTAAAGTATCATTTGTTCCACAGGCAATGGAGCCACGAGGAACATTGTGAACAGTCTATGAGTGCAGTTTCTGCTCCATTCGTTTTCGAGGTTGGAGAATCAATGACACCCTCCTATTCCTGTGTAAGTGTCTCGAGAGGTGAATGGTCTCCTACTGGTTCCATAGAACAGGTTTAGGGGTCTTACTGGACTCTGCCTGTTCCTGTTTAACAGCTCAATATACTGATCAGACGCCTCCTCTTCTGTGGAACAGGCAGGAGGATTGAATGGGCTGTCCTTCTTCTTGTTCAGTCATTTCGATGGGCTGAATAGTTTCCACATATCCGGGTGTAACCAGCTTGAGGTGCTGAATGAGCTCCTCTTTTAACTGTGGAAATGTGCAGTGCCTGGCCGTTCTGTTCCATGAATGTTACCGACACTTTAACAGCACAAACGTGAATGTTGTTTGGGTCTTGCTGAATATGGACACAGACCCGTTCAGGAGCTGAGTGCGGACAAAATGTTCCGAATATTGTGTGATCTTCAGTGATCACTCCGCTTCTGATCTTGGGATAGATGGGGGGCGTCGGGAATGGGGGCACATAGACGTTGACGAAGGAACTGAAGATGTTTGTGCTGAGGAAGTTAATCTGAGGATCTCGTGAAGCGATGTCCCGGGATTGAGAGGATTGTCGGCCACCGACCACAAACATCTTCCTTTGTGCTCTGAAAGACCCCAACCAGTGAGGAGGTTAGACCTGATTCTCATTAAGCTCAAATAAGTAGGTGGTCCCGATGACATCCTCAGTCATCTACTGCCTTAATATCAATGCCATTCACTCTTTCCTGAGCCCCTGTGTTCACCTCTTGTTCATATCAATAGGTGTCGGTGTATGTGTAGAGGGTGTTTTCCTCTCACAGAGGATAATCAATGTCAGGAATTATCTGAACTAGAGAGTTAGGGAAGCTACATCACTGAAAGTATTTAAAGAGGTGGTACATGAATCTTTGACCTGCCAGAGAGCTGAGGAGTGTAAAGAACTGGGCATTATGGAGGAGTTAATGTGAACAATAGTTCAGCCATGATCAAATACAATGGCTTGACCATCCGAATTACCTATTCCTGTTCCTTATGTTTTCATTTTCTGTAATTTCAAAGTAAACGGCTGTAACTTTCCTGGATGTACTGTATTTGTATGTTGTAATCAGAGAGAACAAAGCATTTTTGCATCATCTCTGAGTGGGGTATGCAGCTTTATTCATAACGAATCCTGGTCTAGACCAAGACCAACAAATGAAGCACAAGTTGCAGAGAGGGGGCACTCTGTAAACAGACCAGTGGCATCTTTCAAAACCAGCCTGGATTTCCAAATAACATTTTCCAATCCATACCAATCTGAGTGTGACAGTTGTGAGTGATTAAATGAAATCCTATGTTACTGTGGACCAGGTATTTGGAGAAAGTGGCCCCCATCTGCACCTTGCTGGAGCTGTATGAGGCTGAATGCACCATAGTAACACGGGACTGTGGAGCAAAAGTGGGTCATCAGACACTTTGTCACTGCTCTTCCATGAACTATGATCTGATTAAGGTCTCAGCAGCACTTTTCTGTCAGTACCATTTCCCTACATTCATTTTTCTTTCAAATGTCTTACATAGACAACTTTGAACAAATGGAAATATCCAATCATCACAATCGTCTGTGGAAGGGAACTCACACCTTAACAACCCTTTGAGAATCTCTTGTTTGTGTTCTGACCAATGTTGGAGGGTCACTCATGTCTTTTCCCACTCCTCTATTGGTGAAAGCAATTTTAAATGTAACCAGTTGAGTGCTGTGCCCAATGATATAGGTATCGGACTGGGTAATTTTCTGGAAAAATCTGAGACACAGAAAGTTGAACTGTGAACAAATGGTAAAATCATAGAGTGTCCCAAATATGTTTCTGACTTTGAACTTATTCTGCTCACACAAATGTCTGGGAATGCAGATTTCTTCCCGGAACAGTTGGATTTGGCTGAATTCCCTTTGTTTCGAGCTGTGCAGAGATTCCTATGAATCCTCATCAGGAATCCTCCACGAATGGTAAAGATGACTCAGGATTTTTCTGCTCTTACACCTTGTTTTCAGGCAGAACAAAGTAAGGTAGAGAGATCAATTGGCTGCTGCTTCTGAAGCAAATAATATTTTTCTCCGTCTCTGTGTGGAAAAATACAAGAATGTCAACTGAACACCAAACTGGACCATGTGCACTCTCCATGTACATTCTCTGGAATGGATGATATTGGACTGTATGCTGTATGCAGCATCATTGCTGTTGTTGTGCACAGTGCATTTCATTAGCAAAAGAAAATAATGTGCCCGTTTTATGACTTGATGAGATGCTTATATGCATCTGCGTAATTTTTAAAAATGGGTTGATATCTTCATAATATTTGTGTTAATAACAATGTATATCATTCAAAAAAAATTTATCTAGCTTTAGTGTTCTTAACAAGAGAAAATATGTATCCAGCTGAAAGACTTCTCTGAAAATCATGATTCAGTAAGATTTCTCATCTAAGATCTAAACAGATAATCCCCGAAAACAAAAGGCCTTCATTTCAGGAATGAGTAAAGGGAAGCATCTTTGAATATCTTTGAAAGGAATTGAATCTTTTTTTTAGTTTAGAGGATCAGAACTGCACCCAGTGTATCTGATGTGGTCTCAGCAATCCTTGTACAGATACAGTGAAATATTCCTAATTAAACCTAATACCCGTTGCCACAAACAGCATCATTCCACTTACCTTCTGAATCACTTGCTGCATCTGCAGACAGACTTCATATGATTCATGTACCAAGAATATGAAAAACATCTGCATCAAAGAGTTCTGCAATCTCTCTCCATTTAAATTGTTCCCGACTGCAATAGCCAACTCGCATTATATTATTTCTGCTGAGGGTATGCTCACTAACCTTCCCTGTCTACATCATAATGCAGATTCACTCCCTCCATTTGAAGATCTATTGAATGATCATTTTGGTATACAAGGTAGTTCAGCTTTGATCACTCAGTCCCTTCATAAAGATATTTTCCATAGATTATTGATCATTGATGACACTACAGTGATCTCTGAGTCAAAACTAGTTACAGTTTTATTTAAAAAAATCATATCACTACTGTCTATTTCCTGTTAGTGACAACATCCCTGTTCCTGTGCAGCAGTTCAGGCAGGTTGAATGGCCTCGTCCTGGGCTGTGTAATGTACTCAACAAGCTGAATTACTTCATCCTATATTCCTGTGTAATTCCTTAGAGGGGCAGAATGGTCTCCTCCCATCTCATTGTAACGATCCAGTCTGGCTGAATGGGATGGTCCTCTACCCTGTAATCGCACTGAGGGGTGGATTGGGGTAGGGTCAGCAGTATATCTCTGTAACTGCTTTGAGGGGTGGATTGAGGGAACAACACATGAGGTAGGGAGAACAGTATATCTCTGTAACAGCATCGATGGGTGCATTAAGGGAACAACACATGGGATAAGGGCAGCAGTATATTCCTGTAATGGCCGGGAGCGTGGATTGAGGGAACAACACATGGGATAGGGGCAGCAGTATATCTCTGTAACAGCATCGATGAGTGGATTGAGGGAACAACACATGGGATAGGGGCAGCAGTATATTCCTGTAATGGCCGGTAGCGTGGATTGAGGGAACAACAGATTGGAAAGGGGCAGCAGTTGGCCATTCGGCTGTACCATTCAGAATGCTCATGGCTGATCCGAGTGTGTCTGACCATCCGTCTCCTGTCTGTTCCCAATAAACATTGACTCCCCTGTCCGGCAAACATCAGTCAAGCTCAAACTAAAATATCTAAATTAACCGAGTCTTCACTGCTCCCTGAGGATGAGGACACCACAGATAGCACAACAGTAAAGGGAAAGGGACAACCTTCTTTCATTGTGGGACACATTTTTTTTTAAAAACCGTGTTAACCTCATATCAAATCACTGCCCCTTTTCGGATAAAGTGATACAATAACTAGGAATAGACATTAACCATTCTGCCATCCAATCTTTTCCCACATTACCACTGACTGTTTCCAATCAAATATGAGGCTGCTGCTGAGTCAGGAAGAGAATACCTGGTAGCATAACACCACACGAGCATTAAAAAAGGAGCAGAATTTGACCATTTGGTTCATCGAGTCTGATATACCATTCAGTCATTTCTAATATGTTCCTCAACATCATTCTCCTACCTTCTCCCTAGAATCCTTGATCTCCTTATAAATCAAAAACTTATTTATTCGTGTCTTAATGGCACTCGTGTCTGTGTCTTAATGTGCATTTATGTGTCTGTGTGTCTATTTGCTTGCAATTTTTGTATTTGTGTGACTATGTCTGTCTGTCTTTGTATCAGCCTGTGTGTTTCTATCTGTGTTTGTGTCTATCTGTGTGTGACTGTTTATGTCTTTGTGTGCTTCTACATGTGTGCATGCTTATCTCCTTGTATGCATTGTGTATGTTACTATATTGGGGTATTTACCAATACGTCTGTGAATTTCAATGCCTGCATCTCTGTGCAATGGGGTATCTGATCTTCTGCGAGTGAGACAGATGAGGTTGGAACTGACAGCAGGTTTGAATTGAGAATTGCTCTTTACTGAACACTGCTCCCTATTCGGCGGGTGGGAGGTGGACGTTTCAGAACCTCCACACAAGGCCTCCTGGTGCTCTCCGGAGCTCTCCAGGATCCTCTCCACATATCAGGGTAGGGGGATGAGGGAACGGATATCCAGCCCTCCACCACCCGGGTTGGCCCTTTCTGTCCCATTCCAGGCTGCTTCTCGTGGAATGGGAGAAAGGGAGGGAATGAGTGAGGGTGGGAGTCGATGGCCCTGCTGTTAGTGCTGTGGTAGGTGAGGTGTGACGTGGTGAGGTTGCCGGAGGGAGTCTGCCCATAGTGTTGTATCCATGTCGTGCTATTAGTGTGTGGGGCTATTACATCAGGGACAGAAAAAGTCGGGGAGGGAAGGTGCTGAATTCAACAGTGAGTGTGGTCGTGCTTGAGACTTATTTGGAGATAGAGTGTGAGCCTTGGTCGGGGGGAGGTGCTATAACAGATATACAGTGAGTGTGAGGGAGCAGCGAGAATATACGGTGACACTTATCCTGACAGAGCGGAATGGATATTGATGCTTGTCCTGTATTGCTGGATATGTCTTCAGATCATCTCAGCATCGAGGTGAGCCTCCCCGAATGTCTTATCCAAGTCTATCACAAATAAAGACACAGGCCCTGTCCCTCAAATTCCACAGAATGGGTTTGGGTGGGTCTTACAAATAGCAAGGAGAACCAAACTTGTTGTGTTATATAGCTGAACCAAAACTGCCGCGCAAATATTTTGCATCATATGCTCTGGAAATTATATATGCAACTATACTCAAAGGGAAGCTATGACATACTGATATCATCGCTGGGCTGTTAACACAGAGACCCAGGTAATGTTCTGGGGACATGGTTTCAAATCCTGCCATGGCAGATTGTGGAATTTGAATTCAATAAGTATCTGGAATCAAGGGTTTATGATGATCAGGAATCCATTCCTGATTGTTTGAAAAACTCATCTGGTTCACTAATGTCCTTTAGGGAAGGAAACGGCTGTTCTTATCTGGTCTGGCCTGTATGTCACTCCAGATCCAAGGCAACGCTGTTGACTCTTAACTGCCGTCTGGCATGGCCAGTAAATACTGATTATCCAGCTAAGCCCTCATTCTGTGAATGAGAAACAAATACTCGTGGGTTCTGCAGTAATAATGCATGGTGTCAAGTCGCATCGAAACTGAGTTACATAAGTGACTGCTAATGTTGTGAAAAATAAATTCCATAAGTGTATATCAGGTAGGTTGGAGAGTATGTTGTGAACCAAACTAGAGAGCGGATTATTTCGGACTTGGTGTTGTGTGATACTGATTAAGGATGATCAGCCATGATCATATTGAATGGTGGTGCAGGCTCGAAGGGCAGAATGGCCTACTCCAGCACCTATTGTCTATTGTCTATTGTCTATTGTGTGGTCGGAAGGACTAATTACTAACCTTGCTCTGAAGCAGCTTTGGAGGAATAGTGACATTAATATGTTGTATTTTACACGGCGTCTGCATTCAATGTGGAATGTTTGAACATTCTGGTCAAACATCATGGAAGCCCAGAGGTTAGAGTGTCAAGTTCACTCCAGTGAATTGGGAAAATACAATATAACATTCAGTAGGAGAGCAATGATTGTTAGACCCATATAGTCTTACAGCAGGGAGACAGGCCATTCGGCCCAAATTGGTCCATTCTGAACAAAATATCCATTCACACTAACCCCATTTCCCTGCCATTTCCCTGTATCCTTCTAATCCTTTCTGACCTGTGTATTTGTCCAAATGTATTTTAAATTTTGTGAATGTACACGCCTCAACCACTTCTGCTGTCAGTCTAAATAAATCTTTAAGTGCCATATTGTAATAAAACAGTGCTGTAAATGTAACACTTTCAAAATACAGGTCACTGACTACAGCAATGTGCCTTTCACCACACTTTTCACCAGAAAGTGCGTGAGGCTGACTGATCACGTGATGCCGATGGGGAAATTTCAGTTCTCCTCAAGATTCTCCCCACAGTTTGAAATAAAGTTCTTTCTAAATGGATACTACAATGCCCCGTTTCAGGCTCATTTTCAAGGCTTCCCGAGCGGATTACATTCCTGTTTTAGCTGATATATCCTTTATATCCTTTAAGAGTATATCCTTTAAGAGTTCGGAGCAGTTGATACAATTGAGTGCCTTGCTTGGCCGTTTCAGGGACTATTGAGTTTATCACATGGCTGTGTGTCTGGAGTCACTGTTAGGACAGACCAGGAAAGCATGGGAGATTCACTTCCTGAAAGTACATTGGGGAAGGAAATCGATGTTTACAATCAACATTGGACACAAGATCACTATTACTGACACCAGATTTTAGATCTTGATATGTTAATAATTGTTTTTATCTTCCACCAGCTGCCCAAGCATGAGCCTGGTCTGTATTAGTAATCCAATGACAATTCCACAACAGCACCATCTCCACATGGAGACCTATCTGAAACCACACTGAGCAGGTTATTTCAGTGCTACTTGACAGCTCTGTCATATAGAATTCCCACCAATTTGACTGTCGTGATGGGACTGATGGGGTGGTAATTGGTCAGATTGTAATTATTCCCCTCTTAGGAAACTGGACATAGCTGAGTAATTTTCCACATTGCCAGGGAGATGTCAGAGTTGGAGCTGGAATGAAACAGCTTCCCCAGTGACACGGCTTATTGTACCGCACAAGTCTTCAGTCCCGTCGCAGGAATGGGTTCAGGGCCCATTGCCTTTGTTGTATCTACTGTGTTTCTTCATGTCACGTGCAGCGAATCGAAATGGTTGAAGACTGCCATCTGTGATTCTGTGGGCATCATGATAGGGTAAGTTGGAACATCCACTCAACACGTCTGGCTGAGGACAGTACAGACACCACATACTTGACTTTTACACTGATATACAGGACTGTTCCATTATTTAGGATGGGGATATTTGTGGAGTCCTCTCCTCCACTACGTTGTTTAATGGTCCATCGATATTTATGCTTGGATTTGGCAGGATGACAGTGCTTCGATCTGATTTGTTACTCGTGGTATAATTTCTGCCTCTGTACAAGATGTTACTTCTGCTGTTTCCAGAGAAACCAGCCAATTGCAGTAGCTTTAATGGGTTGTCATCAGGTAAAGGTACACATGGTACTGACCCTGGCATGTTCACCCACACTCGTCTCTGAACTATAGATCAGCTTGAGGGTAATGGTGGACTGAGGGATTATCCTGAGGGAAAGGTTACAGATTGTCATTGAATACAATTCTGCTTCTGCTGTTGCTGCTGTAACCTACAGCATCAGAGGATAACCCAGTTTAATCTGCAATATCTACAATTCAATTCTACTGACTGTCCCCCAGTTAACACCAAGACCCAATCACCCAACAGCCCTGTATTCAGTGACCTACTCTGGTTTCTGATGTGGTAACACTTCCATTTTCATATTCTCATTCTGCTGAAATTCTTTGCATGACGTCACGCCTCCAATTTGTTACTTTAACTCAATCAATTTAAGGTACGAATCTAAATCTTTTCCTTTCAGTAATGCCATCTTCAGTATTTGAAGTGAATGTGTTTCCTTCTGTTTTTCCCGCTGACCATGATTCAGAGCACTGCTGTGTCAGTGATGCCAGCCTTATGCAGTTCCAGAGTCAAGGAACTTGTCACCATGCGTTATCGTTCAGTTCCCAGTGTATGGCACTCCATGTTGGACAGGATGTTTGGGCATCTTTGACAATCATCGTTGGAAATTGTTCAAAAACAGAAATTGCTGATGATGTTGCAGCATCTTCTGGAGTGGATGCAGATATAAACTTGCAGGTCCATTGAAACTTCTACAAAGCTCTCTGTTTCTCCAGCAATTTTTGGCATTTTTATTTCCAGTATCGATCGCTATTTTTTAATTGAAAATTTGTTCTGTGCCCCTATTCATTTCTGGAGAAACTCAGCAGGTCTGTCAGCATCTGCAGAGACAGGGAAACAGAACTAGTGTTTCAAGTCTAGTGTGACACTTCTTCAGAACTCAAAATGATTGGAAAATGTGCTTCAAATCCCTAGCCAGAGTTAGGGAATGGGTGACAGGGAAAAGAGGGTGTGGCAAAAGATCAAAGAAGATGCTGTGAAATGAGTTTAAATTAAGATGCGATGGGGAAAGGGGTTCTCTCTATTGAGTGCAAGATAAGGAAGACACAAGCACAGAAGATCATTGGGATGCCAGGTGGGGGAATGTTGACTATATGGTATTATATAAATCTGGCCATAGTTACGTTTTCATTGTCGAGATCATCACCCCCGTTAGACAAATAAATTCAGGTGCGTGACTTGTTATTGGCACTAAATAAGCGTTTCACGCTGCCTCAGTATTGTAATATGGAGAAAAACAAATAATAGTATGAAGTTTTGGCTGTGTATTGTTTTAGTGTCATGTTTAATATAGTTTCAAATTTGCAGCACTTGTCTTTAAATGCTTGTTCTTGAAGTTAGTATCAGATGGAGTGTAGAAGGTTGTGGGCTGACATTATAGAAGTTTATGAAATCAAGAGAGGCATGCATCGGGTGAATAGCCAAGGGCTTTTCCACAGGAGGGGAGAGTTCAACCATAGAAGGCATAGGTTTAAGGTGAAAGGGGGAAGATTTAAAAGGGACGCAGGGGCAGTGTTTTTATACAGAGTGGTACGGGTATAGAATGAGCTTTCAGAGGAAGAGTGGTAGATGCCAATATAGCTATAACATTTAAAACTCATTTGGACAAACATACAAATGGGAAACATTTAGAGGCCTATGTGACAAATGAAAGCAGATGGGTCTAGTTTCGTTTGGAAAACCTGGCCAGCATGGACATTAAGAAAAGCCTCACGCAGTGTCAGTGTGGGTTTGTGAAAGGGAAATTATATTTTGCCCTGTAAGATCATGCAAAGATTTATGGAGATGCCTGGAAATATAACAAGCGGACTTGATAAAGGGGATCTGGTAGACAAGAGGCTTTTCAGAGATTTTCCGCAGGGTATTACATAATAAAAGATTTTATTCAAGCCGGAAGCTCGTAGGATGACGGATAATTTATTAACATGCGATGATGACTGGTTAACACATAGAAATCGGTGAGTCCGGATTAATGGATCTTTATGATAAAGGTGTATCTGCTGGATCACTACACATATCAGTCCGATGGCATTGGTTATTGCAATCTATACTGACAGCCTGAAGGAGGGAGCTGAGTGCAATATACATCCGAGTTTGTGGAAGACACTGAGAACCAAAAGGCTGGCTGTTATTAAATGGAGAGGACTTCCAGAAAAGGAGGAGTGCAAAGTGATTGGAGTCTTCCTGAGTATGAAACATAACGTCAGCATGCTGATGCAGCAAGTAATGTGGTTGGATCATTAACTGGCTTCCAGAGATGAAAGGGTTGAGTTATTCAGAATCTCTATAATGGTGAGGTGATTATTCATTGGGGTTTAAATGAATGAAGAGGAATACTGCTGAAAAGGGCTTGAGAAGGTAGATGTTGAGAAGTTGCTCCCATTCCTGGGCAGAGTGCCGAACTCGAGGATAAAGATACCGAATAAGGAACATCGATTTCAATCTGAGATGCAAAGTGATGCCTTCTCTCAGAAGGTAGTGAATATCTGGAATTCCCTAACCCAGAGAGGTGTGGAGGGATACAGGAGTCGGCAAGAAAGCGGAGTTGAGCCCTGGAGTAGATCATCCATGTTCTTATTTTATGACAGGGCTAGCTTGAGGGGCGAATGACCTACTTCCGTTCCTATTTATTAATTTCACATGTTACGCTATTGGAAACTAACAGGTTATTTTCCTGGAAGTCGTGTTGCACAATGTTGCATTCAGCGACAGCAGATGATTTGTTTAGGTTAACCGTAGGTGGGGTATGGGGGCTGTATACCCAACGTATCCAGCTCTGTAACATGATCCACATCTGGAGCAGATGTTACAGAGAGGGGAAGCCTGGAAAGAGAGCTTGGAGGTGGGGGTCGGTTCCTGACCCAGCCTGGATTTTCCAAGTAGTTTTCCGAAACTACACCTCACCATCGGAGTGGCCTCGATGTGCCTATGTGAGCAGGTCTGAAGGGTTGAACGTAACATCAGAACATGGGGCTGAGGCACATGAATGGACCATTCTGCCCATTGACACTACTCCACCAGTAAATAAGGTTGTGGTTCATCTCATTGTGTTCCCAGCTGCACTTTGTTCCCGATGCACTATTATCCCTTATTCACCTGTTTGTGGAAAATCATTTTATATTATATCGAAGCCAGACTCGATATAATATAAAGATTCAGCCATCCCAAACTTCCAGGAAAGAGAATTCCCACTGGAATAAATTCCCACTTGGTGAATGTCTCCAAATTCCTGCTCTGACTGAGGGTGTGCCAAGCAGGCTAAGATAAATGGTAGGGAGAAGGGACTTTGGGGAGGGGCGTTGGGAATACGATAGGTAAAAGTGAAGGTGATAGGCCGGAGACAGGTGGGGGCAGAGAGGTCGGGAAGAAGATTGCAGCTCAAGAAGGAGGTGCTGAGTCTGAGGGACTGAGAAAAGTTGAGGGGAGGGGGAATGAAGAAGCTGGAGGAATCTGCATTCATCCCTTGTGGTTGGAAAGTTCCTAGGTGGAAGATGAGGTGCTCTTCCTCCAGGTGTCGTGTTGCTACGGTCTTGTGATGGAGGACACCAAGGACCTGCATGTCTTTGGCAGAGTGCAAGGGGGAGTTAAAGTGTTCAGCAACGGGGCGGTTGGGTTGGTTGGTGCGGGTGTCAAAGCGGTGTTCTCTGAAACATTCCGCAAGTAGGCGGCCTGTCTCCCCAATGTATAGGAGGCCACATCGGATGCAGCGGATGCAGTAAATGATGAGTATGGAGGTGCAAGTGAATTTCTGATGGATATGGAAGGATCCCTTGGGGCCTTTGAGGGAAGTGAGGGGAGAGGTGTGGGCGCATGTTTTGCATTTCTTGCGGTTGCAAGGGAAGGTGCCAGGAGCGGAGGTTGGGTTGGTGAGGGGGGTGTGGATCTACCGAGGGAGTTGCGGAGGGACTGGTCGTTCTAGAACGATGATCGAGGTGGGGAAGGAAATATATCCTTGGTGTTGGGGTTCGTTTGGAGGTGGCGGAAATGATGAAGGATGATATGATGTATGTGGATGCTGGTGGGGTGGTAGGTGAGGACCAGTGGGGTTCTGTCCTTCTGGCGATTGGAGGGGTGGGGTTCACGGGCGGAGGAGTGGGAAGTGGAGGAGATGCGGTGGAGAGCATCGTCAACCACGTCTGGGAGGATATTGCGGTCTTTGAAGAACGAGGCCATCTGGGTTGTTCGGTATTGGAATTGGTCTCCCTGGGAGCAGATGCGGCGGAGATGAAGCAATTAGGAACATGCAATGGCGTTTTTACAGGGGGCAGGGTGGGAAACGGTGTAATCTAGGTCGCTGTGGGAGTCGGTCCGTTTATAGTAAATGTCCGTGTTGAGTCGGTCGTCTGAGATAGAAATGGAGAGGTCTAGGAAGGGGAGGGAGGAGTCTGAGACGGTCCAGGTAAATTTGAGGTCGGGGTGGAAGGTGTTACAAAAGTGGATGAACTATTCTCCTAGTAAACTTTAAATGTATCCAGGTTGGTGATATGGCCGATCATAAATTTCTCAGACTGCGTCAGGTTCAGTGACAGGAACAAGTCAGGCAAATTTCCTTAGTCAGCCACAAATAACTAATAGAACTGACGGATGTGCATGGTGGATATCTGGTTAGCACTGCTCCCTCCCATCCTCAAGGAGCTGCATTCAATATAACCTCAGGCGACGCTATGTGTGGAGTTTGAGCATTCTCTCTGCAGTTTTCTGTGTGGGTTTCCTCCCAATGCTCCAATTTCCTCAAACAGTCCAAAGATTCACAGCTTAGAGTGGATTGGCTATGCGAAAATTACCCATCGTGCCCAGGGATGTGTAGGTTAGGTAGGTTAGTCATGGGAAATGCAGGGTTACTTGGATAGGGTAGGGGGGCAGGTCTGGTGGATGCTGTTTGGCGGGTCAGTGTAGCGTTGATGGATGGGATGTCTTACTTACACACTGTAGAGACTCTGTGAAAATGACAAGAAATTTAGACTATACCCAGTGGGTGTCTATCTGATCCACTCTCACCTAGGTCTTGTATGTTTCAATAAGATCATCTCTCTTTCCAAGGGTGACCTGTTAAAACCTTAATAATATAAGGTACTCATTCCTGAAATGCGTGAAGTGAAACATCGCCGAACTGCTTCTAACGTAATTATATTCTTTCTCAGAGAAGGAGACAAAGAAAAAATAATCTCACACTCAGATCTTGCGTTTTATTTTTTTTTCTCAGTGTTGTGGTTCTTTGTAACTCTCTTCCCCACAGAGCATTGGAGGCAGAGATATTGAATAATTTTGAGGCACAGACAGAAGGTTCATAAATAACAACGGTGTCGAGGATTATCAGGGATTGGCATAATATGCGGTATGGGGGTAAATGTAGACAGTGGTACCAAATGGCACTGCTCCAGAACATCCAGGAATATAATTCAAAACGAAATGGTAATATCGATAAAATGTTAAGGGGGAAGCCCAGATGGTGGCGATCTGGAAGGTCTGTTTTAATGGGGTCTGCATCAGAACACAGGCAAAGTGGTTCTCTAACCCACCCCATACCAGCCAGTTACTTAATATTCAACACTAAAAAGAGCGATAGAATATTTACTAATCCCGTTTCGTCAAGTGGAAATGACAAAACATGGGAAAGGATCGAGCAAGTCACAACACACGGTGCGCCCGTCAGAAGCATCGAGCAGGCCTGAGGCTGTAGCTGCAACCCATTCTGCTTGTTCAAAAGACCCAGTTACTCACCAGCCCTTGGTCACTAAGTTCACCAACTTAAGTGAAATGATCGAAGGCATGACTGAACAGAAGTTCAGCTGTGGCTGGAACCGCTCTCAGACATGCTCCAAAAACATGAGCAGCAACGAGACAGCCTTGGAAACAGAACATACAATGTCAAGTGCCGAACGGCATTGACAGAGACTGCGATCAATTCCTCTCGGGAGAGGATCCTCCCCCTTGAAATACAGGTCCATACCTTAACTGAACAAGATGACCACCTTGAGAACAGGGACAGGAAGAATGTTCCCATCGTCGGTCTGCTGGGCCAGACGGCAGGTGGTCAGCTTTGATCTGGCTGCTGTGATTCCTTCACTTCGAAGCTGAAGTTCATTGGGTTACGGCACGGTGGTTAGACTCAGACCAACGCCTTTGCCCTGTCCTTGTGCAGTTACATAGTTACAGGGATAAATAAAGACTGATGGAAGCTCAGTGTGGTTTCCGATGGCTTTAATTCACGAGAGATCCAGGATTATGTTCTTTTATGACTTTTCAGCATCGGTGATTCAGGAAAGAAAACCTTTTGATGATATCAAGAGAAGAGTAAGGGAACTCGGGATTCAGTATTCCTTAAGGTTCTCAGCTGTGCTCTGTATTGCTTTGAATGGATCAATGAACTCGTCTGATTCTCCAGAGAAAGCGAAAACTTTGTGGATATTTTAAAGAAAGCTGGATGTTTAGATGATCATATTTCTCCCTTAAAGAAATTTTGTTGGATTTTTCTGGTATTAACCAGTGTTAAATTATAGCCGGGGATGGGTAGAGTTCACACTTTCAAGGAAAGTGGTACAGTTCATATAACGGATATAACATTTATGGAGTATTGTCCTTACCCAATAATTATCAATACTGTTAAAGCATGAATGACAATGTGTCCGATTGAGGGCAATACAGTCAAAACCATGTTTCTTACCCCTATAATTGGTATACCGGGATGTCATCCTGGGATAATGGATTCCAGGTTTAAACTGTGGGCAGCAAGGGGTGTGTCTTACTTGAGTGATTTAGAATTAGTAGAATCCTTACAGTGTGGATAAAAGCCCTTGGGCCCAGCAAGGGTAAAAACATTCTCTGCTCGAAATTGTATTTTATAACAAGACGCGTTTAGAAGTTGTTTTTGGTTTAATATCATTATGGTGAGTCAACTGAAATAACCAGAATTACACAGTGTGATTGGATATCTATAACCATAAAATAAGAGTATATTTTTGTTTGGTCTGAGTAAAGCATGCTGACTGTTGCATGAAAGTATACAGTTGATGGAATCTACTGTGAGGAGAGTGCGTTCCATTGGAAATGCCCTCAAACAGGCGCTTGAAGAAAATTGGGGTAAAAGTGCCTGAGTGCTGTCTGGACAGTGACAGGAACGCAGAGGGTTGAATGACTGAAAGCTCCTGTATCTGAGAAAAGCAACAGATCAGCTGGGAACTTATTAAATGCTAGAGCACATTTGAAGGGCTGAATGGCCTCAACATGGTTTGAAATATGTGTGATTTGGAAAACGTGCATCTCTACTCCTTCCCTTATGTGGTTATACACTGGGGCACTGCCATTTTCCTGAAACTGGGCATTATTTGGAACACTATCTGGAACATTCCATATTCGGTGTTCTCCAGAATATTCTCTAACTTTGTTGGGGGGTATTGCAAAGGCGAGAGAGAGAGAGAGAGCGAAGCTGTTGCATGCAGCAGTGAGAGTGGTGGAGCATGAGCCTTGGTCGTGCTATAACAGATATACAGTAAGTGTGAGGGAGCAGAGAGAATACGGTGACCAATTACCCTGACAGAGCGGGGAAGGTTATTGATGCTTGTCCTGTTTTGCTGGACATTTCTTCAGGCCGCAGATGCTACACCAAATTCGGTGGTGAGCACAGACCATGCTCGGTGGGTCTGGTGGTATGGCCCCCTCTGGGAAGGCAATGGCCCCGCTCTGCACTCGCCCATCCACTATTCACAACATGCATGGTCAACAAACTATCTGCCATGATCGGGGTAAACTGTACAGGGCAGCTCCAAACTGAGAAAGCTCAGCCGTGTGCCCCTTGGCCTTTGAAAGATGGCACCAGCGACAGGGAACACAGAATATCTAGGGAAATCCTGGCGACTGTGAGTACATCCAATCATGATGGGTGGGAGAATCGGGCTGGCATTCAATGAGAGGTGGGTGGGGTGGGTGGTATTTAATGAGGTGAGTTCGATAGGACAGCACCAGGAAACTAGCTCAGCTTCGTACAGACAATCCCTCTGTCACACTCAATGAAAATGACACTGAGACAAATTACTGTTCAATGAGCCGAAGACTCTGCTGTCCTCATTCCCAGTTACAAAGTTGCAGAACAAATGCTCATTCAAAACTCCCCATCGCCTGAACTCACAGCATTATTCCATTCACTCATAATTCTTCATAATACTGACCCGTGTTGCTTGATACTATCGAAATGTCTTCATATCAGCATTCTAAAACCTGTGAACATATCTTTCCATAACATTTTTTCTTAGTCTGTCCCTCTCTGTCTTTATCCTGAAACACACGTATTTACTGCATGGAAACAGGCCCTTCGGCCCAGCTGGTAGATGCCGACCAAAATGTGCATCCACACTCACCCCATTTCCCTGCCCTTGCTCCTTTCCTATCCATGTATTTATCCAAATACCTTTTTAATGTTGTTATTGTACCCAGCTCAACCACTTCCACTGGCAGCTCAGTCCAAAGGCAAAACACAGTCTGTGTGAAAACGTTGACCCTCAGGTTCCTTTTTATTTTTGTCCTCTCCAAACATTAACAGATGTCCTCTAGTCCTTGGTTTCCCAACCTTGCAAAAAAAAATTGAAATATTCACCCTAAGCATGGTTCTCATGATTTGATAAGAGGTGCACTTCTGTATAATCCCCCTCAGTTTTCTACGCTGTAAAGAAATATGTTCTAACCTGTCCAACTTCTCCCCATAACGCAGACCCTTTAGCCCAGGAAACATCTTTGTAAATTTCTTGTACATTCTTTCTAGTTCAATAATATCCTTTCTAGGGCAAGGTGAACAAAACTGAACACAATACTCCAACTGCAGCCTTACCAACATCCTGTACAACGGCAACAGAACGTCCCAACTTCTATACTCAATGCCCTGATGTAGGCCAGTGTGCTAACAGCCTTCTTCACTGCCCTGTATATCTGCGACTCAAATTCAGACAACCATGCACCTGATTTCCAACATCCTTTTGTTCCACTACACTCCTTAAGGCCCTCTCATTCACCATTAAACTCCCACCTGAATTTGACTTTCCAAAATGAAAGATGTTGCATTTATCTATATTAAACTCCATTTGCTATTTCTCAGCCCACTTCCCCAGCTGATCAAGGTAGTGCTGCAATTTCTGATAATATTCCTCACTGTAAACAATACCTCCTATTTTAGTGTCATCTGCAAACTTACTAACCTGCATTGTGCACTCTCGTCTAAATCATTGATCTAGATAACACACAGCAATGGAGACAGTACCGACCCCTGAGGCACTCCACTAGTCACAGGCCTCCAGTCCGACAAGCATACCTCCACCATAGCCATTTGCTTTATAATGTCAAACCAATTGCGTCGCCAATTTGCCAGCTTACCTTAGAGTCTGTGCGATCTAACCTTCTAGAGCGGCCTTTCATGTGGAATCTTACTAAAGGCCTTACTGAAATCCACAGAGATTATGTTGACCGCCCTGCCCTCGACAACTTTCCTGATCACTTCCTTAAAAAACCCTAATAAAATTTGTAAGGCATGATCTACCATGCACAAAGCTATGCTGACTGCTTCAAGTCAAACTCTGTCTTTCCAAATGCATGCATATCTTGTATCTCAGAACCTTCTCAAGTAGTTTACCGCAAACAGATGTAAAGCTTACTGGTCTGTATTTCCCAGGCATTTATTTGCAGCCCTTCTTGAAGAAGGGCACTATATATTTGTTACCGCCCAGTCTTCCAGGACCTTGGCCCCTGTCTTCTCTCACCTCTTGCAGTCCTCTTGGATATATCTTGTCAGGACCAAGGGATTGATCTGACCTTGTGCATTCTAATATGTCCAGCAGCACCTCTACTATGATTTCGACAGTACCAAGATATGACAATTAACCTCCCAAAGGTCACAATTCTTCATGTCTTTCTTCATGGTAAACACAGAGGGGAAATTGAGGACCTCAACCATCTCTTGTAGTTTTACACATGCGTGCCTATTTTGGTTTTTAAGGCATCCTATTCTCTCTCTAGTTGTTCTTTTTCTTTACTATAGTGAATTTGGGTTCACTCTAATCGTCTCAGCCAAGGCTATCTCATACTCCCTTTTCGCCTTCCTGATTTACTTCTTCAGTAAGCTCCTGTATCCCCCGTGTACCTCCAGAGATTCCCTTAATTCCAGCTGCCTGTACCTGAGCCACGCCTCCTTTTTGCTGGCTAGAGCCTCAATATCTCTTGTTATCCAGGGTTCTCTCTTCCAGCCTCACTTTCCCTTCACCCTCACAGGAATATATAAACCTTGAACTCGAGCTATCTCACTTTTACAGCCCTCCCTCGTGCCCAATATCCTTTTACCTGAAAACAAACTACTCCAATTAACCCCTGCAATCCTCTGTCTAATTCCAACAAAATATGCCTTGGCCCAATTCAGAACTTGAATCTGTGGACCAATTTGGTCCCTCCCATAACTATTTTAAAATTAATACAACGCCAGTCACTTTTCCCAAAAAACTCCACCACTTTACCACCGTCACCTATCCATCCCTATTTCCCAACAGTAGGTCGGGTGTGTCCATTCCCGTGTAGGACCCTTTATATACTGCTTGGGGAAACTTTCTTGAACAAACTTAAGAAATCACGTTCCATCGAAGTTCTTAACCATCTGGATGTCCCAGTCTATGTTAGGAAAATTTAAATCACCTATTATAACAATCCTAATGCTCCTTCTACTCTCACCAGTTTCCCTGCATATTTGTTCCTCTAATTCCCATTGATGATTTGGAGGCTTATAGTGCAACCACGATAACATCACTGACCCCCCTCTTACTTCCTTGTACCATTCACAGAACCTCATCGGATAATACCTCAGTTATTTCATCTTTAAATACTTGTGGGATACTCGCCTTAATCAGGATTATGGTGTTTCAACTGTTTCCACTTACATCTCTCCCTTGCAATGATTTTCACATCTGCATCAAAACTTGTCAAGGTACAGTGGAGATATGGTGCTGTAACTGGATGGGAGCTGCACATCCTGTCACTTCCAGCAAATTTCCCCACACTGGGCAGTGATCTAACACAGTGTTACCGAAAACTGGAACAACCTGTGTTTATATATGAATAAACCAGTGCGGTCTGCACATTTCCACACGCTGGACATTTATCCCAGGAATATAGATCAAGTATTGGTGTGGGCTGCACAGAGTTCCATTCTGGATATTGTTGGGTTGTATTCAGCGTTACGCTAGCCATATCTACACAGTGCTCCATCCCGAATGTATTATGGATGGGCTGTTTATGTGAGTTTGATTGCGAATGTGAGAGAACTAAACATCTGGCAATACCTTTATTTTGTGTTTTCAATCTTGTGATTGGATCCTTCAAATCCTGACTCATCCTTAGACCCGACCCTCTGGATGAGTGATGGTGACTGTTGTTAAAGCATCTGAGTCTGTAACATGACCAACAAATAGAGCAGAGGCTGCAGAGAGTACAGTCTCCGTAAAATGGAATGAGAAAATCACAGTCTGATCAGCCTTGGTCTTAGTGAATGGTGGGGCAGGATTGAATGGACCACTAATGCAACTTGTTCATGTATTTATGTTTGTTCCAAGCAAACTCCTCTTCTCTCCCAATGTCCCATACTGGTGGGAAGTGAGGCACCTCCTCCTGTTCCTGCGTAAAAGGATCCTGGGGCCTCACTAGCCTACAGATTTTCCTGTGGCCCAGTTTCGAACAGTTGGGTGACGGCCTCCTGTTCCTGTTCCTGTTCATGTGTCCCAGCCTCGAGCAGTTGAATGACTCCCTCCTGTTCCTCTGTCCCAGTCTTGAGCAGTTGAATGACTCCCTCCTGTTTCTGTGTCCCAGTCTCGAGCAGTTGAATGACTCCCTCCTGTTCCTGTGTCCCCGTCTCGAGCAGTTGAATGACTCCCTCCTGTTCCTGTGTCCCAGTCTCTAGCAGTTGAGTGACTGCCTCCTGTTCCTGTGTCCCAGTCTCGAGCAGTTGAATGACTCCCTCCTGTTCCTGTGTCCCAGTCCCGAGCAGTTGAATGACTGCTTCCTGATGCCAAGTCTGTGAAAATGGATGTCCTCCTCCTGTTCCTCTGTAACAGGCTCCAATAGCTCTGTGCTCACCTCCTGCTCCTGTGGAATGGAACTGAGGGACTGAAGAGTCTCTTCACATTCCTTACAGCTTCTGTTGACTAAAAGCAATTCTCCTGATTCTGTAAATCACCATCAAAATCTGAATGATGTATTTTTGTATTTTGCTCTCAGTAATTGAGCAAACAATCAGACTGACAGAATTCAGAAGCTGAGTAGCCTCCTCCTGTTTCTGTGTTATACACTCAAATGGCAATAGAGTCTCAGAGATGTACAGCACGGAAAACCATCCTTCAGACCAGTCGTCTATGCCAACCAAATATCCTAAATAAATCTCGTTCCCCTTGCCAGCATTTGGCCCATCTCCCTCTAAACACTTCCCATTCATGTATCCATCTAAATGCCTTTTAAATGGTGTAACTGTACCTGCCTCCACCACCTCTTTTGTCTGTTCAATCCATACACACAGCAGTCTCTGTGTGAAAATGTTGTCCCTCATGTCCCTTTTTAAGTCTTTCCCCTCTCACCTTAAACCTTTGTCTTCTAATTTTGGACTCGCCTATGCTGGGAAAAGACGTTGACTGTTTACCTTATCTATGCCCCTCATGATTTTATAAACCCCTTTAAGGTCACCCCTCAGCCTCAACACTTGAAAATAGCCCCAGCCTATTAAAACTCTCCCTGTAGCTCTAACCCTCCAACACCTGCAACATTCTTTTAAATCTCTTCTGTACCCTTTCAAGTTTGACAACATCTTTCCGACAGCAGGGAAACTGGAATTAAAGGCAATATTCCAAAAGTGGCCAAACCAATGTCCTGTACAGATGCAACGCATCGTGAAAATGTTTAGACTCAAAGCACGGACCAATAAATGGAAGATCACCAAGTGCCTTTTTCACTGCGCTGTCTACCTGTGACGGCACTTTCAAAGAACAGAGAACCTGCACCACCAGGTGACACAGTAGCTCAGTGACTAGCATTGCTGCTTCAGAGCACAGCGATCTGGGTTTAACTCCATCCTTGAATGACTGCCTGTGTGGAGTTTGCACATTCTCCCCGTGTCTGTATGAGTTTCCTCCGGATGTTATGTTTTCCTCTGACATTATAAAGATATATAGATAAGGGTAGATAGGCCATGCTAAATTGAGTAAAGTACCCAGGGATGTGTAGGAGAGGTGGATTAGCTATGGAAAATGCAGGCTCTGAGGGATAAGGTAGGGGTTTGTCTAGTGGGATATTGTTTAGAGGGTCGGTGTGGCCTCGATGGGCCGAAAAGCCTGTTTCCTCACTGTAGGGATTCGATAACTTCTATGGAATTCTCCTTGATTGGCAGCTTTCGACAGGACCCTACCTGTATGTTTTGCCTTGATATGTCTTGCCAAAATGCTACACCTCACATTTAACTAAAATAAACTCCATCTGCCACTGCTCGGTTCACCTAAACAAAGCCCCATTGTGGTCTGAGAGATCATTCATCACTGTCGACGTCACCAACAAATTTGGTATTATCTACAAACTTACTGACCATACTGCATATACTCAAATGTAAATGATTTGTATCAGTGACAAAAGGCAGTGGACCCACTATTGATCTTTGCGGCACGCCACTGGTCACAGGTCTCCAAGTTTAATGAACAAATGTCACTGTCACGCCCTGTCTCCAATATTCAAGAAAAGTTGAGACCGAAATGGCGAGTTCTCCCTGGATTCCAGGCAGTCTAACCTTGCTAACCAGTCTACCATGTAGAACATTGTGGTTTTCTTACTGAATTCCATAAAGACAACATCCACTGTCTTGCCTTCATCAATCATCTTCATCACATCCTCAAAAAATTCCACCGAGTCAGTGAGACGTAATCTCAATTGTACAAAGCCCTCTTCGGTCCTTGTCTTTCCAAATACATATCGATCTTTTTCCTCGAAATCCCCGTCAACAATTTAGTCACCATTGACGTCATGCTCACCAATCTAGAGTTACCTGTTTTTTCTTTACTTTCTTAAATAATTGCACTATGTTAGCAGCCCTCCAGTCTTTTGACACCTCACCTGTGAAAATCAATGTTACAAATATATCAGCAAAATGCATAAGCAATCTATTTCCTAGCTTCCCGCAAACATCTGGGATACAACTGATCAGGTCCCAGGGATTAGTTCACCTTTATGTGTTTTAAAATTTCCAACACCTCCTTGTAATATAGACACTTTTCAAGGTATCATTGCATATTTCTTTATTCTCTCGCTCTTGTAACCTCCTCCACATTAAATACTGAGGAGAAATACTTGTTTAGTATCCCTCAAATTTGTTGTGGTTCCATAAATAGGTAGCCTAACTGATCTTTAAGGGGCCCGATTGTCTCCCTAGTTAATCTTTTGCCATTGAAGGATTTGTAGAATTTGTTCAATGCCTCATTAACCCAATTTCTAAAGCAATCTCTTGTCCACATTTTTCTGGCCCGATTTCCCGATTGATGATACACTTGCTGCCCTTATACACCTCTCGGGATTCACTTGATCTCAGCTCTGTTTACCTGACATATGCCTCCTTCATTACCTTAACCGGACCATCAATATATCTAACCATCCAGCACTCCCTGCACCCACCAGCCTTGCCCATCTCACTAATAGGAACACGTTGGCTCTGGACTCTCTGAAACCAAGTTTTGATGGCCTTGCATTTACCAACCATCCCTTTACCTGCGAATAGGGTATTCCAATCAGCCTTTCACAGGGCTCACCTAACACTTTTAAAATTGGCCTTGTTCAAAGTTAGAACGTTAATGTTTACATCAGGTCTTTCCTATTCCACAACTAGGTTAAAACTAATATTTATGTGTAACAGACTTGAAAGTTAAATAAACACTTCCTGTGCCTCTATAACGGGCTCGAGAGACTGAATAGGCTCCTCCTGTCCCTCTGTATTACACTGGAAATGCTGTCCCTCTGTAATAGACCCAAGAGGCTTAATGGCCTCCTCCAGTTCTTCTTAACACACTCGAGAGGCTGCATGGCCTCCTCCTGTCCCTGTATAACAGATCCGAGACACAGCAACCTGTGGATTACGAGCAGCCGGTAAACTGTATCTAATAGAGACCCATTCCTTCTAAGTTACAGAAACACAAACAACACAATGTACTCCAGGTGCCCTCTCAGTGACACCTCATACAGCTGCAGCGACAAATCTCTTTGTTTTGAATTATTCTGTTGGCAAATGTGCCAATATTCCAACTTTCCACCTTTTCAAGTATCAACAGGTTAATATAGGCTGAATGGCCTTCTCCTATCCCTCTGTAAGGGGCCCATAGGGACAGAATTGCTTTGGCCTGTTACTGAGCAGCAGTCGCAATGCTCTGTCTCAAGGTTATGAAAGGATTTGAAAACAGGACATTAAAACCAGGAGTAGCCTCACACTGGTCAATAAGTACCGTACTTTGTTTCAGGTATCTAGAAACTTGCCCACCAGACATTTTTTTTTTACGCAGCAGATCTGTCATTTTATAACTGCCTATTTTCATAAACAGAGTGGAACATATATAGACCGCTGCAGTGTTCTGTTAATACTCTCATATACAAGGGGAAAAAAAGATTGAAAATATTGAAAGATTTATGGTCCATCCCTCAGGAACCTTATCCATTCCGTCCAAACCGAGGAAATGAAAAGTGATGTATTGGTTAACTGGGCCTGTTTGTTCAGTGACTGTGATTAATGCCAATCTCCATGGATTCGAATTATCTCAGTGGAAGCTTTCCATCTTTTAATGATAAATGGGCTCCGTTCAATGTGTCAACCCATAACATGAGCGGGAGCATCACTGACAGCACTGACAGGGATCAGCAGAACCAGAGAGAGGGGAGGAGAGATCAGAATCTGAGAACATGAGACTGGAATGTTCCAACAATGGATCAGAATCAGAGAACATTAGACTGGAATATACCAACAATGGATCAGAATCAGAGAACATTAGACTGAAATATTCCAACAATGGATCAGAATCTGAGAACATTAGACTGAAATATTCCAACAATGGATCAGAATCTGAGAACATTAGACAGGAATATTCCAACAATATACAGGAGCTTATCCGATTATGTTTGGTATCTTTCTGAATTTGATTGGATGTCATTATCATTGCGGATATATTTCGCTCTTCTCATTATTCAATACTTTTATTATCCCTTCCTGGCTATCGTTGGTGTTCCTGGTGAGTGTCACTATCCAGATTTTGTATTCTATGAAGCAGTTATGACTGTATTATTGTTATTTCATATTGTCTACACTTCCTGCCACCATTATTGTTCCTGTTGAATCTCTCCATCCAGATATTCACTCTACAGACCACTACTAACTACATCAATGAAGGTGTTCAATTACTGCCTCTCTCTCCCCTCTGGCAGTGTTACTCACCGGTCTCTATGTTGATCTATTCAGTTTCAGGGGAGAACCACAATGCATTGTCTCATTGCGTTTACTGTTCAGAGCATGGAGGTCACTTTCTACTCTTCTGGTTACAAACTCCACTTCCTTCCACTGTTTCCATCCCATTCCTGGCCAATATCTGCAGCTGAAACAGTCAGGTCACAACTGTGGGAGATCCTTTTGACTATGAGCTGATTCTTGACACCATACCCTGAACATTTCTAACTTGAAATACTCACAACTCCAGAATATATCTCACTGGTTTATTCCATCTGTTGTTTGAACCTTGAGCTATGAAATACAATCTTAATGAAGCCAATAATCTGCTGCTGACAATCCCGGCTTCAAACCTGCGGAAGCAAACCTGATTCGACCTCACACCAAACTCCCATCCATCTGTCATTCATGTGCACGCAGATGGATATTGCTATTGTGTCTGGCAATGCCTTTACTTTAACATTCTCAAACACTTTAGCTCATCTGTCCATGAAACTTCTCTCTTTCTCTCTACTGATTAACAAAAATTTTGCCTGTTGTTCGTATTTAAAATAATTTCCTCCATGTGCGTTCCTTCTCAAACAATGAGTTTTGCATTCACAACGCCAATCGCACGCGCACACACACACACACTCACTCTCAGTCTCTGATGAACACACACACACACACGCAGAGAGAGCAAACCTTCCAACTGTAAGCAGTAAATCTGTTGCGAGTATAGTTAGCATATGATAGTAAAGTTTGCAATACTCTCCATGCTGGTCAGATAGTGCAGTTTACTGAGCAACACACTAGCATGCTCTGCACAGCTCTCCATGCTGGGCTGTCATCTTGTCCCAGTTTATGTTGTTTGTGGTGTTCTGTGAAGCAGATTGAGAACTTGATGTAACAAACCATTTCAGCTGATCTGACAATGTCTTTATTCAATGTTTTCATTCTTGTAATTTTACTCTCGAAGATCTCACTTCGCCAGTTAGTCCCACTGCCCTGACGTTTTCCATATATTTCCACAACATCTTTTCAGTTAATTAACTGTCTGTTTCTGCTTTTAATGTGAATCTCTTATCCCTTTCTTTCTTTCCCTGGCCTTGGGTTTTGGCCTCCCTAGTGTATCGAGTGCTGGCATTGTGTAGCTCCGAAATAATGAAATGGGGTGTGTCAAGCTGTTGTTCACTTCCTGGTATGTCCCATGTGATGGTCCTTTGATAGGCGTGTTTCAGAAGTTATGAGAAACAACGTTGTAACTTGGTCTGTACCTGTGGCCGTCCCTCTCAGGTGACCATGCGATCAGTAACAAAAGGAAGCCCACTGTGTAAAGGACCACGCATATAAATTGCCTGACAATGCTGTCACTTTTTTAATAAAAGGTTATTTTCTCCCTTTTTTTTAGTAAGAGGGCTTAAAGGCAAAACTTCCTACTGAAAACGGCTCAAGTAAATAACCTACGGGGGTTTTAGGGTTTTTAAATAAATAGCAGTAACAATGGCCAGCTGACACAGACCAGGATTTCTAGTTTTTTTATATTGTAGCTATAACAATCACCAGGTGCTTGGGGTCCCAGAAGGGTTGTAAGTTTCAGTAAATTATCCACAGCTGCTATTCTGTCTGGAACCTCACTTGATGGTGTTTCCTCCTGGATTGGAGAACTATATGCAAGAATCCATGTCTGAATGTTCCTTTTTGCCAAGGGGTGTGTTTATGGGATGTTGATATATTGGAATAGTTCATTAGTAGAAGGTACTGTATCCATTATTCGGTAAAGATTGCCAATAGAAAAATTATTCTAAATTCATCTTCATTTCTAATTGGATTTTCATTAGAGTATTTACATATATTGTATTTTGCTTAATGGTGAGTGGTTTGAATAGTTTGACATCTGGAACACCCAACTCACATTTACCTTTAAAATAAGGAAAGGTTGGCATCCAACCTACCTTCTTTAAATAGTTTGAGACAGTCTGGTTCAACGACAGCAAACTGTGGACTCTTGTCCGGTTCTAAATCGATAATACCAAATTGGGTTTAGAATTTGCAAACAAGCCATTCTCCCCAACAAGTCCACACTGACCCTCCGAGGAGTAACCTACCCAGACCCATTCCTCTACCCTATTATTACACATTTACCCCGACGAAGGCAGCTAACTCACACATCCCTGAAAACTACAAACAATTTATCATGGTCAATACACCTGACATGCACATCTTTGGATTATGGGAGGAAACCAAATCATCCAGAATAAGCTCATGCAGACATTGGAGAGTATGCACAAGGAGGCTATTGGGTTCAAAGGTCGCGTATGGTCGTTGATAGTCTCTTTTTTCTGGATGTTGAATTCGGTTGGTTTAAACAGTATTTTGTATATAAAGATTCAGTCATTAAGAGTTCTCTGGGTGTGGAAAAGTAAAGTTGGCGCTTTTACAAAACGTAATGATGGTAAAGCTTTAGGAATTGACAGACAACCTGGAGTTGGGGTTGCGATTGTCTGTGAGAAAATTAGAGATAATTACAGCTATATATCGGCAATTACGTTTCGTGGAACCACCATCAAACTCTTTGGAAATGGCTGGAATTCAATTTGAAATGATGGCCTTTGAACCTGAGAAGGAATTGAAAGAGTTTGAATTATGATGAAAAGTAGAAATAAAAGAAAAGGAAACGAAGAAGAAAGAGAGAAAAGGACAGAAGAAAAGCAGAGAGTTTCAACTTAAAGAGTTAGCAATTAGAGAGGAAAGTTAATATAGAAGGCGGAGATGAAGGTAGAATGTCGGTGGGATGAGGAGGATAGTGCGGTTGAGCAACCCTATTGTAACCAATGGCCTAATGAGGTTCTGTTTAAATGCATCCAGGCATTCTCTAAATTTGATGAGAAGGATGGGGAAGCCTTTTGAATTTCATTTGAGAAAGTGGCTAAACAAATGCAGACACCAGTGACCATGTGGATTTATTAGATCCAAAGCTGATCCGTATTTGCATCCCTATCGGAGGAGGTATCTGGCCAGTATGGAGTGGTGAAGAAAGCCATCTGAAGTGCATATGAGCTTGGGCCAGACACTGACAGACAGCGTTACAGGAATCTAAAAGAGGGTGCCTGGTTAAACGCACATTGCGTTTGAAAGGATCAAACAAAGTAATTTTGAAAGGTGGGAAAGGTATTAAAAACAGAACAAACCTATGACATTCTTCGAAAGATTCTTATTTTGGAGAAGTTCAACAATTCACTTCCTGCTGTCGTGAAAACTCGTGTGGAAGAGCAGAGAGTTACAATGGCAAGATTCGAAGCTGAAATGGCTGATAATGGTGATTGAGTTCAGAAATCAAAGTTTGGTTTCTGTGAGAGATGGAGAAGAATGTGCGAGATCTTGTTAAGGTTTACTGGCATAGGCCAGGAGAAGCAGGTAAAGAGGTTAGAGCATTAAGAGGTACAGAAGGATGTAATTATTTTATGCTGAGACATGAGGAGCTATGTCATTCAGAGGGAATATTGGAGAGATGAGAAGCGCTCCATTATGTAACGTGTGATTGGCGTGTCCAGTGGAAAGTCAACAGATTTATTCCACAATGGGGAAGGAGGCCTTGAGCTTGGTGTTGGCGTTACAACATTTCAGATTTACATTGCCAATAACATACCTGAGACAAATCTTTATCACTGATCATAACCCCTTAAAGTTTTTGGAGAAGTTTAGGGAGAAAAATACCAATCTGTTTCGATTGAGCTTATTATTGCTCCCATTCAGTTTGAAACTAAAAAGGTGACAGGGCGATAAAACCTAAGTGTGGAGACTTGGATGAAGAAAGACAAAGGCATTCTGTGGCAGGAGTAAAATGACTGAAATCGAAATAGATGTGAACATTTGTATCCTCAGAGTCAATGTAATATATATGCATTTCAGTCCACTAATAGAGGAAGGTTAGGAGTTCGAAAATGAATCTACCTTTGTGTATTGATGGATTATTTTATTAAAGATGGAGTTGTGAGGATGCTATCACTGTAAAAAGGTTATTTCTCTTGGGTTTTTTTTAAGAGAGGTGTTAAAGGCAGAGGTGCAGAACTGCTGTTTGAAAACAGTTTAAATAAATAACTGAGATTTTAGGTTTCATTAAAAAGGTGGTAACAATGGAAGGGCAGTGGCCAGCTCTCCAGACCAGATTTCCTCATTTTACTTTTAGCTGAAGCATTCAGAAGCTGCTGGGGATCCCAGAAGTGTTGGAAGTTTCAATACGTGATCCCCAGCTGCCTTTCTCTCTGAGATCTCTGTTGATGTTGTTTCCCCCTGGATTGGAAAACTGCTGTAAGGATCTGTATTTGAATATATCTTTGTGCCAAACGGTGTAAACCAAGAAGGTAAAGTATCTATTGTTTGTGTAAGTGTTCCAACATATAAGCTATCCCAAAACATTCTTTCCTTTGATTGTATTTTAACTAAAGCATTTGAATAGATTATAATTTGCTCAACGTCGCGTGGTTTGACTAGTCACAACATAGCTGGAACACAAACTTCACATCTATATTTAAAGTAAGGGAAGGTTTGGGTATAAACGGCCTTCTGGAAATATTTTGAGGGAATCTGGTCTGGTCCAAAACACTTGTAGCGAGGGGCTTCTGACTGGCTTCTGCAATTGAAAATTTAGTGGAGGGGCAGGGGATGCTTTGCTGGAGGTTGTGCTGTCAGTTGCCTCAGACATTCAGGGAGATCTGAGGATTTGGTGACCCAACTCTGGATGGAGCATGGGGACTGTAGATACAGCATCTGAGCCTGCAACATGAACAACAAATTGAGCAGAGGCTGCAGAGAGGGGAAGCTCTGAAACCACAGAGTGAGTGTGTGTGGGAAGAGTGTCTGCTGTATCCATCCCGGATTTTCCAGGAACACTTTCCCAAACTCCACTTAACCTAGGATCAAAGTGTGAGGGGACCATGACTGAACAAGGAGCTGGTCACAGAGCGGTGTCACCTCCTTCAACACGACCTGCAGCTTCACACCAGGAGGAGGACAGTGCTGCCAGGGGCTGTTAGGGTCACAGATTCATTCAGTTTCTATGATCCAGAACTTTCCACGCAGGACTAAGTGACAGATCCATCATCTCCCACTATCTCAACATCAATGTTACCATTCGGAGATGGAGGATATATATGGTTGATGAGGTAAATACATTGTTTCTCCCTCAGCAGGGAGCTGCCGGTTGTATCCAGTTTGGTGGGATTCCCGATGGTGTCCATGGCATCTGCAGAGTATCCATGTCAATGTGGAGAGGTAGAGGAACTGAAGGAGCTCTCTCTCTCTCCATTAATGTCACAGCGTGCCCATCACAGTACATCATGTGGTGAATACCCACTGTCCTGGCAGCAGTCATGGTCTCTTCATTCAGAAGCAGTCAGCCATTCCCATCGTCATCGGGTCTCCACGTAGAAAGAAATGAATATATATTGGATAAAGGCCGTCCCCTTGATGCACGTTTCAAAACACCATCCCCACCACCAACCAACCACATCAAAGTATTCTATGTGTATGGAGAGCAATCGGGTCACTTTGAGTGTCTGGGAGCAGACGATCTGGGATGGAGCAAAACCTCCCATGTCTGAACGGGGCTGAGTGAACACCCCAGTACACAGTATCATTAAGTCCTGTAATCCCTCTCCATTTCAGTAACATATTCCTTTCCGTTATTCCTGGAAATGAAATGACAGGTTAAATCATGTTAAATTCCACCTGCTAAACTATTATCTATTGCCTTTACATTTCTGAATCTATTTGCAAACTCTCCACCCTCTCTTGATAATTTAATCTCTTGCTAACCACAGCGACATCACCAAACTCAGCATCTGTATATCTGTTCCATCCTCCTGATCATTAGTATAGATTGTAAAAAGTTGAGAACCAAGCGCTGGTCACTGTGTGACCCTACTGGTTACATTCACTCTAACTGATTGAGACTGATTTATCCTGAGTGCCTGCTTCGTGTATGATACCCAGTCCTCCCCCATTCCAGTGAAACACTGTCGAAGGGTTGAATAAGAACAAGGAGTATCTGTGAGGAATCCAACCCCTCGATGACACTGATGTCAACACGACATCTATTCCACTTTCCTGCCCTCTCTCCATCCTAAAACTCTAGTCTCTTGTTGTAGATTGCGTCACATTAAAAAAAATCCACTCCATATCTACACATTCAATTACTTTTAGAATGTTACAGACCTCAATGAGATCTCCTTTCATTCTTATAAACTCGAGAGTAAAAGCCTAAACTGCTCAATTACTCTTCATAAGGCAAACAATTCAAATATGGAATCAATCTAATGAAGCTCTTCTGAATTGCCTCCAATGGAAATACCTCATTCTGCAGGACACCCAAACTGTACTCCAGTTACAGCCTCACTAATGCCTTACATAGTTACACCAACACTCCCTACCTTTCTACTCTATCCTTTTATAAATAAACACTGACATTATGCTTGCATTTCTCATTACTTGAAGTACCCACAGGTAAGTTTTCTGTGATATGCAAGCAGACACCCAGATCCCTCTGCACCTAAACTCTTTGAACTTTCTCTCCATTTAGATAATAATTTGTCTTTCTATTATACTGGCCAACTTGAAGAGCCCCATATTTATTCCCTTTAATTTTCCTTGCTAAATGTTGGCCTATTCACCCAACCTATCCATATGTTTTAAAATCTCTTGCATCATCTTTCCGAAGTAATTTCCCACCGATGTGAGAGTCATCTGAAAATGTGGCATTGTATTTTCTCTCCCGTCAACGAGTACAGTAATACCATCAATGCAAATGGTTGAGGCATGAGTACTGAAATCAATGGCACCCCACAAATTGCAATTGCCAAAATAAAATGACACATTTGTTCCATGCGACTGCATTTTGTTAATTAACCAATCCTCCATCCAAGCGAATAAATTACTCCTAAACCTATGCTGTCTGATCTTACCATTTACTCTTTGGAGAAGCGACATATTCGACATGAAGACCAGATATGTTCCATCTCCCACGATCCACCTTTTTTGTGACATCTTCAAATAAGTCAACCAAACACTTCAAACTTAATTGTCTTTGTAAAACCATGTTGACTATGACGGATTGTGGTTTAACTTTGCAAATGTCCTGAACAATGGACTCTAACAATTAGCCTTGAATTATAATGGTTTATTGTTACACTTTAGTCGCTAATTTATATCATTATTATAAGCTCTTCCCTTTCGAAAGCCTTTACGTATTCTTTGAATTCCTATTTAATGGGCACACGTTTTTAAGAGATATGCTCCAATTACTGAGTAAGAGTCATGTGTGGCTGAATGGACTCATCATCCTGTTTGTGTGCAAACTCGATGGGCTGACGTCTTTCTGGTATTCCCATGTTGTCGTCTCCAAGGCCAGAATGACCTCCTCCTGTTGATCCTTTAGAGGATTGGGAGATTATGGAATCTTACTGTTGCTCTCTAACATTTTGATGGGCTGATGGGTCTTCTCATACTTCTCCATCGAAATATTGAACGGTCTCCTCATGTATCCGGGAGATGGTTCCGAGGGATTGATTGGTCTTCTCTTGTTCCCATACAACAGACATGTGTCGAAATTACTACTTCCTTTCTCATTAAAGAAGTCTCAGATAGTTTTTATCCTTATCCAATTCCCTTGCAATAGGCTCTGTGGGTCTGAATGGCCTCCTGTTATCCCAGTGTAACAATCTCCAGTCACTGTGTGACCTCCTCCAGTTCCTATGTTCCAGACTTGAGGAGGCTGAATGGACTGATCCTGTTGCTGTTTAACAGGATACTGGTGCAGCATGTCCTACTGTTATAGGCTCGAGTGGCTAATTGGCCTCCTTCTGTAAATGTATATCAGGCTCCAGGGGCTGAATAGCCTCATCCTGTTTTGGTGTAACAGGATCGAAGGCCTGAATATCCTCCTGTTGTTCCTGTGTAACACACTGGAGAACGGAATGGTTCCTCCACTATCGGTGTAATTCGCTTCACTCGTTGACTACATCTGTCATCTATGTTGAAGTAAGTACATCCCTATTTTTTTGTAAACTCCAATGGCTACTGGGTCAACCTGATCATCTTTTTGTTATAAGCTATCACCTTCATTGCAGGAATCAGTTGAGGGAACCATCTCTGAGCTTCTTCCAATATAACAACATCATTTCTTCACTGAAGAGATTAAATCTGTACACACTACTCCAGATGTGATCTCACTAAGACCCTGTACAGCAGCAGCAACATTTTACCAGCCTGTTGTAAGGATCCCACCCAGGTTAGAGCAGTCCCAGCTGTCTGGGGGAATACAGAGCATTGTTGGAAAATCATTGTCCTTCTCTACTCCATCAGCATAACGGGAGATTTGGAGAAATTAAAGTTAGAGAAGATCATAAATGATGTGGCGAAATGATCTCTACCATTAATCTCTCCAGAGCTCACATCGCTCAGATTCCACAGAATCTAGTAAGATGGAGCAAACATTGATGGGATTTATATATCAAAGTGAAAGCTGCAATACAAATGCTGGACATGTTATAAAACAGGAAATGAGATATACACATTTGTGGGTACTGCAGTAATAATATACTGTTTACATGATATCTAAACTGTCTTAACCCAAGTGAATGCTACTGCTGGGAAAATGGATTTCATGACCGCGTGTGAGATGGTTTACATGAATATTATGTTGAGCACTGAGCTCGAGATCAGGTTATTGAGGAATTGGTGTTGAGTGATCAGAAGAGCTAATTGAAAATTTTGCTGGAAAGGACATTTTGGGAACAGTGACCACAATGTATTGGTTTTCTTTTATGCTATTTGAGTACACGACAGTTTTTGTTGTATTTGAAGTAACCATTTGAAATCTGAGTCATGCAGACCATGAAGGTGTGAGGAGAAAGTGGGATGACAGATGCTGAAGGTCAGAGTCGAAGAGTCTGCTGCTGGAAAAGCACAGTCAGGCAGCATACTAAGAGCAGATAAATCGATGATTCGGGCATAAGCCTTTCATCAGGAATGAAGCTTATGGGCCGAGGGGGCTGAGAGATAAATGAGAAGAGGATGCGGCAGGGGAGAGGTAGCTGGGATTACGATAGGTAGATGAAGGTGGGGTTGAAAGTGATAGGTGATGAAGGGAGACAGAACGCCTCATCTACTGCATCCATTAAAGACAATGTGGTCTTCTCTACATTGGCGAGGCAGGAGGTCAATTTGTAGATCATTTCAGGGAACATCTCGAGGACAACCACATTGAACAACTCCATCGCCTAGTGGCTGAGCACTTTAACTCCCCTTCCCACTCTGCCAAGGACATGAGAGTCCTGGGCCTGCTCCATCGCCAAACCCGAGCCACCAGAAACCTGGAGGAAGAAAGCCTCATCTTCTGCCTTGGGACCCTCCAACCACAGGGGATCATAGTGGATTTCCCCATTTCCCCATTTCCACTAATCCCACCTTATCCCACTCCAACCTTCCAAGTCAGCACCGCCCTTTTGAATCTTCCTATGTGTCCACACTCCTTCCTATCAATCTGGTCCACCCTCCGCTCCGACTATCAGTTTCAGCCCCACCTTCATCTACCTATTAGATGAAAGGAGGCAGATTAGAAAAATACCAAGTGTTGCAGTAAGCCAGTGGATTCAGAGAAATGTCGGACCCAGCAAAGGATGACCAAGAAACTGAGAAGAAAATCAAAAAGAGAAAAAGCGTGCAAACGAAAGAAAAACATAAAGACTGCTAAAAAGCGTCTATCAATGTATGAAAAAAATAAAAAAAAGGCCAAATGTGGAACAGTTGGTGTGCAGACAAGGTAATTTATTGCAGAGAACAGAGAAATCGCAGGGAAAAGAAACAGTTTCTTTGTGTCTATCTTCAAGGCAGAATATCCAGACATTCTCCCAGAAATACCAAGTGACCATGGGACTTGTGTAAGTAAAGTCTATGGTCATTATTATCAATGTTGAGGTCATCTTTGAAAAGAAAGCTGGATTGAGTATTTATAAATCTGACAGACTAGATGTACTTCATACAGAAATTTCAGAGGAAGCAGCAACAGACATGTTGATTGCATCGCGGATTTTCACTTTATTTTCCGAGACATTCCCAAAAGGCATTTTGCCAATCTGGATAAGGAAAAGGTTATAAATATTATACAACAGTTTAAGGAGAGACGAATTTGGAGAATGGTAAACTACAGACCAGATAACCTGTCATCCGCAGTCAGGTATCTCTTGGACTCGATTACAAAGAACATGCGACTAGATATTTAGAAGGTAAAACCATAACTGGGGAGTGTGAGAATGCACCGATGAATGGAAAACCAGCAGTGGCAAACATTTTTTTGGAATGGTTTGAAGATGATTCTTGTGGACATAGGCAATGAAGAACCAATGGATAACGTATAGTTGGATATTCATGAGCTTTTTTAAAGAACTCACACACTGAGCTCATAAGAAAAGTTAAACCGAGAGGTATTAGGACGAACATATGCAAATGGGAAAGTAAAAATTAGGTTTACATTCATGTGAATGTAATTGGAAGATAGAGGATGTCGTGCACCAGTTGCATCGAGCATTGGTGAGACTAAACTTAGACTATTGTGTATCGCTCGGAGTCCCAATCTAAGAAAGAATATACTGACTACAGAGAAACTGCAAAAGGTATTCTCCAAATTAACCCCTAAGTTGGCAAGGTTGTCTGATGGGGTAACTCAGCCTGTAATCTCGAGTTTCGAAACATGAGAGGTGATCGTAGTGAATCTTAGAAACATCGAAGGACTGAATAACAGAGGGACCTGAGGAAGTACAAGGAGGTGAGATCTGGGAGAATCCCATGATATTCTACACGGACAAGTCGAACAGAATAATCAGCAAACAGTCAGTGTACATTAGAAACCAAAGGGGCAATCTGTGTGTCAAGCTGGAGAACATTGATGGATTGTAACATGAGACCTTCGCATCTATTTTACTTGGGAGAAGGAGGATGCAGGTACAGAATTCAAGAAGATGGACTGGACAACTCTTGAACAGATTGATGTAAAATACGAGTAGGGATTTGAGGCATTGTTCTGTACAAATTTGGACCAATCTCCATGTCTGAATGAGTTGTATCACAGGCGGCTGTTGGGGTCAACGGAGGAATGACCCTGACTGAATATTTCAATTAGAATCTGACCATACGGGAGGTGCCAGAGAACTGGAGGACTGCTAATACGATTACACTTCACAGTAAGAGTAGGAGAGATAGTCTAGGTGACTATAGATGAGCGAGTATTAGATCACTGTTAAGAAAAATACTGGAGAAAATAGGGAAGGAGAAAATCGAACTCCAATCAGAGTCACATGGTTTGATCAGGGATAATTATCATGACTTTATCAGAAGGGAGTCGCATCTAATGGATTTGATTGAATTAGTTTGAGGAGGTCAATTGTTTAGTTTTGTAGGAAGGTCTCTGACAAATTTCCAGCTGGGATACTGAGAAATAATGTAAAATCTCACAATATGAAGGAGACCTGGACAGGTTACAAGGAGAATTGTCTTAGTGTCAGGAGGCAGAGGGTGGTGGGAGAAGGCTGTTTGTGTGACTGGAGACCAGAGTCCCCTGGTGTACAACAGGGATCAGTGCAGTGTCCCTTATTGTTTGTGTTATTCATAAAAAAAAGATGTGAATGTGGAGGGGGCTAGGTGGAGAGTGGGGGATGTGTGATAAGTAACTGTATGTTTGACATAAAGATTTACCGGTTGGTTCGCAGTGAGGAGGAAGGCCTTAAGTTACAGGAAGATGCAGATGGAATGGTCAGATGGGCAAATCAATGGCAGATGAAATGTAACCCTGGTAAATATGAGGTGATGCACATTGGGAGAAGGAACCAGACAGGGGAGGACTCAATGAATGGCAGCACACTGGGAACCTCAGGGTGTGCTTCTCCACACATCCCTGAATGTGACTGGACAGGTTAATGGGCTGGGTAAGAATTGGACCTTGGGTGTTGTGTTTCCTAATCAGGATGTAGATTATAAGATCAATACATGGCTTTGGTTAGGACAAAATGGAATACTGTATGTGGTTCTGGGAGCCACATTCCAGGAAGGATGTGATTGTACTGGAGAGGGTGCAGAGGTGATTCACCAGGATGTTCCCTGGGATGGAGCATATCAGCCATGGAGAGAGGCTGGATAAGCTCAGGTTGTTTACTTTGGAGCAGAGAAAGCTGAGGGGTCCGTGATTCAGGAGGATACGTTTATGAGGGACATGGACAGAGTGGATAGACAGCAGCTGTTCCTTTTAGTCAGAGGGTCAAGAACAAATGAGCCCAATTTAAAGTGAAAAGTTTGAGGTTCAGAGAGGATTTAAATATTTTTTCACCTCGAGAATGTGGGGTTCTGGGATTACTTCCCGAGAAGGGAAATTATCACGGGTAACCTCACAATCATTAAAAAGTACTTGGACGAGCATGTGGAAGTGTCATAACATTCCAGGCTATGGGCCAGGTGTAGGAAAGTGGGACTTATATTGATTGTGCTGTATTTCTGTTGGCACAGAGTCTATGCTCCTGTGAGTGTATGGTGTGGAAGGTCAATTATTGAGCAGTCTAAGGCAGGAATTGATGGAAGAGTGTATTCACAAGGGTTAAAAGAGTGAACTGTAATAGCTGGTTAAATTATGTCAATGTGAGAAATATGAGAAAACAAGTGCAGTTTCCTTACAGTTTGAAACCAGAGAATAGAGAATGGGAAACAGGGAAATGGCAGAACTATGAATCCACTACTTCAGTTCTGTCTTCACAGAACTTTCAAACGATACAAGGAAAACCAAGTCTGTTGGAGGAAAATGATAGAGTACATTGAACATAGAACATAGTAAGTAAATGGTTTAGGAGAAATTATTGTGGCTGAAAGTAATGGTCATAGGCAACACTAACATAGATTTATGAAATGGGAATTATGTTTGAGAAACAGAATGGGAGACAAATAAAAGAGAAACAATGGATGTAAAACATATGGACTTTTAGAAAGATTTTGGTAAAGCTCCAAGCCCAATTTGCAAAATCAAATCTGAGTGGATTGGGGGCTAATATATGGCTATGTTTCCAGAATGGGACAGCTGGCAGGAAACGGTGAAAAGAAATAAACAGACTCGTCAAGCAACAGCCTGACATTGTCTGTAAGGTATGATTCTGTGAGTATAACTATATCGCAGACACCCCAGATATCTCCTGTCTCATCAGGACAGACACAGCAGAAGTGGCGGCACAGTGGGATACAGTTGGAAGGGAATTGCTCTTGGAGTCCTCAACAGTGACTCCATATCCCATGAAGTCTCATGGCATTACTTTACACATGGGAAAGGAAATCTCCTGCTGATTACCATGTACCAGCCTCTCCCAACTGATGAATCAGTACTCCTCCATGCTGACCAAAACTTGGAGGAAGCACTGAGGGTAGCACGGACGCAAGATCTACTCTGTGTGGGGGATTTCAATGTTCACCACCAAGAGTATCTCAGCTACAGCATTACTGATCGAGCTGGCCAGATCCCAAAGGATATAACTGCTCGACTGGTTCTGCAGCAGGTGGGGAAAGAACCGACAAGAGGAAAATACATACTTCAACACAGCCTTACTAATCTGGCAGTTGCAGAAGTATCTGTCCATGACATGATCGGTAAGAGAGACCACCGCATAGTCATTGTGGAGACAAAATCACACCTGCACATTGAGAATAACCTCCACCATTTTGGGTGTTACTATCATGTTGCTGAACAGGGCAGACTTCGAACAGATCTAGCAGCTCAAATCTGGATGTCCATAAGGTGTCGTGAGTCATCAATAGCAGCCAAGTTGTACTCCCGCATAACCTCATGGCCTCCCGCATATCCCCCTCATAATTGCCATCAATCTAGAGAATCAATATTGGTTCAGTGGAGTGTGCAGGATGGCAGGAGCTGCACCAGCCATACCTGACAATGAGGTGTCAGACTGGTGAAGCCACCAATCAGGACTACTTGTGCGCCAAACAGCATAAGCAGTAAGTGATAGACAGAGCTAAGTGATCCCACAAGCAACGGTTCAGATCTAAGCTCTGCAGTCCTTCCACATCTTGCCGAGAAACGTTGGGGACAAAAAACAATTCACTGGAGGAAGAGATTCCACAAATAACCCCTTCCTCTATGATGGAAGAGCCCAGCCCTTCAGTGTAGAAGATAAGGCTGATGCATTCGCAACAATCTTCAGTCAGAAATGCTGAGTGGATGATCCATTTCAGCCTCCTCCAGTGGTCCTCAGCAATGCAGTTACCAGTCATCAACCAATTTGGTTCAGTCCACGGGATATCCAGAAACGATTGCAGATAAAGGTGCATAATCTGACACCATTATGGCAATAGTACTGATAACTTGTGGTCCAAAACTTGCCACTCCCCTAGCCAAACTATTTCAATACAGTTACAACAATGGCTTTCCCTGATTACATGGAAAATTACCCCAAGTAATCATTGCTCCTGTATGTAAAAAGCAGAACAAATCAAATCCGGGGCAATTGCCACACCATCAGTCTTCTCTCGATCATCAGTAAAGTGGTGGAAGGTCTCAGTGTTTTTAAGCAGCACCTGCTCAGCAATACCCTGGTCAATGACGCCCAGTTTGGGCTCCACCAGGGCCACTCAGCTCCTGACCTCATTACCATGGTTCAAACATGGACAAAAGAGCTGAATTCCAGAGGTGGGGTGAGAGTGATAGCCCTTTAAATCAAGGCTCTCTTCGACCAAGTGTGGTATCAAGGGGGCTTGTCAACACTGGAATCAATGGGTATCAGAGGCAAACTCTCCGCTGGTTAGAATCATACCTGACACGTAGGAAGGTGGTCATGGTTGATAAAGGTCAGTCAACTCAGCTCCAGGACAAGTCTGTAGGAGTCCCTCGGGCAGTGACCGAAAACTTCTTCAAGGCTGCTTCATTAATGACCTTCCCTCCATTTTAAGGTCAGCAGTGGGAATGTTCACCAATGATTATACAATGTTCTGCAACATTTGTGGCTCCTCACGTACTGAAGCAGTCTATGTCCAAATGCGACAAGATCTGGAGAGTATCCAGGCTGATAAGTGGCAAGTAATATTCAGGCCATGCAAATGCCAGACCATGACCATCACCAATAAAATACAATCTAACCTGCCCCTTGGCATTCAATGGTGTTACTGTCACTGAATCCCCCAGTATCAAAGTCCTGGTGGGTAATCATTGCTCAGAAACTCACTGGTCTCGCCACATAAACACAGTCACTATAAGAGAAGGTCAGAGACTAGGAATACTGCAGCGAGTAACTCAATCCTGACTTCGAAAAGTCTGTCCATCATCTACAATGCATAAGTCAGAAGTGTGATGGAAGACTCCCAATTTGCCTGGATGAGTGCAGCCCAACAACACTCAAGAGGCTTTACACCATCCAGGACAAAGCAGCCAGTTTGACTGTCCCTTCATCCACAATGCTCCACCATCAACGCTCAGCAGCATCAGTGTTTTACTATCTACATGCTGCAATGAAATGATTCACCAAAGATCCTCAGAGACCACCTTCCCAACTCACAACCACATCTGACTAGAAGGACAATGGCTGCAGATGTATGGAAATGCTGTCATCTTCAGGTTCCCCTCCAAGCCAGTCACCAACCTGACTTGGAAATATATCACTGCTCCTTCACAGTCACTGGGTCAGAAGCGTGGAATTCCCTCCCTAATGGAATTGGAGGTCAACAGCAGCAGGTGGACTGCAGCAGTTCAACAAGGCAGCTCACCACCACCTTCTCAAGGGCAATTAGGGACAGGTAATACATGCTGGCCCAGCCAGTGACTCTGAGATTCACGAAATAAATAAATAGAAATTAACAGAGGAAGTTTGCTGAGGTGTCGCAGGGATCGGTACTTGGGGCCCAGCTGTTCACAATGCCCTTTAAACATTTGGTTGCTGGAATCAGATACAATATATCCCAGCCTGCTGACAGCACTAACGGATGTGGGATTGTGAGTGGGTGAGGAGGATGTTAAAAAGCACCGAGAAGACTAAGACAATTGGAGTGAATGGGTAAATACGTGACAGATGGAGAACAATGTGGATAGAGGTGACGGTGTGCCCTTTGGTGGAAACGATAAATTGGCAGCCTACCATTTGAAAGGGATTGGTTGAAACATGTTGATCTACAAAGGGACGTATGCACCTGTTTGTTGTTTCCTTCTGCATAAACCTCTGAGTCCCCTGCAGTGCAATGAGTTCTGCAACCAGATGTCAATACTGGACATGGAGATTGGCACGCTGCCCAGTGTACACAGACCCACCAAGTGGGGAGCTGCAACATTAAAAACGATCTGCATCTCCCTGTACACCAGTCGCTGAAAGTAATATTGCAGAAACAGAAAGCAGTGAGGAAGATAAATGGTGTGTTAACCTTCATTTCAGGGGGATGTGAGTCCATAAGTAAGGGTGTCTTACTGTAGCTGTAAGTGCCTGGTGAGATATCATCCCGAACATTGTGCAGTATTGTGTGTAGGTTTGGTCTCTTTACCTAACAAAGGGCAAACCTGACATTTATGGAGAGCAGTGAAAGATGATCAGACTGATCTCTGGGATGACGGGCTTGTTGTGGGAGCAGAGATTGGGGAGACTGGGCCAGTATTCCACGGGGTTTAGGAAAATGGGTGGAGATCTCAGTGAAATATACAAAACTCTGACAGGGTGAGTCAGATTGGAAGCAGGTCACTCTGCATTGGGATGAGAATAAATGTCTGCAGTCACAGACTGGTGAACCTGGGGAATTCGCTCGCACCCGGAAACTGAGACACTGATTATAGATAATGATTTAGAGACAGTAAAGGGATGGTGGGAGAGCATGAGTACGGTGTTGAAATGAAGGGCCAACCATCATTTCATTGAATTGGGGAACAAACTCGATGGACCAAACGTACGACTGCACTGCCTATTTTATAGCTTCCCAAGGTTACTCACATTAACGGATATGTATATCATGTGGGGTAAGTGCATTGAGGAGAGTTTTTCCATGAACTAGAATGGGGGAGGCTCACTGTGTTGTATGACCTTCTCCTTTCCCACTGTTGCTGTGCAGTCCGTGGGAAAGCTCTGTAAATGTTGTCACAAGCTCTCAGATGTTAGGAAGGAGGTTTCTGCAGGGTCGACAGGACTGTGTTCCCATTCCCTTTTCCGACACTGATGCAGAGGCCGGGTGTTCTGTCCGGTTTCATCCTTTCAGACCTCGGAGTAGTTTGATACAAATGAGTGCTTTGCTTGACCCTTTCAGAGACCATTGAAATGTTTATCACATGTCAGGGTCTTTGGAGTCAGTTTTAGGCCAGCCCAGGAAATCATTGGAGATTCACTTCCGAAAAGTACATTGGAGAAGGAAATTCTGTTTACAATCGATATTGGCTTCAAGGTCACTGTTACTGACACCAGCTTTTAGATCTTGATATTTTATTAATTGTATTTAACTTCCACCCGCTGCCAGAGCATTAGCCTGGTCTGGATTAGTAATTCAGTGACATTACCACAACAGCACCATCTCCACATGGGGACCTATCGGAAACCACACTGAGCAGGTTATTCCTGTGCTGTTTGCCAGCTCTGTCAAAAAGAACTCCAACCAATTTGACTGTCGTGATGGGACTGAGGGGGTGGTAATTGGTCAGATTGTAATTATCCCCCTCTGAGGGAGTGGGACATAGCTGAGTAATTTTCCACACTGCCAGGGAGATGTCGGAGTTGGAGCTGAAATGAAACAGCTTCCCCAGGGACACAGCTTGTTGTGCAGCACAAGTCTTCAGTTCTATTGCAGAAATAGTGTCAGGGCTCATTGCCTGTGTCATAACTACTCTGTTCAACTGTTTCTTCATGTCACGTGCAGCAATTGAAATTGGTTGAAGACTGACATCTGTGATTTTGTTGGCATCATGATGAGGTGAGGTGTATCATCGACTCAATACTTCTGGCAGAAGATGATGAAGGTGAAACATCCTTCTCTTTTACACTGATGTGCAGGTCTGTTCCATTATTTAGGATGGGAATGTTTGTGGAGCCCTCGCCTCCGGTCATTTGTTTAATTGTCCATCACCATTTTATAACTGAACGTGACAGGAATGCAGGGCTTCGTTCAGATCTGTTGGTCAAGTCTGGTAGCTTAAAGGAGTTAGCATCAGGTTAAGGTTCATGTGATTCTGACTCTGACATGTTCACCCACACTCATCGCTGAGCCATAGATGGTGTTGATGGAAATGACAGACTGAAGTGTTAACCTGGCAAAAAGTTATAGGTTGTGGTTGAATGCAGGTCTGCTTCTCCTGCTGCTGTGGTCTACAGCACTACATGAATACGCAGTTTTGAGCTGCAATACCTGCAATGCAATTCTGCTGTCTGTTCCCCAATTCTCACTGTGACCCATTCACCCATCAGCCCTGCACTCAGTGACCTAACCTGGTTTCTGATGTGGAAATACTTCCATTTTCAAACTCTCATTCTACTGAGGGTCTGTCTCCCCGGGTCTTGCTTCCAATCTGACACATTCCGCAAAAGCATTTAACTGATCTTAATTCAAATATTTAATTCACCTGAATCTTTTTCCATGAGAAATACCATCTTCTATGTTTAAAGTGATTGTATTTCCTCTGTTTCTCTCCCTGACCACGATTAAGAGATCTGCAGTGTCAGTAATGCCAGCCTTATGTAGTTGCAGAGCCAATGAATTCTCTGGATTCCCAATCAACTTCACCACATTGTATGTTTAATCTTTTGGTTTGATGCATTATCACTCATGGCTGCCTTGTCCTCCCATGAGTATGTTCCATCTTCTTGGGTTGCATATCTGGTATTATCTTCCGAATTATCCCCAGAACCTCCTCCCATTGCTGCTCCATGGTTTTTCCTGTTCAGCTCCCCTTCCAATTAACTCTGGCCAACTCCTCCTGCATGTCTTTGTAGTTACATTACTTAATTATAACTACATTACATCTTGAAGAGAGCATTAGATATAAACTGAAAGAAGGCGTTTTGGGAGATGGGACACGAAGAATAATTGGTGGATTTCTTAACTAGATACAAAGGGAGAACGAGAGAGAGGATATAGGTCTGGAGATGTGGAAAATGAGAAAACTAGATTATCGAAAGAAGTAGATGAACATTCCCCAATGGTTTGGCAATGCCTGTGTGCTGTGGTCCTTGGTACAGCGCATGTACAACAGAGTAATATGTTCGAATGCTGAGTCTGATGCCAGAATATTTATCTCCGATTATATGACAGGCACTAGCTTTGGAAAGAACCCAACAGGCCAACATATTGAAGGGGATTAACTGAAATAATTTGGGACACTAGAATCAAGAATTTGGAGCACACATCCTGCTAAGAATGAGAGAGTAGAGTAGGGAAATCCAGAAAAGGAAGGAACGTTGAGAGGATCAAATCATGTTTTAATGTTTTATCAATTTTATACATCATATGAATCATTTTTCGTTAACTTTGTCTATGTTCTTCATTTACATTGGATTTTGCACATATGAAAATTGCGACTTATCTGCACACAAACATTGATTAAACAATGTATATAAAATCACTTTTCCACCATTGAAACTGTCCTTTTGTCGTGTTACGAGGATACATGAACACCAACTGGCCATCAAAAGACATGACGCACTATCACTATGTTCCATACATACAGACAAAGAAAGGCACCACTTTGACTGGGATAAAGCACACACACATACGAAGACACGCAAGGACCTTCTTAGAGGAATGGCTTTCTAACCAGAAGTCCATTGATAAACGGATCAATTTAGATCCTGTCTACATTGTCTTGTTAAGATAACCGGAAATAACATCACCCACTTTAAGAAACCAAAATCTACAAATAGAGAGGTGGGACATACCAGCAGAGCTTCAGCGGAGACTCTCACTGATGATGTCATCTGGTCATGGTGACGAAACTTCTGAAAACAAACCATCAAGCTCAGCGAGCTAACTTGCAGAGTTATAAATTGTTACTTTTTGTTTATTAGTGGAATTTAGGAGTTCTCTGTCGATCACGTTTTAACAGATTATGATGTGAGGTGAACTTTTCTGGGTGTGTAGTTTTAATTAACAGTGGGGTTCGACATTGATGTCATAACAGTTTTGGGGCCTTGCCGTGTGGGATTTGGACAAACTTGAACAGATTTGGGGTACAAATGGTCCCAGCAAATTCCAACTCGTTGCAATTAGTGTCTTTGATCTTCAAATAAAACCAGTGGGAAAATTCGTTTAATTTTGTTGCTTGTGGTTGATTAAATCAAAAGTGAGGGAAATGGCTTTTAACATGACTAAAGAGGTTCCCAAATTTTCCAAGGAGGTTTAGAAGGACAGAAGGAGGACATATTTTAGAATTAGCAAATAGGTTGGAATTGGGTTTAACCAGGGAGAAAAGGAAATTGTAATGGAGTTGGTCAAGCACTTTGATGTATCAGAGAAACAGGCAACTGCAGTAGAGTTAGAAAAACTTAAATTGCAAATGTGGCAACTGGAGATAGAAGTTAAATAAAGGGAAAGAAATAGAGAGAAAAGAAAGAGAAAGAGAGGAAAAAGAAAGAGAGAGAGGATTTGAAATTCAGAAATAGGGAATTGGACAAGAAAGTTAAGTTAACAGGATGGAATGAAGGGAGAACATAGGGACGTATAAAACTATGTTAATATCTTGCCATATTTCGGTGAGAAAAATGTCAAAACCTATTTTATTTCTTTTGAAAAAATGACTAGGCAGATGACGTGTCCAGTGAACTTGTGGGTAATACTAGTTCAGACTAAGCTGGTGGGCACAGCTGGTGAGGTATGTGCAGCGCTGTCAGATGAGGGATCAAGAGATTATCAAGATGCCAAATTGGCTATTTTTATTGATTATGAATTGGTACTAGAAGCATATAGACAGAAGTTCAGAAAAATAGAGACTGAAACAGGTCAGTCTTATATTGAGATTGAAAGAAGTAACCACAGTTATTTTGATAGGTGGGTGCGGGCCTTAAAAATTGATACGACCTGTGAGGCTTGAAGGGAGATTAATTTGCTGGAGAAGTTAAAAGGCTCATTCCAGAGATAGTAAGAATTCATGTGAATGTACCGAAAATTCAAGAAGTGAGAAGCACGGCAGAAAGGGCAGGTCAATCTGCACTGGGGCATGAGATGATATGTAGCTTCTGGCAAGATTTTCATCCTGTGAGGGATAGAAATTGGAGAAAGGAAGATCACACATTACAAAGCGAACAGTAGCGCACAATACTTTAACACAAGTGAAGAAAGAAGCCCAAAGGGGTTGAAAGGTGGTGTAAGGCCTTAGGTGTTCTCACTATAAAGGAGTGGAAAACATAAAATGACAGTGCCGATGGTTTAAGAAGGGCACTTGGAAAAGGTGGTTTCACTGCAGTAAGCTGGGACGCACCGTGCTGGGCGTTGAATGAAGGCACTTTGGGGAAAGATGTGGTAGAAGAGGCTAAGCCCAGTGGAATTAGTGAAACTGGTAAAGGAGACCCCAAGTCGAGCCGAGGAGCAGCAGGAGAGTGCACAGCCTAGACAAGGGCTGGGTATGGAGGCAGAGCCTGATCTATGAAAGAATTCGTCTCTGTAGATAAAGTTTACTCAGAAAGAACAGGGGGAGAAGAACAAGAAGTTATAATTTTGTGAGATACGGGATCTGCTCAGTCTCTGATAGTTGAGAAGTGAGGCGCCAGAAAAGCACAACAGATCAGGCAACATCCGAACAGCAGGACAATCGAATATCAGGCAGAAACCCATCGTCAGGAACATGGTGGGGGGACAATGGGGCTGAAAGATAAATACGAGGGTAGTAGCTGAGCTCGTGGGAGGTTCACTGGGAAGGCAATAAGAAGATGTAGGTGGGAGTAATAGTGATATGTTGGAGGGGAGGGTGGAGTCGAATAGGTGGGAAGGAAGATGGCCAGTTAGGGCGGTTCAAGAGGGCAGTGCTAGGTTGAACGGTTGGATCTGGGAGAGGTTGGTGGAGGGGAGATTTGGAATTTAGTGAAGTCAACGTTGATGCTGTCCAGTTTGAAGGTTCCAGCTGTCCTACCACCGATAGGTGTCCTATCACCCTTCTGTCCGACCTATCAGCATCACACCCCACCTGAATCTACCTATCGCCTTCCAAGCTCCCTTCCACCCAGCTCCACCCCACCCTCCTATTTATTTCTCAACCTCCTTCCCCCTCCCTTACCACCCACTTTCCTGATGAAGGATTTATACCTCAAACGTTAACTCTCCTGCCCCTTGGATGCTGCCGACGTGTTGTGCTTTTCCAGCCCCACACTTTACAACTCTCATCTCCAGCATCTGCAGCCCTCAATTTCTCTCGGCCGCTAATAGTAAGATATGAAAGTATTTTCACTCTTTCTGGCATGTTAATCAAGAGTGTGATAATTTGTGGAATTTGGACAGAAATTAAGCATTCCCTTGTGTAACATCAGGATGGAATGCCAAATCAAGATTAGGGAAGTAACAGTGACAGTGAGTAACAGAGTGTCAGTTCCAGGAATACAGTTTGTTCTTGTGAACCATTTCGCAGGAGGCGAGGAGGGAGACGTACCCGTGGTGGTGGAGAAGGCAACAGAAGTCTAGGGAATTGGGGTGTTAAAAGAAAAATACCGAGGAATCTTTCCAGAGTGTGTAGTAACAAGAGCCCACTGTCATAAGTTACAGCAGGACGGAAAATCGAAAGAAAAAGACAAATGAATTGATGCTCGGTGAACTGACCCCTGTTTGATGTAACGGTGCAGGAAAAACCTGAACAGGCAGAGGATCAGGCAGAGGTGTTTAGTCCAGAAAGGCTAATGGACTTACAACAGATATATACACACACATTCACACACACATACACATGCACACACACAGAAAAGGAATCAGAATATATTGTTGAACATTATTAACTTAAAGATAGAATCCTAAAATTAAAATGGAGAGCCTGATAGGTTACTGCCGAAGGGAAATGTGCCGAAGTGCACCAGATTGTGTTACCTGTAGCATACAATGTTATGGCTAGCACATAAACTAATTACAGGCGGTCACCTAGGTGTACAGAAGAATCAGGCTAAGGTTCAGAAGCATTTCTAGTGGCCTGGAATGCACACGGACGTGTTTTTTTTTGCACATGATATACATACCAAATGGTAGGTAAGTAACAGGCAGGAATAAAACCAGCACCTTTCTTGCCAATTACTGCATTCAAAGAACATTTCACGTGGGTTATGATTAATTGTGTAGCTCCGCTTCCTAACATAGAAGTGGAAAACTATATTTGCTGACCATAATGAATATGTCTACCAGATTTCCATAGGCAATTCCATTACGGAATGTTAAGATAAAACGGGAGGTGGAGGTGTTGGTAGCTTTCTTTACTCGCTGTGGGCTAGGCAGTAAGATTGAGTCAGACCAAGGAACTCATTTTACCGCTCAGCTGTTTAAGGAAGTCATGGATAGCTTCGGCATGCAGCAGTTTAAACCAAGTGCATCGGAACTTGAATCCCAGGGAGCCTTGGAAAGTTAGCATCAGACGCTGAAGTCCATGTTAACAGCGTTCTGTTATGATTACCCGAATGATTGCACTAAAGGTGTCCCATTATATTGTTTGCCATTAGAGATGCCCCAAATAAATCTACTCACTTTACTTCCTTTGAGCTAATATTCGTACATGAAGGGAGAGGTCCTTTGAAATTAATTAAATATAAATTGACAGGACCAAACTCGGAAATCTCACACTTGGATTCTCTGTGTGAGGTGAAGGAGAGAGTCGATGGAGTAGGTGAGTTTGCTAAATAGTAACTAAAGAGCACAACATAGAGTGAAGCAGGTGGCAGATAAAAAATCTGAAACTTTGAAGATATCCCGTGGGGATGACGTATTAGTCTTGCCACCAGTGGTAGGTAATCCCTTCAAAGCCAGGTTTAGTGGCCCCTTTCAAATTAGAAAAAAATGTGGAGTCAGTTAAGCTATCTAGTAAAGATACCAGAGATGACAAAAAAATTATCGAGTATTTTATATGGATGCATAATGCTCCAGACACATTTAAGACTCAGGAACAGAGCTGTGGCCAGATGAACAAATTGTGTAGTTTATCTGTATGATGTGGTGATCTTTAGCAAGTGATTAAAAGCTCACATGTTACAGTTGGCAGAGCATGTTGAACAAGAAGCAAACTTGGAATAAACTTAAAGAAAACAGAATTCACGAAGGCAGAGGTGACGTTCTTGGGACATTACATTGGACATGGGAGGTTGATCCCATGAAACACAAAGACGAAGGGCTTTGAGGAATTTCCACAACCATCCTCGAAGTAAGAGGTGCTTCGATTTTTGGAACTGAGTGGATTCTATCGGAAGTTTGTTCCAAACTTCAGCAGCGTATGGGCACCACTGATGGATTTATTAAAGAAGAACACAGAATTGTGGTGGACAGAACAATGCCAGGAGGCATTTGAGAATTTTACAGCAGGATTAAACACCGCACCCGTTTTAGCTACACCAAATATTCTGAAACCGTTTGAAAATTGTGTTTGATGCTCGGGATATAGGGGTCGGAGATATATTGATACAGAAAGAGGATGATGGAACTGAATGGCTAATTGGCTACTTGTCAAAAAAACCCAATATCTACCAGAAGAAAAATACAAAATCTCCATTATTGAACAAGAATGATTAAGTTTCACACTGGCCTGACAATATTTTAATGTATATATGACAAACAAATTGTCGGAGATGGTTGTGGACAATGAGAAATCTCTCGCATTTTTTGGAATAGTTAAAGACCAGAATATGAGACTATTTTATTGGAGTCTTACCTTACCGACTTTAAACTTACAAAATGTACATGCTGCGGCTCCTACAATGTGATAGCAGATTTGTTATCGCGGATTTAAAGGAAAAAGTGTAAATAAGATTTACCTTATTCCAGTGTTATAATGGTGTGCAGAATTAATATGAATGATATAACTGAGATTAATACTTTTGTATTTCATAAAATTGGGATTAAGAATTAGAGGAGAAGAAATGTAATCATCTTCTCATTCTGCTGGTTTACTTTATTTTCTGAAGCGGGGAGATGTTATGAAGCCGAAAACATGTATGGGTACTTTAAAACAGAACGGGTTTTGCCGAATAGAAATTAAAGCCACAGATGCCAGCTAAAGGTCAAATTGTTCCACATGTCACCATTAGCTGAGAAATGGATACCTGAGTTTTGGTTGCTGTTTTGACAGCCATTCAAATGCAACCAAAGACTTTAAATAACGCTCAGGAAACCAGAAGCCAATGGAATTTGAATATTATTGTTTGGACACCTGGTAAGCAACCAAATTATGAGAATTACTATATCATGGGGAGTATACATACTCAGCATTTTGAACACTGGTGGGAGAGTTACTGCCATCCAACAGCAGAGCAACTGCTGTAGAGCAGTAGTGCTAACTGGCCATCTCAAACACTCTCTATCAAAGACACATGTTCATGTAAACCTACTTGCAATAAAAAAATGACCCGGGGAGATCAGCAGCTGGAAGAGTGAGCACAGCGGGGAAGATAGAGACTGTGTGCTCTTGAGATTGTAATGTTTAATATGTGGGCTGCTGGAACAGCATATTTTTACAGAGTTGGAGTCAGATAGTAAGTTGCTAAGAAAAGAGGGGCTTGTATTTGTTAATAGTTGTTGTTTAGTGTTCACTATTAAAGTTAAGAAACAAACTTTTTAATTTTTGTTTAAATAGTGGAATGTAGGAGATCTGTGTCAATCATATTTTAACAGATTACGAGGTGAGGCGAGCTTTTCTGGGTGTTTGGGTTTAATTAACAGAGGGGTTTGACTCCACCTTGTAAATGTCCATCCACGCTAACCCCATTTCCCTGCAGTTGGCCCATATCCTTCCAGTCCTTTCCTATCCACATATTTAGCCAAATGCTTTGAAATGTTGTTAATGTACCCCCCTCCACCACATCTGCTGGCAGCTCATCCATGTACCAGCCTCTGTGTAAAGAAATGGCCACTCAGGTTCCCTTTTATCCCTTCCCCTCTAACCTTAAACTGATCCCCTCTACTCCTCGATTCTGTACACCTTGGAAAAAGACTGAGAGCATTAACCCTATCCATACCCCTCGTGATTTTATACAGCTCTATAAGGACTCCCTCGGTCTCTTACACTCTAAAGAAAAGGTCCTAGCTTGTCCAACCACTCCCTATAACTTAGACCATTGGGTCCTGGCAACGTCTTTGTAAATTTCTTCTGCTCTCTTTCTAATTTCATAACATCCTCCCTATAACAAGGTTACAAAAACTGAATACAATACTCCAAGTGCGGCCTTACCGAAGTCCTGTGTAGCTGCAACATAACTTCCCAACTTCTATCCTCAATGTCCTACCTGATGAAGGCCAATGTGCCAAAACCCTTCTTCGCTGCCCTGTCAACCTCTTAGAGAACTGAGCCAGTGAATACCAAGGTCTCTCTGCCCACTGCGCCCTTTAAGACCCTCCCATTCACCGTGAAACCCCTACCTTGACTTGAGTTTCCAAAATGCAAGACCTCACACACCTATATTAAATTCCATTTGCCATTTCTCGGCCCACTTCCCCACCTGATTAACGTCCTGCTGCAATTTCTGATAAACTTTCTCACTGATCACGTTACCACTTATTTTAGTGTCATCTGCAAACTTACTAATCATGCCTTGTACATTCTCAACCAAATCATAGATAGCAAACAGCAATGGACACAGCCTTCAGTCTGACCATCATCCTTCCACTAAACCCTCTACTTCCGACCATCAACCCAACTGCGTATCCGATTGGACAGTTCCCCCAGCATTCCACGTGATGGAACCTTACCGAGAAGCCTGCCATGTGGAAACTTATCAAACGCCTTACTGAAATCCATAGAGACTACGTTTACCGTTCTGTCCTCGTCAACCTTCCTGGTCCCTTCATCAAAGAACTCTAACAAATTTGGGAAGCAGGATCTCCCACTCACAAATCTATGCTGACTGCTCCGAATCAAACCCTGTGTAAGTAATGGGTTCAGACAATGGTATGCCGTCCTTCATTGTAAGATGATTCGAGTACATAAGTAAAGCCATCTTCCTGCTGTTGTAGAGTCTTGGTGAGAGAGCATTTGGGGCGCCCTCTACAGATTTGATCTCCTTTGTAAGGAATGATCTCCTTACCACAGATACAGATGGCAGGATCATGAGGGTAGAGTGAAGAACCTGAGAGTTTAATCTGCAGAGCTGTAAAATCTGAAATGGTGACGCTGAAACACGAGGTGTAGCAGGTATATTTCCAAAAGACACATTGATAGGGTGTGAAATTCCATACATTACTCAGGATTGATTGATCTGATTTATTGTCACGTGTACCTCAGTAAAGGGAAACACTTTATTTATGAGCAGTGGAGGCAGATCATAGTAAGCATGGCCAGACAGATCATAGGGTGGAATTAGACTTGGACAGAGTAAGACATACATGATACACTGCACAAGACAAGCACTCGACAAGATCAACATGAGAAAGATCACCATTATTTGAACACAGAGAGTCGATTCATCAGTCTAACGTGACTTTCCTAATAGTTTATATGCCAAATTAAGTCTCCCCATGTTATTGTGCTGTTGGCGTGTGAACCCGTACTGAACGCCATGTTGTTCACAATCCCCAACATCAGCCATAATACCTTCGATCTGAAACAGGTAACCATTCCCACCAGCTTCCACCCTGCATAGAGAAAGGCTGGCTTCTCAGAGATGGAAGGTGCCTTCTTGAGACTTCACAGAAGACATATGGCTTCCCTCCTCACCACTAGAAAACCACGTTAATGTCCCACGTGTTTATCATGAGCAACGGAGCCAGGAGGAACAACATGGAGCAGTCTGTCTGTGCACTAATGTGCATCTGCTCCACTTGTTGATCATATTGGAGCATCAATCTGGAGACAGTGAGGAATGCCGATGCTGGAGATTGTAGTAGAGAGTAGATTGCTGGAAAAGCACAGATGGTCAGGCAGCTCCGAGGAGCAGGAGAATCCACGTTTTGGGCATAAGCCATTCATCAGGAATCAGCATCAATTACCTCATTCTGTCCCTTTGCAAGTGCGTTGAGGGGGGAATGGCCTCCTCCTGTTCCTGTGTAAGAGACTGAAGGAGCTGAATGGCCTCATCCTGTTGCTGTGGAAGTGGCTTTAGGGGCTGAATGGCCTCCTCCTGTTTCTGTGTAAGAGACTCAAGGGTCTGAATGGCTTCTTCCTCTTCGGATTGGACAGGACCAAGGGCCTGATTGGGTTACCCCTGGTTCCTGTTTGATAGCTCGATATACTGACAAGTGTGATGATGCTGCAGGCTTTGATAGGTTATTTTGTCCTGGTTCCTTTTCAGAGAGAGATTGAATGATCATTACCAAACTGGTTAGTTCAAGCCACTGAGTAAACAGCTAGGGAGGCTTTGGGTTTATTTTAATGCAGCCTGAATGGGTGTGGCCAGCTCTCACAAATTACGATCTCTGGGTTTTGGTTTCTCAGTAGTATCAGAAACTATTGGGGTCTGCACAGAGTTAGAATCTTCAGTGACTATCTCCTGGGTGCTACTCTCTCTGAATTTTCTCTTGGTGCTGTTTTTAATTCCCGGATTAGAGAAATGTTTGTGACGATCTGTGTCTGAATTTTCCTTTCTGCCAGGGGCTGTGTTTTTGGGATTTTCCTATATGGGTACAGTTCATTAGTAATAGTTCCTAGATTTGTTATTCTGTTAACTTGCCTAATGGAATTATGATTTTCTAAATTCCTCTTTCTTTGCTTTCATTTTATCTTTCCCGTTTCAATAAATAGTGTTTAACTTCACACCGAGTAGTTTGACCTGTCACATTGCATCTGGAACAGTCACTTTATATTCCCTTTAAAATAAAAAAAATAGAGTCTAGGTGACCGCCTTCAAATATTTTCGAGGGGCTCTCGTGTGGTCCATCACACTAGACTCCTTCTCTTCCTGAGTAATAGGCTGGAAGCACTGAATGGGCTGTCCCTGTTCTTCTCCAATAGTGTCAATGGGCTGAATGGCTTCCTCATATTCCTGTGAAACTAGCGTGTGGTGCTGAATGAACTCTTGTTTTACTGTGGCAATGTGCAGTGACAGGCAGTGCTGGTAGATGAATGTTATGGACCATTTAACAGCACAAGTCTCAATGGAGTCTGGGTCTTGCTGCACACGGACACAGACTAGTTCAGGAGCTGAGGGGGGAACAAAATGTTCTGAACATAGTGGCATCTTCGGTGACCATCTCCACTTCTGATCTTATGGTGGGGAAGGTGGGGGCGGGGAGACATTGATGAAGCAGCTGAAGATGTTTGTGAAGAGGAACTTACCCTGAGGATCTCGCACAGAGGTGACCCAGGACTGAGATGATGAACATTTTCCTTTGTGCCATGTTTGACTCCAAACACTGGAGAGTTTACTCTGAATCCCATTAAGTCCAGTTTTGTTAAGCTCCTTGATGTCAACAAAAGTCAACCACTGCCTTGATATCAGGGCCAGTCATTTTTTACCTGAACCCTTGTCTCAACCTCTTTTGTTCATATCAATAAACCATGATATAGGAGCAGCAAGTGTTTTCTTCAAACAGGTGGGATTGAATGTCAGGATTTCTGTTCTCAAGAGTGTTCGGGAAGCTAGATGACTGAAAGTATTTGAAGAGGAGGTAGATGTATATTGACCTGTCAGAGAGGTGAGGGCTATGAAGAATTGGGATTGAAAGAGAATTTGAGACCAAGAGCAGATTCAGTCATGATCTCAGTGAAGGGCAAGGCAGGCTTGGGGGGTGATCGACTTACCCCTGTTTCTGATGTTCTCCCATTCTGTTATTGGAGAGTTAGTGGGTGTTATTTTCATGAATGTGCAATTACTGAATATTGCAGTCAGGGAGACCAGAGGATTTTGCGAGCCAACTCTGGTTGAGGTATGGGGGCTGTATTCACAGTGAATCTGGGTGTACAACATGAACAACAAATGAAGCACAAGTTGCAGAGAGGGGAAGCTCTGTGAAGAGAGATGAGGGGCCTCTTTCATACCCAGCCTGGATTTTCCAATTACATTTCCAAAATCACCTCAAAGCGTGTGGGACAGTATTGAGGGACTGATTGGTCTCCCCTGTTTCTGTGCACCAGGTTATAGGATTAAGTGGCCTCCAACTGCTCCTGTCTAGCAGGTATGAGGGGCTGAATGGAACACAGAAACATGGGACTGAGGAGCAGGAGGGGGTCATTAGACACTTTGAACCTTCTCCACCAGGCTCTAAAATTGTGGCTGATCAGGTTGGGGTCTCAGCCCCACTTCCCTGTCTATATCCCATTATCCGTGACTCACTTCTCTGTCAAATATTTAACTGATGCAGCTTTCAATCAATGTGAACATAGAGGCACGATAAACTTCCACTGAAGAGAATTCCCACTTGGAAGGTCCTTTCAGAATTATTCAACATCCTTCTTATAGAATCAGAGAGTCATGCAGAACAGGAACAGACCCATTAGTCCAATCTGTTCATTCCGATCAGATATCAAATCTGATCCAGTCCCATTTGCCAGTATTTGGCCAGTATCCCTCCTCTTTCAGATACGTTTTAAATGTGCGATTGTAACCGCCTTCAGCACTTCCTCTGACTGCGCTTTCTGTCCACACACCACTCTCTGTGTGAAATATTTACCTTCAGGTCCCTTCTAAATCATTCACCCTCTCCCCATCAACCTATGCCCTCTTCTTCTGGACTCCCCAATCCTGGAGAGCAGAACGTGGCTGTTCAGAATATCCATGCCCCTGATGGTTTTATAAACCTCTATAATGTCACCCTTCAGCCTCTGACACTCCATGAGAAAGCACCTCAACCTAATCAACCTCTCACTAAAGCTCAAACCTCCAGTCCTGGAACATCCGGGTAAATTATTTCTGCAGAAAACCGAGTTGTACGCAGTATTCTTAAAGTGGCCTCACAACGTCCTGTACAGATCCAACATACCACCACAATTCCTATACTCAATGCTCTGACTGAATAAGACAAATGTGCCAAATGTGTTTTGCACCACTCTGTCTACCTGCGAGTCCACATTCAAGGAACAATATACCTGCAGTACTATGTCCGTTTGTTCTACAACACGCCCCAGGACCTTATCATTAAGTGTATAATTCCTGCCCTGGTGTGCGTTCACAAAATACAAAACCTCGTATTTATCTAAATTAAACTTCATCTGTCACTCCTTGCCCCTTTGTCCCATCTAATTGTGGTCTTGTTGTACTCTGAGATAATCTACTACACCACCTTACTGATGTCATCTGTAAATTTACGAACGATGGCCCCAATATTCACATCTAAATCCTTTACATAAATGATGAAATGCTGTGAACTCAGTATTGATTCTTGCAGCACATTGCTGCTCACAAGCCTCCAGGCTGAAAAATGTCCCTCTTCCTTCAAGCCAATTGTGACGAGCTTCCTCTGTATCTTATGTGACTGAAACTTACTAATCTGTCTACCAATCAGAATGAAATACTAGCTATGAAGAGAGGCTGAGTAGGTTAGGTTTATTTTCACTAGATAAAAGGAGATTGAGGGGGGACCTGATTGAGGTTTACAAAATCATGAAGGGTATAGACAGGGTGGATAGAGACGGGCTTTTTCCCAGGGTGAAGGATTCAATAACGAGAGGTCATGCTTTCAAAGTGAGAGTTGGAATGTTTAAGGGGGATACACATGGTAAGTACATCACACAGAGAGTGGTAGGCATTTGGAACGTGTTGCTAGCAGAGGTGGTAGAAGCAGGCACGGTAGATTCATTTAAGATGCGTCTGGACAGATGCATGAGTAGGTGGGGAGCAGAGGGATACAGATGCTTAGGAATTGGGCGACTGATTTAGACAGTACATTTGGATCGGCTCAGGCGTGGAGGGCGAAGGGCCTGTTCCTGGGCTGTAGATTTTCCTTGTTCTTTGTTGTTTAAATGAACACCTTGCTGAAGTCCATATAGACAATGTCTATCAAACTGGCTTCATCAATCTTCTTTGTCACCTCTTCAAAAAACTCAATCAAATTAATGAGGCATGATTTCCCATGCAGAAAGCTACGTTGTCTACCCCGATCAGCCCTTGCCTTCCCAAATGTATGTAAATGCTATCCCTCAGAAAGCCCTCCAACAACTTACCCACCACTGACATCAGGCTCACTGGATTATCGTTCCCCGGCTTTTGGGGTCACTGTTTCCTTTTCTAGTCCCACACCTCCACTGCTCACAACAAATATTAAATGTAACCAGGTTAGTGATATGGCCGATGATATCGGTCACAGACTGGGTCAGGGTCAGTTTTCGGAAAAAGTCAGGCTAGTTTCTTTAATCTGCTAAAACAACACGTTTATGATCCAGAGCAATGTTACTCAAACTATGGTGGAAAGATGAATGGCAAACTGTTTGGGTATTGCAATTATATAATCAATGGCTTGGAAAGGGTGGACGCTAAGAAATTGTTTCCGTTACACCTTAGAATTAGAAGGGGTCAATTCAGAACAGAAATGCGGAAAAATGTCTTCAGCCAGAGAGTGGTGGGCCTGTGGAATTCATTACCACAGAGTGCAGTGGAGGCTGGGACGCTAAATGTCTTCAAGGAATAGATTGATAAATTCTTGATGTCACAAGGAATTAAGGGCTACGGGGAGAATGTGGGTAAGTGGAGTTGAAATGCCCATCAGCCATGATTAAATGGCTGAGTGCACTCGATGGGCCGAATGGCCTTACTTCCACTCCTATGTCTTATGGTCTAATATTTCCCTTTCTAAACACAAACACACAAACAAACGCACACACATACACACACACAGATTAACAAAATTTCTGCAATTTAATTTGAAAGAACTTTGTCCAGATATTATTAGAACTCATGACAAAAGTAAAAATTGAGATTGTCCAAAACGTTATTCTGCTTCTGAAGATATTGTGCTCACACAGCTGCTAGCAATGGGATTTCATCCTGGGAGAGTTGGATTTGGCTGAATTCCCTTTGCTTTAGGCACTGAGGAGATTCCAGTGAATTCTGGTCAGGATCACCCAAAGGGCAGCACGGTGGTTAGCACTGCTGCCTCACAGCACCAGGGACTTGGGTTCGATTCCAGCCTTGGGTGACTGTCTGTGTGGAGTTTGCACATTCTCCCCTTACCTGTGTGAGCTTCTAATGGGTGATCCAGTTTCCTCCCACAAACTGTGTAGGTTCGGTGGATTGTCGTGTTAAATTGTCCGTAGTGTTCAGGGAATTCTAGGTTGGGTACATTAGTCCGGGGCAAATATAGGGAAATGGGTTGGGAAGGTTTGTATTGACTTGTTAGGCTGAAGGGCCTGTTTCAACACTGCAGTGATTCTATAAAAGTAACGATGACTGTAGATTTTTTTTTAGCTTGCACACATTGCTGTGATGAGGAACAATGAAGGAGAGAGAGTGTGATAGGCAATTCCTTCTCAGGCAGGTTACATTTTCTCCCTCTCTGAGCTGAATCACACAGTAATGTCATCCTCTCCCAAACTGGACCATGTGAGGTCTCCTTGTACATTGTCCAAACTATGTCTCCATCACATTCCCTGTTCCATGTAGGTGCATCATTGCTGCTGTCGTACACAGAGCAATACCCTGAGCAGAAAATGGTCTCGACTGATTTGAAATATGTTTACATGGCCCTGCGTCATTAAAAAATAAAATATTTAATATATTCAGAATATCTGTGTTAAAATGACTGCATTTATTAACAAATGCAGAAATTTCTGGAAAAGCTCGGCAGGTCTGTCAGTACCCAGATGACTTTTACATGCTGTAGTTGTACCAGCCTCCACCACTTCCTCTGGTAGCTCACTCTATGTGCACACCACCCTCTGTGTGAAATTGTGCCCTTTAGGCCTCATCAAAATCTTTCCCCTCTCACTTTCAAACAATGCCCTCTAGTTTTGGACGCCCCGAACCTGGGGACAAACCCTGACTACTCACCCTCCATGGCCATTTTGATTTTATAAACCACTACCGCTGCGAAATGTGACTCCAATGATCACGAATACCTGTACTTTCAGTCATCCAGGGCCTAAATTCTGAAATTCAATACTGACACCGCTCCCTTATCCATCAAGTCACAATTCTAAATCCATTTTAATCAGTTTGTTAAGATATATTATGAGAAACTTCTGTGGGATTTACACCGAGACCTTTGTGCCCAGAGGGAGGGACTAGCATCACTCAGCAATACCCATAAAGCTGTAACAGTATTCGCCTGTGTGTTTGTTCATCAAACTGTCCTGACATGCTGTGACATACCTCTGCAACAGGCACGACTTGAATCCAGGCCTTCTAGCCCAGAGCTAGGAACACTACCACACAAGTTCAGGAATTGGAATCAAATCCAGAACTCTGGCTCAGAGACAGGGACACTACCCACCACACTACCATACCCAGATTTTGGGTCATATTTTAGTGCCCACTTTCAGCTTGATGTGGATTTATTATAATCAGGTTACCATTACTAAATTACAAACAACACTTTGTATTATTAAACAAATGAAAGATATTTGTCTCAACTGTAGGATATTGAGTGTACGTGCTGTGCTATCAAAATTAACTATAAACATCTTTAAGTGCTATTATCTGTAGTCTGCAATATTAAGGAAAGAAATCCTGCAGACACACTCTGCCCAATGAAGGGTCTCAAATAGATATTTATTACTGAACACCAGAGATGAATGAAGAGCTTAATTTCTGACCCCAAAACACCGATCACTCTTACCCAACTCTCACGTGCGACTCCCCTTTTCCTAAAAGCATGAAATGACACCAGGCCGCTGACTACTGTCCAGCCTCTCCTCCCCACTGACTGTGTCTGCAATCTGTCCCTCCTCCCCCTAACCACACAAGGCAAACCAAGCTCACGGTTTTTGTGAAAATCAAGGCCGGAGTGTGCAGGCCTCCTGGAGAGGGAGATGGGCATTTTAAAATTGAAGGGAGAGGGTGAGGTGACAGTAATATCACACACTGGGCTGAGGGGTGGCTGATGGAGTTTAGTTTGGATTAATGCGAGGTATTGGATTTGGTAAACCAAACAACAGCAGGAACTATACAATGAAATGTAGAGCCTTTGGCAGTGCTGTAGAACAGAAACCTAGGCCGTGAGGTTTAATTGTTTAAAATTTGCATCTCATATAGATAGTGTGGTTAAGAAGGTGTTTATCACACATGTCTTCATAGGACAGACCTATGAGTATCGGAATTGGGACGTCAATATTGTGGTTGTACAGGATATTGGTGAGACCTCTTCTGGAATACTGTGACCAGTCTGGTCACCCTGCCCGCTCATTCCATAGGCAGACCACCCTCTGGGTGAAAAAGCTGCCCCTTAGGACACTTTTAAATGTTTCCCCTCTCACCTTAAGCCTATGTCCTCTAGTTTTGGACTCCCCATGCCCTTAGAAAATACCTTGACTATTCACTTTGATATTACTGACGTTGATATTATTAAGCTGGAGAGGATTGAAAAGAGATTTACCTGGATGTTTCTGGGAAAGGAGGGAGTGAACTATAAGGAGAGGCTGGATCGGCTGGGACTTTTTTCACTGAAGAGTATGAGATTAAGCAGTAACTTTACAGAGATTTATAAAATAATGAGGGTTACAGAGAAGCTGAAGGACTGATGTCTTTTCTCTAGAGTTGAGGATTCAAAACTGAGAGATTTTTAAGGTGCGAGGAAAAAAGATTAACGAAAGTCATGAGAGGTAATTATGTTAGACAGAGTCTCGCTTGTGTGTGGAATGAACTTCCAGAGGAAGTGGTGAAAGCAGGGACAGTTACACCGTTTAAAGGACATTTAGATCAGTACATGGATAAGACATCAGTTTGGATGGTGCTGTGAGCAGCTACCCTCTCCCTCACGCCTGTGCAGTGGCGTGGGGAGGCCAGCAGGGGGTGGCATTGCATCACTTTAAGCACCACAGAGACTGGCAGACCTGCCCCACACAAAGACACACAGATATACACACGGGAATGGTTAGGGCACTGCGTGAACCTCATCTGGTAATTTAAACGAAACTTAAAGAAATACTCAATTCGCTTCATAAACTGTTAAAATATATGGGACAGATCTGCCAAATTCCACTCTTTAAATAAAATATCAATTTATTTTTTTCACTCTGAAAGTGAACATTTTACATCAACGATTCACAACTCTGGGACCCTCTTTCTCCTAACTTCTTATTACCCGACTCCAGCTCTATAGCAATATACTGTTTCTGGGTCTGCCATCCTCTCATACCACAGGTGCTTGTAAGCTCTCAGTTCAGAATAGCATTCCCTCTCTCTTTCAACTCCATCACATTATACCCTGATGAATATCGATAAGTGGGACCTATCCAGATTTCTCTTGCTCTGTGGTTTGTCAATATTTCATTCGCTCCGTCTGGTGTGTGTCAGGACTTTTGTTGCTCCATTGACAGCATGTCATTATTCAACTTTGTCCATAGGAATAGATCAGTATTTCACTTGCTCGCACTTGTGTGTGTGGGGCAGGATTTCAGTTGTTTCATGGGGACTGTGACGCAATAACAATTCAATGTTTGTAGATGGCACCGAACCTGGAAGAACTCTGAAGTCTATGGAGGAGAGTGTGGAACTCTAACAGGACAATCACACATTGGTTTAGTGTTCAGGTTTATGGCAGATGGGGATCAGTGCAGTGCAGTGTAAGGTGATACACTTTGGTAGGAAAGACAATGAAAGACAGTTTAAAACAGGCTGTGCCATTATAAAGGGACTGCAGGAACAGAGAACGCTGAGTGTATATGAGCACAGATTATTGAAGATATCAGGACAAGTGGGGAGAGCAGTTGCAATCACAGATTAGTTTCAGTATCTGAGCTGTTTACAGGGGGAGGTGTAGGAGGGAGCCTCCGTGCTCCCTTCCTGGGAGGTGGTGGTGACGATGTGATGTGAGCCCACCCTCCTGCCCACCGAGACCGTGGGGATTCCATTTGTACCAGCTCGACACAAAAGGGAGATGGTATCAGGGCCACGGCTTCTAAGTTGTGCCAGGGGAAAACGGAGCTGCCAGTGGGTTTAAAGTGAGAATTGCCCTTCACTGAACATTGCTCCTGACTCGGTCGGTGGGACGTGGGTGTTTCAGAATCTCCACACGAGGTGTCCCCGTCCTCTCCGGCTCCTACCAGGGTCCTCCCCACATGGCGGGGGGAGGGGAGTGAGGGAACGGATATCGGGCCCTCCACCACCCGGATAGGCCCTTTCTGTCCTATTCCAGGCTGTTTCTCCTGGAATGGGAGAAAGGGAGGGAGGGAGTGAGGGTGGGAGTGGGTGGCCCTGCTGTTAGTGTTAGTGTAGATGAAGGGGACGGGTTCATGGTGAGGGGTCCGGAGGGAGTCAGTCCACAGTGTTGTATCCATGCAGTGTTATTAACGTGTGTGGGGTAAAGTGGAGGGAGGAGGAAGACAGGGGGAGAGAGAGAGGGAGAGAGAGAGAGAGAGGGATAGAGAGTGGGAGAGAGAGGGAGAGAGAGAGATCACGGCGGGGTGGGAAGGTGCTTTACCTGTTATACGGTGAGTGTGAGAGAGCAGAGAGAATATGGTGACCCTTATCCTGACAGAGCGGGGAAGGTTATTGATGCTTCCCCCACTATCTGATTCCCCCACTATCTCTCTCTGGCAGTGATGTTCACACCCACAGCACCCCCTTGTCAGGGCACAATGGAGAGATGGAGCAGTAAATGGGTGGGAGCTGTACATCTTGTCACTTCAAGAATGGGCTGCAAGTTTCCCCACACTGGGCAGGGATCTCACACAGTGTTACTGAGCAATGCATTGTGGGGACATACAGAGTCCTACATGCTGGGAGGGTAACTGCTCTTGTGTTACAGATCAATGAACTGGGCTGGTGTACACAGTCCTACATGTTGCGAGGGTGAGTGCTCCTGGTTTTCAGATCCAGGCACTGGGGTGGTGTACACAGACCGATATGCTGGGAGTGTAACGGCTCCTGGGTTACAGATCAATGCATTGGTGATGTGTACACAGTCCTACATGCTGGGAGGGTAACTTTTCCTAGTTTTCAGATCCAGGCACTGGGGTGGTGTACACAGTCATACATGCTGTGAGGGTAAATGCTCCTGGTTTACAGAACAATGCACTGGGGTAGTGTACCCAGTCCTACATGCTGGGAGGGTAACTGCTCCTGGTTTACAGATCAATGTACTGGGGTGGGTTACACAGTCCTACATGCTGGGAGGTAACAGCTCCTGGATTACAGATGAATGCACTAGGGTGATGTACCCAGTCCTACATGCTGGGAGGTTAACTGCTCCTGGTTTACAGATCAATGCACTGGGGTGTTGTACACAGTCCTGCATGCTGGGAGGGTAACTGCTCCTGGGTTACGGATCAATGCACTGGGGTGTTGTACACAGTCCTACATGCTGGGAGGGGAACTGCTCTTAGGTTACAGATCAAAACACTGGGATGGGGTACATTGTCCTACTTGCTGGGAGGGTAACTGCTCCTGGGTTACAGATCAATGCACTGGGGTGGTGTACACAGTCCTACATACTGGGGGGGGGGGTAACTGCTCCTGGGTTACAGATCAATGTACTGGGGTGGGGTACACAGTCCTACATGCTGGGTGGGTAACTGCTCCTGGGTTACAGATCAATGCACTGGGGTGTTGTACACAGTCCTGCATGCTGGGAGGGGAACTGCTCTTAGGTTACAGATCAAAACACTGGGATGGGGTACATTGTCCTACTTGCTGGGAGGGTAACTGCTCCTGGTTTACAGATCAATGTACTGGGGTGGGTTACACAGTCCTACATGCTGGGAGGTAACAGCTCCTGGATTACAGATGAATGCACTGGGGTGATGTACCCAGTCCTACATGCTGGGAGGGTAACTGCTCCTGGTTTACAGATCAATGCACTGGGGTGGTGTACACAGTCCAACATGCTGGGAGGTTAACTGCTCCTGGTTTACAGATCAATGCACTGGGGTGTTGTACACAGTCCTGCATGCTGGGAGGGTAACTGCTCCTGGGTTACGGATCAATGCACTGGGGTGTTGTACACAGTCCTACATGCTGGGAGGGGAACTGCTCTTAGGTTACAGATCAAAACACTGGGATGGGGTACATTGTCCTACTTGCTGGGAGGGTAACTGCTCCTGGGTTACAGATCAATGCACTGGGTTGTTGTACACAGTCCTACATTCTGGGAGGGTAACTGCTCCTGGATTAGAGATCAATGTACTGGGGTGAGGTACACAGTCCTACATGCTGGGAGGGTAACTGCTCCTGGGTTACAGATCAATGTACTGGGGTGGTGTACACAGTCCTACATAATGGGGGGGGGGGGGCGGGTAACTGCTCCTGGGTTATAGATCAATGTACTGGAGTGGGGTACACAGTCCTACATGCTGGGTGGGTAACTGCTCCTGGGTTACAGATCAATGCACTGGGGTGTTGTACACAGTCCTGCATGCTGGGAGGGGAACTGCTCTTAGGTTACAGATCAAAACACTGGGATGGGGTACATTGTCCTACTTGCGGGGAGGGTAACTGCTCCTGGGTTACAGATCAATGCACTGGGGTGTTGTACACAGTCCTACATTCTGGGAGGGTAACTGCTCCTGGATTAGAGATCAATGTACTGGGGTGAGGTACACAGTCCTACATGCTGGGAGGGTAACTGCTCCTGGGTTACAGATCAATGTACTAGGGTGGGGTACACAGTCCTACATGCTGGGAGGGTAACTGCTCCTGGGTTACAGATCAATGCACTGGGGTGGTGTACACAGTCCTACATGCTGGGGGGGGTAACTGTTCCTGGGTTACAGATCAATGCACTGGGGTGGGGTACACAGTCCTACATGCTGGGAGGGTAACTGCTCCTGGGTTACAGATCAATGTACTGGGGTGGGGTACACAGTCCTACATGCTGGGAGGGTAACTGCTCCTGGGTTACAGATCAATGTACTGGGGTGGGGTACAGTCCTACATGCTGGGAGGGTAACTGCTCCTGGGTTACAGATCAATGTACTGGGGTGGGGTACACAGTCCTACATGCTGGGAGGGTAACTGCTCCTAGTTTACAGATCAATGCACTGGGGTGATATACACAGTCCTACATGCTGGGAGGATAACTGCTCCTGGGTTACAGATCAATGTACTGGGGTGGGGTACACAGTCCTACATGCTGGGAGGGTAACTGCTCCTAGTTTACAGATCAATGCACTGGGGTGATATACACAGTACTACATGCTGGGAGGATAACTGCTCCTGGGTTACAGATCAATGCACTGGGGTGGTGTGCACAGTCCTACATACTGGGAGGGTAACTGCTCCTGTTTTACAGATCAATGTACTGAGGTGGGGTACACAGTCCTACATGCTGGGAGAGTAACTGCTCCTGGTTTACAGATTAATTCACGGGTGATCACTGCACACATCTCTGTGCTGGTCAGACTAACTGGTTGAGGTTCATAGATAATGCAATGGTGTAGTGTGTACAGCTCCACATACTGGATGGATATTTCTTTCAGGTTCACACATTAATGCACTGCTGAATTCTGCACAGCTCCCGGTGCTGGACAGGTAATTTGTCCGTGTTTATAGATCAATGCACTGCTGTGGTCTGCACAGCTCCCCGTCCTGGACAGATATCTAGTCCGAGTTTATAGATCAATGCACTGCTGTGGTCTGCAGAGCTCCCCGCCCTGGACAGATATCTTGTCTGGGTTTATAGATCAATGCACTGCTGTGGTCTACACAGCTCCCCGTCCTGGACAGATATCTGGTCCGGGTTTATAGATCAATGCACTGCTGTGGTCTGCACAGCTCCCCGTCCTGGACAGATATCTTGTCCGTGTTTATAGATCAATGCACTGCTGTGGTCTGCACAGCTCCCCGTCCTGGACAGATATCTAGTCCGAGTTTATAGATCAATGCACTTCTGTGGTCTGCACAGCTCCCCGTCCTGGACAGATATCTGGTCCGGGTTTATAGATCAATGCACTGCTGTGGTCTGCACAGCTCCCCGTCCTGGACAGATATCTGGTCCGGGTTTATAGATCAATGCACTGCTGTGGTCTGCACAGCACCCCGTCCTGGACAGATTTCTAGTCTGGGTTTATAGATCAATGCACTGCTGTGGTCTGCACAGCTCCCCGTCCTGGACAGATATCTAGTCTGGGTTTATAGACCAATGAACTGCTATGGTCTGCACAGCTCCCCGTTATCCTGTGTAGCAGCTTTGAAATGCTGAATGTTCCCTTCCATTTCCTGTGTAACAGGTATGAGAGATTAAGAGTTCTTTTCCAATCGCTGAGTAACAGCCTCCAATGGCTGAATGGCCTCATTCTGTTCCTATTTAAAACTCTTGAGGGGCTGAATAGCCTGCTTCAGTATCGGTGCAGTTGTGAATGGTGCTGAACATTTTGAAACCATCAGTGAATCGGCCCCTTCTGACTTTATGATGGAGGGAAGGCCATTGATGCTGCAGCTGTTACTAGCCCACAGTGCCTCATGGATGGCCAGTTTCCATGTGCTCAGTCCTTTAGAAGTATGTCCTACTTCACAGGAGGGAGTGTCACATCACAAAGTGAGCAGTACGCCGAATATGATTTATCTCTCCATCCCGGAGTGTCTCAGCCTCATTCGTGATGGAGGCCTGCTGCCCAAAACGGTGATTTTCCTGCTCCTGGGATGCTGCCTGATCTGCTGTGCTTTTCCAGCAACACATTAATCATGAGTGTGTCAAATGTGAGGCTGAGACTTTCCCTCCACCAGGACTGTGTGCTGGGTGCTCCTACAGATACTGTCAGGGACAGATCCATCTGGGACAAGGAGTTTGGGGAGAATGTTTCCCCCAGTCTGGCTGTTGTGTATTGAAGCCTGTCCCTGCTCATGCAGCGGTGGGCCTGTGGGGACACTATTAGTAATGGACATTGAAGTCCCACACCCAGAGGACGGTCTGTGTCCTTATCACCCTCAGTGCTTCCTCTGATTTGTTTCCAAGAGGGGGGCAGGAGACAACCATCCTCAGGCGATTTCCTTGACCACGATCTGTTACCATGAGATTTCCTGGGTTCTGGAATCAATGTTGGGGATTTGCAGGGTAACTCCTTCCCTGACTGTATCCCAGGGTGTCCCCACCACTGGTGGGTCTGTCCTGCCAGTGGGACAGGATAAACCCAGGGATGGTGATGAGGCTTCATGAAACATTATGGGTGAGCACGGTGGCACAGTGGTTAGCACTGTTGCCTCACAGCGCCAGAGGCCCGGGTTCAATTCCCGCTTCAGGCGACTGACTGTGTGGAGTTTGCACATTCTCCCCGTGTCTGCGTGGGTTTCCTCCAGGTGCTCTGGTTTCCTCCCACAGTCCAAAGATGTGCAGGTCAGGTGAATTGGCCATGGGAAATTGTCCGTAGTGTTCGGTGAAGGGGTAAATGTATGAGAATGGGTCTGAGTGGGTTGCGCTTCGGCGGGTCGGTGTGGACTTGTTGGGCTGAAGGGCCTGTTTCCACACTGTAGGTAATCTAATCTAATCTAAATTACCCATCAGGCCTGATCCTGTGAGTATGACGGTGTCGGACTGTTTCCTGACTGGGAGTGTAGTGCTGGAAAAGCACAGCAGGTCAGGCAGCATCCGAGGAGCAGGGGAATGAATGCTTCAGGCATAATCCCTTCATCAAGAATGAGGCTTGTGGGCCGGGGAGCTGAGAGATAAATGGGAGGGGACTGGGGGACTGGGGGACTGGGGGACTGGGGTATTGGAGCTGGGAATGTGATCGAGAGACGGAGGTGGGGGAGAGGTGATAGGTCAGAGGGGATGGGGGAAGGTCATGGACAGATCAAGGAGTTCCTCGGAACATTCCGTCTCCGACATTCTATAACTGCCATTCCCCGGAACGTTCTGTCCCTGACATTCTATAACTGACATTCCCCGGAACGTTCTGTCCCCGACATTCTATAACTGCCATTCCCCGGAACGTTCTGACCCCGACATTCTATAACTGACATTCCCCGGAACGTTCTGTCCCTGTCATTGTTTGTGAACGGCCGGTCTTCAGTGATTTGAACAAATGATAAGATCCCGAGGGAAGAGATCCCGTTCCAGGGAGAAGGAGACACTGTTCCGAAGGCCCCTCAGGCAGTTAAAGGGGTGAATACGTTTTCCCTGCGTTTACATTTCTCCACGACACAGGATCGACCACAATTTAGAACAAAATACAGGAATTCCCAAACTCCGTTTGTCTTCAGGAAACTGGGAGAGAATCCTTCAGGACAGCAATGTTTCCACCCTCCGTATTAGGAACTGGGAAGAAGTGACCTGTGTCTGCTCTCGAGTGATCGACTGTGTGGGAATGTTCTGGAAACCAAATGTCCTTATGGATGTGTCTCTGTGTTTGGGGAGGGAGGGTTTCTTGTGGTTTATGTCACATTTTTGTCAGTAATTCCAACCTTCCCATTTGTTATTCCAGCTCCAATTATTTTAATAAATCCCTGAATACAGGGACACATTTGAAAATCTCACTGGGTCCCCGATCAAACGGGTCCCTTTGCCTCCAGGCTGATGGATAATGGGTTTGTTTTCCTTCCTCACAGTTAACGTAGTGACCATCTACGTCCTGCTTTATAAAGATTGTGGATTGTCTCCATGTGTCAGACATTACCTGGGGGCCATGGCAGCGGCGGATCTCCTGGTCATTATCCTCGACCTGATCCTGAGACACATTCCCATTGTTTATCAGGAACAGTTTTATTTCCTGAGGGACTCCGTCCCCGTGTGTAATATCCACGCCGTCCTGGTTTATGCAGCCACTGACTGCTCTGTCTGGTTCACCGTCACTTTCACCTTTGATCGGTTTGTGGCCATTTGTTGCCTGAAGCTGAAAAGTAAATATTGCCGTGAGAAAACGGCGGCTGAGGTTCTGGGAGCAGTGACTGTGCTGAGCTGTTTAAAGAACCTTTCCTGGTATTTTATGCTCAAGGCTCGGTATTCGCTGGTGAACACCCCCTGGTTTTGTGATGTAACAGACGCTGTTCTATTCTCCAGTGTCTGGGTCACAATCCAGTTCCTCCACCACATTCTAACCACGTGTGTCCCATTTCTCCTGATTCTGCTGCTCAATGGTCTCACCGTCAGACACATTTTAGTGACCAGCAGAGCCCGCAGGAGACTCCGCGCTCACACCAATGGGGACGCTCAGTCTGACACTGAAATGAGAAACCGAAAAAAATCCATCATTTTACTGTTTGTGATCTCGGCCAATTTCATCCTGTTATGGTCAAAGTTAATGCTGTTTTCTATATGGAGACGGATGTGGTGGATTGGGTATCGGTCTGTGTATCTCGATTACTTTGTGCTGGAATTGGGCTTCATGCTGCAGCTCCTCAGTTGCTGCACAAACACCGCGATTTATGCCGTGACCCAGACTAAGTTCAGGCAGCAGCTGAAGAATGTGCTGAAATATCCCTTCACCCGAATCCATCCATCCATCAAATTCCCTCATTAATCACTCCATCCGGGATTTTCTCATTTCAGTTCAGTGTTTCAGCGATGGAGCAGCCTGTCGCTATGTAACAGACTGAGGGTAGCGCTGGTTTGTCCATCCTTATCCCCCAGGGGGATAACAGGGAAACATTTCAATGTTTCTCAGAACTCAGGGGCCAGTGAGAAAAGGCACCATCCCACTGACTGTATCCATCACTTCCATTTGTAAACAATAAAAATGTTGATTAAAGCGTGCCGAGCAGCAGAGTGACCGATGTTGTTGTGTGTCTTTGTGTTGGAGAAGCTGAGCTGGAGAGAGACAGACTCAGCCCCAAGTCCTGGTCCTCAGGGAAGGGGAGGGCACCGCGCCCTGAGCTCATGAGCTGGGTTTAACTCCCTCTGACCCCCCCACTCCAACCTGGCCTCCCCATTACCTCTCCCCTACTCTTTCTCCTCAATTCTCTCTGTCGCTCTCTCGTTCAGCACACACACTCTTTTTCAACCCTCTCCCTCATCCCCCTCTCTCGCACACACACACACCCCCAACCCAGGTTTCTCCACCTGCCTCCACTCTTCCCTCTCAGCCCCCTCTCTCTCCCTCCCACAACTCGATCTCTATTTTCCCCACCTCCCACATCTCACCCCCATGCCTCACACGCAGCCTCACCCCCAAACACCCCCAGTCTCTGGGTCAGAGGGAGAGGGCAGGACAAGGGAGACAGAGTATGTCAGAGAGAGAGAGGGAGAGAGAGAGATTCTGTCAGAGGGAAAGAGGGAGCTGGGAGGAGTGAGACACCGAGGGGGGTGGAGAGCAAGAAGGGGGAGAGAGAGAGTTAGGGTGAGGGTGAGGGAGAGAGAGGGTGAGGGAGAGAAAGGGTGAGGGAGAGAGAGAGGGTGAGGGAGAGAGAGAGAGGGTGAGGGAGAGAGAGGGAGGGTGAGGGAGAGAGAGAGGGTGAGGGAGAGAGAGAGTGAGGGAGAGAGAGAGAGAGAGAGGGTGAGGGAGAGAGAGACAGAGAGAGAGGGTGAGGTAGAGAGAGAGAGAAAAGGAAAGGACAGAGAGTGAGAGAATGAGGGGGCGAGATAGAGAGACAGGGGTTGGGAGATGGGGGCAAAAGGATGCAGGATGGCTAGAGACAGAAACAGGAGGGAAGAGAGAGAGAGATAGAGGTGTGAAGAGAGAGAATGTCGAGAGATGGACGTGAGAGAGAGAGAGGGAGAGGGAGAGACTGGATGAGAGAGCAAGGGGGACAGAGAGAGAGATGGTGAGAGAGAGGAAGGGCACAAAAGAGAGAGGGGTGTGTGAGAGGACGAGAGAGGGAGTGGGTGGTGAGAGAGAGGGGGAGGGGGTGAGAGAGAGAGACAGAGAGAGAGAGAGAAAGAGAGGGAGAGAGAGAGAAGGGGCGAGAGAGGGCGAGAGAGACGGCGAGAGAGGGAGAGAGAGAGAGAGGGGGGGCGAGAGAGACAGAGAGAAGGAGGGGGCGAGAGAGAGAGAGGAGGCGAGAGGGAGAGGGAGGGGGTGAGAGAGAGAGAGGGGGGGTGGGAGAGAGGGAGTGGGGCGGGAGAGAGAGAGAGGGAGGGGCAAGAGAGAGAGAAGGAGGGGGGCGAGAGGGGGCAGGGGGTGAGAGAGAGAAGGAGGAGGCAAGAGAGAGAGCGAGATAGAGAAGGGTGAGAGAGAGGGAGGGGATGAGAGAGGGGAATGGGGTGAGAGAGAGGGAGGGGGCAGGAGATAGAGAGGGAACATGCGTAAGAGAGGGAGGGGGTGAGAGAGAGAGAGGGAGGGGGAGAGAGACAGGGAGAGAGAGAGAAAGAGAGGGCCGAGAGAGGGCCGAAAGAGGGAGGGCACAGGTGAGAGAGAGAAGGGAGGTGGCTGAGAGAGAGAAGGATAGAGGGGGCTGAGGGAGAGAGAGAGAGAGAGAGAGGGGGGGCAGAGAGAGAGAAGGAGGGAGGGGGCGAGAGAGAGAGAGAGAGAAGGCGAGAGAGGGCGAGAGAGAGAGAGATAGAGAAGGCAAGAGAGGGCGAGAGAGAGAGAGAGGGCAAGAGAGAGAGAGAGAGAGAGAAGGCAAGAGAGGGGGGTGAGAGAGACAGAGAGAGATAGAGAGAGCGCGCGAAAGAGAGAGGGGGCGAAAGAGAGAGAAGGCGGGGGTGAGAGAAAGAGGGAGGGGGTCGAGAGAGAGAGGGAAAGGCAAGAGAGAGAGAAGGAGGGGGGCGAGAGGGGTGAGGGGGTGAGAGAGAGAAGGTGGGGGCGAGACAGAGCGAGAGAGAGAGGGGTGAGAGAGAGGAAGAGGGTGAGAGAGAGGGGAATGGGGCGAGAGAGAGAGAGGGAGGGGGCAACAAATAGAGAGGGAGCATGCGTAAGAGAGGGAGAGAGGCCAGAGAGAGAGAGAGAGAGAGGGCCGATAGAAGGAGAGAGAGAGGGCAGAAAGAGGGCCGAGAGAGGGCCGAGAGAGGGCCGAGAGAGGGAGGGGGCAGGTGAGAGAGAGGAGGAGGGAGGGGGCTGAGAGAGAGAAGGAGGGAGGGGGCTGAGAGAGAGAGAGAGGGCGAGAGAGAGAGAGGGGAGATGAGAAAGAGAGAGAGAGGTTGAGAGAGAGAGAGAGAGGGGGTGAGAGAGAGAGAGCGTGGGGGGGCGAGAGAGAGAGGGAGAGAGGGAGGGCGAGAGAGAGAGAGCGAGCGAGAGAGAGAGGGAGAGAGGGCGAGAGACAGAGAGGGCGAGAGAGAGAGAGAGGGCGAGAGAGAGAGGGCGAGAGAGAGAGAGAGCGAGCGAGAGAGAGAGGGAGAGAGGGCGAGAGACAGAGAGGGCGAGAGAGAGAGAGAGGGCGAGAGAGAGAGAGGGGGCGAGAGAGAGAGAGAGAGACGGCGAGATAGAGAGAAAGAAAGAGAGAGAAAGAAAGAGAGAGGGAGAGAGAGGGCGAAAGAGAGAGAGAGAGAGGGGCGAGAGAGGGCGAGAGAGAGGGGGACGAGAGGAGAGAGAGGTGGGTGAGAGAGGGCGAGAGAGAGAGAGAGAGAGGGGAGAGAGAGGGCGAGAGAGAGGGGGACGAGAGAGAGAGAGGTGGGTGAGAGAGGGCGAGAGAGAGAGAGAGAGAGAGGGGGCGAGAGAGGGGGCGAGAGAGGGGGCAAGAGAGAGAGAGAGAGACGGGGGGCGAGAGAGAGAGAGAGGGCGAGAGAGAGAGAGCGAGAGAGAGGGAGACAGAGGGTGAGAGAGAGAGAGAAAGAGAGAGAGAGAGGGGTGAGAGAGAGAGAGAGGGCGAGAGAGAGAGAGAGAGCGAGCGAGAGAGAGAGGGAGAGAGGGCGAGAGACAGAGAGGGCGAGAGAGAGAGAGAGAGGGCGAGAGAGAGAGAGGGCGAGAGAGAGAGAGGGGGCGAGAGAGAGAGAGGGAGAGAGAGAGAGAGGTCGAGAGAGAGAGAGAGAGGGCGAGATAGAGAGAGAGAGAGAGTAAGAAAGAGAGAGAAAGAAAGAGAGAGGGAGAGAGAGGGCGAAAGAGAGGGGGTGAGAGAGAGAGAAAGAGAGAAGGAGGGAGGGGCTGAACGACAGAGAGAGAGAGAGGGCAAGAGAGAGAGGGGTGAGAGAGAGAGAGAGAGAGGGAGAAAGGGTGTGAGAGAGAGAGAGGGAGAGAGAGGGGGTGAGACAGAGAGAGAGTGGGAGAGTGACAGAGGGGGAGCGAGATAGAGAGAGAGGGTGAGAGAGAGAGAGAGAGAGACAGAGAGAGAGTGGGGAGAGAGACAGAGGGGGGAGAGAGATAGAGAGAGAGAGTGAGAAAGAGAGAGAGAGAGGGGTTGAGAGAGAGGAGGGAGGGGGCTGAGAGAGAGAGAGAGAAGGGCGAGAGAAAGAGAGATGGGGGGTGTGAGAGAGAGAGAGAGAGAGACAGAGACAGAGATAGAGAGAGACACAGAGAGAGAGAGACAGAGAGAGAGAGCGCGAAAGAGAGAGGGGGCGAAAGAGAGAGAAGGAGGGGGGTGAGAGAGAAAGAGGGAGGGGGTCGAGAGAGCGAGGGGTGCGAGAGAGAGAGAGATGGGGCGAGAGAGAGAGGGAGGGGGTGAGAGAGTTGGTGTGTGAGAGAGAGAGAGGGGTGTGTGGGAGAGAGAGGGAGTGGTGCGGGAGAGAGAGAGGGAGAGTCAAGTGAGAGAGAAGGAGGGGGGTCGAGAGGGGGAGATGGTGAGAGATAGGTGGGGGCGAGACAGAGCGAGAGAGAGAGAGGGGTGAGAGAGAGGAGAGGGTGAGAGAGAGGGGAATGGGGCGAGAGAGAGAGAGGGAGGGGGCAACAGATAGAGAGGGAGCATGCGTAAGAGAGGGAGAGAGGCCAGAGAGAGAGAGAGAGAGGGCCGATAGAAGGAGAGAGAGAGGGCAGAAAGAGGGCCGAGAGAGGGCCGAGAGAGGGCTGAGAGAGGGAGGGGGGCAGGTGAGAGAGAGGAGGAGGGAGGGGGCTGAGAGAGAGAAGGAGGGAGGGGGCTGAGAGAGAGAGAGAGGGCGAGAGAGACAGAGGGAGATGAGAAAGAGAGAGAGAGGTTGAGAGAGAGAGAGAGAGAGGGGGTGAGAGAGAGAGAGCGGGGGGGGCGAGAGAGAGAGGGAGAGAGGGAGGGCGAGAGAGAGAGAGCGAGCGAGAGGAGAGAGGGAGAGAGGGCGAGAGACAGAGAGGGCGAGAGAGAGAGAGAGAGAGGGCGAGAGAGAGAGGGCGAAAGAGAGAGAGAGCGAGCGAGAGAGAGAGGGATAGAGGGCGAGAGACAGAGAGGGCGAGAGCGAGAGAGAGAGAGGGCGAGAGAGAGAGAGGGGGCGAGAGAGAGAGGGAGAGAGAAAGAGAGGGTCGAGAGAGAGAGAGGGCGAGAGAGAGAGAGAGCGAGCGAGAGAGAGAGGGAGAGAGGGCGAGAGACAGAGGAGGGCGAGAGAGAGAGAGAGAGGGCGAGAGAGAGAGAGGGGGGCGAGAGAGAGAGAGGGAGAGAGAGAGAGAGGTCGAGAGAGAGAGAGAGAGAGAGGGCGAGAGACAGAGAGGGCGAGAGAGAGAGAGAGAGAGGGCGAGAGAGAGAGAGGGGACGAGAGAGAGAGAGGGAGAGAGAGAGAGAGAGGTCGAGAGAGAGAGAGAGAGAGGGCGAGATAGAGAGAGAGAGAGAGAGAGAAAGAAAGAGAGAGAAAGAAAAGAGAGAGGGAGAGAGAGGGCGAAAGAGAGAGAGAGAGAGGGGCTGAGAGAGGACGAGAGAGAGAGGGACGAGAGAGAGAGAGGTGGGTGAGAGACGGCGAGAGAGAGAGAGAGAGAGGGGGCGAGAGAGGGGGCAAGAGAGAGAGAGAGACGGGGGGGCGAGAGAGAGAGAGAGAGGGCGAGAGAGAGAGAGCGAGAGAGAGCGGAGACAGAGGGCGAGAGAGAGAGAGAAAGAGAGAGAGAGAGGGCGAGAGAGAGAAAGAGAGAGAGAGAGAGAGGGCGAGAGAGAGAGAGACAGAGAGAGAGGGGGTGAGAGAGAGGGAGAGGGCGAGAGAGAGAGAGAGCGAGCGAGAGAGAGAGGGAGAGAGGGCGAGAGACAGAGAGGGCGAGAGAGAGAGAGAGAGGGCGAGAGAGAGAGAGGGGGCGAGAGAGAGAGAGGGAGAGAGAGAGAGAGGTCGAGAGAGAGAGAGAGAGAGAGGGGGTGAGAGAGAGAGAGAGAGAGGGGGTGAGAGAGAGAGAAAGAGAGAAGGAGGGAGGGGCTGAACGACAGAGAGAGAGAGAGGGCAAAGAGAGAGAGAGAGGACGAGAGAGAGAGGGTGAGAGAGAGAGAGAGAGAGAAAGGGTGTGAGAGAGAGAGAGGGAGAGAGAGAGAGAGGGAGAGAGAGGGAGAGAGAGGGGGTGAGACAGAGAGAGAGTGGGAGAGTGACAGAGGGGAGAGAGATAGAGAGAGAGGGTGAGAGAGAGAGAGAGGGCGAGAGAAAGAGAGACGGGGGGTGTGTGTGTGAGAGAGAGAGAGAGAGAGACAGAGACAGAGATAGAGAGAGACACAGAGAGAGAGAGACAGAGAGAGAGCGCGCGAAAGAGAGAGGGGGCGAAAGAGAGAGAAGGAGGGGGTGAGAGAGAAAGAGGGAGGGGGTCGAGAGAGAGAGAGGGGTGCGAGAGAGAGAGAGATGGGGCGAGAGAGAGAGGGAGGGTGTGAGAGAGTTGGTGTTGAGAGAGAGGGGGTGTGTGGGAGAGAGAGGGAGTGGGTGCGGGAGAGAGAGAGGGAGAGTCAAG